>NW_026652278.1:126359417-127064305 GCF_009828535.3 Hylobates moloch
CTGATGGGCTTCCCTTTGTGGGTAACCCGACCTTTCTCTCTGGCTGCCCTTAACATTTTTTCCTTCATTTCAACTTTGGTGAATCTGACAATTATGTGTCTTGGAGTTGCTCTTCTCGAGGAGTATCTTTGTGGCGTTCTCTGTATTTCCTGAATCTGAATGTTGGCCTGCCTTGCTAGATTGGGGAAGTTCTCCTGGATAATATCTTGCAGAGTGTTTTCCAATTTGGTTCCATTCTCCCCGTCATTTTCAGGTACACCAATCAGACGTAGGTTTGGTCGTTTCACGTAGTCCCAAATTTCTTGGAGGCTTTGTTCATTTCTTTTTATTCTTTTTTCTCTAGACTTCCCTTCTCGCTTCATTTCATTCATTTCATCTTCCATCTGCGATACCCTTTCTTCCAGTTGATCGCATCTGCTACTGAGGCTTCTGCAATCTTCACGTAGTTCTCGAAACTTGGCTTTCAGCTCCTCCATCTCCTTTAAGCCCTTCTCTCCATTGGTTATTCTAGTTATCCATTCTTCTAATTTTTTTTCAAAGTTTTTAACTTCTTTGCTATTGTTTTGAATTTCCTCCCGTAGCTCAGAGTAGTTTGATCGTCTGAAGCCTTCTTCTCTCAACTCATCAAAGTCATCCTCCATCCAGCTTTGTTCCATTGCTGGTGAGGAACTGCATTCCTTTGGAGGAGGAGAGGTGCTCTGCTTTTTAGAGTTTCCAGTTTTTCTGCTCTGTTTTTTCCCCATCTTTGCGGTTTTATCTACTTTTGGGCTTTGATGATGGTGATGTACAGATGGGTTTTTGGTGTGGATGTCCTTTCTGTTTGTTAGTTTTCCTTCTACCAGACAGGACCCTCAGCTGCAGGTCTGTTGGAGTTTACTAGAGGTCCACTCCAGACGTGGTGCAGAACATTTTCGTGAGCCACCAATTCATTTCTGATATTCCTTTGAATTTTTGTCTCAGAGAGTACCTGGCCAGTGAGGGAGTGCCTCCCAGTTAGGCTGCTCAGGGGTGAGGGACCCACTTTAGGAGGCAGTCTGTCCGTTCTCAGATCTCCAGCTGCGTGCTGGGAGAACCACTACTCTCTTCAAAGCTGTCAGTCAGACAGGGACGTTTAAGTCTCTGGAGATTCCTGCTGACTTTTTGTTTGTCTGTGCCCTGCCCCCAGAGGTGGAGCCTGCAGAGGCAGACAGGCCTCCTTGAGCTGTGGTGGGCTCCACCCAGTTCGAGCTTCCTGGCTGCTTTGTTTACCTAAGCAAGCCTGGGTAATGGCAGGCGCCCCTCCCCCAGCCTCGCTGCCGCCTTGCAGCTTGATCTTGGACTGCCGTGCTAGCAATCAGCGAGACTCCGTGGGCATAGGACCCTCCGAGCCAGGTGCGGGATACAATCTCCTAGTGTGCCGTTTTCCAGGCCCGTTGGGAAAGCGCAGTATGAGGGTGGGACTGACCCGATTTTCCAGGTGCCGTCTGTTACCCCTTTCTTTGACTAGGAAAGGGAACTCCCTGACCCCTTGCGCTTCCCGAGTGAGGCAGTGCCTCGCCCTGCTTCGGCTCGCGCACAGTGTGCTTCACCGACTGTCCTGCACCCACTGTTAGGCACTCCCTAGTGAGATGAAAGCAGTACCTCAAGCAGAAATGCAGAAATCACCAGTCTTCTGTGTCGCTCGGGCTGGGAGCTGGAGACCGGAGCTGTTCCTATTCGGCCATCTTGGCTCCCCACCTCACATGATTTTTCATGAAGTTTCTGAGAGGCTGACAAACTAAGGAGAAAAATTGACAACTAAATCAAAATTATAGTTTATATTTGGGCATGATCAGATGACTCTTTTGAAATAAGGGTAAAGCAAGGGTAGTCTAACTTTAATAGAAACTGAGGCACATCTTAAAATTATCATCATTATCAAAACAGATATGAGATGTTCTTAGATTGCTACCACCTCTAATAACCTGTGAGAGACAATTGAACTATCTGTAAAAAGTTACTATTATTCTTTGCCTCAAAATTTCAAATTCTTAAAATACAAATGTACAACTCTAAAAAATAATCAAGGATGAGAGAAATCAAGATCATTTGACTAAAAAACCTAAGGACTCAATATGTTATAAAAACAGGCAACCTACAGAATGGGAGAAAATTTTTGCAATCTACTCATCTGACAAAGGGCTAATATCCAGGATCTACAATGAACTCAAACAAATTTACAAGAAAAAAATAAACAACCCCATCAACAAGTGGGAAAGGATACGAACAAACACTTCTCAAAAGAAGGTTATTTATGCAGCCAAAAGACACATGAAAAAATGCTCATCATCACTGCCATCAGAGAAATGCAAATCAAAGCCACTATGAGATACCATCTCACACCAGTTAGAATGGCCATCATTAAAAAGTTGGGAAACAACAGGTGCTGGAGAGGATGTGGAGAAATAGGAACATTTTTACACTGTTGGTGGGACTGTAAACTGGTTCAACCATTGTGGATGTCAGTATGGTGATTCCTCAGGGATCTAGAACTGGAAATACAATTTGACCCAGCCATCCCATTACTGGGTATATACCCAAAGGATTATAAAACATGCTGCTATAAAGACACATGCACACGTATGTTTATTACAGCACTATTCACAATAGCAAAGACTTGGAACCAACCCAAATGTCCAACAATGATAGACTGGATTAAGAAAATGTGGCACATATACACCATGGAATACTATGCAGCCATAAAAAATGATGAGTTCATGTCCTTTGTAGGGACATGGATGAAGCTGGAAACCATCATTCTCAGCAAACTATCACAAGGACAAAAAACCAAACACCACATGTTCTCACTCATAGGTGGGAATTGAACAGTGAGAACACATGGACACAGGAAGGGGAACATCACACACCCGGGCCTGTTGTGGGGTTGGGGGAGGGGGGAGGGACAGCATTAGGAGATACACCTAACGTTAAATGACGAGTTAATAGGTGCAGCACACCAATATGGCACATGTATACATATGTAACAAACCTGCACGTTGTTCACATGTACCCTAAAACTTAAAGTATAATGATAAAAAAACAATTGAAAGAGCTTTAGATAAAGAAGTTTTCAGATACCTTTAAAATTCTTATGCCACTGTTAACTATAAAATAAAGAAGTCATATGGAAATTCTAAAAATAAGAAATGCAGAATTCCACACCCCAGAAATAAAATACTTAAGTATAATTATAACAAAAATACTTATAAGATTTATATAGGGAAAACTATAAAACTAATGAAAGAAATTTAAAAATAAGTTCTAGTTGCCTTGGACTGATTTCATGTCAATGGATAGGAAGACTCAATTTTGTCAAAATGTCACTTCTTCCCAACTTGATCTGTAGATTTAATGTAATTTCAATCAAAATATCAAAAAATATTTTGTTGAAATTGATAAAATGATATTAAAGTGCACATGGAGAGGTAAAGGGTACAGCATAATTAATACAATATTGAGGAAAAACAAAGTCAGAGTACCAACACTACCCCATGTCAAGATTTAACAATAAAGCAATAGTAATCAAGACAGTGTTGTATTGGTGAAAGAACAGACAAATAGGCCAGTGAAACAGAGTAGAGAGCCCAGAAACAGACCCACACAAGTACATGCAACTGATCTTTGACATAGGAGAAAAGGCAGTAACACAGAAAAAGTCTTCAACACATGGTGCTAAAACAACTTGCCATCCACTTGTAAAAGAAAATGCAGAAAGAAATCTTACACTGCTCCCCAAAACTTACTCAAAATAGATCACGACCTAAATGTAAAGTGCCAAACTGTAAAACTCCTAGAAGTTAACATCGGAGAAAACCCATACAACCTTGGATTTAGCAATGGCATTTTAGAGACAACACTAATGACACAATTTGTGAAAGAAATTATTGATAAGCTGGATTTCATTAAAATTAAACTCTTCTGACCTAGGAAACACTGTCAGGAAAATTAGAAGACAAACCCCAGGCTTGGAGAAAATATTTGTAAGATACATATGTGATAAAGGACTATTATTCAAAATACACAAGGAACTCTTCAAACTCAATCATAAGAAAATGAACAGCACAATTATAAATGGGCAAAAGGTCTGAATAGATACCTCACCAAAAAGATACAGATGGCACATAAGCATATGAAAAGATACTCATCATACGTCATTAGGGAATTGCAAATTTAAACAGTGAGACACCACTATCCCCCTACTAGAATGGCTAAAATCAAAAACACTAAAACACCAAAAGCTGAAAAGGAAAGGAAATATCACTCATTGCTGGTGAGAATGCAAAATAGTGTAGCCACTTTAGAAGGTAAGATGGCAGTTTCTTACAAAACTAAATATATCCTTACCATACAATCTAGGGATTGTATTCCTTGGTATTTTCTCAAATGAGTTGAAAACTTATGTTTAGACAAAAATTTGAACATAAAGGTTTATAGCAGGTTCACTTATAATTATCAAAACCTGAAGTAACCAAAATATCCTTCAGTATGCGAATAGATAAACTGTGGCACATCCCAACAATGGAGTATTCTATAGAGCTCAAAAACAAGAGCAGTCAAGCCCTATCATGCTACCAAACACTAAATTTTATTCATTCTATCTTACTAACAAATATTGCATGTTATCCCTAATATGTTGGAGATAAAAAATGTATTTAACTCATGCAGATAGAGAATGAATGATGTTTACTAGAGGCTAGGAAGTATAGTGGAGATAGGGGGAAAAAAGAAGATAGTTAGTGGGTCCAAATATTGATAAGTATCCAAGAGCAGCATAACTAACAGCTTGCAACTCATCTACAAAAGAATATTACATCCTTCCAAGTTCTAACACATACAAAATATAAATAACACTTTCTCTGGCAGTTTTCTACATATTTCTGCGTGACTGACTGGTTGTTGAGGCAGACCTGCTGGATAAAGAGAGGCTATGGCCTGAGTCTTACCAAAAGCATCTGGCTTCATTAAGTAAAAAGGATAATTCATTACAGAAAGGTAGAACACGCCTGGCACGATGGCTCACACATGTAATTCCAGCACTTTGGGAGGCCAATGTGGGTGGATTGTTTGAGCTTAGGAGTTTGAGACCAGCATGGGCAACATGGAGAAACCTCATCTCTGCAAAAAAATAGCCAGATGTGGTGCTGTGTATCTGTAGTCCTAGCTATTCAGGAGGCTGAAGCAGGAGGATCACTTGAGCCTAGGAGGTGGAGGCTGCAGTGAATTCTGTTCCCACTACTGTACTCAAGACTGGGCAACAAAGCAAGATCCTATCTCAACAACAACAACAACAAAAAGAGAGAGAGAGAAAAAATGGAACAATTTGAGTAAAGGTGGAAAGATCATTTCTTTGTTGTTTTGTTGTTCTTGATGATGACATTGCTGTTTTCAATTTGTTGACAAGGACTTGGATAAAAATGAAAGTTCCTTTGGATGTTATAGGCAGGTGCTAAGTTTTTGTGATGACACTTCCAAGGAAACTGAAAGAGAGAATTACTATGCGCCTAATAATGAAGAGCATTCAATAGCAGAATAAGGCTGGACTTAATTTTATAATCACAGAGAAAGAAATGAATTTTTTTTCAGCCATGACATTACATGAAAAAAAATTATGACTTTGAAAAAAATTATGAGCAAATACTCTCAGAGTTTTGATTTCTTTATGTTCTACAGTGAGGAATGAAAAATATCTGCTTCATTGGAATTAAATGTTAATTTTAATATTCAATGCCTATTGATTTACAGAAGAAAAATATAACAACTCCAATAATTTGAATCTGGACAATAAGAAATAATCATGATGCCATAAGCAGGTAAACAGAAATAACTGAGAATAGAGGAAAATAAACAGGAAGAATGGGAATAGAGATGACAAAACAAGTAATTTCTAAAGATGTAGATGTGAGAGTTACCCTTATAAAGTGATAAACTATAAAAAGAATGGGATTTTAGAAGAGACTACAGCGTTAAAATGAAAAGAGAAAGAATGAAAGGAAAACATGAGGGAAGAGAGAGAGAGACGAATGAAAACAGGTAATGACTGAGGGTTACCTAGAATGTCTATTTTTTATGGATGTCAACATCGAAATAAATTAGAGATGTAATTGATTTTTTTGCAATATTAAACACAATGCAAAAATAAAAGAAAATGATTAATGTATGAGATGCGTGTGACCTAAAAAAGTACAGTTGTATTAATACAGTGGGTTGAAAAGCAAATGGCAAAGAATTGCGGTATGATTAAAATGGATGTGAGAAAATGGGTAAAAATAATGTGGGTGACCATCTTTAAAGAATTTTGTCAATCAGAGAAAACAATACATTTGAATAAAAATATAACTTGAGGTGCACGTGGACAAAAAAATAGTGTCAAGAATAAAAACAAAATATTTTAGGGCAAAAGTAAAGTTGGTAGAAAATTAGACACTACAGATATAAAGTAAGGAATGAGAGGTGATGCGTGGTAGGCAGGATGATTGATGAAATGATTTATTTGAAGGAGGCAGAAAGGAATAACAGGCGAACAGATACTGAAGAAGCATAAAAGGTGTTTCTAGGCTCAGAGTGGAATATAAAGAAGAATCACACATCGTGTTTGCCCTGAGAGGTTCTTATAAGATCAGACAAGGATAAGAGATGTTTCTCAGGATATAACACGGTGTTAAAACGTAATATTTTGTTACAGAATTACTAAAGGAAAGTATCTTTGGCTTTTCTGTACCAAGTCTAAAGGGAACTTTTTTTAAAAAGTCATTTTTCCGTCTGGTAGAACATGCCAACATGTTATTCATTATGTAAAAGGGTGAGAAAACACAAGAAGATTTTAAAAGAATTCTCAGCATTGACTCTAGTTTCTACAATTTTAATGTTTTAATAAAAGAAATTCAACAGTTAGATTATTAACTACCTCCATACAAAAATATATTTACATGTCAAGTAGATTCTGTTAAAGAGGAGACCAAGTCCTTGTATATATATATACGTATACATACACACACACACACACACACACACACACACACACACACACAGTGTTCATTTGCAAATATTCCCAGGAGAAAATCAGAATGCTTCGAAATAAAGTATCTAAATTCCTTATTCACTGTCCAGTATCATTGCTAATTCACGGAGTCAGCTCCACCATAATCCAATTAAATCTATCTAAACTCTTCCTTCTTTTTTTTTTTTTTTAATCTTAAACCCTTTTGGCAAAAAAAGGCATAAAATCATGTTTTAAAAGAAATAATATTTCTTACGCTGCAAGTAATTCTCAGTTATTATATTATATCATTTATTGGTAGGTACTATAAAAATCCTTATTTTTTTTTAACAAGACAATCAGAATATCCTTTTTGCACCAATCAATTACAGACTGGGTATATCCTTGAGAGTTATTTCATTGTATTTATAAAGAGGGTGATGGACACTTAATAATGTGGATCCTATAAATGTTTACATCAGTTTAAATTAGTCACTGAATAGTTTTGTATCCAAGTTTGGATTAGATATTAAACAAAGAGGAAATAAACAATAACGCAACTCTGCTCAGTACGTTCAAATCTCAATTGCTATCCCTTCATAAATTTAAATTATTTGGCTAAATATTTGAAATTAGAATGTTTTAGAACAATTTTTTCCAACATCAAGCAGGTAAATAACAAAACAAACTCAGTTGCCATGAGGACATACAAATTTACAAGTATAACATTAATAACTTCATGACTAAAATTGAATATAATTTCATATGGCAAAACGAGTAATTTTGCTATGTTTTGAAAAAAGTATAGTATTTCATTAACCTACTTAATTATCTAGAATTGGGATACTATATTTCAATAAGTGTATTTTACTTGGCCATTCAATAAATTATATACACAAGAAAGAATGATTACACACATGTTGCTAAATTATTTTGCTTTAAACTTTATGCAAATTCTAGTTCTACTGACCATTGCCACGTGGTTTTAAGGGTTTTTTTTGTTTGTTTGTTTGTTTTTTTGCCTGGTGTAGATAACTGTGTATCACTTCGTTCTGCTGTGTCCTATGCACATATGGCTTCCTTAATGCAAGAGGAAAGACCTGGGCTTGACTTACATATAGTTGTGAGATAAGATGAGATTACATACGAAGAATCCTAATGGAGCCAAACAAAGAGGAGAAGTGGGAAAAAATCCCAACCCAGTGACTATGTTCCTTCCAGTGATGACCAATAATAAATAAGATTTCATAAACACATTCATATTATCCTACCTGTTTCTTTTAGGTGGGATAAAGGTGTTAGGGGTGTAGCAACAACAATAACAAAAAACTGAAGAGCTTGACATATCCTAAAAGCATGGAAGGATCTAGGTTTTGCAGGGCCTAAAATTGATACTTAATGATGGCAGGGTGATCTTTAAGCAATACAGAATTGGACATACAAATTCTAAACATGTTACAAAAAACCATAAATCACAAACTCCAGTAAGTTAGTGCAATAGGTTTTCAAATTATCTTACTGTGGTAAATTACTTTAGTGTGGCTAAAATAAAAAAAAAGTCTCAGCAATGCTGTAACTATTATTCCAATATCAATTGAATTCACTTAAATAGAATGATTTCCCATGAAATTATTAAAAGCAATGTGATACTTTTATTATTGGTGAAGGTTTTCTGTATTTTCTCATTTGTGATACCAGTGTTTACACCAGTGTTTACCAGAATCACTGGTTATCTGCTTACTTTCATAATTGAAGTTATAATTTTGTATCATGTAATTCTAATTCCTTATTTAAACTAAAATTTGAGTAGTCTTCACCCTTTTTTTCTGCTTATCAAATACAGGTTGCTACTAATGAAGAAAAAGAGTAAATATGTCAGTAACATAAAATATATCAAAAACTTCCTATCAGACAAAAATCTATTGAAATACCAATTAAACTGAATTTATAAAAACACTCTCCTTTTATCCCTATCAGTGGATAATTATTAAATTAAAAGTATTTAAATCAATTTTAACATTTAAAAAATTGACAAGAATTACAAATGTCACTATTCAGAACTAAACACCAACAGTCGAGGTGAATCTGGGGACATAATTTTCTTTTATTTATTTATTTATTTATTTTATTATTATACTTTAGGTTTTAGGGTACATGTGCACAATGTGCAGGTTTGTTACATATGTATCCATGTGCCATGTTGATTTCCTGCACCCATTAACTCGTCATTTAGCATTAGGTATATCTCCTAATGCTGTCTCTGGGGACATAATTTTCTAACTAGAAGTTGAGCAAGAAGTATCATAAGGCATTTTATCTTCATCCAGTTAATGCCTGGGTATCTTACATTTTGTAACTTTATATTCACGGACATCTTCTTTAAACTTTGTTTATATTAGCTTTCCCACTTGTTTTCAGTTTTCTACTCTGCAATACTTATTTACCCAATTAATTTAAAAATCATAATTTAACTGGTTTAGTGAAGATTTTCTGACACAGTATTAATATTTAAAACCTGTTTTACTCTTCTGACTTGTGGCCCCTTGATCTATGAGAATTGGTAAATCCTAGTTAACTCAGTGAGTGGGATACCATGTAGATTAACTTGAAATATAATTTTATTCAAGCTCAGAATGGGACATAAAGCCATCAATTTGTGTGACATATAAAGTAAACATTTTGCTATTGTCCACCTTACTATATTTCAAATTAACATTTCTCACAGTAATATTTTATACTGAAAAAGAAAAAAAAGCAGACTTTAGTCACAACTTTTTTCACTATTGCTGACTTCTTATTCCTAATATTATATTATTTTAAAAATCTCTAACGATATCTAAATATTATACATTTCAGTATTTAATGATTCCCAGGTGGTCTTTGTTTCTTTTTAGAACTGGCATTGAACTACTAAACTATGTGACTAAGTCCACTGACGGTGGAGGAACAAAAGTCCGCTGATGGTGGGGGAACCAAAAAGTGACTGGCACTTGGTATTTGCTCAACAATTATTTTGGAATGAAAAACATACAAATAGCTCATATAAAGGAACAAGACCTAACTTTACAGAGCAAGTCATCGAGTGAGGTTTCTTACAGGATAGGCTGGAGATGTAACTGAAAGTAGACTGAAGACAAGTAGTAAAGTCTCTAATTGCTCTTCGATTATTAAACTAGGGGTTCATATAGGATAGAAATCTAGAAAACATTGAAATATTTTATGTAAAATATTGGATTTTTAAGCCTATCTTTTGAGTTAGTAGAACCAGGAAAAAACAGTAGGATATTGCTGAATAATAATAAAATAGTACCTCACTTAAAACTATTTAACTCATAATAATCTGTGGGACATAAACATTGATCTTTCCAATACTCAGTTAAACATATGTTTACGTAGAGTATAAAGAACTAATCATAGTTGAAGAAACAGATGTGTGAGCTTTTTGGCATGGTTATACTTCACACATGTGAATAGAAGAGATTTCTAGAGATAATAATTGCAGTTAAAAGCAGAAGAAATAGCATCCAACCTGTGTTAAAGAGAAAAACTTAGGAAACAGAACCAACGAAAAGAGAGCTTTATAGAGAGCTATAGAGGTAGAAGAGAAAATCTATTACTGGCTGTAATGATTCATTTTATATGTTAACTTGGCTAGGCTATGATACCCAGTTGTTTGGTGAAGCACCCGTTTAGATAATACTGTAAAGGTATTTTTTTAGATATGACTAACATTTACAATCAGTAGACTTTAGGCATAGCAGATTACTCTTAACAGTGTGTGCAGACCTCATCCAATCAGTTAAAAGCCTCAATAGCAAAGACTGAGGTTTTCTGAAGAAATTCTGTCACAACACTGCAAATGTCCAACTGTGCCAATGTTTCTATCCTGCCTGACTTGTCTGTGAATTTCAGTCTCAAAACTTCAACATCAATTGTCACTTGACTTTTCAGCCAGTGGGTTGGCCCTACAAGGCAAACCTCCAAAATCACTTGAGCCAATTTCTTAAAATAAACCTCTCTATGTGTGTGTGCATACACCCACACAAAAATTTTATGGTGGGGAGGGAAGGTTTAGAGAGATATATATATAGAGAGAGATCTCCATTATGTATCTATCTTAACCCCTCTCTCTCACTCAGCAAAGTTTGGCTTGTAGGTCTGGCAGGGGCTTAGAGTAAACCTAGCTACCGCGACAGTCCCAACACTATAAGGAGAGCTGTGAGGGGGCAAAAAGAGCCCCAGTACCTCTTATCATTTGTATGAGTTTGGTGAGAGAGAACATTTGTAAAAGCCAGGCAAAGCAGACTTATTACTCACAGATAGGCAGCAAGAATAAACAGAAGACTTGGGTTCATGGTGAGCCAGTCCCTCAAGGATCAGGAAAGCTGCCCAGGGTACCTGGAATTGGGTCTGTGCAGATCCTTCATCATACCACAGTGGATGAACCCTGAGTGTACTCTGCCCCGAGTTTTTATAACCTGAGCACTACTTGAATTGCTGAGCTCAAGCTTTGCAGAATATCCTGTTCTATAAGGGATAATGGCATAGTGTGGATTGTTTTTGGACAGTTCCTCTGTATCTCAGGACATTACATTCTTGGTATATTCCACAGTTGTTCTTAGAACTATAATGAGAGAGCTGGGTCAGCCAATGCTACCTAATATGCCATCATCTATATCTATATAACGATTAATTGTGTTTCTGTGGAATACCCTAAAACAGTGGTCAATAATGTAGTTTCAAGGAGAAAATAATGGCTAGTGCATAGACTATTCTAGATGAGGATAAAACATGTAAATGGATGAAAAATAAATTATAGTTTCACAGGAAGAGTCATTGTTGACATTTAAAAGAACACTTTCACAGGAATTTTGGTAATAGAAACTATATTTAAGTCTACTGAGAAACTAGCAAGATCTGAAGAAGAGAATTCAAGACATATGGAGAGCTCTCAGAATAAATTTAATAATGAAAGCACAGACAGAGATACAAGAGAAAGATAAATGGGGGAGAATATGTATTTTCTTAGTTTTAGGTTGAAAAACATTTGGAATATTGGGAGAGAAACCAATAAAGGAGGTCAAGAACCCATAATAAAATAAAATAATTAACCAAGAAAGATTCTCATAAAAGAGAAGGAACAATTAGACGGTGAAAAACAGATTGTGAAATACAACAATTAGTGCCATAAAAACATATATACATATGTAGAAAGTTTTCATGATATATTAATAGTTGAATATAAAAAAGTCTGTTTATCTCTGTAGAAAATGGGCTAGAAAGATAACATGTGTTCAGAATTCTTAGCTGTCTGTAGTTCATTTTGCTTTTCTTATTTATGCTTCATTTAGATATTCTAATTTTGTCTGCAATATAACAAAGGTACAAATAAATAATCAAATATCACTTGCAAACAAATAAAATTTAGGAGAGTGTAGTAGCATAAAAAGGTAACATGATGTCTATGAAATTTTAAAAAAAAATTTAGAGTATTAAAAGCATTTGAGGAACATTTAGAGGAAGGATGGATGGAGAATGAGCCTGGATGCAGGTAGATTTGTAGATCTACAGGGAGTTACATTTTGATCATTTTCATTTTTTCTGTGAAGTAGGAGATAAGGTGGAAAGTGGGTATTTAAGCAGTATAGAGAGATTTTGAAGCATTAATGGCTAATTTGAAATGATCTTGTTATTAAATAAATACAGTAGGTTGGTAGAAAATGGGCACAAATGAGAGTTAACATTTAGTAGGCCTGATTTAAAACTGGAAAATTATCACATGATAGTGAGTGGTGAGTAGTACAAAAGCTTATAGAATCTCAGATGCAAGAAAACAATTTTTATAAAGGAAGCCCTTGTGAACAGTGACATTTGACATGACCTATTCAGTAGAAGGAAGACTTAGATAAACAGACAATTTGCTCTGAGGCTGAAAATGGTCCGACCCAAAGCAGGCAGTCACAAGAAATGTTCAGTGGATCGTGAAGCATAAAATTTGGCTGAAGTAGCAGCACCAAAGTAGATGAGTATTTCATAATAAGTCCTGTATTTTAAATTGCATTTGTTTGTACCATGCAGTTTCCATGTACCACTGACTATTGCTCAGAAAAACAGAGATATTTCAAGTACAAAGCACAGTAAAAGGTAAACATGTAAAACCAATCAGTGGTATCCAAGTTATGAGTAGTAATTATAGCTTTATATGGAGCCCTTCTAACTGAAAGTTGACATACATTTGTTTAATAAAAGCCTATTATTAGGGCTACAAACTGTACCTTTGTAGACTGTGAGCTAACAAAACAATTTAATCTCAAATACTTTAAACCTTTCTTCTTAGCAGTGCTGTAAATGACTTTTTAATAAAATTTGTGTTAAAAAATTAAGACTTTCTGAATTATAGTGTGTCAAATTTTCAACGTAGAGGAAATTTATACTGAGAACATTATATGAATACAAAATAAACATTTCTACATACATTCTCAATTTATTTTATAATCAATTGTAAAGATAATCTGCTAATTTCAAGTAAATATATTTAGAATTCTCTAAATTTAAGCTTCTTTGAATGCTATTCTTAATTATGTGCTTGTTATGTTATAGTTTTATCACATTATCTATGAGCACTGTTTAAAAGGCATTTTTCTATTCTAACTTTCAGACTGTCATTTTGGAAGCCAAGATAAGTTACATTTATATTACAATGTTTACATAAGTTCCAAGTGATGGAAGCTTTTAATATTCAAGGGCCATTTCTATGAATAGCTTTATGAAATGATATTACTTTAGCAATTGACTAGCACTGTAGCATTATTTTCAAGGAAGCTGTCCTTGAAAGCCAATGTATTTTAAGAAGGTTAATTAAGGTCACATTTATAATAAAGAGGAATGGAATCTAAAATCAAACTAAATAACTTTATATCAGACTAGGAAGTAGTTCCCTAAACAATAAATTAAGGAAGGAGAGATGCAAAGAGCGAATAACTTGCACCACATATGTAGAAAGATATGTCTACACATACAGAGACTCTAGCTGAGAAATCCTTTAGGTCTTTGTATGATCTTCCTAGGGCTGTTGTAATAAAGTAGATACAAATAGGGTGGCTTTACAAAGCAGAAATTTATTAGCTTAAGTTCTGGAGGCTAGAAGAACAAAATCAAAGTTTTCTCAGGGCTACACGCCCTCTGAAAGCTATGGGGGAAATCCTTCCTTGTCTCTTCCTAACTTCCAGTGATCTGCAAGCAATCTTTAGCATTCCTTGACTTGAAGCTACATGACTCCAATCTTTGCTTTTGTTGCCACATGGCATTCTCCCTGTGTGTTTTCATATCTTCATAGGGAAGTCTTCATTTAAAGACACCAGTCAAATTGAGTTAGGGACACACCCTATTAATTAGCTCATGTTTACAAATTAAATCTACTACTAGGACACTATTTTCAATGTCACATTCTAATTGAGATACTAGGGGTTAGAATTTCAACATATCTTTACTGGAGGGAACACAACTGAACCCCTAACAGTTTTGATGACTATTGTATGAAGTTCTTAGGAAAGAAAATTGTGAGTTATCTGTACTTGAATCTCTACAGAGTTCTACAAGTCAAGAAATTCTTGAGACCAAGACAGAAAGAGTTGTTTTACATAACAGATCTGGTATTGCGCAGCTTAAATAAATGGCATTATGTCAGAAAGTTTTACTGTCACTCACTACCTTAAGGATGGTCCTTATTCAAATGAAGGTGTGCAAAGAGAATTTGAATGTTAAGTCTAAGGTTTTATCAACAGAATGTTACTAAGATATAGGTTCTGCTGAGTAGAAATGTTTTCAGTATAAAATAGTCTTCCTTCTACTTTTCTCCTCCAAGGTTTTGAATGAAACTTATTTGTAAGACTTAGATTGTGTGGTTACACATATTTACAGCACATTAAATAATTTTGGATAAAAACATTAAACCATATTTTGTTTCCTTTAAGGCTTCAACATTTCTTTTCTTTTTTCAGCTTCCCTAATTGCAAATTACTTTATTTTCATCGCTTTTCTGTAGTCATTATTTGCATCATTTTGCTGTAGCTGTTAAACTAAGGTAATATAATATTTCCACTCTTTCTTTCTATCACAATAGCACAACTCCACAAAAATTCACTGGGGGAAACAAAACAATTAGATTCACATTTGGACAATGTTTTCATAAACATGGTATAAGGATGATCCTTTTGTAATTTTGCTTATATTTTCTTTCATATAGAAAAATCTACAAATTTTGCATAATCAACCACTGTGAAATAAAGTAGGGCTACCTTAAAACTACCCCAGAATATGAGCAAAAATTATCTTTCAAAAGATTATCTTTAGAAAAATCTCCAATCCTAACATAGTACTCAGTTCCAAATATTCACTATGTATCTAGTTACAGCAAACTTAGTGCTATTTGTCATGCAGTTATGCATTTTTAACAAGTTAACCATATAGAATGCTGACTATGTGCCAAATACAATTCAAACTATTTCTTATGTGATAACTCATTTAATTCTTTTCCTATTTGATAATTCATTTAATTCTCACAAATATCAGAATGTGCTTCATATAGGAGAATTTATCGAGGATATATTATAAAATAGCCTGATTTCAATTACTTATCTGACAGTTAAAACTCATGAAAAAGGCTTAAAATTATTGTATTGCTTTGAATATTTGACCCAAATCATTGGTGTGTTTATTTACAAGATTGCAATAAACATCAAAAATTGTTATAAATATATCATATATGCAGGAATAAACCCATGGACACATTTTAGTCTGTGTTGATATAATTTTATTTTATTATTATTTTTTATTTCAATAGGTTTTGGGGGAACAGGTGGTATTTGGTTCATTAATAACTTCTTTAGTGATTTCTGAGATTTTAGTGTACCCATCACCCAAGCAGTGTACACTGTACCCAATGTGTAGTCTTTTATCCCTCACCCCTCTCCCACCATTTTTCCCTGAGTCCCCAAAGTCCATTGTGTCATTCTTATGCCTTTGCATCCTCATACCTTAGCTTCCACTTATGAATAAGAATAGGTGATGTTTGATTTTTCATTCCTGAGTTACTTCACTTAGGATAATGGTCTCCAATTCCATCCAGGTTGCTGCAAATGCCATTAATTTGTTCCTTTTTATGGCTGAGTAGTACTCCATGGTATACCACATTTTCTTTATCCACTTGTTGATTGATGGACATTTGGGCTGGTTCCATATTTTTGCAATTGTGAACTGTGCTGCTATAAATGTGTGTGTGGGTATCTTTTCATATAATGACCTCTTTTCCTCTGGGTAGATAACAAGGAGTGAGACTGCTGAATCAAATGGTAAATTTACTTTTAGTTCTTTAAGGAATCTCCACATTGTTATTCACAGTGATTGTACTAGTTTACATTCCCACCAATAGTGTAGAAGTGTTCCCTTTTTACCACGCCAACATTTATTGTTTTTTGACTTTTTGATTATGGCCATTCTTGCAGGAGTGAAGTGGTATTGCATTGTGGTTTTGATTTGCATTTCCCTGATCGTTAGTGATGTTGAGCATTTTTTCATATGTTTGTTGGCCATTTGTGTATCATCTTTTGAGAATTGTCTATTCATGTCCTTAGCCCACTTTTTGATGGGACTGTTTGTTTTGTTCTTGGTGTTTTGTTTGTGTTCCTTGCAGATTCTGGATATTAGTCTTTTGTTGGATGTATAGATTGTGACGGTTTCTACCACTCTATGAGTCATCTGTTTACTCTGCTGACTTTCTTTTGCTGTGCAAAACCTTAGTATGAAGATGCAAAGGCATAAGAATGACACAATGAGAACTGGAGACTCGGAGGAAAGGGTGGGAGGGAGGTGAGGGATAAAAGACTGTAAATTGGGTGCAGTGTACACTGCTCAGGTGATAGGTGCACCAAAGTCTCAGAAATCACCACTAAAGAAATTGTTCATGTAACCAAACACCACCTGTTCCCAAAAACTATTGAAATAAAAAAAGCAAAAAAAAAGTATTATTTGTGTAATACTGAAGGCATGAGAGGTTACTTCTGAGCAACTTAGAAATTTCAGTCAAAAATAAGATTTGCTCAAAATCTTAGTACCAAGAGAACAATGATATTTACATTTTGACATACATACCTCTTGTTTTGGTTTTCTGTATCTATTACATATCTCAGAGTCAACTTGTAAAAACTGAATGCATCATTTCTGCATGAAAACTTATTGTTCTTTCAGAGGTCTCTATGTCCCCACATAATACTACCATTTACTAAAATACCTAGAGTTTGAGTTGTACAAAACATCTCTTTATCCCCTACTCTCTATTTCAATCAGTTAATATTTTGTCAATTCTAATTATAACCATATCTTACAGGTCCTTCCATCTTTGTTTATTTCAGTTATAGTTTTGCCAAATTTCTATTCAGTAACAATCTTTCCTGAAGTTAGACTAATCATCATTCTCATTCAGTCCTTATATGAATTTTTTTATTTTTAAAATATAAAGTTCAAATTTCTTCATATACCTTACAATGGTTCTTTCAAATGTATATATTTCCTTGACTTCTTTTCAGCAAAATTCCTTGTTAATAAAATTTTTGAAATTTTGCATTTGAGCCATGCTTGAGTTTAATTGCCTTCCACCCATGTGGCTCTCTGACTTTCAAGCGCCGGCTTTTATGGTTCCTCCCAACATTTTGCCTCCATTACCACACTTAATATTTAGGACTTTTCTTACCTACATTGATTCAGTGAAACATTTGGCAACTCATAGAATAACTTATGTTTCTTAGCTCTATATCTACAGATTTTGGTACTTCCCTTGATGTGGACTCTTTCTTTACCACAATTTTTGGTGTAATGTATTTCTTCAAAGATAGCTTGAAAAAAATAATGACTGATGTCTATCTTAATTATTCCTATATGCCAAGGAGAAAGCACAGTGTTTGGGGAAAAAATTAGTATCTGCAGATCTGATGAATTAATGAATAATTTATTATCTCATTTTCCAACTTGAACATTTAAGAGGTTTATTCTATTTTACTATTCAAACAGCATTGCATTAAATATTCTTGCAGTTACATGTCTATATATATTTACAATTATTATACTTAAACAAGTTTATTTAAGATAAATAGTTTACTACATGTACATATATAATTTCTACTACCTTTGTATGGTATGAAACAATTTCAATATATTGAAAGATTGATATACATACATTATTGTTTTCTGATACACATCCAGACACATAATAAAGATATATATTTATAAAATTTGACAACTAAGAAACTATGTTCCATAATCATTTGGCTTTGCTTCTTTTTAAATGTTGTTAAATATCTATTGTTGACTTTTTATTGCATTTATGTTGAAATATGAACACAAGGAATGTTTTTATTTATGTTTGTATTTTCCAGAGAACTTAGACTGTGCCTTGAAAATGATGGTTATAATGAGGGAGATAATAACTACTATTAATAATTGTACAGATAGGATTTGCCGAACCAATACAATTCCATGTTTTCTATCTCCTGACTTTGTATGATTATAAAAACAAAGTAGAGAAAAATCAAATATTTTCTGTTTATCTTCTAAAAATCTATATCAGACAATTTCGCACTACTCCTTAAAGAAGCACAAATGACAAAGATTTTAGATTATATCTACATGATTTAAAGGTTTTAATTGGAAATGTAACAATTCATAAAACATGAATTTCTAAATACCCTCGTAACTACCATATAGACATAATATTCAGATTTCTGCTGATTTTATTTTCAATTTCTTTTGCATAAACACAGCACTGGCCTGTATTGGAATATACATATCTTTCTAGCCTAAGCTAGAATTGCCTTGATTTGTGTTCAGTGAATTGAGTGGTAAAGCCTCCAGCAGCATATCCTAAAATGCGAAGTTATATCCCATACCAAACTTTGAATGTATTATAGAAAGCATTGAATTATTTCTTGCTAGTTCCATGTCTGTGAAAAAAAAATTAATTGTACGTTCAATTTTCCAGCACTGCAAGGCAAAATATCAACTAGCATTAAATGACTTGAAGAACACAATTAACTTTGGCCAATGTTATCTGAAAGGAATTCAACAAATATATTACATCATCTAAAAATAATAAGAGAACTCTTATACTTTATTAAGTATTTATTATTGGCTATAGCTAATAGCAATCCATATTCCTAGACTACACTATTTATTATATCACTGCATTGTGTATGCTTTATTATCAGAAATTTTTAAAATCCAAATTTATTTGAAGTATAAAGGTGTTAATACTATTTGGATGCCATTTTCCCCCAAATTCAGTAGTATTTTTGTTTATATTTATTATTTTATCTGATCCTGTATTGGTTTCAAAAGACAAGTGTTCTAATTTGCTATGGTCTGAATGTTTGTGTCCCTCCAAAGTTCTTTTATTGAAATATAATCCCCAATGTTTTGGTATAAAAGGAGTGGCCTTTGTGAGGTGACTAGGTCATGAAGGTGGAGCCCTTGTGGATGGGATTAATTCCCTTATAAAAGAGCCCAAGGAAGTGTTTGTCCCTTTTGCCATGTGAGAACACATCAAAAGCTCCATCTTTGTAGAAGCAAGCCAGCCCTCACTAGACTCTGAATCTCCTCGTATCTTAGTCTCGAACTTCCTAGCCTACAGAACCATTAACAACAAATTTCTGTTGCTTATAAGTTACCCAGTCTAAGGTATTTTGTTATAGCAAGACAGAATCCCAATTTATAGATGAAAAGACGTGAGCTTTTAGCATCAAGCAGTTAATGGAAGTGTCAGAAATACCCACAACTTCCAACTTTTTGTATAGTGATCTATAATTGTGTCGTAGACACAATTCTGTTTTCTTCAGTTGTTACCTATTAGCCTAAGCATGTTAACCAAATCTGTACAAATTGTCATTTATGTAAAATTGTCAATGTATCTTTAGTAGTAAGAAAAAGTACTTCAAACTTAAAATTATAACACATAATTGCCAAAATTTCAAGATACCATATTACTCAGTGTGCATTTAGTTTAGAATTTATATTAATAATAGTTATTGGGTTATTAATATAATTATTTCTCATGATTCATTTGACTTTTCAATTTAGTTAAATCCTTCTGTCTTATCAACTGTTTTTTTTTTGTTTGTTTTAGCTTTCTTAACTCTCATGGCAGTTTTTGTTTTCATGTTATGGAGTTTTGTTAAGTGTATCTATATCCAACACAAAACAGTAAGTGCTTCCTAGAATGGCTTCAATAAATAATTATTACATAATGAATGAATGAAAGTAAATGAATAGTTGTATGAACGTATGGGTAAATGAAGTTGGTATAGGGAGGAGCAATTGAAGGCATAAGGAGTTGAATTTAAAAAGATGCAACATAGAGGCATGATGACATTTGTCATATTGAAGCCTTCTGTGTCTCATGGCTTCTGTAAGTTTTAAGTGATAATGCAATATGAGGTAGGATATGAGACAAGAACAGAGATAGGAAACAGAGTATTGCATTAAGGGGTGGGCTGGATTTGGTTTCAAGTGCTGCTATACAGAATCTATTCACTAGCTTAGTTCATTTATGTCACCGTTGGTAACTTGAAATGGGATATGATGAGATTAGTTTCACACTGAAAATAGACAAACACTATAAATTAGACTTTTTCCCCTCACTGCCAGGTGTTAAAGCTTTTCCGGCACACTACTCCATGACATGTTAAGAAATTTAGACCTTCCGCATTAAGGTGTTTTTGAAGTGTTGGAAAGAATGAAATAGCATTATCCAGCTTAAATGTTAAAATGAGAAGATGATTCAAAGGGATATAAGTTTTGAGACAAGGAGACTAATTAGACAGATGAGAGATTAGAGTGGTAAAGTGGAATATGAACAGAGTGACAGAAAAAATACAAATACATAGCATTTTATTCTGCTAATGGTTTTAACATTTTATAGTATTGTACAGTGATAAAGGCAGGTGTTTCAAAAATACTTAAAAATAGCATATTTTATATTTAAAATCATTTTACCTATAAAAATAAATCTGGACTTCCTAAGGATATTTTTCCTATTCCTATAATTTATTCTAGTTATTTTTTAAATTTCTAAATCAAATAATAAGAATTAACCATCAAAATTCACCTTTCTTAGTGAATTTTTATCAGACTATCTTATTTCACTGTTTAATGTTCCACATTACAACTTGTGAGCCCTGAGTGGCATAGCATTCATGTTACTAGAGGCTACCAGGACTTTGAACATTCGATATACAGTGAGACAGGGAATTTTTCTAAAGCCTAATAAAGTAGTTGAGTCTACACATAGCTGTGGTGTTATGGGTCTATGAACCTGTTAGGAATATTGCGTCCCTCTTAAATTATATTTAACCTTTTAAGGAAAAAGTAACAAATGAAAAGCTATTGTCAAGTGATATCATCCTTGAAGTACCTATTATTTGACATGAAATTACCATAGCTTTCATTATTTACAATTAATAGAAAAAATAAAAAAATCCATGTAACGATGAATTAACAGTTTGATACTATCATGGATACAGAAGTGCAATAAGAAGTATATTTTATTGTAAAATGCCAGTAGCATAAAAATTTAAAAAAATATTTTCTGTATGTATGAAAGCATTTTCTGTATGTGTAATGAGTAAATGTATAATCCAAAGTCTTGCTTATAGAAACTTATTTTTAAGAACCTAAATATCCTTTTAAGGTATTCTTCTGAGTCCTTATAAATATGTGTTATTAAAATTTATCTATTTGTTTTCAGAATATAATTCAGGGCAGGGCGGGTGGTGACTCACACCTGTAATCCCAGAATTCTGGGAGGCCAAGGTAGGTGGATCACATGAGGTCAGGGGTTCAAAACCAGCCTGGCCAACATGGTGAAATCCTGTCTCTACTAAAAATACAAAAATTAGCTGGGTGTCATGGCGTGCACCTGTAGTACTAGCTACTCAGGAGGCTGAGGCAGGAGAATCTCTTGAACCCTGGAGGCAGAGGTTGCAGTGAGTGAAAATCGTGACACAGCACTCCAGCCTGGGTGACAGAGTGAGACTCCGTTTTAAAAAGAAAAAAATATATAATTCAGTAACTGAGTAGGATTTCATTTTAGATAAGTTTTCACCATTTATTCCTATAATGTATCTTAAAATGTATGAAACATCCAAAACTCAAGGTACAATGGATGATACAATTAAATTTGTTTGTGTCATGTCTATTGTATTCCTACTGTGCATCAGTAGCAAATTTAGAATTTGACAAGTCTATTAAATTTCTTTAACATACTGTTAAAAGGATATTATTTAAAAACTTTGACATGTGCAATGATGTCACGACTTGAAACAATAATATATGTATTTAAATAGGTTTATACATTCTTAACTATGTATGTCCAGAAAAAGAAAATCTAGTTTAGGTGAAAAAAAAAGATCACAGAAACTTTGAGGGGAAAATATCTTTGAAAACATCTTTAGTTTCATTATCAATTTAAAAAGCTGATATATAATTATTGCATATTTATGGATTATGTGTGATATTTTGATACATATATACAAATTATAATGATCAAATCAAGATATTTTTCATATTCATCATTTGAAAATTTTATTTTTATGTTGCCAACATTTCAAATCTTCACTGCTAGCTATTTTGAAATATACTATTAATTGTTGTTAATTATAATCACCCTGCTATGGTATTGAACAGTAGAAATTATTCTAGCTAACTGCATTCTTCATTTCCCCCACCCCACCGTTCTCCACATCTAGTAACTTTTATTCCACTCTCTACCTCCATGTGATCAATGTTTTAACTCCCATATGTGAGTGAGAACATGCAATATATGTATTCATGTGCCTAGTTTATTTTACTTAACATAATGTCACCCAGGTTCACCCATGTTGCTGCGAATTACAGAATTTCATTTTATTTTAAATGATAGAATAGTATTTAATGGAGTAGATGTACCTCATTTTCTTTATCCATTTTTCTGTTGATGGACACTTAGGTAATTCCATATCTTTCCTCTTGCAAAAGTGCTGCAGTAAACATAGGGGTACAGATATCCCTTTGATACACTGATTTCCTTTCCTTTGGATAAATACCAAGTACTGGGATTTCTAGATGGGATGGTAGTTCTATTTTTAGATTTTGGAGAACACCTCCATACTATAATACTTTTATAATATATGTAACAATTTACATTCCTGTCAACAATGTATATGAGTTCTCTTTTCTCTGTATTCTTACCAGCGTTTGTTATTTTTTTGTCTTTTTATAATAGCCATTCTGACTGGGGCAAGATAATACCTCACTGTGGTTTTAATTTGCATTCCTCTGATGATTTTGATGCTGAGCATTTTTTCATATACCTGTTGATGTGAAAATGGTATTTGTATGTCTTATGAAGACATATCTATTCAGATATTTCACCCACTGTTTAACACATTTGTGTGTGTTTATGTGTGTGAGTGTGTGTGTGTATGCTGTTGAGTTGTTTGAGTTTCTTGTGTATTCTGGAAATCAGTTCCTTTTTGGATGAATAGTTATAAATATTTTCTACCATCTTATTGGTTGTTTCTTCACTCCTTTAATTGTCTTCTTTGCTGTATAAAGCTTTTTAGTTTGGAGGGGCAGTTCCAAGGTGGCCAAATAGGAACAGCTCCAGTCTACAGCTCCCAGTGTGAGCGATGCAGAAGATGGGTGATTTCTGCATTTCCATCTGAGGTAATGGGTTCATCTCACTGGGGCTTGTCGGACAGTGGGTGCAGGACAGTGGGTGCAGAGAACTGAGAGTGAGCCGAAGCAGGGCGAGGCATCACCTCACCCAGGAAGTGCAAAGGGTCAGGGAATTCCCTTTCACAGCCAAGCAAAGCTGTGACAGACGGCACCTGGAAAATCGGGTCACTCCCACCCTAATACTGTGTTTTTCCAATGGTCTTAACAAATGGCACACCAGATTATATCCCACGCCTGGCTCAAAGGGTCCCACGCCCACGGAGCCTCACTCATTGCTAGCACAGCAGTCTGAGATCGAACTGCAAGGCGGCAGCGAGCCTGGGGGAGGGGGGCCCGCCATTGCTGAGGCTTGAGTAGGTAAACAGCAGCTGGGAGGCTGGAACTGGGTGGAGCCCACTGCAGCTCAAGCAGTCCTGCCTGCCTCTGTAGACTCCACCTCTGGGGGCAGGGCATAGCCAAACAAAGGGCAGCAGAAACCTCTGCAGACTTAAATGTTCCTGTCTGACAGCACTGAAGAGAGTAGTGGTTCTCCCAGCAAGGAGTTTGAGATCTGAGAACAGACAGACTGCCTCCTCAAGTGGGTCCCTGACCCTGGCACATATACACCATGGAATACTATGCAGTCATAAAAAATGATGAGTTCATGTCCTTTGTAGGGACATGGATGAAGCTGGAAACCATTATTCTCAGCAAACTATCACAAGGACACAAAATCGAACACCGCATGTTCTCACTCATAGGTGGGAATTGAACAATGAGAACACTTGGACACAGGAGGGGGAACATCGCACACCGGGGCCTGTTGTGGGGTGGAGGGAGTGGGGAGGGATAGCATTAGACCTAATGTAAATGACGAGTTAATGGTTGCAGCACACCAACATGGCACGTGTATACATATGCAACAAACCTGCATGTTGTGCACATGTACCATAGAACTTAAAGTATAATAAAAAAATATATATATAAAACAAAAGAAAACAAAAAACAAACAACAACAAAGAAGCTTTTTAGTTTAATATAGTGCCTTTTGTCTATTTTTGCTTTTGTTACCTGTGATTTTTTGGTCTTAACCATAAAATTGCTGCCTAGACCAATGTCCTAATCATTTCCCTGTTTTCTTCTAGTAGTTTTATAGTTTCAGGCTTACACTTAAGTCTTTAATCCATTTTAAATTGAGATTTGTATATGGTGAGAGATAGGGGCCTAGTTTCATTCTTCTGCATAGAGGTACCCAGTTTTCCCAGTTCCATTTATTGATGAGGGTGCCCTTTCCCCAGTGTATGTTGTTAGCAGGTTTGTTTAAAATGACTTGGTTGTGAGTGCATGGATTTATTTCTGGGTTCTTTATTCTGTTTCTTTGGTCTATATGTCTGTTTTATACCAATATCACGCTGTTTACTATAGCTTTATAGTATATTTTGAAGTCAAGTAATGTAACACCTCTAGCTTTGTTCTTTTTGCTTTGTATTACTTTGGTTATTTGGGGTCTTTTGTAGTCACAACAATTTTAGAAATTTTTTTCTTTCTGTAAATAAGGTCTTTGGATAAGGATTACATTGAATCTGTAGATTGCTTTGGGTAGTATGGTAATTTTAACAATACTAATGTTTCCAATCCATGAACATGAGGCATCTTTTCATTTGTTTGTGCCTTCTTCAATTTATTTCGTCAGTGTTTTGCAATTTTTCTAGTAGAGGTCTTTCACTGTCCAGGTTAAATTTATTTATTGATATCTTATTTTATTTTATTCTTGTAGCTATTGTAAGTGGGATTCCATTCTTAATTTATATTTCAGATAGCTAACATCATACTGAATGTGGAGAAGCTGAAAACGTTTTCTCTAAGAAGTGAAACAACACAAGGGTGCCCACTTTCACTATTCTCATTTAACACAGTCTTGGGAGTTCTAGTCAGAGCAATCAGGCAAGAGAAAGAAATAAAGGGCATTCAGATTGGAAAAGAGAAAAACTAATTGTCCCTCTTTGCAGTCAACATCATCTAATATATAGAAAACTCTGAAGACTTCAGAAAGAAACCTTTAAAATTATGAACAACTTCAGTAAAGCTACAAGACAAAATAAACATACAAAGATCAATAGTATTTCTATGTATCCATTATTTTTTGAGTATTTAGCATTGTAAATATAAAGCATATATAATTTTAATTAATAAACAGAAAGAAACAGAAAATTATATTTTAAAAACTACCCAATTTTGTATCAACCAATGTCAACAACAGATAACAATCTAGTATACTCCTTTCCAATCCTTTTATCTACATATGTATGTATTTATTCAATCATTCATTTATTTCTTTTGATGACTACTATAATTTGGACATTGTATCCCCATAACTCATATTGAAATTTGATACCAATTTTGGAAGCCGGGGCCTCATAGGAGGTGTTTGAATGATGAGCAGATCTCTCATAAATAGATTAATGTTTTCCCTGGGGGTGGAGGGGAGAAGAATTCAATCTCAGGTAGTTTCTGTGAGAACTGGTTGGTAAAAAGAGCCTGGCGCCTCTCCCATCTCTCTTCCTTTCTCTCTTGTGCCCCTTCACCTTGACCATGAGTGGAAGCAGCCTGAGACTCTCACCTTAAGCAGAAGCTGGCACCATGCTTCTGGTAGAGACTGCAAAACTGGGCCAAATAAATTTCTTTTCTCTATAAATTACCCAACCTCAAGTATTCCTTTATATCAGGACTATGACAATGACCATGTTGTTTCAGTTCTTAACATGATACATTCATATTCTGTGAAGGTTTGAATTCATATCATATTTTACATTATAAATACAGATCTTTCTTGTTATTGTAGATGATATGAGTG
This sequence comes from Hylobates moloch, assembly GCF_009828535.3. Lineage (NCBI taxonomy): Eukaryota > Metazoa > Chordata > Mammalia > Primates > Hylobatidae > Hylobates > Hylobates moloch. Next base: position 126,386,006 of record NW_026652278.1, read on the forward strand.
ATTTAACTGAACTTTTAATTTCCAACTTCCCATTAAGTATGATATTGGCTGTCTTTTAAAAATAATCTTTAACTTTGTAAAAAAAGATTTTGATTGCCTTTTCAAATGTTTTAGTTGAATGAGTAATTCATATATGCAAACATCTTCGCTACGTCTACGTCTATTTGATATTTAGTTAGGAGGCATCATATGTAAGTAGTTTTGTATTATGGGATAAATCCTATTTTGTTATAGTATGTAGTCTTATAATTAAGAATTTTATGTGTTTGCATTTAATTTGTTATACTGGTATCAATGTTATTGATTTCCCTAAGTGTTAGTCATTGAAATGTAATCTGTATACTAACTTCCTATTTGTAAGCAACCTGAGGTAATGCAGCCTAATTATAAGGCAACCTGAGGTAATACAGAATTTATCATAAAGTTCTTCCGTGAACACCCTGAAACTTGATCATTGCAACTGTCAGCTAAACCAGGTTACTACTGCTTTTAAGTGTCCATAATACATACCTTGAATTTAATGCTGTTATATTATTTTATACCTATAATTTTATAACTAGATTTTATGTTTTGTTTTACTTGTTTGCTCTATGTTAAGATTTATGTATACATTTTAAAATTAACTGAGTGGCTTTGTATAATTTTCTAGCTAAAAGTCAACTCCTGTATAAATCTGTTAGTTATTTTAAGGATTTTGAATTTTATTCTATGTAATGTAGAAAGCAAATGAAGGGTTTTAAGGCAGAGGAGTGACATAATGACTGTGGCTGTAAGCTTGAGAACAAAATGTAGGAGGAGAAAATGTGGAGTTAGGGTGACAAGTTAGGATGCTAATGCAGTAATTTTGGGGACAGATCGTATCTTTGAGCAGGTGAAAGTGAATAGAATTGAGTAGAAATAATTAAAATAATTAGTTTCTGAATATATTTTGAAGGTAGAGTTAACAGGATTTATTGACAGATTCTAGGTATGCTGTGAGAAAAGGAGATAAATCAAGTATGTTTTCACATTTATTGCCTTAAACATCTGCAAAGACAGAGTTCCCTGAGGTGGCCAAAACTGCAGGAATAGGACATTTTGGGCATGAGTTCATGACACATTAAATATGAAATGCCTGGTAGTGAAAATAGCATATGTTATCTATGCTAATAGCTGTCAATTTGAAATAATTTTTACCAAATTGAGCATATTTGACATTTTTAAGAGTTTCTTTAATCAGAAATTGGTAATTTATAATTTTATGTTTGATAAAATGAGAAATATAGACTTCTTGCTCTTGTTCAGATACAAAAATTTTAAACATATTTCTAAAACAGAAAATTGAATATGAGGTTATATATATAATTTGAACATAGTGTAGGACTCTGGGTTGTAGGCACAAATGTAGTCATTTACATACATGCAGATGGCATTTAAAGGCAAGAACCTGAATAAGATAACCAAATGAGTGAATATGAACAGAAGTCAGGAGTGGATCAGGAGCTGAGCCCTAAGGTCTTTCAAAATTAAGAAATAATAAAGCAAAGGGGAAAAGCAGTCAGAGACTGAAGAGAGGTAATCAATAAGGTAGTAGGAGAATCAATAGGATATGATGACTTGGAATCCAAGTCAATAATGTATTTCAAGAAGGAAGTAAGAGTTCATATTTGTAAAATTCTACCTATAGGTAAGGTAATATAAAGATAGAGAAGTTACCATTTGATTTAGCAACATGAAGGTTAACAAGAACAGCTTTGGGTTGAGCAGTGGAAGCAAAAAGCCCACTGGCATAGATTTATGAAAGAATTGGAGGAAGGGAGTTAGAAACAGCAACAGTATATTCTTTAGAGTTTTACACTGATGAGTACCATTCACATAAAATGAAACAAGAATTGTGACCTACGGAGTGGTTAAATGCAGTGTTATTAGCAGCTAGATATTGTGATGATGGGAGTCTGTAGAAATTCTTTGTTGACTTTGTCCAGCTAAGCAAGAAATAAGTTCATCAGCTAGAAGTGGGAATGAAGAAGAAGGGGTTGTTAGTGGGAGAAGTGAAGAGATTTGGACAAGAGAAATATTGAGTCATTTTAATGCAGCATTAATGAGACTAGTAAGCATAAATTTAAAGGAATGTTACCCAGTATTTTGGAGTGTGTTCTTCTAGATACATTAGATGGCATAAGTAGAAGCATGGAGTGGACAAACATTTGACTTTAACACATAAAAAAGACATGACAAGGGCAAGAAAATTGATGATGTATACAAAGGAGTAATTATGATGACTGACAATAAAATTTAAACCAAGTAAAGAAGGAAGGTAGGATAAATATGGAATGAAGGACAATGAAAACCTAGTAGAATCCATGGATTGGAGGTATTCGTGAAAATGAAGAATAAATGTACTTGGGATACTACAGAGAACGAACTGAAATAAACTGAAATGAAAGAAGATGCTGGTTAGACAAAAGGATCCATTACATTTAAATTAAAGAGGGGCTGTAGTTTGTGATAATGATGACGTCTAGCGAATGACCATAGCAGAGAGAAGCTGCAGTACATAGAGAAAATGTTAGAAGAGAAGAATTAAAGACACTGAGATACTGGAATTTCCAAAGTATCATCTAACTATAGATTGAAATTCCCAAAAATAAGACAAGGGAGGTTTTGAAGAGACTAAAAATATACTTGGTGGGATAACTGAAATGAAGGGGGACTTGCACATGAATCAGATGACAACAGCAGGGGTGTTGTAGATATTTAAACTAATACCATGAGACACATTGCTGAAAGTTTTAGGAAGGAAGGAAAGAGAAAGTTCTGGAAGCTACAATGAGGAACAAGACAAAGAAATACTTAACTTCCTTGCCTACTGATGTAAAGCTTGTTGGAGAAAATAATATTACCAATTTAGAGAGCTACAGAAGAAGCTGTGTTCTCTTGTTAAACATTGCCCTCCAATAGGTCAAAGTTAGAGAAGAGAGAAGAGACGGAGGGGATTTTAATGATGAGGGACTGTAGGACCAATGAGATGATTTCAGAAGTTGGGGAGACATGAAAGTAGGATTAGAATAGAGAATATGCAGAACCTTATGGCAATTTAAGACTCCAAGATGAAGAGTGACCTGGGACTTTTGGACCTTGATAAAAGCAGGGATAAAGAGTATAATGAGATCAGGATGTCACATGAACCTATTCTTGGAAGAGACTCGGCATGTTTTAGAGCCATGTGGTATGTGAGGCTCACCCTTGACCCATGTTGAAAGATGACTAACATACACATCTGTTGTAATGGAGTGGAGGATATTTCTAGGAGGCACTTGTCTTTCAAGACTAGGGGGTGGTATTTTCTTTACCCTGTACTAGATATTTTACAATGCACTTTAATTATTGGTCCAAATGTAATAATGTTGCTTTCAATTGCTTTGTATTGAAATTTTAAAGCTTTGATACTACATGGCATGTTGCTGTATTACAGCTAAAGGGCTTAAATATGTTGTCATTGTCAGTAATTGATTTTAAAATTATTTGAAAATAATCATTAAAAATTTGGGGATTGCCTATACATCATTTCCCTGTGGAGAAATATGTGCATACTGAAAAATCATGTTTAAATAAAAATGTCATTCAGAATTAATGATATATGTTATTATTATTAGGTGTGCATTTTTCATATATACTATGTTAGATGTCATCCTTTTTCTCCTCAAAAATTTTGCACAAAAGAGATATTCAGCAAAATGTAATGTTAGAGTGTAATAAAGACTATAAGATTTTGATTTTTAACAATCAGTAATTTAGACACTCAACTCATTAATAATTCATATGAAACCTTGCTCTTGCCTATGAAAAATAATTATATATAATTCCATATAATATGAATGTATGGAATACAGGTTTATGAATAGTAATTTGTTATCCACATTTGATTGAAGAATTTTATGATTTTTTTCCAAGAAAAAAAATGTCAAAGAGGAAACTCTTTAGGAGCTCAATGCAATAGACAGAACAAATCACTTTTTTCCAAAATGGTATCAAACAAAACTTTTTGAGAAATTCAATTTCTTTAACATCATCAAAATATATATTACCACTTCTTTGAATTTTCATGTTTCATCCAGGAATAGAGCTAAAATGTCATTTCTCATCTTTCTTTGACATCCTAGCAGATACATGCTTGGATGAATTCCACAGGCTTCTTACAAAATGGAAAGTTGATCCAATGGTTCTGAATTTATCTTCCCTTTTATTCTCACACACAGATACATGCACTCAAGACAAGACAGTTTTATAATGACTGGAAATATTTCTTTTAAAACACTGATTTTATTCTGCTGATAAAATTGACTATTTACAACTTACTTTTTAAGTAAAATATAGATTACATGTATGTATGTATATACATATATATGAATTTTAAGTAACAGGATATATTTTCTGAATAAATCAAGTAGATTATTTTATATAGTTTAGTCTTACAGTTTAATTAATAATTATCATAATTTTCTTTCACAAGTTTTCCTGTTAATTCTTCACTACACATATTAAATTTTTATGTTTTTGAATTTAATAAATATATTTTGCTATTTTCCATGATGAGAGTAATAACAATTATTTGAAATCAATTTTAAATATTATAATTAATATTTTCACTGTGCTTTCCATGCCTTGAAAGCCACATTTGCTTCTTTTGTGAAGGTCACTGCACAATTTCATTAAATAAGTTAATACATATTTAGAATATACTTATAATGTCTGTCATTGGTATTTAAAAATATTATATAAAGTGATTACTCACTGGATGTTCAGACATGACAAAAATCATTGAAATGTAACACACTAAAATATTAAGAAAAAATCTATCTTAAAGTACATTGTTACAGTGATGGCTAACAAAAAGTATTGTAATCTGGTGATTAAATTCATAATTAATGTGTTCAATGAAATCTCACTAGAAATACAAAAGAATGACGTGTGTATTTGTTCAATTGTTATTATACTGTTCCTACTCCTGAGAGGTTTTTAATGCATAAGTTAACCATATCGTCATTAAACTAAGAGAACCCCAGTTAAGATTTAGTTTATCATGTTAATTGACTGTAAATTTTCTATATCAGAAATGTGATAGGTTTACAAGTGTTTTTAGTAAAGATCATGCCACCTCGTGAAGCCCCCTCTTTGCAAATACATTTATGTATGTGTATCTATTTTTAAATATAATATATTTCAAGGAACTTGCATTAGATACATTTCTGAAATAGAAAAGACCATTGGGATACCCATTTATTATTCAGCAGGGTGGACGAGGGCAGTGTATGGGGGAAAAACAATAGGGACTAGAAAGTTTAAATGACATAGAAAGTCACATGGTTGGTGGCAAAACAAGTGTTAGTTCCTAGCTGTTCTAACATGAGCTCTAGGCCCCTCTCCAGTCTATCACAGGACTTCAGGGAATGTAAAGTATAAACACACCATACATGTTTTGTTAATTAAATTTATGCTCTTCAAACATGACATTCTCTATGAGTCTCATCTCTGTCAGTTTAAAACTGAGGAATTGAGACTTCATAATTATCAGACTTAGAATGCATCGGATTTTCCATGCTAATAACAGTTTAATTTCAGATTTCAGTTTTATTGATATTAAGAAAAATTATCGATGCAACTTAGAACTTTAAAACCATTTTTTTCAGAAAAAAGGAAATTATTAACTTATCAAACACATCTAAAAATAGTTTGAATTACAATAAAAAATTCAAAGGTAATCAGGAAAATTCTTGGAGAACTGACAAGTGACACAGTAGTAACTACAATGAAATAAGAAAACATAGCTTTTAGAATAATAAAGGAAATTTATGAACAAACAATATTTAAGTGGTTGATATGAAAAAGGAAAACCAAATCTTTGAAATAGAAAATTTTCAAAGTTGTGGAAGTAAATTATAGGACAAATTGACAAAGAATTATTTATAGGTACATCTCAAATTACTACGTTAATTGGCCAAAGGAAGTAAACACACAAATACACGTTTATGCACACACACATAAACACACTCACACACAGGCACTTCCTCTCTCTAGATTGTTCTTTCTATAAAAACAAGAACCTGAAATGAACTATTTTTAAATTTTTAAAGAGCATTTTTGTACTTTGATTTAATTGGGAAGATTATTAAACATCTCAAAGTTTGATAACAAAATTAGAATTTAAAAAAAGCTGTGTAAAACAAAAAAGCATAAACATATCAGTGTGAATGTTCTAGGAGCCAGAGTCGGGAGAAATGTGGGGATTGACTATGGAATAGTAGGGAAATTTTATGGGACAATGAAAATGTTCTATATCTTAATTGAGATCATGATTAAATTTACACCTTATTAAAAAATAGAAATGTACACTAAAAAGCATGGATTTTATTACATATAAATTATTCATTAATTAACCTAGATTAAGAAAAACTTCTGAAAATTTTGGTCTTATGTATATTTACATAATTACTACATTTTTAATGGTACTTTATAAAATGAAATTATGGAGTTTTCTAATTTCTGAAATTACTATAGAAATCATGTAAATAAAATTTCTAAAGTACTTTTAATTGATTCATGAGATGTCCAAATTGAACAAATATTCACATTTATTTTTGAAGAAATTTTCTGTCTTTTTTGAACTCAGTTGCAAGATTATTTTAATTGACATTATTTTTCCTTTAGCTTTTTACCCTTTCTAGGAATTACTATCACTTACCTCCCTCCCTGTCTCTCTCTCTCGCTCTCACTGATGCTCTCACTCTGTCTCTCAATGGTCTGTTTTTAGAACACAAATTCTTATCTGTAGACTCTCTTTTTATTTGTTGCATTTTGACTTCTGATATGACTTTTTCATGTTTGACATTTGTAATCTTCACTTAAAACAGTAAATGATCTACCTTCTGTGAAAAGCCTCTTCTTTTTCAGAACTGTTAGAACATTTCTTTAGACATTAATTTTTATCTTCCAAATAATAAACATTAATGTTTATATGCCAAATCATGAGAGAGAAAAAATCGTTTAGCAAGTTGCGTAAGAGGACAAAATACAGATAATATGCACATTAGTTTTTTAACTGTTTCAGGTACATGTATGACTTCTACCAATATCTTGATTAAATGCCACCTCAGATGAGGTAAGGTTGAAGAGTATGACATGCTAATAATGAAGAAATCATGGAAAAACCAAATATAAATAATTCACAATAATAAATTGCCATTAATTTTTTTGTTCAAACAATAACAAAAAGCAAACGTGATATTTTCAAAATTGAAATGAAGTAAATGATGTGGGGGCTCTATGATTAGTTTGCTGGTGTGAAATCTCTTTCAAATGTATAATATCAGTAAGAACTCAAAAAAATATGACAACATTCCCTAATTTCTATATGTAGAAAATGAATACATGTTAATGTTTTTAAAGCTATAAAAAGAAAAGAAAATGCCAGGAATCATGCAGTTAAAACTTACGTTCAAGTTCTTTTCAACGTATGTGAATAGGGTTTTTCTCAAGCTCTTATTATTATCCCTATTATTTCATAAATTGGTAGAGTGGCAAATTATTGAAAGGGTCTGCATATTAAGAGATAACACATTAAATCATTTGTTACCTTTCTTAAATGCATGTACATAACACCAATTTGCTACTTCAGTTAGTGCTTAGAGTGAACAGCCAGACTTCACAGAAAACTCTTGATAGACAGAATTTTTTTTAATCAATGAACAGCCTTGCTACTGATAGAACATCGTAGTATCTTCTTTTCACAATTATCTTTCGGACAAAGTATTTACCTGAGACAAAATGGCATCTCAGATGCTAACAAAAACATATCTGCGTATATGCATAATGTAAATGTGACTATTTTAAATATAGTCTCAAATCCAGATTTCACATTCAGAAAAGGCAAGTATGGGACTCATCAGGTCACAAAGTTTACAAAGTAAGGAACAAAAAACCACAGAAATGAGCTAATTAATTTTATAGTATTCTGTATTTATTTTGCACTTATACTGATCTTATTTTACTTCATGTATATTCATTTTTCTCCCTGAAAAAGAGGGTGATAAAGTATAAAAATTTAAGTATAATAAATCTTTCAAATTAGCTGTTTTCTACCTTATTAGTAAATAATAAAAATGTATGAATTTAAAAATGAGCAAATAATGATTTTTTGTTTTTACAGGGGGAAATATCTTATGTCTTTTATGCTTGCAAGTAGCAGAGTTTCTGGGATTCAGTAGGGTTTAATAAATTTTTGTTGATTCATAATTAGCTCAAGGGAAAACAAAACAAGGAAAATGTTTAATCAATTCTAATGAATAATTAGGTTGACTCTTCTAGTAGGATAAATTCCTCGAAGCTAGAAAATGGCATCTTTGTTGTGTATTCTCTAGCATCTCATCCAAGGCTTAAAGTAAAACAGATTGTAAAAAAAGATTTTGGGGACAATAGGTAAATAAATTATTTAGAAAAATAAATGTTAATGCAGGGTATAATTGAAACCAGAAAATACTATAGGGAGATATATGGAACCTCTACTCCCGTAAAGTTTAAACACAATCTATCTTAAGTAATGTATCTGATGGAAATAGTCACGTGTATGTTTTAAATCTACATTTCTATTATGAATATTCATTGAAAAAATACAGTCAACCAATATTCCCATCAACAAAAAGGGCTGTCCTTCACATGAATAACCAGATAAAATTACCCTTTCTGAAGAAAAGGTAAGGGCTTTCAGGAGAAAGGAAATTCTATGAAAGTAAACTATTATTACCTTCTATTGATGCGATACTTTCCAACAACCTGTAAGAACAAGAAATAAATATGCACTTCTAAATCTTAATGTAACAGCACCTTTATCTGGGATAAAGGCTTGGTTGTGTGCACAGATGGGTAGAGATATCTAGGACAGACTGCCCAGGAGTGACAGAGCCAAGAAGAAATAGCTTTTCCATTTTACAACAAAGTTGGCGGACAAGCTGAGTAATTATCCAGTGAATGTAAAATCACAGTGGAAATTGGCTGTTTTTCTTTGTTTTGTTTATTGATGTGTTCTTTGCCTAGACATCGTTAAAAATGGAAGTCAGGAATAGTAAAATAAATATGATGACTACTCAAGGATATAAATTTAGGAAAGAAAACAAATATCATCCTGTTTTGCCAACATGATTTTCTTTTTTGTCTTGTTCTTTTGGGTCTTATTATATCCTTCTTCATTTAGTAACATAATTTATCGGAAGCTAGGATAGACTATTTAATTTTATATAAAAATAAAATCTCTCTTACTATACACCTATGGTTCTAAATGTTTTTATCTTTGACAAATTGGAAAAACTAAATAGTAATAAGGAAACAAAATTTTAAAAAGATACAGACCACACTTTTTAATAGAAATTTCCTTTTCTCTTGAATAGAATAGTCTGAACACGCCAGGCACAGGGGCTCACGCCTATAATCCCAGCACTCTGGGAGGCTGAGGCAGGCGGATCACCTGAGGTTGGGAGTTCAAGACCAGCCTGACCAACATAGAGAAACCCCATCTCTATTAAAAATACAAAAATAGCTGGGCATGGTGGTGCATGCCTGTAATCCCAGCTACTTGGGAGGCTGAGGCAGGAGAATCACTTGAACCCAGGAGGTAGAGGTTGTGGTGAGCCAACATCGGGCCATTGCACTCTAGCCTGGGCAACGAGAGAAAAACTCCGTCTCAAAAAAAAAAAATAAATAAATAAATAAATAAAAGAATTGTCTGAACAGTTTACAAAGAAAACGTAAGAAAAAATGTCAGCTATAGTAAAAACTTAATCAATACAATGTAGCAACTCACTTATACTCACTTTCCGAAAAGCATTGGTAGGTGTCCCCCAAAATGACCTTTAGCCATTTATCTCTTATCTGATTTCTTGATTTTTACTTTTTCTTACTCAACTTCATAAAAATTTCCAGTTATTTATTTTGTGTCTTGTAATAATAATGCAAATATTTGGAAACCTTAGCTAGCATAGACATCCACCAATTTAATAACAATAACTGAGCAACATTCACTTATTTTTCAATAAAACATTTTTAATTACAAACATATTAATCACACCCTACTCTGGTGAAAGACCAAACCAGATAAAATTAACATAATACAATCTGATATCCTATTTAATAACAAAACTATTAAAATCATATAGGTTTAGACACTGTATAAGCTACTATAGTTTTTAGAAGTTTATTTAAGCAATTTCTGACATGAGATACAGTAGAGAGCTATCCTCTTGATATGCTAAGCCGTCAAACTTGATTTAAATTTTCTAGAAGTGCTACATTCTTTGATCACGTGAAGATCCTGAATACAAAGCAATTTAATATAATTGCAATTGAAATAAAAAATATCATATTTTTTGTGAAATTTTGCATACATTTTTATATCATACATATAGTGAAATTCCCAGCACATGCTTACTTAATAATACTATTTGATTTTTTTATTTATTCAGATACTTTTAAAAATTAAACTAATCCTTGTATTACTCACTTTTATTTATACGTATATGTATAAATAGGTTCAAGTAGCAATTTATTCAAATATAAAATATAAAGGTAGGCACAACAAGAATTTAAAGACCTAAACCATATTAAAGATAGTGAAAAATTAAAAATCTAGCCTCAGATTCTATATAGACTTGTTTTCTGGCTATTATTAACTTCTAACTTTACTTGATCCCATGTCCTATGTGGGTTTAGGCTCCTAGTGTACTAGATTTTATCTTGTACAAAAAAATTAATAATCCATAGACCTTTAGTCTCAGAAGTTTCTATAATGGGAGAAGCAAAATCCATGATTTTTGTCTTTTTGTTCGTTTTATACTTAAGAATTTAAAGCTTAATACATATTCTTCTCAAGGAGTGGTTCTGTAAGAATCACTCCAGGTAAGGTGAATATACAGTAAAGTAAATAAGGTGAAAAAATAATAAATTTAAATAATGATATGTGGGGGTAAAAGTGGGATTCAAAGCTTTATTAAGAAATAAAAACAAAAAATTATATTTATGAAGAAATACAAGTATTTTGTTATGGATAAGATTTAATTTTACAAAAATACCAATACTTCCAAATTATTTTGAGGTTTTGATGTCATTTAAATTGCAATCTATGCTTTTGGAAAAGATCTTGATGTAGAGATTCTAAATATACATATAAAAATTCATGGATATATAATAGATAAATATTAAAAAGTAAAAAAATATATAACATACATACACATTCATATACACATGCATGTTAAAAATTAAAACCAGTGTAATACATAAATGGTTTGAATTATTGAGTAATTTGTGGTACTTAAAATCAACATTTAGCATATATAGTGACATAGACAAAACAACAGATAATATGGAATAAATGTATAACCAAAATTTAAACAAATATACATACATACTTTTATTGTATAATAAAATTTAAATTCATGATTAAATAATAGTTTATTAAATAAATAGTACTGGGGAAACTTATTGATCACACTAAAAAAGTAAAATTGGTTTTAGAAGAACTAATGAGTTTAAGAGGAAATAAAATTTAAATTAAAAAATTAAGATAGACATATTATTTAATTATGTTGGCATGAGAAAGGACTCTAAATAACTTGTAAAAGGAGCTAGGGGTTTGACTATATAAATATTTTAATAAAATGCACATAAAATTTAAAAGTAACTGGCAAACTGAAGAATCTCTAAATGCCTAACAGAAGCAGCTAATATTCTAAATTTATAAAGTGCTCTTAAAAAGCCAAATCATAAAAACAGAACTGTGCAACCAAAGGAAAAGTTTCCAGAAGACAATGTCAAATAAGTTTATATATATATATTTAAATCTTACTGAAGAGATGAAATTATAACCATAACGCATATCAATTTTTTTTCAAAAATAGGTTATTGTAGAAAAAGGGAGAAATAATAAATGTCATAATGGAGTATGGGATAAAGTAATGAATGAGAGAAAAAATGTTTTATGATTTTAAGGGTATTTATTAATTATCTAGAAGTATTTATGTTCTTTTACTCAAATTTATATCCCTCAAAATAAATGAGATGTTTGCATGAACGTGAAAGTAAACTATCTTTATCACATGATATCCTAATTTAGAAAAGCAACAAAATTGGAAATAAATTTAATGAAAATTACATTTGGAGATTAAATACAGGTAAGATCACTTGGGGCCACAGAGGCTGTTTTCTTCCTCAGCACGGTGTGGCATCAGTGGCTTTCTGGGGAAGCAAGGCTCATGAGCAAGGGTGCAGGCATTGTATTCAGTGTTCCTTAACAATTGTCTCCTATGCCATCGGCTAAAGACTTCCAGGAAATAATCATGGAATAGAAAACATTCATGATACAGAATTATATAGGGGAAAGAAACAGCTATAAATTTGGATATAGAAATGTTTTAATCAAATTAAAATATATGTAAATATAAGTAAGTATGCTAATATATAAACAGGATTGACGGTTTGCAGTACTTTTCAAGCTGTAAGAAATTTTGTGCTGGCTCTCTAGTTCCATCGTTGTTAGATGTGGAAAGTTTTACTGATTCTAATTACATCGTTTCAAGGATACAAGGATCTACTATACTAAGAACATGATGGAGGTCACAGGGAAATCAAAAGAAGTCTTATGTAAAGATGTGCACTGCTTAAGATTTACCAAGATAAAATAGCTACTGTAGATTGGTGGCCTTGGTCAAGCAGCATAAGAGAACTGGTTCACACTGAACTTCTCCTAGTTTGCAGGTAGTGGATCAGATGGTTCTTACTCTTGATATAGCTTTGTTTTGGCCCCATGAATAATTTTCTTTCTCTCTCCCTTTCAGCTTCTCCCCACCTCTCTCTCTCTTTCTCTGTATCTTCCTCTTGGTCTACAGTTGAAGTATTTTACCTTACAATAATATCTTTATGTCCATGCCCCTTTTTCTTTATATTTATACTAATGAATTGTAACTTTTGTTCAAGTAGTTTTAACCTCTATTTTCCGAATCTACAGTGGATGATTCATAACAGATGTGCAATCAAAGTACAATTGAAGAAAAATGCCAAGAGAAAACACATATTAATAATTATAGTGAATAAAGATATATAAAAATATGGATATAATATATACTTGGATACATATGTAAAGTATATATAATTTGTACATAAGTAATTGTATATGTATGGTTGTACAGATAGCAAATAAATGGGCACTGCTTAGTATGTTAGGCTGCCATCAAGCCTATTACACCGAAACTCCTAATGAGCCTGATAATATCATGAGAAAAAAAACAGAAAAACCTATTTATAACACATTATGATATTCTTTAAATGGTGCTGACTCAGCTATTCATTGAAACTAAAATAAAATTAAAGTTTCTGGGAAGCTGGGGAATTTAGGCCTCTATATCTGTTAGACTCCCTGAAAGGACTGTCAAATCTACTGAATTTTAGTCCCATTTTCTGAAGATGAAAAATAGAAAATAATAAGAGCTAGAACAACCTTTTCATGTCTTGAATCTTGAATAATTTCTTTGCACTGCTTACTGTGATTTAAAATAAACCAAGCTGAAAGCAACTCTGAATAGTTATATTTGTCAGTCTTTGAAACTATATGGAGCTTAGTGGTGGGAGCAGATGGGCCCTAATAGTGGTTAAGTGTTATTTTTTTCCCACCCACAAATTCAGCAATTAAAATATTTTCCCCCAGTGTGACATCATGAAGTTGGAGCCCTCATGAGTAGGATTAGCACCCTTAAAAAGGACATTCCATGCTCATGGACAGGAAGAATCAATATCATAAAAATGGCCATACTGCCCAAGGTAATTTATAGATTTAATGCCATCCCCATCAAGCTACCAATGACTTTCTTCACAGAATTGGAAAAAAAGACTTTAAAGTTCATATGGAACCAAAAAAGAGCCCGCATTGTCAAGACAATCCTAAGCCAAAAGAACAAACCTGGAGGCATCATGCTATCTGCCTTCAAACTATACTACAAGGCTATAGTAACCGAAACAGCATGGTACTGGTACCAAAACAGAGATATAGACCAATGGAACAGAACAGAACCCTCAGAAATAATACCACACATCTACAACCATCTGATCTTTGACAAACCTGACAAAAACAAGAAATGGGGCAAGGATTCCCTATTTAATAAATGGTGCGGGGAAAACTGGCTAGCCATATGTAGAAAGCTGAAACTGGATCTCTTCCTTACACCTTATACAAAAATTAATTCAGGATGGATTAAAGACTTAAATGTTAAACCTTAAACCATAAAAACTCTAGAAGAAAACCTAGGCAATACCATTCAAGATATAGGCATGGACAAGGACTTCATGTCTAAAACACCAAAAGCAATGGCAGCAAAAGCCAAAATTGACAAATGAGATCTCATTAAACTAAAGAGTTTCTGGACAGCAAAAGAAACTACCATCAGAGTGAACAGGCAACCTACAGAATGGGAGAAAATTTTTGCAATCTACTCATCTGACAAAGGGCTAATATCCAGAATCTACAAAGAACTCAAACAAACTTACAAGAAAAAAACAACCCCATCAAAAAGTGGGCAAAGGATATGAACAGACAATTCTCAAAAGAAGACATTTATGCAGCCACATGAAAACATGCTCATCATCACTGGCCATCAGAGAAATGCAAATCAAAACCACAATGAGATACCATCTCACATCAGTTAGAATGGCAGTCATTAAAAAGTCAGGAAACAACAGGTGCTGGAGAGGATATGGAGAAATAAGAACACTTTTACACTGTTGATGGGACTGTAAACTGGTTCCATCATTGTGGAAGACAGTGTGGCGATTCCTCAGGGATCTAGAACTAGAAATACCATTTGACCCAGCCATCCCATTACTGGGAATATACCCAAAGGAGTATAAATCATGCTTCTATAAAGACACATGCACACGTATGTTTATTGTGGCATTATTTACAATAGCAAAGACTTGAAACCAACCCAAATGTCCATCAATGATAGACTGGATTAAGAAAATGTGGCACATATACACACCATGGAATACTATGCAGCCATAAAAAAGGATGAGTTCGTGTCCTTTGTAGGGACATGGATGAAGCTGGAAACCATCATTCTCAGCAAACTGGCAGGGAAAAAAAACCAAACACCGCATGTTCTCACTCATATGTGGGAATTGAACAATGAGAACACTTGAACACAGAAAGAGGAACATCACACACCAGGGCCTGTCGTGGGGTGGGGGAAGCGGGGAGGGATAGCATTAGGAGATATATCTAATGTAAATGACGAGTTAATGGGTGCAGTACACCAACATAGCACATGTATATATATGTAACAAACTTGCACATTGTGAACATGTACTCTAGAACTTAAAGTATAATAAAATAAAATAAAAAAAAAAAAACAGAGACCACAGGAGTTTTCTCATTATCTTTTGGCTAGGAGAGGATACAGTAGGAAGTCAGGAATCTACAAGCAGGAAGAGGGTACTCAAAAGAACTAACCTGTTTGATCTCTGACTTTCAGCCTCTGAAACTGTGAGAAATACATTTCTGTTTATAAGCCAGTCTTTAATACCTTGTATAGGAGTCCAAACTAAGACACTAACTTGGTAGAAGTGTGGTTGTTTTTTCTCTGAAATTTACAAGTTTATCTCATAAAGATGCTTTGTATTTGTAACCAGCAAAAATATATTCTTGGAATAAAATATCAATTATAATTGGACATTTCATTGTATTGTCTTATACAAATGAAATTAAATAAAAAGCTTGTGTTAATTTTTGAATTCAGGTTAAATGCCTCAAAGAGGTATTTCTAACAGAATCCAGTAAAGAAAAAACTCCGTTTGTGAGGATCAATTATTTGGGGAGCTATTTTTTCTGTGGAGAACTTATAGAAACCTGTATTAACAGACTGCCAGTTTCCCTTTATAAAATGCTATGCTAAATAATCCAACTTTTTGAGATGTCATCTTAGTGGCTTTTCATAGTATATCATTTCACCAGGTAATTGTTCTCTCAAATGGGTGAGCACTATATGCCACTAACATAATGGTGATTTGCATTCTTGAATTACAATAAATTCAAAAATTCATTATACTTATTCTAATATTTTTGATATTAAATTGGTATGCTTAAAATAAACATAACTTTCTAAATTTCTTAAGCTGAAATAGCAAGTGCTCATTCCTTCTTTATGGAAAGTTGCTCCTTCCATTTTATGAAAATAACTCATTAATAATCACCTGGCTTTCTTTAGTTAGCCACAAGTAAGATAAACATGAATACAATCAAAATTATACATGTGAGATACACCCAGACACACACACATATGTATGTATACATGTGTGATTAAATACACACCCCACACACATATATATAGCATGGAAATAGAATGTAAAGATTATACCTTTCCATACAGTTTAAATGAAATTTGTGCTTTTGTAAAAATTTTTACTGTTACAGATTTTTCTTCGTCTCTTCTTAAATTAAACATATTACTAACTTAAACATATTACAGAGACATAACGAAACCACTGTTTTAAAAACTAAACTTTTTCTAAACCACTTACACCATTAACTGTTTAAATAAATGACAATTTTGTAAGCCAAAAGAAAAAAAACCTCCTCTTTGGCACTTCCTTATTCCTTAACTCATCCCAACTCTTTTCAAACTGCCAATTATACCTCATTCATATCCAAGCGCTTGTAATTTCCTGCCTTCAGTAGCCTGCTAATCTATTTTCCCACATGTCCCTGTGCTCGTGCCACAATATGTTGAAGATTTCATCCAGAGTAATAATTTTAAAATGTAATCTTAACAGTTTTATGTTGTACCTCCTTTACCTGAAACTCTTCTGTCTTGTCATGTTGCTTTAAGTTAAAGTCCAAAAAGTAAAAATCAGTCATAACACTCTGAATAATAAAAAGTCTACGTTGTGATGCTCACTCATCATAGCTCTGCTACACAGTTTCCTGTAATGTATACACACACACACACAAAGACACACTACAGAGCTAAGACCTCTTTGACATTTAAACTTCTTCTCAGTAGAGAAGAAATCTCTTCTCAAAGTTAGCAAAGATTTCCTGATTCACACAAACCCTAATATTTCACTCTAAATCTGTCCAGAAACTGCTACTTTTCCCTCTCATGATTACACACATTTTTTAGCTTTAATCATATCTAAATATATTTAATATCATCCCCTCCAGAGAAATATATTTAGCTGAATATATATTTATGTTTATGTTGTGTGTGTATACAAAGTATTTAAGAAAAGATAAAAATTTATAAATAGAAACAAAAGACCAGTTTACTCTTTATTATAAACATAACACTATATTGAAATGGCCTTTGAAAAAATTATGATAGTGGAAAAAATCTGACACAGAAAAATTATGACAGTGAAAGAAATCTGATCTGACTCATCTTGCTTCTAATGCACAAGCTGGCATTGTTCATTCCTGAGTGTAGGCCAAGCTAACTATCGGAGGAATTTAGTTTACAGTTTAACTTTAAAACAAAGATGATAGCAACCCTTTCTAAAACTAACCCCCTGCATGCTCAGGAATGGTGTATAAAATGAAAAAATTAGCCGCAAGTTTAGAATTACAGAATTACAGTTTAGGAGTGACAAGATTTGTAACCTCCCAGTTGCTCCTATAGATAACATAGATAACATCTCTATTATAAAACTCAAGACTAGTATTTGAGGTATTTTCCAGCCCCTGCATTCTAATGAACCTGGACCAGTAATCCGTACCAATACACTGGCTCATCTTGTCTTGTAACCCCCACCCAGGAATGAACTCAGGGCAAGAAGACAGTTTCAACGCACTGAGATTTCATCCTCGACCCAATTAATGAACATTCCACATTTTCTAACCCCTTGCCCACTAAACTTTCCTTACAAAGCCCTAGACTCCAAGCTTTCAGTAGACTGATTTGAATAATAAATTCCCATCTTTTCTCTTGGCTAGCGCTGCATTGATCACATTCTTTCTCTACTGCAATACCATGTCTCAGTGAATCAGTTCTATCTGTGCCATGGGCATGAGCAACCCATCAGGCAATGACAGTATTTACCGCTACTAGTAATTATTTTTATACATTCTATTCTATATATTAAGGGGTACAGCATGATATTTTGAGGTACATATAATTAGTGAAATGATTAATATACTCAAACAAATTAACATAGCTATGATCTCACAGTTACCCAGTGTTTGTGCATGTGGCAAAACAAATTTAAAATTCACTCTTTTATCAACTTTTAGCAAGTAATTACTGGTAATTTTAAACTATTTATAATAATACCTCACAACATATATAAAAAGTAACTAAAATGAATTATAGACCTAAATGTAAAGTCTAGCACTCTAAAACTTCTAGAAAAAATGTAAGAGAAGATTTTTATCATATTAGGCTAAACAAAGATTTCTTAAAGAAAAGAATAAATTCAACACATATTTTTAAAGTAATAAATTTGACTTAAAAATGTGAAACATCTATCCTCCAAAAGAAGCTGTTAAAGGAGTGAAAAGGAAAGCCACAATCTAGGAGGAGATATTTTCAAATCTCATCCCTTAGAATGGCTAAAATTAAAATTTCCAACCACATCAAGTGTTTGTGAGAATTTGGAGGAACTGGAACTCTCATAAGCTGCAGGTCGAAATGTGAAATAATACAATCACTGTGGAAGACATTTTATCAGCTTCTTTAAAGGCAAGATGTATACATGTAGTCCAGTCAGTCCACTCCCAGGTATTTAGTCAAGTGAAATACTGTCTTGTGTTCACATAAAACCTGTACTCAAATGTTTATACAGACTTTATTTATAGTCAGCCAAATTGGAAGTTGGAAAGAATGCAAATGGTTTTAATGAAGAAATAGATAAACTGTAGTAGATTGAAACAATGGAACACTATTAGGCAATATAGAGGAACAAATTACTAATACAAATAACAACATGGATAACCTTGAATGCACTATGCTAAGAGAAGAAACCAAGCACAAAAGGTGACATACTCTATGATCTCACTGACATTGCATTTGGGAATAGAAAAAATCACAGGGACAGAAAACAGATCTATTGTTTTCAGGTGCCGAGGTAGGGAAAATGTTTGATTAAAAAGTAAGGGGAAGTTTTGGGGCTCTTCTATGTATTGAATGTACTGACCACTGCTCTCTTGTTTTGCAGAATGCTAAGAATTGTACAACAAAAATGGTAAAGTATTCCGTGCTTAAATTATACCTAATAAAAATGGAAAATTATTAAAAGGTAGAGAGAAAAAAGTAATAATATTTGGTACTAGGAAATATTAAATCACACAGAAAATATAATATTTCTGTTAGTTATATTTGAGTTATTTTTAAAAAGAAATA
The DNA here is from genome assembly GCF_009828535.3 of Hylobates moloch. NCBI lineage: Eukaryota > Metazoa > Chordata > Mammalia > Primates > Hylobatidae > Hylobates > Hylobates moloch. The sequence goes on from NW_026652278.1 coordinate 126,405,409, forward strand.
AAAAAGCAATAGGAAGTGTGATATTGTGATTTATTTAGTCTTTGTCCCAGTTTCCTAGCACTCAGCTCCTAAAATGATCTCCCAAATGATGAGTTCCTTTGTATGCTAATGAAACAATTGTTAGCAAGGTGAGGGGTGTCGGGGGAGTGGGGGTGGTCCCTGGATAGCCTGGCAGGGTGGATTTTTGTCAGGGGAACCAAATAAGAGATTTGAGGGTTGAAACTTTCATTCTTACCCATTGATCACATGGGAGAGGTGAGTGTTTGAAGATGAGCCAATGGCCAATGATTCAGTCAATCACACCTGTGCAATGAAGCCTCTATAAATACCTAAAAAGACAGAGTTCAGAGAGCTTCTAGATTGTTGGCATTGTCTGTAGGATAATGCACTAGGAGAGGGCAAAAAAATTCTTTCCTCTTCACACACACCTTGCTCTATGAATCTCTTCCATGTGGCTGTTTATCTGTATCTTTGGAATAAATGGGTCAACTTAAGTATAAGTGTTTCCATGAGTTCTGTGAGCTGCTCTAGCAAATTAATCAAACTTGCAGAGGGGAGGTCCTTCAAATTCCCAATATGTAGCCAGTGAATCAGAAGTGTGTGTGACAATCTACTGTTTACAATTGACATCTGGAGTTGGTGGGCATTCTCATGTGACTGAGCCCTCAACTTCTGGGATCTGATCCTATCTTCAGATAGGTAGTGTCAGGATTAAGTTGAATTATAGGACAGTCAGGTGATATGTGCAAGAGGATTGGTTTCTTGGTGTGTAGAGAAACACCCCCACACATCTGATTACGGAAGTGCTCTGTGTTGTATTGAGTGCGGAAGTAGAAAAAACAGCTTGTTTTTTCTCTCTCTCAAAGGAAGAAATTAAATATTTGGAAATCTGGCCAAAATTGCTAAATTTTTACCAAAGTCGATTTCTCTTCTCACTGGCAACTTGGCTAAATTATTTTTCTTATATACATGGGCCAAAATTTGTCCTTGTGTATTGGCCTAAAATGGCCTCTGTGCTGTTTACTTCTTTGCAGCAGGCTAGGACTATTAGTCTGGAGACTACCGCAGAAAATTCAAACTCTTGTACAATTAATGGATTTAAATGTGGTCCAAATGGACACTTTAAGCCATGTGGATACTAACTACTTTTCATATGCTTCAAAACTGCACCCAAAATTTGCTAACTGTAGATAAGACAAACTCTGTTAAGCTCTTTCAGAGCTCTCTGACCCACACACTTCCCACCTTGTGGCTGACCAACATCATTAGGCACGTAATATTCCTCCCTGATTTCCACCTCTCCCCAGTGAGCTTACTTGTTCTTTTCCCTTTGGAGCTGCTATTATTGAAGGTCTCTTGCTGAAAGGGACTTCCTCTCTCATGCCAACCTGTCCCAGTGCTGCCCAAGAAAGCTTATTTTATGTTCCTGCTTCTCATGGTCCTATCTCTTCTTTGATCAACCTCCAAATCCTCAAGCTTACCACAACTCTTAAGCATCACATGGGTTAGTAGTGGTTATGGAATGAATTTCCAGCTAAGGGAAAGTGAAGGAAAGCAATGAATACTATTTCTAGGCCTTTCAAAATCACATAAATAGGAAAAGAAGGGCTATTAAACCACTTATATTTGAAAGTTGTTTTTTTTTTCACTACAGCAGCTAAGTTTACTTTTTCTTTTTTTTTTGAGACGGAGTCTCGCTCTGTCGCCCAGGCTGGAGTGCAGTGGCTCAATCTCGGCTCACTGCAAGCTCCACCTCCCAGGTTCACGCCATTCTCCTGCCTCAGCCTCTCCGAGTAGCTGGGACTACAGGTGCCTGCCCCCACGCCCAGCTAATTTTTTGTATTTTTAGTAGAGACGGGGTTTCACCATGGTCTCGATCTCCTGACCTCGTGATCCGCCCGCCTCGGCCTCCCAAAGTGCTGGGATTACAAGCGTGAGCCACCGTGCCTGGCCAAGTTTACTTTTTCTAAATCAACATAGGAGAAGAAAAATAAAATAAAATAAAATCGTAATACTAGGCTAATTTTTATACAACTTTGATGTTTCTCATTTTAAATAGTATAATAATAATTCCTTGAGTATATATTCATTAACACTCTCTCACGTGCAATACATTTGGTAATAAAGTAATAAATATGATAGCTTTGATTCCCAGTAAAATTTGGCATGCTCAGCTTGATTCATTATAAAATATAAGAAATTTATACAGACTAGTCCTGAGCATAAATAGAAGGGAGAAGTGAATTACTCAAGCGTGTAACTCAGAATCCCATGGCACCTGTTCATTTCAGACCTCTTCATAAGCCCAAAACTTATGGTTAAGTGTCCTCTTACCAATTCCTTGAAGAGTAACAACTGCTGTCCTATTTATGGATGAATCTGTATATTATTCTGGTACCAGCCATAAGTAGACATCTGCCTCCCTACAAAGTTCACTTTCTAATTATTATAGTTTCAGTAATAAGCTTGGTTGTTCATTTCTCATGGATGGAAATATGGTTAAGTTTTGGATCTACATGGACTCATGGGAAGTGGTTAATAGGTGAGCAAAATTTGGAAAAGTTCACAGTGAATATTTAAAAATTGGTGGAAGGAGATCTAGAACACAAGTATATAAACTGTCTCCTTAGAATAATGTGAATATATTTGTATACCAAATATATGCTAACCAAAATTTATCTACACAGAAGGAAGCTTTCAATAATTAGTTGTATAAAAACTCTCCACGGCAGACAAAGCAACATGGTGTTTTCCTTAACATGATCTGGCTACAACAATTGCTGTGAAAATCAGAGCTCAATGCTGCACTCCTAAGATAGTAACAATTCCCAGCTAGTAACAATGTACTAACTGGGTAATTGTATTGAACCCCTTTAATCATAGAGGGTCAGAACTTTGTCCTCAAAGGGAAAACATATTTCAGGTATTGATTTGCTTTTGATGCCCACTGGTGTTGACATAATTGGACTTCTGTATTCTTTATCCAGCTCCATGGCATCTCAGACAACATCAGTTCTGCAGTGGACACTGCAGATTCCATCCTCAATACTCTTCACTAGGACAGGGTGTACATCCCTGGGCATTATCAGGATTGGCTGCTAATAGCTAATAGCTTTCTCACTATTTGGAGAATTGATATCACCCAGTGATAGACTTGTATGGGCTAAAATGGACCACTCTTTTCCTTGAGAAGGAAAAATCTCTGTAGTTCCTTTTTTGCTCCACACCCTCCCCATGTGATGAAACTGAAGCTAGATTTCAGCTGTCCTGTGCTTAGCTTGTTTTCCCCCTATTCTAACTGCCCTTCTTGAGTAATTTATTATATAAGATAATTTTACAAGAATCTTCATCTAAGATTTGGCTTCTAGGCATTTCACTAGAGTCTTTTTATAACAAAGGAATTTGTTACAAAAATAATTTATTGTAGCAAATCATTTGGTTCATACACAAATAATTTACTATTTTTCATCATGAGTCCCATCATCCAGAAGTATCTGGCTTGATGAAATGACAGAATGGCCAGCTAAAAGATGAGTCATGGCACCTGCTTGATGACACACCTGCAAGCTTAGGATAGTTTTCTGCAAGATTTGTTATATGCCTTAAACCATAGCCAATATATAATATCACCCTCCCTGTAGCCTTGCTTCACATATATGGGAATAAGAGGTAAGAAGTGGGGATCATCACTTTCACTATTACAGCTAATAAACTATTTGAAAAATTTTGCTTCTTATCTCTGATCTCTTATAATGAGTGGGTTTGCTTCTTACCTCTGACCTCTTATAATGGGTGGGTCTCTTATAATGGGAAACCTGAGAAAGGAGACCTTCAAAAAGAAAAAGTTTTGAATTTGGTTAACTGAAAGCAGAAACCTTCCACTTGCCATTTTTACTTTATTGTAAAGCTAAACCAGTAGAAAGCAAAAGGAGTTCATTCCTCTACTTGGTATAATTTATCTTTATAAACCCAACTGGATTCACCAGTTGTTAAGATTTGAGAAGGAACAAAATCAGAAATTATTTGATCTGAGTATATACCTCTGCTAGTATTTTGTCAGCAAAGGACTCTACACGTCTTCATGCAAAGAAAGCCACTTTATGTGTAAATCATATATGACTTTCCTTTCTGCTCATTAGCAATACATTGTCACAAATACATCTGAGAGAGTTTTAAAAAACTGATGTCATCTGTCTTCCTATATATGTGGAGCCTTTAACTCTGCATGCAATTTTTGCCTATACATACATACACATACAGTATGTTCATATAATTTATGTCCACATATTTTCATAACTGTAGTTCATTTATTATGATGAAAGTTTTGTGATTGTGTTGTTTACATGAAATTAAGTGTTTTCAAAGGAAAGAATTTTTTTCAATAAGTTAAATACCAGACATCACAATCGTGAATGGCAATTTACACATGCAGCTACTGTTAATTGGTTTGCTAATTTCTTTATTGAGTTTTCCACTGGTTTGGTGAAATAACGTACTACCGGTATGAAGGGAAATGTGTTAATTTTGTAGGAACTATAGCTATGGCATGGAGGAAGTGTAAGTATGGCTATCAGTCATATATGGTGCAAAGAGCATTAGGCTGAGGTTCATAAAGGTGGGTTAGCTTCAGTTCACAGCTATGACAATTAACCAATCACACCCTGAGCAAGTCATTTGACCTATCTAGGGTAACACATTTAGGAATAATAAACCTTGTTAGTGGGACAGAAAGTAACATACTCTCGGGTAGTGAAATATAAGAACAATAGTCTTACTCCTTTATCTGCTAACTAGCAATATGTCATTCTGTTTCTTTAAATGAGTTAACAAAGTAGGAAATATATTTATTAAAATGTTTTTTAACTCTTAATTATTTGACCTTGTAAGCTTTTAATAATTTTTATTAGTCAGAAAATATATTGATCTATTCTAATTAAATATATTGTTTCTTGTTATTATTTTGGTGATATTGAAACTTCTTTAGCTTTGTTTGGAATATCTATTATATATATATACACAAAACATTGAGTCAATATATGTATATTTTTCACATGTAAATTCCGACAGAGCTTATTTAACAGTGATTAGAGTTGTTAGACATTCTTTTTGTTGATAAAATCACATACACACAGATCTTGCACAGGGAACTAGTATCATCTCTCCATAATGAAATAAAATATAAAATATAATAATGTGTTTTCGCTTCATTTTATAAGAAATAACTTCTTTAGTTTTCTAATGTAACAATAGCTATTTCCTCATCATTGGTTACATTTAAATGGTGACACGTTAAATTATTTTCAACATTTTTACAAGTAAGCACATACATAAAGGGAAAAACACATGATGACTTTTTTCTTCATACTCTTCTCATGTTACTATCCTCCTATTTTGACAGAAATTAAAAGTAACTGAAATTCTTCTGATCACTTTTCAAAGACTCAGTGTGTCCATAACTAAGGAAAGATCCCAGCAGTTGTTTGAAAAGAGGACTTGTTGACATTAAAGGAATTTCAGAGAGGTGTAAATTAGCTTTGCTTTTCATTTAGCAATTGACAGATGGTAGTATTTTGAGAAGATAAAATAACAAAGTGATTAGCTGTTTGACTGTTCCTCAAACTTTTCTTCATGCTATGTTTCCAGAAGCCAGTGTTGATGCCCTGAAATTCTCAGAGTGTTCTGAAAGAAAAGACTCAAACAATGAACATTTTTATCTCTATGAACTGAGATTTCCTCTGAATCTCTAGGAAATTCAGGTCACTCTGGGCAATGAAGATTCAGCTCAGGTATGTATTCAGGTAGGAGTCAGGTTAAGTCAACAGGGAAAGTTACAAGAGTTGTCCTGTTTGACTCTTGATTAAAATAAGTAAATAAGCTGAGAGCATTTAAGCAAAGCAGGAACCCTCCAATTTGCCATAGTCTTTTAGATTCCTTACTGTTTTATACCTGGCACTCCTGAGAACAGTGCCCACCACAAGAAGGTTGCTCAACAAATATTTGTTGAAAAAACGATTGTTACTTCTTTCCCTTGAGACAACTTGTGTTTCTGCCTCATGAATTTTATTTTTCCAAAATTGCCCAATGTTTTAATGATGTCCAACATTAAATGAAGAATTTCAGAAGTTCAAGAAATTATTTTGAATAAATGATGAATGAGCAAAGTTATACATTGTGCAATTAGACTTGGAGAAAGAACCACACATGATTTCTTTTCATAGTCCTACTTCTATAACCAATCAAAGCTCATGTAATTTAATTTTGTAGTCTTCTACAGTCTGGTCTCCCACTACCTTTTCAACTCTAATTCCACTTACATTCATATATTAATGCAACCTCATATTCAGACCGATCTTAATATTATTCAAGGTCCAGATCATAATTGCCCCTTCTTTAATGTTTTCTCACAGAAATGGTGATCCCTCTTCCATAAACTAATTTGTATCTTGCTCTCCTTTCAAGGTATTATTTATTTGTCTTCCAAAAACCTTTTGATTATTCTAGATTATTAATCTATTGGCGGTCAGAGCTTGTATTTCCCAAGGTATTCAGTAAATACGGTTTGTACTTTCCTGCATTTTAACCAATTGTTTCATGTGTTTCTGTCTTGTTTCCTTGTCAATAGCTCATCAAATGAAGCCTAGATTGGAAGATTCAGCTGGAAAAGTTAGTTAAGTCCATGCATAAAGTGCCTTTATAAGGAGATAGAATTTTGTTATGTGAGACAGGCTAATTTTTGTATTTTTAGAGGAGGCAGGGTTTCACCACGTTGTCCAAGCTGGTCTCGAACTCCTGTCCTCAAGTGATCCGCCAGCCTCGGCCTCCCAAACTGCTGGGACTACAGGCATGGTCCACCTGGCTCAGCCAAAATTTAAGCTTTTTGTCAGGAATTCTCTAAGAAAATTTAAATTCTTCAGCTTTCATTTCCTTTCATAAGACTCAAAAGATAATATACACAATTGTAGTGACCAATAGATGTTTGCAGTTACCACTATAATGAAATAATTATAAAGTCAATTTAGTTCATATAACGTTCTGTATATTTTTACAAAGAATTGACTTGAACAAGTAAAAGTATAAATGATGAGAAGGACAATATGAAGAATGCAAAATTTTATTTTTAAGAAAAAATATCATATCTCCATTTAATTAAACATATTTTGAAACAATTATACATTTAGGATCTTATATGATATTTTGAACTATAACATTTTTTGTCTTATTAATTTTTATCCTGGTCACGTTTTACTCCTCACATTTTTAGTTTAATTTGAAACTTTTAAAATAATCTTTTAGCATAATCTCTGTGATAAAAAAAAAATTTAAACCTTGAGACAGCTGAGAAACATTATGAAGAAAAAAATACATTCAATTATATTTATCTTTTATGCAATATTACATTACAGCTTATTACATTAATATTTTATCTATACTCAAAATTAGCTGTAAGGAAAATTAGCTTACTATTTATTATTTCCTGAAAGTAAAGGGATGCACCAAAACATTTACTTAACTTTGCTGGTCATTAGATTATTGTTTCATTGTATTCTAAATTATCCAAATAGTCCATGCTTTGTTTCAATTACTGGAAGAAAATGACAACAAAACTGAAAATATATTTTTAGAAATGTGATTCATGTTTAGTACTCCTGCAGGAATGCTTAAAACTTAACAGTGCAAAAGTTGAAATTGGTTGATATGACTAAGATCTTTACTATGGCTAGAGTCTGATGCCAAGATATTTATATTAGGTTGGCGCAAAAGTAATTGCAGTTTTGCCATTGATAGTAATGGTAAAAACTGCAATTACTTTACCATCAACCTAATACATTCTAAAACCATTTTTGTATATTCATAATTCAGTTTCAGAAAATGTATCCATATAGTAAGTGGTTTTGGGTATACATTTTTTCTAAAGGGAGTTTTTACTTGTTCAAGAACTGAACCGAACTTTCAGTTAGGTTTTATAGGGATATTTCTGATCTCTTCGAAATAGTATAAAACAGTAATTTTGAGTATTTATAATCATCATTTTAAAAATGTCTCAAGATAGACCATTTCACTTCCAGTGTGCCTTGTCACAAAATTTACCTTATAATTTATGTAAATTAATTGATAATCTATTTTCTTATTCAATATAAATTGGCCTCATGGGGCAGGGAAAGAGTGGAAGTTGTAAGTTTATTTGAACTATGTATGTATGTTTTTACACATATATATGTGATGTGAATAAAATGAATGGTTAGAAGAATCTATGTTCTTGCTTTGGTGCAGTGTTTGTACCTCAACAAGTATCAGAATGAGGACTTGAAATGGAGATAAAAGAATGTGGATTAAGATGAGCTCCCAAAATAATAGTTTTTGTTTTCTTCCTTCTTTGTATTCAACCTGACATTTTTAAGAAGCCAACAAAAATACTCAAATATTACTACCCTAGTAAGGCATGAAAAATAGTGGCAACACAATTATTATAAAGTGATTTTGATACATTTTACATGTGCAGTATGGAATTATCAAAATTGTTCTAGCAGGGAAGTTATATGATCAGTACAGTGCTGTAGAAAGTATAATCAAAATAAGACACTTGGGAGATGTATAAGTTTAGAAATAGGAAGATTATTTAGAATATAACTGCTATCAATTAGGCATGCAATGAGAAGGGCCTGAACTATAATGATGACAATAAATATGGAGTATTATATATAACTTAATGTATGTAGTTGAATAAATAATTTGAGGGAGTGTGGATATGGAGAATAACATCATCACAGATGAGCTAAAATAATTTATAGATGATGTCAATGTTTCAAAACCGAGAGAATAAGAAAGTATATTTCTAAAATTGCAAGAAAGTTATGAAAAGAGCGTGATACTATTCAGGTTATAATTTACTCAAAAATTTAATGAATGCCTGAAAATACCTATTTATTACACACACAAACCATTGGAGCCAATTGAAGGAGTGAACCCTTTGCGGGGAGGATTTTTATGGACAATAAAAAGAAAATAATGGACTGGATGGAAGAGAATGGGCATTGGCCCTGGGATTACCAAAGACTCATTAATCTCTTCAAGACTTACAAATCTGTTCATTGTTAGGTTTACTAGTACTACTCTTTCCTCTCCATTATACTTGAGATACTTTTTTTTTTTGAGGCAATAACTTAACATTGTTACTAAACTTGCTGTCTTCACCTCTGCTCCAAGAACATTTTTGTAAGTCAAATCACCATGTTCTAATGTGGGTCTAGGACCAGGAGACTTGCTTTCACCTCTGCTACTTGCCAACCCTGGACACACACAAACAGTACACGTCATCTGATGCTTTTTAATTAATACTCTAAACCACAAAATTAGATAAGGTGATTAGAAATCTCAGATTCCTTTGCATTTTAGCCATCTGACATCTCATAAGCTGAATTTGGATTAAATAACTGATTCTATGTTATTTTTGAATTGAGTACTTGTGAGCCAGCTATCAGAGTTAGAGCACTGATAGCTTCTACACCAGAATAAACTATACTAACAACTGCCGTACAAATAGAAAAATATTAGATCAGATCCCAAATCATTACTTCTTTTCCTCTCTGCCTATATTGCCATGATTTTTCAATTGCATATTTCTCTGGTAATTGAACATACAACATGTGAATTTGAATTTGAACTTGAATTTGCAGAATATCAATTTCCTCTCCTAAACTCGCAGATGACAATTCCTACTTTACAGAATAACATTAAGTATTAACAAGATGTAATGTATGTAAATACAATTTACAAAGTGTGAATCACTATTAAAATGTGAGAATAAATTTTACAAGCAATAATACCAATCTCTCACAATTTGTACTTAGCTAACTGTTGTCAAAATGAAAAGTATGCATAAAATGAACATGTAATGTGTCTTTATGGTCTGACCACAAAGACTACAGTCAATCAGTTTATATGTACATAGCATTTTTTTTTCATGGAGCAGCCAATTCTATACTTTGTTACACAATAGAACGTTATTTTCTTTTTATTCTCCATAAAAATCTTCCCCAAAAAGGGTTCACTCCTTCTACTGTCTCCAATGGTTTGTGTGTGTAATAAACCTCTAATAATTGCTCACTATAATGCTGCTTTTTCCTGAAGGAATTATTGTTTTATAATTATTACTGCAAATCTAATGAGAACTAAGACACAATGTGTCATTTGATTTATATGTCATTTTGGGAGATATAAAAACAAATAGTCATTTATGCTACACATCAAATTGATTTAAATGTTTAATAACATTTAAACTTAGTTCATCACACTAAGAGTGATGAACACAAAGAGGAATTGTTGAGCTCCAAGAAGGAAAATAGATCACTTCATCTGGAGGAAGTGTAAAATGAGTTTTGAAGTATAAGTAGAACTACAATTGCAAAGGAAGTAGACGGGGTGAAAGGCTATTTAACATATAGGGTTCAGCTTTCACTTTTTCAACAAGTGCATATTGATTGTCCACCTCTAACAGGTACTCAGTTATGATCTGGAGATAAAAACATAAATAATAAATTATCCTTACCCTATAGGCACAAGAGAAAGAGGAGAGCAATACAGTTCAATGAACTAAGTGCTCTGATAGAAGTTTGCTACTGGAGCATAGGAAAAAATATATCTCCACTAAAACAGGGGGTTTATGGTGATCAAACAAGAATTGACCTGCATTTTTGAATTGTAAGTGAGTTTACTGGTAGTTCAAAAATGACAGATAAGGTAACAACATGTACAAAAGTGTGGTGTTGTAAAACAGATTGATGCGTTAAGTGGCAAACAATGATTTTCTATCTCTGAAGCAATAGGGTATATTAAAAGGTGGTGAAGGATAAATTTGGAATGGTAAGCTTGTATTTAGTTTGTTAGGCCACAGTGTTGAAAGAATCACTGTAAATCTGTGAGAAACAATAGCAGAATTTTAGGTTTCAAAGTTTTAAATTTGCATTGTATTCTTTTATTCAGCCAATATTTATGAAATACTTACATTTTAAACACTATTTTAACACTGTGGTATACAAAAGAGGTAAGGTTCTTGCTGTCAGGGACCTTATGTTCTTGAATACTGAAAGTGAGAGCTAATGAAGTATACAATGAAGGAGAGAGCAGGTAAAAGAGTAGTCAGTTAGATAGTCACTGCCTTAATATATTACAAACGTATGGGTTTTCACTGAGACCATTGCAGAGATAGTGAGAAAGAGAAGAAGAATTTGAGGTTCATATGAGAAGTTTTAATTACATCTCTTAGTGAATTATTTGGTGTGCCACGGGGTAGGTGAGTACAGAAAAGGTCTCTAGTAAATATCTCAGGTCTCTGGGATTGCAAATGATGAAAGCTATCATTTATAATGGAACAAATGGAGTATCAAGTATCTCCTGATGTGATGCACATTGAAGGCTGCAAAACACGTACTGTCGTATCCTTGCCAAATTCTATAGCCTGTACTCAATCATGAGGAAAACCAGACAAACTCAAATTGAGGAACATTCTACAATTTAACAGCCATGGGTATTTAAAAAATATCAGGGTCATGAAAGAAAAAGAAAGTTTGAGGAACTGACCACATGATCTCGAGTTGGCTATTATTCTTGCACATTTTCTGTAACTCTGATATTATATGAAACTGAAAAAAATAATGAAAACAAACAAACAAAAAGAATTGGGCAGGGGAGGAAAAACACAGAAAGAAATAAAGGGAAAGAAAACTTCTGAGAAAGAATATATGGCTGTTTGGTAGGAAAATGGAAGGTGAAGAGAAATCTGCCCAACTCTCCTTTCAGTAGTATGCTAAAATTAAGAATTTGAACCCCCAACCTTTTTTTTCTTAAAACAGTTAATGATCATCTAAACATATAATGTATGAAAAATAAAAAATACTACAAGAGCAATGACGTATGTATTCTGTGTGCTGGAAAGCTGATCTTGGGAACCTAGCTAGTATCTCCAAAAGTAAATTGAACTTTTTTTCATGTCTGTAATGTGATTGAAAAGATTGCAATCAGATATAGACAGTGTGTTAGTAAGTTAGTACTAGTTTACACTTCAACACTGGTGACAATCTGTTGCTTTAATCAGAAACAGATACTCTGCTGTGTTGGTTAGTTGCTATTATATCTCAAATACCATAATTCAAAGGTAATACTACATTTTTCCTATTTTCCATAATTAAATCAATAGTTGAGGATTTGCTAATTCAAATATTTAAAGTAAAATTGTTTTTATTAATACAAATATTGACTTGTTAACTAGTGTAATAAATATTAGAAGTAGTGATCAATTTTAAATTATAGGTATTAACCCATAATATATAGGTGAACAGCTAAAATATTTTTGGGTACTCACTATTTCCTCAAAAGCCTAGGTGAGCCAAAAGCTTGATCCCTAAGCAGACTTCTATCCAGAAATTGGTTTTGAAGAATTTCTCTTTCTATGATAACAATCTTATGGGTAACAGAATCCTGCCTCTAGATTATCCTCTGCTTTTTATTGACTTTTTACATTAAGTTGTGATCATAGAACCATAAAAAATCCCAGAGAACTAGGATTTTACCAAACTTCTAAGATAAATGTTATGAGATTGTTTACTTACTAATAAATGTTTGTTTGCTGTCTATGTCAGGGGTAATGTTTGTTCTGAGATTTTTTTAGTAGTAGTGAGTTTGTAGGAGAGTAGTTAACTCTTATTCATATAAAATTTGGAAATTACTAAAAGTTAATTAAGAGGTGAGCACTACTAAATGGGCTTTACTCAGTTAGCAACATACATCTTTATGGGGAAAACCAAACTATTTGCTGATCTAGAGGCATAAAAGAGCTTAGAGGTCATCCCAGAATAGTGTTTGAATTCATGGAATGGTTGAGGAATAGGAAACAAAAGATATATTGGAAAATGAATTTTAATCTAGAGTTATAAACTAGCTAATGACAATCCCTACAGTCTATTTGTAAATTCCAACTGATATAAACAATCAGTTTCAGGCAATTTAAAAGGCAATGTAAGATGGGAGAGGAAGCTAACACAGAATATGTAGATTTGCTTCTATGTAAGAAATAGTTGAGTATTCAATCGGGTTAAGTTAGAGGAGAAAATTTCACAGAAATTACTACTGAGGAGAGTCTTGGCCAGATGGGCAGGAATAAATGTTACAATAAATCACTGCAGGGTACAGGTACATATACAGTTAGCAATCCCTCTACTTTTTTCTTCCTATGCCAGGGCAGGGGACTATCCTCAGGGAGAATATTCACAGGAAACAGTTCAGAAATAATGGGCCGAAGTCCACATGGCCTACTCACCCAAATCTTTAATCTAGCTCCTTATTCAAACTCTCCTTCAATAGTAACCCTGCATTTCAGAAGTGAAAGAGAAAAACAAAGCCATTCCTATGTAGCCAAACAAAAATAAAGACTCTGCATATAAAGGCTTGGGTGGGCTTCTCTGGTTGACAATACTTCATGAGTGTTGTCACTTGTCATTGCTGGGAGAAATAAGCACTGTGTGCACAATTACTGGGAAAGGACACCTGGAAGCTAACACTCGAAGCCTCCCGGACTCTGCCCTATGCATCTCTTTCCTTTGCTATTTTGTTCTATATCCTGTCACTGTAACAAACCACTATCATAATAATATGGCTTTTCTGAGTTCTGTGAGTTTTTCTAGCAAATCACTGAACCTGAGTGTGATATTAGGAATCCCAGCTCACACCCATATAGACCAAATAAAAGGATAAACAATCTAAAGCATTACTTCTTTCTATTTAACCTAATTTCTCATTTAATAATGTGAAAAAATGGCTAAAATTTTTTCATTTGCTGAATTTTAAAGTTACTAGAAACCTAAATAAATGTAGGATCTTTTAAAAAAGAAATATTTATAAGGAATTATTTATAATATGGATATTTGCAGGAAAATATGCATAAAAAGGGGAGTAAATCTTGAAATAGGAACTAATAATGAAAAATAATTTAGAGTTTACTTACAAAGAATTCAATTTTTGTTATAAATATTTTCAAATGCTATGACCTACTTTTGTTGAACTGTTTGTTGTATTTCTAGTTTCCGGTGTGTCATCAATACATATTCTTGGGTAAGAATACTTACCGAATCAAATTACTAAAGCCATTTATTTAAAAAAGTTATTGATATTTTATGCAATTTTATTAGTTTCTTTTAATTTATTTTAACTGACGGTCTTGTCCCCATGATACAGAAATTACTTGAAAGGTTATTTCTTTTTTTTTTTTTTTTGTTTTTTGAGACAGAGTCTCACTCTGTCACCCAGGCTGGAGTGCAGTGGCGCGATCTCGGCTCACTGCAGGCTCCGCCCCCCAGGGTTCACGCCATTCTCCTGCCTCAGCCTCCCGAGTAGCTGGGACTACAGGCGCCCGCCACCTTGCCCGGCTAATTTTTTGTATTTTTAGTAGAGACGGGGTTTCACCGTGTTAGCCAGGATGGTCTCGATCTCCTGAGCTCGTGATCCGCCTGCCTCGGCCTCCCAAAGTGCTAGGATTACAGGCGTGAGCCACTGCACCCGGCCGAAAGATTATTTCTTTAAAAGCCTGAATCACAGCTCCTTACGACACTGAGGCCCCATGACTGAGCCAGACACTCATTCAACATGTCTTTTTCAACATTGTCGAATGTTTTCTCTCCGTGATCATGCAAGGTGACTTCTCTTTGTCTTATTCTTTACCACAAGTTTATTCAGTATAACTCTGCATAGCCGAAACCTAACTGGGAGCAATGTTTTAGTTGTTTGTTGATTGCATAATTAGTGTCACACAAATTACTTGAGGCGTGGTGCTTCTGTGGCCGGGGGTGGTGGCACATGCCTGTAATCCCAGCACTCTGGGAAGTTGAGGCTGGAGGATTGGATGAATCTGGGAGGTTGAGACCCACCTGGGCAACATGGTGAAACCCCATCTATACAAAAAATACAAAAGTTAGCCAGGCATGGTGGCAGGTTCCTGTGGTCCTAGCTACTCGGGAGGCTGAGGTGGAAGAATTGCTTGAGCCTGGGAGGTCGAGGCTGCAGTGAGCCCAGATCCCATCACTGCACTCCAGCCTGGGCAAGGGAATGATACCCTGTAACAACAACAACAACAGAAAGTTAACAGGGTTTCATTTTATTCTAGTTTGTTATATATTCACGTCCTCTAATCTTTTTCTGTTTCTTGTGCTGCTTTCTACCTGAAATAGCTCCCACTCATCTTTTTCTTGTTTACTTCATCCCAGCCCTTCAAGACCCAGCTAGGAAGTGTCTCACTCCAATGTAATGAGGCTTTTCTTCCTATAGCTCCTCCCCTATGCAAGAATATATCTAGCTTATTTTTATATATCCCTTAGAAATCTGTATCATGGAGTTTTGCATATTACAAATGTTCCATAAATATTTCTTGACTTGAAGTAAATTAGCTAAATTAATATGAATTTTTCTAAAGTTGCATTTCCAACTGGAAATAAATAATTTAGCATTCATAATACAATATACTCTTCAAAGATCAATAACAGGAATCACTTCTCCATGAGAAAAATATTTGTATTTTTTTTCCTAACAGCTTTGAATGAATGACTAGTCTTCAAGTAAAAGGCTGCTGGGATTTAATCATTATATACCCAAAGATTTCCAAAGTTATCTAACAAGTATTCTTCAACTGTCATTTACTGCCAACTCAAGGGAGCTTTATCCAAAGAATAGTAAAAACTTAAATCTGTTGTTTTCCCATGATGGTTCAATAACTTCATGACTTGTTTTCTTTCCTCTAACTATAATTTCTTACTGTTCAAAATATTTAAAAAATTAACCTTGGTTATAACCCTACCATTTGAGGCCTCCAGCGATTTATTATTTATATTGTTAGAGTTTGGGTGCCACATTAATAGAAAGATTTATTTTTCTCACTTAATGAAGTCTGTTTTATTTTAAATCATTTCTCAAGGACATAATTTGAACTCATGGGATTGCTAGGCAATTCACTGTATTATGAGTAATTTCTAAATTGCTTTTTAAAATTTATTATATGCAGGAAAAAGTGGTTTGAAAACTTTCTGATAAATTTAATACATGCTAAAAGTATACTCTTGTGAAAGCAGATATATCTGTTTTGCAGCTATAGTGGCAGTTCACTGTGAATCTTCATAAATTCACAGGCATATTATTAGATAACATTATAATTGAAAAAAGTATAAAAACTACTAATACTAATATATTAAACAGGAAGACAAAATGTCAAAAAATGCACTCACATGAACAAGTAAAAGTAGAATATTTTGTTGTATTATTGTTATTGTTATTCATGGCCAGTTTAAGAACACTGGTATTGTTATGTTCCTGCTAATCTAGTTAACAGATTTGATAATTATAGTAGATTTACTATGACCTATGTTTTTTTCCTATACTTATGCAGAAAATTGATAACCCTATAATATGGGCAAGCATAGTATTTTTTATCATGCCAGATGTGTAGGAGATACACAATCTGGACCAGTTGTCAAAATGTGGTGAGTTGATATTTATGGAGGTGGCTATACTCTGGCTTCCTCTGTCCATTCTGAAGAGGACAAGGAGACAACAGATCCTGTGAACAAGATAGGTGGAGATTTGGGGATGCCAGCGTTTTATCTATAAACTCCAACTTTGTCTTGATTTGGTAAACACATGACTTTCATTCATACTGAATGCCCCTATCGAAGAAGCATTACTCATCTATCTGATTGTTACTTAGAGTGGAAGTAAACTATTTCAGCTCACAACAAAGCATTCATTGAAACAGGCGAGGCTAACAACTTTTGAAAAACAGACTCATTCCACACATGCCAAACATTTGCTCCTGCCTCATTAGGCTAGTATCTCACTGGTAAAGGCTAACTAAATATCATCGAAGGTCATATGTTTTAAAAATTTAGTTTTCACATTTTGTTTCAGAATCATTTAAAGTAATTGAAAATAACAGGCCTCCCAAACAGATATCAAATTCCTTGCTAGAATTTAAATTTTATAATTTCCTGATATATCACCTATATTTTTGCATATTTCCAGTGGTTCTTATGAGCTGATAATGAAAGAAATGAGAGATTAAAGTTAAAATATGAATAGACACAATATGTCAATAGATGCAATTTGGAATATATGAGTCACTGTTAGGCTTCATAATAGGAATGTACAGAATTATTCATCTTTTAGTTAGCAAAAAGAAGTATCTTGAAAACATTTTGAGACTATATGAATGAAGCTCCATGGAATTAAGTATTTAAGCTTTTCCATTCACTGACTGGGCAATTCAAATATTCAAAGAGGTAGAATGCAATATAGGCAAGCTTGATTCAATATATAGTTATTTAGCATAAACATAACCAGTGTATTAATTCATGTATGTGTGTCTTTATTTAGATTATACAAATTGAAAAAAAACTGAAGTGCAGTTCATAAAGATACTACTATATATGATAAATATATTTATATCATTTAAATAAAGTCAAGGAAATAAGCCGTTAAAGATTTCATTCCAAACATCTGCCCTTAGAAAAAATCAACTAATTCATTTCAGTCCAATGAAAAAAAGATAATCTCAGTTAGACATTGTTCTCTGTGTAATATCAGTTGTTTTATAGTAGGAAAAATCAGTAAATATTGATCACTTATAATGTGTAAGGAAAAACTAAATTTTTTATGTAAGTTATTACATCTTTACCAAATACCATGCAGATTTCCACATGGCATAAGTGATGATTGGAGAGGTCACGTCACTTGTTCAAGGAAACACAGAACAGATCTGCTGAATAGGTGTGTTGATCTAAGGTAATCAGTTCTAATTAAATGAGCTATATTTGTATTTTCTTGCATAATTCCCCAATAACCAATTGATTCAAAAATAATGTGAATCAGAGAAAAATACCTAGTACTGGAAGCCCATGTTCTGTCCCAACTAAACAAAAAAATAAACAAAAACCATACAGTAATTTGTCTTGAAACATGATGGGTTATATTCTGAATCAGAGGAGGAAGCATGTCTTTTTTTGTCCCCTACAGTACCACATGGCTTATCATATTGCAGGCATTAATACATATGTGTTTGATAAGTGATTAAATAAGCATCAATACAAATATGAGAGAGGACAGAGAGAGAGAGAGAGACTGAACAGAGAGAAGGTAGATGGAGGGAGAGAGGGAACAAAATGAGAAGTCATACAAAAAAATTGAAAGAGTCATTTGCAAAGTGTTAAAAGATAAGCCAATTGAGTTCAAGGAATTAGATTTCATCTATTCTCTTTATACATTCTTATTATGCATCTGCAGTTTCTAACACTGTATTAGGCAGGAGAAATTCAATGGTGAGTAAGATAAGAACCTGTTTCCTCATAGAGAGTAGAGCCTAAGGAAAGGAGAGAGAATAAAGAGCAATTACCATTCAGTGTGTTAAGTGATAGGAAAGGGAGCCTGTGGGATTCTAAGAGGAAATGAAACAATGGCAACCAAGCTGTATTTGGAAATCAAATAAAACTTTCCAAGAGAAGTAACATTGAGGACTAAATCTAAGGACTGAGAAGAGTGAAATTATAAGAAGGAATTATTGGTTGGGTGTGGTGGCTCAGCCTGAAATCCCAGCACTTTGGGAGGCCGAAGCGGGTGGATCACCTGAGGTCAGGAGTTCAAGAACAGCCTGGCCAACATGGTGAAACCCCGTCTTTACTAGAAATACAAAAATTAGCCGGGTGTGGTGGCTCTTGCCTGTAATCCCAGCCACTCAGGAGGCTGAGGCAGGAGAATCACTTGCACCTGGAAGGCGGAGGTTGGTTACAGTGAGCCAAGATTGTGCCACTGCACTCCAGACTGGGCAACAAGAATGAAACTCTGTTTCAAAAAAAAAAGAAAAGATTATTAAAGAATTATCTATTTCAGAGTTTTCAGATATAATATTTCCTTTTTCCGGGTAGATCTATAGTAGTCTATATGGAATGTTGATTTAACTCAGAAGTTTGTGTAAGATTCAGAGGAGTTAAGGGAAAAAATCAATTATTATTGTGTGGCTATTCAATTGCCAGACTCTCTCTATCTCTTCTCTTTTCTTCCTACACGAACATGCACTGGTTCTAACCTTTTTGTTATTGATTAAACTTCCTCTCTGATGGTACAAAGTATGTTGTATTACACAAATAGTTTTTAGGAAAATCCTCTGTCTCCAGCTGTGAGATTATGTGATAATACAGTATGCAGATAATGTCTCTATTGGCATCAATGTTTATTATTTCAAAATTAAGATTAAAAATGCATTTGATAAAATTATGAAAAAACCCTTTTATGTATAATCTCAAAATAAGTGTGAAATATAGCAAAAAATGTGAAATTTCATCATGTACTATGCAGAAAACTACTCTGATATATGAGCTGTCATGTCAAATTATTTGAAATATTTTTCTATATAACTAATTACCTTCATTATCATTAAGAACTCCAAAATTCAACATTCTCCCTTAGTATTTAATGATTTTCAATATTGAGTGAATGCTTTGTCCTTTGAATCCTGACAGCACTTATGTGGTATATGCTTTCTTGATATTCTTGGTCTACGTCATCCCAATGAAGAATGGTGCTTGAAGGCAGATACTGTCTATCTGCTATGCTGTTTAGTGCAGTGGCTTGTTATGTGATTCAAATCTTACGATATTTGAAAATTACAAAATGAAAAAATAAACCTGACTTCTTCAAAATATTTTTCCACAAAATGACATGAGGAAAGAAGTTAAAACTATTAAATTAAAGATATGTCATATACATGTGTGTGTATATATATATTATAATTACATAAATATACTCAAAGGAGAACATGTGAGAGTAACAGCACATTACAGGAAACGCATTGGTCCCTTCTGCTAAGGGATGAGATATCCCTAGTGGTATCTCATCAGGATGGCTTATTGCAAACTTTCAAAAAGTAGTTTCTGAAGCCCCCAAAGCCCCAGGAATTCACCTTTATGAAGACTTAAATACTAATATTTCTTCTTTCTAAAAACTTACACAAGTTGCTTTTTCTCATAAAATATAGAACAATGGGCAAAGTAAATGTGGGCTGTTCAAGCAGCAGAAATTATATAGCAGATCATTCAACAGTTGCTGTAACTCACCCATAAGACGATCCTAGAGAGGTCAGCAGGCTTCCAGTATTGTATTTCCCAATGAACTCATTGAAATATTTTAAAATAAAGTAACACTTGTGTGTTAGTCTTACATCTTGTTGGGTACTTTTTTTTTTTTTTTTTTTTTTTGAGATGGAGTCTTCCTGTGTCGCCCAGGCTGGAGTGCAATGGCGTGATCTCGGCTCACTACAACTTATGCCTTCTGGGTTCAAGCAATTATCCTGCCTCAGCCTCTGGAGTAGCTGGGATTACAGGCTCCCACCACCAAGCCCTGCTCATTTTTGTGTTTTTATTTTTTTTTAGTAGAGACGGGGTTTCACCCTGTTGGCCAGGCTGGTCTCCAACTCCTGACCTCAGGTGATCCGCCCGCCTTGGCCTCCCAAAGTGTTGGAATTACAGGCGTGAGCCACTGCGCCCGGCCGGTTGTTAGGTGCTTCTATAATTTTTCCTTTTCTTTTCTTTCTTTTTTTTTGGGGGGGTGTTGTTGGGTGGGGAGGGGAAGGCTGAGATTGATTTAAAATACACGGCTGCTAACTGCCAGTGACAGGGAAAGCCTAAGCACCTCTGATTTGCCTGGGGCTGTACTCCCACACAGCCTCGGGACTACTTCCAATAACTTCCAACATTCTCTAATTGGAAAAGTAATTCTTATGGCACAATCTTATCAGGGAAACAAAACAAAGCCAAAATGGTAAGATAAAAATATGACAATAAATTCCATTATAACTATTACTCCAAATTATAGTAATATGCAAATTATAGGGCTTTCACTTGAACAACAACCGCAATAGCCAGCAACAAGAACTATAGCCTATCCTGGTATAACTCTCCCTGCAAAATACAAATTTATAACTAATGAGGCAGACATAAATAAAAATGCCAAGTCCGTCCAACTCAACAATTAAAGAAACCATACTAATTTTTGTTTTTCCTTTATACCTCGGGTAAGTCCTCAAAAAGAATCATTAGAATATAGTTCAAGCAAACAACTGCTTCAATTTTTCTGAAGGAAAGGTTTGACTACTCTTGGATACGAATGAAAGGAATTCCTCTGAAAAATGGAACAATGCGGGTCCATATGCATATAGACTTCAATTAAAATGATGGTATCCATTTCTCTCCTCATATAATGTTCCCAGAAAAGAATAATATTAATGTAAAAAATGAATATATATGCAATGTAGGTAGGAGTATTCAGGATTTATTTCTATGTAGTTTGTAAACCCAATTTGCATAGATAAAACTGAGATAACTTGAGACACCCTATTAACGTTGCAGAAAGACTCAAGCACCATAATAAACAAGTAATTTGGAAGGTCTTATTTTCTAGTTTCATTTTATTCAATTTTCCAGGATAATTATATTACAATATTTTAGTTTGTCACTTCTTACAATCTGCCCCTTTCTTTCAAAATTAACAATTTTTAAAAGATGTTAAGTAGTATTGGTAACATCTTACACATACACACACATATATGGTGGCAAATTCGTTAAATCAAATTGAGATACAAAAAACTTAACTAAAAATAATGTTACATTTTAGAGTTTATATTCCAGTTTACTGGCAAATAAATATTTTATTCCAAAAAAAGTCTGAGATAAAACTGAAATAATATTTAAGGTAGACTTATGCCTCAACAAAACCAGTCTATAGTTTTGACCAATGTGAATCGTAGCCTTTTGAAAGTAAATATATTTTGAATATTGACTGCAAGAGCAAAAAATAGTCAAAGTAACTCCTATATTACCAGAGTTTTGTAAAATTATCAATGAGAAAAATGCATGAGATAGTTACATGTGAAAAACAATACTGGTTTTTTCCATAAACCACAAACTTGTGTCAACGTTATTATACAAGATTTTCATTGAGCAATAATAATTTGAATTTTTTAGGCAGATTCTGGGAACATTCTTCAATACTATTTTAAAAATATTACCCAATCCCTTCCTTTTTTTCCCACTGATACAATTTCACCAATTGAATAAGAGAAAACACCCAGAGTTTAGCATCGCAGTGTCCCCAGAAAGTCACATTGGTGTCAAAAAATCATGATATTAAATCTTATTCTGTAGGTCTAAAAATATTTGTGTAATAATGCAGTATAAAATTTGTAGTAATATATGCTTATTATTAGAAATAGTTACAAGAATAACTCACCATAGAAACGATTTTTCAACCTAATTCAACAAATATCCATTATTGTTTGATAGAAAATATGGAAGATATTCAAGTCTTATTTCCATGGATGACCAATAATCTCACAGTGGAATTGGCTCTAGTAGTATTGACTAGAATCTTTCTACAAGCAGGGCATTAAACTATTTAATAATTGGTGTCAGCAAAATTTAATGTCTACTAGAATGAAACACGCCACCTGAATACCCCACACCTAATAATTCTCCACAGATTTTAAAAATTATTTCAAAAGACATTATGAAAATAATTTAAAATAATAAAATATTTACATGAAAATTAACAGAAAAGGGTTTGCATCCACAATATTAAAAAGAACCTAGAAATTCATGAGAAAATAATAGAGCATTCAATGAAAAAAAAGACAAAGAATATTAATAGGCAATTTCCAGTAAAGGAAATAAAATATAAAACTTTGAAGGGTCATCAAATCAAATTGAGTCATAATTGGAGAAATGCTAATTTAGGCAAAAAACAGAACTGATCCCATATTGCACTGAACATACTTGGCCCTCTTAAAAGATCAACAAAAATCTATCTTAATCGGGATTGGGGAAATGACACTTTCATGTATCCTTGGTAGAAATGAGCCTTTTAATCATTCCTATGGAAGGTAATCTGACAATAGCTGTTAAATTTAGTAGTGGCTTAGTAATATCACTTTGGCAATGTATTATATAGAAATCAAAATCAAACTACTTGTAATCCTATATGAGATTGTAGTCTTGAGATGTCCAAAAAAACAAAAACAACACTGAGAAAAAATAATTTGAGAATTTATTAAATTAATTGTGGTACATCTATATTATGAAGTAATATGCAGCCTTTAAAAGAACATGGAAAATTGATATCCATTGATTTGAAAGATACAATGATTCATTTATTCAGTATACACACATTTTGCTACCTGTCTATTATGTGCCCAGCAAAGTTCCAAGCAATGGAGATATATCAAGCCAAAAAACACATGAAAAAATGTTCATCATCACTGGCCATCAGAGAAATGCAAATCAAAACCACAATGAGATACCATCTCACACCAGTTAGAATGGTGATCATTAAAAAGTCAGGAAACAATAGGTGCTGGAGAGGATGTGGAGAAACAGGAACACTTTGACACTGTTGGTGGGACTGTAAACTAGTTCAACCATTGTGGAAGTCAGTGTGGCGATTCCTCAGGGATCTAGAACTAGAAATACCATTTGACCCAGCCATCCCATTACTGGGTATATACCCAAAGGACTATAAATCATGCTGCTATAAACACACATGCACACGTATGTATATTGCGGCACTATTCACAATAGCGAAGAGTTGGAACCAACCCAAATGTCCAAAAATGATAGACTGAATTAAGAAAATGTGGCAGATATACACCATGGAATACTATGCAGCCATAAAAAATGATGAGTTCATGTCCTTTGTAGGGACACGGATGAAACTGGAAACCATCATTCTCAGTAAACTATCATAAGGACAAAAAACCAAACACTGAATGTTCTCACTCATAGGTGGGAATTGAACAATGAGAACACACGGACACAGGAAGGTGAACATCACACTCCGGGGACCGTTGTGGGGTGGGGGGACGGGGGAGGGACAGCATTAGGAGATATACCTAATGCTAAATGACGAGTTAATGGGTGCAGCAAACCAACATGGCACATGGATACATATGTAACAAACCTGCACATTGTGCACATGTACCCTAAAACTTAAAGTATAATAATTAAAAAAAGCTATAAAATAAAAAAAAAGAGAAAGGGAAGAGATATTTGCCTTTGTGAATCATATTTTAGTGTAATTTAAATGTGAAAGTATGTAGTAGAATATTTTACAGTATATTTTTGTTAAAATAAAAAAATTTATTGATAAAAATAATTATATCTATATGTTTAGATGAGAAAAAAGAAACATAGGACACATACACTGGCTTTTACAAGTCACTATTATCACAGAACAAATGAGGACATGGAAATGGACTAAGGAAATGTACATATTTTCTTTGTATATTGCTTGCGTGTGTGCATTCTCGATTGAGGGGACACTGTAATACATTTGTAATTTTGGAAGATCATATTTAAGGCAAGACTTTTTAAAAGTTTGCATAATAATTTCATGGCAAAACCTTTATCATGGTGAAATGAATTTGGTATCATCTTGCAGTATATTATTTAAAAATCATTCTTACAAAAAATTCATTTAATATCTTCCTTTACAGTACCATCATCTGAACAATTATTTTTCATTCAGGATCAGCCTAGAGTTTCTATGCTTAACTATTTAAGAGTTCCTAATATGTGGGCAACAGAATAGTCAATGAAGTCATTTGAATAGTAACATAAGAAATATTTTCAAATTATAATTATATATCAAATAATTTGGCCAGAGTGTCACCTCAGCATTAATTTCTCAATACATTATACTGTTTTTGAATCAAGTTTGCTTTTAGAATATGCATTTCATACTTCCCTATTCTGTCTACTAGATTACATACTTTTTGAAGTCAGTCATCTTGTATTAATTTAGGATGGATTCATTTAAAATTGAAAAGATACTTGACAAAGAGCTGCAGCTGGAATGTTATTAATTTAATTTACCTAAGGATTAATATAATAAATACATTAGAATTAAAATATAGAATTTTATTGTTTTGAAATGATGGTTAACAGTTGAATTATAGGTCTATTGATATTTTTATTGTATTTTTATGTTTAATTCTCTTAAATAGCATAAATCACTGCAAACTAAAATATTAAAATGGCATAATTGTAGAAAACATATGAAAAAATGAGAATTCTGTATACATGCAAGATAGAAAAATTACAAAAAGAGGCCGGGCGTGGTGGCTCATGCCTGTAATCCCAGCAGTTTGGGAGGCCAAAGGGGGTGGATCACCTGAGGTCAGGCGTTCAAGACCAGTCTGGCCAACATGGTGAAATCTTGTCTCTACCAAAACTACAAAAAAAAAAAAAAAAAATTTAGTCTGGCATGATGGCGGGTGCCTGAAATCCCAGCTACTTGGGAGGCTGAGGTGGAGAATCTCTTGAACCCAGGAGTGGGAGGTTGCAATGAGCCAAAATAGTGCCACCGCACTCCAGCCTGGGGACAGAGTGAAACTCCACCACAAAACAAAAAAAAACAAAAAACAAAAAAAAAAAAAAAAAAAGAAAGAAACATTACAAAAAGAGGGAATCAGGAAGCAGGAAGATTTTACCTATGAAATATGTACAAAATATTTAAGCAATTATGTTGATTATTTTTCTGTGTTATTATAGATTATGTTGAATGACAAGGTATGCCATCCACCTAATGGACTCCCATTTGTTTGGCCAAAGGAAATAAAGGATGATTCCAGAAGAAATATTTTTGCTATATATTGACCCATCATTTCAGTTAGGCAAGTTTGAGCAAATGGAATATTATTGTACAGCTTAAGGTTCCTGTATTTCAAGAATAAGAATGCAAAAGATGAAAACAAATGGAGTCAAACTTTAGACTCTACTTATTTTGAAATTTATGGTGTGAATTTGTTTAGGGGGCAATGAAAATAATTAAGAAAAAGACCATCACAATAAAAGAATAGCTTAAAAAGCCCTTCAACAGAATATATTGAAGAAGATGGTAAAAAGGAATATTTCAAAAAGTAGAACGACTAAGTACAAGTTAATATGAGATAGTAAAGGACTTTTCAATAAAGTGCTAGTTAAAGCAAATAAAAATGCCCAATTCAGGGGAGTCGATATAAGAGAAATGGCTAAGGAAGACAGCGAAGCAATTTCTGATTTTTTGAATCAACCTAATTCAAAATTTAGAAGAAACAAAAACAAAGGATTTAACTATAGCTACAAAGAAATATTGCTATTTTTGGAAGGAATTCTGAATTGTAATCATGAAGATGGCCTTCCTTTAATTTTTAGAATCTACTCACACTTGTGTTTGATTTGCGAGAATAACAAATTTCTGTGACATCATGTTCTTATGTAACAATATAAAGTCCTATTTTACTGCCCTATTAAGGCACATGTGGAAATGGGAGAAGGTTTTCATTGTCACAATGACCTGTAGTCTGAGGACTGTGGCTACTACTAGAATATAGGACCATGCACCAAGTAGTGGATACTACTGGAATCTAGGACCATGCTTTAATGTCCTAAGTGCACAGTGAGGAGTGCATTTAAAGAATTATCCCCATCAAATGTCTGTAGTGCTTCTGAAAAAAAAACACAGGCTGAACGACCCTTACATCTTGAACCCGACTGCTTTAAGATTCTAACTTGTTGGGGCACTGTTTAAGAAAAAGGTAGACATCAAGTTTACTATTTTAGCCAAAATGCTGAGATATATCCAATTATCAACAATTTAGGAGAATAAGCCCGAAAATAAATCCTGATTGAAAGAATGTAAAACTCTGAGTTTACTGTGCATATGATGCAAGGAGACTTCAAAAAGATTGTGGAAAATATATATTATGGAAAAACTACGCATGGATTTTGAAATTTTTTTGCATCAAAATAAACTTGTACCAGCTTTTGATAACATGTCTAAATAATATTTAGGTTGAGGCAATAAGAAAGATAAGAGATCAGTTTGAAAAGCATCCCAATCAGAGCAACATGAATTCTGCTAAAATTAAAGCAAGAACAGACACCTAACTTATGGTGAGAGACTTGGGTGGAAGAATGGTGAAATCATTAATGCTTTACAAAAAGTTTAATGGGGATAATGCCCTATTAGAAATTAGTAGTTTCCAAATCAATAAGTTGTTTTAAGAAGGGACAAGATGATATTGAAGATGAAGTCCACAGCAGCTGATCATCTACATCAACTTGTGAGAAAAAATCCTGTTGGTGCCCCAGTTGAAAAGGATCAATGATTAACAGAGATTTATAGAGCACCCTTGACATGAGTGAATCCATCTTAGTAGACAACTCCATCTTAAATTTCAAAAGTCATCAAGCCAACAGTGT
This sequence comes from Hylobates moloch, assembly GCF_009828535.3. NCBI lineage: Eukaryota > Metazoa > Chordata > Mammalia > Primates > Hylobatidae > Hylobates > Hylobates moloch. The sequence goes on from NW_026652278.1 coordinate 126,432,723, forward strand.
CCAGATGTTCCTTCAATCAATAGACAATACCCAACCAAAGAAGGACATAATCCTTTACTATCAGTCCTCACCAGAGGACTCAAGGGTCACAAAGTAAATAGGACTTTAGCAGCTAAACATGGTCATCTTCATAGACCCCATCTTGCTGTCACTCATGATCAGCACCTGGCTTCTGACACCAAACATTCTGCCCAAATCAAAGACTCTTCCTTGCAAAGCATTGACTACTGTCTGAATCAGGCCAGGACACTTGCTTTGTCAATATCACTCTCCTTTGACTGGTTTATTTTGACTCTCTTTCCTATCCCCTTTTTTTCTTGATGTTAAGTGTTACTGTGCTTTGTGTGAAATCTTAATCTATAACATTTCTATACTGATTATGTATACTACTAGGTATGGTTTACAATGTGGACTGACCTGTGGAGAGGCTTGATCCTGTGTGCCCATGGTTCTGACTACCAAGTTAATGGGTAGTAATAAGGAGACTTGCTTCCTTGGGAGCTCCATGTAGCTTGAGGCATTTGTGATTAAAAATAACATCAATAAAAATTTGACTTTGTGAGAAAACACAAACGTGTGGACTTAATTATGTCTGATCTTGCGCCACTCACAACAACAACACAAATAATAGCCAATACCATAGACATCTCAATTGGTCCAGTTTCCACAATTGTGACTGAAAAATTAAAATTGAGCAAACTTTCCCTGAATGGGTGCCAAAATTGTTGCACCCAGATCAACTGCAGACAAGAGCAAAGTTTTTGATGAAAATTTTAAACAAACGGGTTCAAGATCCTGAAGCATCTCTTCAAAGAATTCTATCAGGAAATAAAAAGTGTCTTTACCAGTATGATACTAAAGAAAAAGCAAAATGAAAGCAATGGCTACCAAGAAGTGGAAGTGGTCCAGTCAAAGCAAAAGCAGATTGATCAATAGCAAAGATCATAACAATAGTTTTATGGGATTCTTAAGGCCTTTTGCTTATTCATTTTCTGAGGCCAAATAACAATGCCATCTGATTATTAGAGAGTGTTTTTATAAAGTTAGCCAAAGCATTAGCAGAAAAATGCCCAGGGAAACCTCACCAGAGAGTCCTCCCTCCACCATGACAATGCTGCTTTTTTCATCTCTCATCAAACAAGGACAATTTTGCAAAAGTTTTAATGGGAACTCATTAGGCATCTAACTTACAGTTCTGATTTAGCTCCTTCTGACTTCTTTTTGTTTTCTAATCTTAAAAAATTGCTAAAGGGCATACATTTTTCTTTAGTCAGTAATGTAAAAAAGACTATATTGCATGGTTAAATTCCCAAGACTTAAGTTGTTTTTGTTTTTGTTTTTTGAGAGTCTCGCTCTATCACCCAGGCTGGAGTGCAGTGGCACAATCTTGGCTCACTGCAACCTTTGTCTCCGGGTTCAAGCAATTCTCCTGAGTAGCTGGGATTACAGGTGTGTGCCACCACACCCAGCTATCTTTTTTATTTTTATTTTTAGTAGAAACATGTTTTCACCATGTTGGTGACTTCAGTTATTTAAAGCTGAACTAAATGGTTGGTGTCATCCACGTGCTTACAAAAGTCTCTTGGCCTTGATAGAGCATATATTGAAAAATAAAATTTATATTTTTATTTTTGCCTTTTAATTTTATTTTTCACATCCTTTTAAAACTCACCTTGCATTTATATGTAACAATTATACTCATAATAGAAATGTTGGCTTGGGAGTATACCATGAATTGCGAAAACTATAATATTTATCGGAAGAAAACAGAAATGTTATGGCTTGTAAAAAGCAACTCATTCTCTTTGCTATAGAGAAAAGTGAAGTTTGGAAAGCTTGTGGTACTTACCCAAAAATACACAATAAAAATGTCCTCCCTTCCTTCTAACATAATGTTCTTTTCCTCTCAATAATAATATTTTATGGGTGCATTTTACTTAAAAAATGAATAGAATGAAAATTTAGTTCTAAAAGTGCCCTAATGAGTTAAAATGGTAAACAAGAGAAAATCTTAGTCCTTTTAGATTGGTAGTTCATACATGGACTGCATAGGGTTTTAAAAATATGTACATGATTCACATCTTAGGGTTAGTTAGTTCTGAGTGAAAAAAGTATTATAAATTGTTCTTTCTGTAATTTTTTAAAGATATCTCAGCCAAAATAAATGGCATTTTAAAGAAATATTCATTTTAGTTGAAATTTCAGTACTTCCACACAACCCCCATGTCTCATGTGTATGGAAAAGTCCCTGGCATCTCTGAGTTCATGACTCATTTAGAAGATAAGTGGCTATGCAAAAGGCTTATACGATAAGGATTCATATTATTAGTGATTGCCATAACAGTAATTCACTTCTGCAGCCAGGCAAATATTTAGTTTACATTGTAAGAACTACATTGTGAAGTCTACTCTGTTTTCTTAAGCAACAACAGAATGGGTTATTGGTGTTTGCAGTAATCTAATTAGTAGATTTACATACTGACTACTTCTTTAATAGTTTCCTTCCGAAAAGGTTCTCTGCATACAAAGTGGGTGTGCATCCTAGAGACAGAATAAAGCAAGTGATTCATCCAGATGCTTTTTCATTTTGTTATTTGAACTAAAAGTTTTAGACAGCGACAGGGACTCTAAGAATTTTATTTCCATTTTATACCTTCATTTTCATCTGCAGTGCATGATTTCAGGTAACAAGCTAGCATACATTTTATGTAATTATTAAGTGTCAGTGTACCTTTCACTGTTATTTGATTTTGTAAATATCACATTGTATAGCCACTTGCACTCTGGCTTCATTCAGGGTGTTAATGTGTTCTGTTGAACATACTCAGTTTTCAACTACAAAGGGTTGAATTCTTCTTTTGTAGCAACAACATTCCCTTCTTCGCTACTGAAATCTCCCGAGATTTTGGCACACACTGAACTTCCAGTTGCCCACTCTTTAAAATATATATATATATATATATAAAATTTTTAATTTATAAGAATTAAGTGATTTTATGTGCTCAACACCAATTTTCTGCATTATAGAAATTTAAGTAAGGGGGAGGGACAGCATTAGGAGATATACCTAATGCTAAATGACGAGTTAATGGGTGCAGCAAAACAACATGGCACATGGATACATATGTAACAAACTTGTACATTGTGCACATGTACCCTAAAACCTAAAGTATAATAATAATAATAAAATTTAATTTAAAACATTTTAAATTAATTTTTAATTGAAGATTAAAAAAATTTTTTTTTCAGCTGGGTGCAGTGGCTCACACTTGTAATCCCAGAACCTTGGGAGGCCAAGGCGGGTGGATCACCTGATGTCAGGAGTTCAAGACCAGCCTGACCCACATGGAAAAACCCCATCTCTACTAAAAAAATATAAAATTTGCCGGGCGTCGTGGCACATGCCAGTAATCTGAGCTGCTCCGGAGGCTGAGGGTGGACAATCGCTTGAACCTGGGAGGCGGAGGTTGCAGTGAACTGAGATTGCTCCATTGCATTCCAGCTTGGGCAACAAGAGCGAAAGTCCGTCCCCCCGCCCCACCATACCCGGCCAAAAAAAAAAATGCTACAGCTTAGGCATAGCTAAAGAGTATACCCACTGGCTAAAACAAAACACAGGTATTATAGTCAGGCAAAACTGGGTTCAAATCCTGACTTTGCTACTTAATATCCAGTGGTCTTAAGCAAGTTATTTAGTATCTTTGGGCCTCTTTTTCTAATTCTATAAAACAGGAATAGCAGTGCTATGGTCCAGCATCAGAGAACTAGATGTCCTGACTGTCCGTTCTGAACTTAGCATCACTACAGCTGTTTTCTTCTGTATGGCTCCAGGGAAGCCAGAAACTGCATTTGCTTGAATCCCTTCTCCTTGAAGTTCTCACTTTGCCAAATGGGAGACTCCTAAAATATCTCAACATAGGAATAGAAGACATTTGTATTTTCTGCAGGTGGTTGTTGCCAGATGTGTAAGTGGACATGAGACTCCCAGGAGCATTCCTGTGAACTGTTTGGAGCTTCAGCACAAGATCTTTCCTGTTTTCTCTGACCTTTAGTGAGTACCGCCTTGACCTTTTCTTGCTCTATCTTTCAACAATTGTGAAAGCTCCTAGTTCCTATATCAACACCACTACTTTTGGATTATATAGAGTCCCTTCTGTGGAACTGAGTAAAAAAGACTAATACACAGTAACATAAAAAACAGGATAGAAATTTCAAATATTTGAAGTCAACTGAGTATACTGTGAACATAACACATATATTTATTATTAATGTAGAAAAAAACTACCACTTGTTACTCAAATAATAATACATGTTTATTGAACACTTACTAAGTTTAATGCTCTAAGTACTTTAAATTACATACTTATTTAATAGCTACAAGTAACCTTGAAGGTAAGTCGTATATTATTCTATTTTATAAGTGAGAAAACGGAGACAGAGAAAAGTTAAGTAAATTGCAAGAGGATATATGGGTTGAGTGGAAAAGTAAAATATTAAAATTCAAAAGTTTCACTCCAAAGCTGCCACAATTCACCACAATGAATAATATACTGTCTCAATATCTAACTTTATGCTCATGTCCCATATGTTACATTTTGTGACTGCAATCACTACCTAATGGGGTTTTCTTTTTAAATGAGATAGTATTTCCTCAGATATTTAGCATAGAGTGTGTTCCAGAATAGGCATTAAATAAGAGGAATCTATTAACAGTTTTACCAACATTATTCTTTTTAATATTAAGATTGCCTCTAGTAATTACCGTAGTTTATGCAGAGACCTTACCTTACTCATTTCTCTCTTATAGCACCAAACATAGTGCTTGACATAAGCAGAATTGTTCTAGGACTCCTGTTATTAGCGTTTAATAAAATATTGCCGGTAAATTTTGTTTAATTGCCTTATTTATCAATCCAAAGTTACATAATTAAAACAATCATGGTAAGGCATGAAATAATATTCAGAAATAATAATTGCACTGAATCAAAAGAAGATTTACCAATAAAAAATTCAGCATTTTGCACTGCAAGAGACTTCAATTTGCAAAAGCACAGTTGAGATTACTTGGGAGGGGTCTGGTATGAAAACGATCAGGTTTAATAGAACAAAGGAAATTTGATATTCCATTCAGATGGTGATACAAAATGGCATAATACATAAATAAAATGATATTTCAAAGAGGTATTTCTTAGTAAGGATTGATTGCATTTGTAGAACTGATTTATGCTATTAAAACAGCATTACTTTAGACACTAAAATATAAGCAATACAATATTTTAAAAAGGGACTTATAATCCTGGCTAACAGGATGAAACCCCGTCTCTACTAAAAATACAAAAAATTAGCCGAGCGTGGTGGAGGGCACCTGCAGTCCCAGCTACTCAGGAGGCTGAGGCAGGAGAATGGCATGAACCCGGGAGGTGGAGCTTGCAGTGAGCTGAGATTGTCCCACTGCACTCCAGCCTGGGCGACAGAGCGAGACTCTGTCTCAAAAATAAAAATAAATAAAAATAATAAATAAATAAATAAATAAAAAGGGACTTATATACATATTTTAGATGAACACACATTTATGTATATATACATATATATTTTATGTTGTCACTTAATGTTGAAGAAGTCATTTACAAATTATGCAGTTTAGTTATATAATCATAGTGATCATGATCAATGCATTTCTACATTATAAATTGTACTGTTTATTAAATATAAATAAGTACATATAATTTTGGAAAGTAATGCAATCTTATCCTAAAATGATCACGTGTCTGTAATTGATAAATTGAAGTTATCATCAAGAAAATAAGAAATGCTTGGATATACTTTTCTTTAGGTACAAGACCAAAAGAGTTTAATCAAAACTTTCACAAATATTTCCTGGCCCTTCCTTTTTTTCCCTCTTTTATATCAAGACTAATTCTTTTGCAAATGAACTCAAGACCGTACCTCTTTGATTATTTCTGACATTTTATTAGATGAGATATGCAAAGGTTCTTGGGCTGGGAACATTTACTTAGCTGGTACATCGTATGTCTCTATAAAAATAGCTGAAATTAGATACGGCTCCTATAGAAACTTTATTTTTTATAATATTAACCTTTTTAACAAGGCTTTTGATAAAAAGTTTTTCCTTTTACATAATAATAGTCTTTATTTCTTTTAAGGTTATAAGGGCCAGAAAGAGAAGAGCTGAAAGTCAAATGTACCGGGCTGTGTGATATACAGTTTATTTAGAAAATCTTCAGTCAGTTTCCATGGCAGCTTGCAACTAAATATGTGATAAAATAAATTATTTAAAGTTCAAATTCTCTTAAAATACACTAGAGTTTATACCTCTTGAAGATAGTAAAGAGTCATTTAAGGCTATTTTACATGTATTAATGTATAGTTTATGAATAAATACCTTTTGTATATATTAAAAAACTGGGCATATTTTATAAAATTTAAAAGAAAAAAAATACCATATTATGTATTGAAGATTCCAAACTCCAACCATGGGAGCTGTCAAGAGGGATATATATTTCATTTGTACCCAATATAATTTAAGTTTCACACTCCCCTGCATCTCTGAGATACCAGATTACCTGTGTTTTTTATATCTTATAGCCCACAGCTGACACTTCAGTCACTATGGTAACTATACTGTCTCTTACAGTAATACAAGGCTATATCCATGACCAATAAAATCTTGAACAAGGTTCATAAATAATCCATGTGAAAGTGAATCTTGCTGTCACATTAGTTTCTGGCTAATCTGGTTTTGGCAAGTGTATAATTATGTTGATGAAATTGGTTTAGTGGATTGTTTGCTCTGTCTTCCGTAATGATATAACATGTAGTGACAGAAACAAAGTAGCCTTATTGACTGCCAGAGCTGCAAAATGGAAGGAAAAAGTTTGTTCTTTTCTCTTAGAACTAGATTTAAAATTGTGAGAGCAAGAGGGTCAAATGGAAAAGCTGCTAATCTAGTAAATCCATATATGATCTCAAAGTACCATATAGCATCCAAGGATTTTGATATTTATTTTTGATGCACCTCTCATTTTTACAAATTGTTTGTATGTATATTTATTATGCATATATTAACACATGCATATATGTATGTGTATATATATGTGTGTATATTCCCCTTCTGAAATGTTATTTATTTATTGTGTTTACCATGAGGATAATTGTAACCTTGCTGGTAACATTTTGTTTGTTATCACTTAGATATAACAGGCTATTATGTTTTTCAACTTAATGTAGAAATATATTATCAATATTATATATGTCAAAATTAGAGATATATTTTCCTTAATTGCTTTATGCCATGTTTATCACCTTCTGTTGTGTCCAATATATGGTATTAATTATTTTAAATATTATTAAACTAACATTAAGTAATGTTCTTGGAAATTGTACTATATGTCAAACAACCAGTGTGGAATTTTATAAATTGCACCGAAATTTCTAAAAAACAGAGAAATAAAGACCGATAATGTAAATTCAGTTAAAATTTTTATAATAAAATATTTAAAACAAACAGCAAGAACAAAACAGTGAAAACCAAATAAAAATCATGTACAGAAGAAAATAATCTCAGTTTATTTACTTTGTTGAGTAGTAGAAGTTTTGAAAATATTTTAGCAGTAACATTTCCCCATATATCTTTCTGTGAGAAATGTATAGTTCTTTAAAATTTAATATTATGTTCGAAAGAGATGATTCTATTTAGATACTGGGCAATGTGGTTCACTGCTGAATTTATTTAATAGTTAACACATGAAAATTAAATAGGTCCTGCAAGGGACTCAGTATGAGAGTGTGTTAAAGAGGTTTTAAAAAACTAAAACCCATTAAAAAAATCATTTGCAACATCTGTTATTTTAAGTATACAATATTTTTAAATCTTTAAATCCATATGCCAGAAAAATACTAGGCAATACAAATCCTAAAGCAATCTCATTTTATACAAGAATAAGTCTAGTAAAATATAGCTGAACGAATCTTTAAAATACATTGTTTTTCAATTCAAATGAATATATAAAGCAATAATTAAATCTGTTTTCAGAAGTGAAGCTCAAATTTCATTTTAAAAAATTTTATCTTGTAAATATAGGATCAAGAAAAGATTGTAGTTTTCTAACAAATCTATGACACTATTATTATGCTCAACAGAAAAAAATGGAATTCAAATGGGTAAGGAGAGAGAATCATTTTAAGAATAAAAGAGCACTATAATAGCTCAATTAATAAACATGCTTAGTTCTTTTTTTTTATTATACTTTAGGTTTTAGGGTACATGTGCACAATGTGCAGGTTTGTTACATATGTATCCATGTGCCATGTTGTTTTGCTGCACCCATTAACTCGTCATTTAGCATTAGGTATATCTCCTAATAACATGCTTAGTTCTAATGATCTGTTTTGTATTCAGAAACCTTATTTACAGGGGGAAAGTGATTTGAAAGCTATTAAAATATTTTATAATTATTAAAAATATAAATAGTCATGAAAATAGCATTAGAAGTACTTGAAATTCCATATTTACATTTTTCTGATAAACAACAAAAGGTTGAGACAGGAGAAGAACAAAGTCAGTTGAGCCTGTGTGAGCCAGGTTCTAGTTGGAAGAGGAGGTTCCAGTTTGTGATCTAAATGCAGTTTACCCCCTAGGGCCTGCAAAAAACATTTTGAAAAAGGTTATCACATGAAACTTAAATAGGTCCTTACAGGTTCCACATTTCTCCACTCATAATATTTCATTTTTTACCTTACAGAAGACATGCTTATTTAAGCCTTTCTAATGTGGAAAGAGTTGGAATTACATAAATATCCCATATTCTTTATTTCTTTTTTTTTTTGTCTTTTGTAGTTGTTCATTCAGTATGGATTGACTTCTCCTTTAGCTGCCTGTTAAATGATCGTATAAAACTTAGCCAATAACTTATCTCTAGGAAGCCTTTTGTGATATCAAGAGGTACGTACAGTTGAATACATTTACTGCAAATTACTATGCTAATATTTGATGTGCATTTAATATATGCTGTTGGAAATTGTTTAAGTTAGGGAACCTGACAGCAGACAGCTAATCTTTGCTCTGTAACTGTGTTGGGGATCCTGAGGCCACATTTAGTCTCAATGATTTGCTAGAAGAACTCACAAGACTCAGAATAGTTGCTTTGCTCATGTTTATGGTGTAAGAATATAAATTAAACTCAGCAGAAGGAAAAGATGCATGGCAAGAAGTCCAGGGGAAAGCAGGCACAAGCCTCCAGGTATTCTTCCCCAGTGGGGTCTCACAAACATCCTTTAATTTCACAGGAACGTGTGACACACATGCAAATTGTTATTGACCAGGAAGCCTTGATGCTCAGGGTTTTTACTGGTAGTCATTTATTGGGGATCTGCAGAACTGACTGCGCCATTCAAGATTATAACCCCCCCCCCCCCCCAGAGCAAAATCCGATGTTCAGCATACATCACATGTTAGCATAAATTGTATGATCAAACTTGTATTATGTGGTCCAATGCCTAAGACACACAAAAGCATTGTTATCAGCCAAAATAGTCCAAAGGCTTAGAGTTCATGCCTCAGGAGCCAGCCAAGGGACAGGACTTTCTTGGCAATGTCCCAGGTCCCAGCAACCCATACCTGTTGAGTTAACTCCTTCTTGCATGGTAGCTAATTTCTCCCAAACTCACAGGCTTGAAGCAACATTTATTGCCTCATAGTTGCTGTGGATCAGGAATCCAGGTGCAGAGTAGCTGGGTCCTCTGCTTCATCATCTCTCTCAGGCAGCGATCACAGTGTTGGCCAGAGATGTAGTCATCTCAGGCTCCACTGGGAAAGATATCCTTCCAAGCTCAAGTGATTGTGAGAAGGTTTTATTTCCGTGTGGGCTCCTGGACTGAGGACCTCAATTCATCACTGGCTGTAGACTAGAGACTGCTTTCTGTTTCGTGCCATGGAAGCCTCTCCAACATGATAGCTTTCTTCCTCAAAGACAACGAGCCTAAAAGTCAAGAGAAAGAGCATGAAGGAGCTAATATCCTGCTAACAAGATGTTAGTCACAGTCTTCATAAGCTAATCTTGGAAGTGACATCCTATCACTTTTGACATAGCCTGTTTATTTGAAGCAAGTTACTAGGTAGACCACACCAAAGGGAACAAATTACTGAAGGACCTGAAGACCAGTAGGCATGAATCTTTGTCAACCATTTTGGAAGCCAGCCTACCACACTGCTGAACATGAAGATTTTTCATAAAACATCCAGGATAATTATCAGGACCACTTTGTGGCCATGGCACAACAAGACAAAAACAAAACCACTCAGTAATCACATCTGAGCACAAAGAGAATGGTACAATACAATCAGAAAAATACCCAACCATGGCTTTTCTTTGACTAAAATATGTCACTACTGTTATCCACCTATGCTAATACTAGCCATGCTTTGTTCCTCTAGCATCGTAAATAAAAATTGACACCTGATTATGAAATTGGCTGCACCTCTGAGAGCATACAATCTAGAATAAACCTTCACTTCTTCAAACCCTCTCTAAACCAAAACTCTGTAATGTCTCTTCTAAATCCTCCTTACTGATACACTTTATATCTTCCCATGGCATGGCTTCTCCCTTACTGCAGCAAGCTAGTAAATCTAACTTTGATGCTAGGTGACTCCTGTGGTCTCCATCTGGTGGGCATTAATACGAGGCTTTGTGCTAAGAACTTTGCATATACTGTTTTATTTTAATCCCCCAAATAAGGGTCTAAAGCTTAGTGAATTTAAGTCACTTTAGCTATGACATAGCTAAGATTTAAACACAGTCTATCTCTTGCATGAGCTGTAAATCACTCAACACATTGTATCACTCTTCTACTACGTTTTGCTACATACTATAATAATGATGTAATGATATATTTTTATGTACCATCTTTACACTTTAATACTTTCCCTGGAGGAGATACACTCTTTTATAGTTCTACTGAATGAATAAAATATTGCAATGAACCACATATGTATACATTTTATTTTAAATCACTTGTGTATGAAATTAAGTTATATTTTTACCAATGACCTCTATCCTGGACTTCCTTTCTATATTTCTGATGCTGCCTTCGAGTTTTCCTTTTGTTAAAGTAAATGTCTATATCTTGCTCTTGTTCTGAATTTAGTCAGACCTTTACCACCACTTTATCTGTCTGCTTGCAGTTCATGCCTGCCTTCCTGTGCCTAAGTTCCTGTCAATTTACCTTTTTAGTAGATTTGTTCTTCTGGAATTATGGTCTTATTTGCTAATCTAATGCATCTTCATGGCGTTTGTATTACTTGGATCTAAACCATGAAGAGAATAGATTTCCAGGCTTCTAGGGACGCTGTTCACATGTGATGATATGTGATGCTCACATGCTTAGATCTCCCTTTATTGCCTAGTTAATGTCTTGTTTAAAGACAATCTTTGCCTGATCATTACTGTCTCTTTAATCTATTTTTTCCAATATGTTCATTTCTTCTTGAGATGTGCCTAAGCCCTGGATGTGACATGTCCAGGTATTGGATTACTTAGAAAAATGTTTCTGCTCTATGGTTTTAAAATAAGCGATCTGTTACCCCAGCTTCTCTTCTGAGTCACAGCCATACTGATGCTATTTGCTGGTACTAGATTTATGTACCAAGACTACAGCATCATTTAAAATATGGTATTTCTATATTGTAAAATCCATCAGTAGTGCTCTATTGCATATAGGATGCTTTACTCTCAGGCCTGTTCATAATTCTTGCAATATGCTTTCTTCACTTTTCAAATCCATCCTCCAACTCCTCAATATATTATCCCAGTGCAGTCAAAATTGTATATAAGCCTCCCAAATGCATGTGTGTACATAGATACATATATATTTTTAAACCTTGCTGAAGTTCCAATTTGTGAAGTATCTTTTTTTATCACCATCAGTCTCCGGTGACCTCACCTTCCCAGTGTCTAAAACACTATTATTGAAACACAATGTGAAACTGTCATTTGAAACTTTATGCTTTACTTGAACTAAATTTTAAAGCCAGTACACAGAACACATAAAGACCCTTGAATAGTAACCTGTTAAATTAGTAAGAAATGAAATAAAACACTTTAAATTATTCAATTATATAAATAGCTCGATGGGTCATTCGTGAATGGATAGATATCATAATTTTGGTTCTCCCAGAAGTAGACCTTGAGACACATAACAGAGTGCAAATAGATTGTTCGGGAAGCAATTCCATGAACATGATTAAAACCCTAAGGAAATAACACCCTAAGGAAAAGAGGAAGAAGCCAATAAAGGGTGCAAGCAAGATACCACTGTGGGCAAATAGAACTCAGTTCTGCTGGAGAATTTTGGAAAACTGTTTAGAACACAGGCCCAAGATTTACCAGAATGAGGTAAGCATTTTCCACAAACTTATGACAGTCATTGGCTGAAGGCAGCACTTACAGGGCACTAATTCCCCAGAATTCTCAGCCTGTGCTTCTCTCCCAGTGTACGTTGGCAGAGAGGGCTCTGGTGCACAAAGAAAGCCCTTAGATAAAAAGAAGTGAGTGCTGAAAGTTAGCATCTGGGACAGCTATTATGGAAGCGGATTTGAAGCATCTGCTACTGAGGATAAATAAATTTATGAATACCTATGTTAGTAATATGAATGTAATAATAAAAAAGTTATTACTAATGATTTCGTTTTTGTGTGATTTATATTTTGTTCTTTGTTTGTTTGCTTTTTTAGAGACAAGGTCTCACTCTATCTTCCAGGCTGGAGTGCAGTGGCATGATCATAGCTCACTACTGTAGCCTCGAACTCCCAGGTTCCAACGATCCTTCCACCTCAGCCTCCCAAGTAATTGGCACCAAAGGCACAAGCCACTACACCCAGCTATTTTTATTGTTTTTTAAGAAATGGGGTCTTGCAATGTTGTCAAGTCTGTTTTAGAACGCCTGACCTCAAGAGATCTCCCTGCCTCCACCTCCCAAAGGGCTAGGATCACAGGTGTGAGGCACCGTACTTGACCCCAAGTACTCTGACAAAAGACCTTGTTACCAGGTGTATTAGTCTGTTTTCATGCTGCTGATAAAAACATACCTGAGACTGGGTAATTTATAAAGAAAAATAGGTTTAATGGACTTACAGTTCCACATGGCTGGGGAGGCCTCACAATCGTGGTGGAAGGTGAAATGCATGTCTTACATGGTGGCAGGCACAGAGAGAATGAGAGCCAAGTAAAAAGGGAGACCCTTTATAAAACCATCAGATCTCATGAGACTCATTCGCTACGATGATAACAGTATGGGGGAAACCACCCCCATGACTCAATTATCTCCCACCGGGTTCCTCCCATAACATCTGGGAATTATGGGAGCTAAAATTTGAGATAAGATTTGGGTGGGGACACAACCAAACCATATCACCAGGTCAAGTATTTTAAGTATGAAATCTGAAAAAAAACAGGTATAAAATTGCAAATTACAATTACTATGTGTTTGTTGCTTCATGTGGTTGGCCATCTATTATAGTGCTACTTAAAATGTTGGCTGCAAAGTATGTTACTGGTCCACCATAATAAAAAGTGCTTGAGTTATAATTTAGACCAGTAGAATACCACTCAGATCAGTTGAGATTTCAATTTACATTCTGCCACACATTCCTTATCTCTCAGAACCAGGAAAAAATAAAATAGTGGACCAGCTATTTTGAGATGTTTAAACTCATGAAAATATTTTGGTTCACTATGTAATTATATATATTTAAAAATGTACCTGTCTATTACTCTGCTTCCATGTTCAACAAGCAGTTTTCAGATTACAATTCAGTTTCCCATGTAACGTCTTTGATATAGAAAAATTGGATAGGTCAATTAAATTCAATGTTGTGGTTAATATATGGTTTATATTTTCATTCTAAATTAATAAATTCTCAATCTGATTCATACATCAACACCATGTACATTTTATTAGAAGGTCAAACTCCAAAGAGACTTGTCTTCAGGTGTGCTAATGAAATTGAACTTCTGGACATCTGAAGCTTATTACCAGGTCCTGAAATATGATTGCCAGCTTGTGAAACAATATGTGGAAGGTCAGTGCGCCTCCATGTGTGATAGTTCTTCGTCATTCCTCTGATACAGTAAATGGATCTTAAATGACAGCAGCAGGATTCATTCCTCTTTGTACTTCTAGAACCTAGCTTATTACAGGGGTTCCTAGAAGTCTCTTGATAATGGTTATAAATGGATGCTCAAAGTACCTTTGAAAAGTTGTCCAAGCTTGTTCATTATCAAATAAAGACATAATACCCACAGAGTTGACATCAGTGGACAACAATCATTTAGTTACAGAAAATACTAGATCCAATGTTTCTTAAATTCCATTCAAATTTTTTATCCCTTTATCAAACTCAATCCTCATATATATATATTTAAATGTATATTTTAAATATTCATATATATGTGTCTATGTATATAAAACCTTTGCTAATATTCAGTTTCCAACATTGACCTAGTATGCAATAATACAGCTGAATGGATAAACATATAAATTATATCATTATATCTTTCAAATATTTAGTCTTTTGCTAAATGAAACTAAATAAATCTATTATGGTAATTCTAAGAGCTAACTATATATAAGTGACTTTGACATAGGGGATGATATTATAAGTGGCCCCATTATTAAAGGATTAAGTAAAAAAATGAAACTAACAAGTTTGAATAGGAATTTGGGTTATCTCTTATTTCTCTACCCAGAAATATGAAGAAGTTATCCAATTTAGTATTTCTATCCTAATGAATGAACATCCAGCAACCCTTTCATGCAGGATTCTAAAATAGCACCTCTTTTTATCAAGAATATGCTCTACCTAAAAAGATGTATTATTTAATAATAAAACTCCATGAGTTCTAAAACTGTTATCATTTCAATTATCTTATTTTAAATATGGAAGAAAAAATAATTCGAATGTGCATTATATATTACTCATTTGTAGTTTATCTGAACATACTTGAAATTCAGTTTTTGATTTCATAGACCAGATCAGCCAAAGACAGGTTCTTTAGAAAGGCTGGAAAACACACTGAATTGAGAATTTGCAAAATTAATTTAAGGTTCTAAATAAATCACTGGGACTCTGTTTGCAAATTTGTAAAACAAGAGCTGGGCAAGGTGACATGTTATGGTTCTTCCTACATCAAAAATGCTGCAATTTAGACTGAGTCTCTAATGATGTGGATGTGACTGTCAAGGAGAGAATGTGAAGTGAAAAAAATAACCTCATAGATTTCTGTGATCAGTTCTATGATGCAGCGCTAAAGGACACGTGCTAATGGATAAACATTAAAATGGTAAAACGTAGTGTGTGTAAATCTGCCCTCAGTAATGGGATTAAGAGAGTAAAGCAGTCCTCAAGAAGGTATCGAGTACGGGAATATGTGGTTGATTTACTTGAAGAACATTTCCAAATGAAGGCAAAGGCTAAGAGTGAAAAGGAAAAAAGATAATTTGTTCATCAAAAGCAATCATATGACACCACAGGGTGAGAAAACTTAAACATGGTAGCTAATTTGCCCTGTGCTATTCTGCTTAGTAAATGCTTGCCACTATTTTATAGCATGTATTTGATGTCTCACTTGATGCCTGTAGTTGTTTTCAACTTTTTCTTTTTTACTAGAATAGAAATTCTTTTGTTTTACTTACCTTCCTTACACAACCATACACTGATATTTCTCACAGGGCTGATGCTCAAAAATTGTATATATGTTAAATATCATGAGACTCCCAAAAGACTTTGGGTTATTAGTTTACTAATTATGTGTAAAACCCTTGGGAAAAATACTTCAAATTACATGAAGCAGAGAATCTAAGTTTTCTCATAGTATAAGACCTCCTCATTGCATCTAGTTATGGACATGGTATAAAAGTGATATTGCAGCTTCCAAGAATATTCTTTAAAAGACAATGCTCTCTTTTCTCCTCATGATTGGAACTAGAGCAGCTTAAACAAGTGAGAGGACCTCAGAAAGAGAGTCCGTGAAAAGTGAACACAAAACAAACAAATAAAAACAAAAAATCCAGAGAAAACACTTTGGTGCCTGAGAATTTTATGAAACAAAATTGGATGGACTGTCTTCCTCTAAACTTTAATAAACCAAAAACGCTTTTTTCTTTTTTAAGTTATTATATCTTTGGGCCTCCAATACTGACAGTTATATTTTTCCTAACTGAAGCATCAAGCACACAGAGTATTTAAAATCAAGGCAAATTCGACAAATCAGAGAGAGTGGCAAACTGTATGAAGTGGCTAAAGAGATACACAAGGATCAGGTAGATTTTAATGACTGAAAGTTTTGCTAAGAAATTTGCACTGGGCCAGGAGCGGTGGCTCACGCCTGTAATCCCAGCACTTTGGGAGGCCGAGGCAGGCGGATCACGAGGTCAGGAGATCGAGACCATGGTGAAACCCCGTCTCTACTAAAAAATACAAAAAATTAGCTGGGCGTGGTGGCGGGCGCCTGTGGTCCCAGCTACTGGGAGAGGCTGAGGCAGGAGAATGGCGTGAACCCGGGAGGCGGAGCTTGCAGTGAGCCGAGACTGCGCCACTGCACTCCAGCCTGGGCGACAGAGCGAGACTCCGTCACAAAAAAAAAAAAAAAAAAAAAAAAAAGGAAATTTGCACTGTATCTTAGCCTTGGGGAGAACCATTATCAAAATAAGTCAGGGTGAAAATCAATTGAATTGGCAGAGTAAACAGTGTGACTAAAGTTAGATAATGTAAATGGCACGACTTTTGGAAAGTTTAATTCTGAAGGCGTTTGAGAGGACAAAATGACGGAGCTGGATTTCTCAAATAGTCCACCAATGAGAATGTCAGATGACAATATTGGTTAATAAGATAAAGAAGGTGAAAAAGAACATAGACTAGGCAGATAGAGTTGGTTTCACCATGGTCTTGAAATAAAATTTAGGGGAACTTGGAACCATGTCCCATTTCATATTCCCAAAATGGATGAGATAGCAACCAAAGCTGTAGCAGCAAGCAAGTAATAGGTTTGTTTGCAGGGGATGTAATTTTTTTTGGAGCAAAGGCAGGATTATATTATGCCCATTCTGAGAAGATGCTGAAAATGTATGGAGATTTTATTTTAATTAATATCAGGTGTATCAGTGAGCAGATTGGGAAGCGCTTGGGGCGGGGAGATTAGATCAGGGAGGAGTGAATAGAAGAGAGCAGTAAAAATGAGAAACCAAGGTGTGATCATTTTAGAGCACTCAAGGATTTTAAAAATTTTAATATGGAAAAGTTATCTGAACTCCAAAAATTCCAGCAGGTTAAGGCTTGATTGATTTGACTTCAGAAGGAAGCTGTTAGGAATATGCTGAGATCGCTGGTGGATGGAATGGGATATTGAATAGTACTGGCAATCCCCAACCAGGAAAAGAGTTTATCCTTTCCCTAGGTTAACTGCGATAGCTTATTCATCTGTATGTTGGCATATTATGCAAACAGTTCAATATGTTTGGGAAGAAATACTACGAATCTTTTCTCTATGATAAAGTAAGTTATTTAAATTCTCAAATTATGGATTATCCTCAAATAAGTTTTTTTCAAATTATAATCCTTCATATTTGTTACATATTAACCTCTATAATGCATATATACTTATTGAAATTTTGTGTTATTCTTTTTTGATACATAAAGGCACGTAGCAAATAGTATTTCTAATATAAAGACCAGTGAGACATGCAGTTCAAATTTCTTAATAATTTTCTTTGCGACAAATTCTGAAATTGTCATTATAGTACAACAGTGGTTATTTTGCAAACTTTTTCTTATTTCCAGAACAGAACATTATTTATATGCTTATTGAATACAAAAAATGTGTTTATGAGGACTCAAGAATTGCATAGGCTCATGAAATGCATTATCATAGGTATAGCGTTTATATGTCAGAATTTCAGTAAAAGTTAATTTTTCAGTCACACATGTACATACACATAGGCAAAAATGATTATTTCCTTTAATATTAATCATAAAATATTTGTATGAAAATTACTATTAATATAATTTCAATTGCTTACAGAAAATACAAATGAAGAAAAGAACAGGCATCATACTTCTTTATTTATAACATATAGAAAAAGAAAAACACGCATGCTACTTTATTTCAGCTTTTTTCTGATTCTATGTTTTTCAGAGGGTAGTAAAACCACCCCCTGGTGAAATAATGATTTCTCATAGAGTAGGAGGTAAAATACTTCCCTAAAGTTTTTTCGAAAGAATAGGAGAGTATGATGTCTGCTTAGAGGCCAAAAATAATCCACCATAAATATAGAATAATAACCAGAAATTCGGAGAAGTAAAGGCCTGTGATGTGAACACATAGCTATCATTCCTTGAAATGACGATAATAACATACAAAGAAGAATTAACCAAAGTTTGTACTTGCTACATTTAGGCCTATTCAAAGTTTGATTCCTGAGCCATGTGCCATTTGCCCATGTATATATAGAGTAAGGTTTATCCTCTCCTAATGTTGCAGCATATTTTGTGAAAGTAGATTATATTTTAAAGAGCATGGTATGTCTCCTCTGACACTCCTTGACCATTGATTCAAACAATACATATAAGAAATTATAAAAGTCTTAAAAAGATGGCAAGTTACAATTCAGAAAAGTTTTGTGGATACTAATATTGTAAAGTGATAAAGACTAAACAGGAAGTCATTTTTTTCTAGAATAAATTTATATTTTATGGAGTATGATTGTTTTCATTTATTCTCATTTGTTTCATCTTTCATGTTGATCTGGAGTGAACCAAATCAGAAAAGAACATCTGCTCTCTCATTTCCTCCTGGAAAATCAGAAGAAAAAGACAAGCTCTTTTAAACATCTCCTTAGTTACTACTGGCTTCAACATTTCCCCTAATAATGAGTTTATCACTTACATCTTTAAATAATAATTTCATTGAAATGTAACAGATATTTTAATTATATTTATTCTCCTTTATCACATTCTGGCAAAATTGCTATTGATATTTATGATTATAATAGCATATTTATAAATATATATTATAACATATATTTAATCTATTTGCAGTCATATTTTAATAATGAAACCAATTTTTAAAATAAAAGATGAGTTTAATTTAAATATTTCTTTGATAATATGTATATGGAATTTATTTTTTTCCTAAAATAATAGGATAATTGATTACATTCCCTCCATTTTTGTTGTATCAAAGTATTCCAAATTATTCAATATTTATCTGAACTTTTATAATTATATCTGCTTAAATGTGTAGGTTTTTATTGTATTCCAAATTAAGTTTGTCTGTTTTATAAACAACATAATGTGGCAACCACTATAAAATTCAAAGTACATTGGATTATGAATAGTTTTTATAATCTCTGTGAGAGTATGTTCTTTTATTTTCTTTACATGAAACAAAGTATCTCAAACAAAATAATTTATCTAGCCATTGTATATTAGGTTAAAATAATGTGGTATAAAATGGGTTAGAATAACCAGTATAATCTATTACAACATTTTAGAAAGCTTCTTGGCTTTCTAAACTGGCTATTGTCTTTATTAAATTTAAATATCAAAATCAATTTGCAGTGAATGTAATAGAGAAAAAGCCTTCACAGAACAGAAACAAAATATACTCATTTCACACTATTTATTAAAACAAGCTTTTAACTCTATTTGGTAATAATCTAAAATATGTGTGATATTAACATACTGAACTCTATTTTCATAATATTAAATAAATGTAAAGATTCTAACTGCAAAAAGAAAAAAGGGAGAAATACTCATTTTAAAAAGTCTTTTTTTATTATTATGATACTTTAAGTTCTAGGATACGTGTGCACAATGAACAGGTTTGTTAAATATATATATATGTGTCATGTTGTGTGTCATGTTGGTGTGTCATGTTGGTGTCATGTTGGTGTGCTGTGTGTCATGTGTCATGTTGGTGTGCTGCACCTGTTAACTCCTCATTCACGTTAGGTATATCTCCTAATGCTATCCCTCCCCCTCCCCCCACCGCATGACAGGCCCTGGCGTGTAATGTTCCCCACCCTGTGTCCAAGTGTTCTCATTGTTCAATGCCCACCTATGAGTGAGAACATGGGGTGTTTGGTTTTCTGTCCTTGCGATAGTTTGCTAAGAATGATGGTTTCCAGCTTCATCCATGTCCCTACAAAGGACATGAACTCATCCTTTTTTATGGCTGCATAGTATTCCATGGTGAATATGTGCCACATGTTTTAAATCCAGTCTATCATCAATGGACATTTGGGTTGACTCCAAATCTTTGCTATTGTGAATAGTGCCACAACAAACATGTGTGCATGTGTCTTTATAACACCATCATTTATAATCCTTTGGGTATATACCCAGTAATGGGATGGCTGCATCAAATGGCATTTTTAGTTCTAGATCCTTGAGGAATCGCCACACTGTCTTCCACAATGGTTGAACTAGTTTACAGTCCCACCAACAGTGTAAAAGTGTTCCTATTTCTCCACATCCTCTCCAGCACCTGCTGTTTCCTGACTTTTAAATGATAGCCATTCTAACTGGTGTGGGATGGTATCTCATTGCGGTTTTGATTTGCATATCTCTGATGCCCAGTGATGATAAGCATTTTCTCATGTGTCTGTTGCTGCATAAATGTCTTCTTTTGAGAAGTGTCTGTTCACATCCTTTGCCCAATGGGGTTGTTTGATTTTTTCTTGTCAATTTGTTTAAGTTCTTTGTAGATTCTGGATATTAGCCCTTTGACAGATGGTAGATTGTAAAATTCTTCTCCCATTCTGTAGGTTGCCTGTTCACTCTGATGGTAGTTTCTTTTGCTGTGCAGAAGCTCTTTAGTTTAATTAGATCCCATTTGTCAATTTTGGCTTTTGCTTTTGGTGTTTTAGTCATGAAGTTCTTGCCCATGCCTGTGTCCTGAACGGTATTGCCTAGGTTTTCTTCTAGTGTTTTTATGATTTTAGGTCTAACATTTAAGTCTTTAATCCATCTGGAATTAATTTTTGTATAAGGTGTAAGGAAGGGATACAGTTTCAGCTTTCTACATATGGCTAGCCAGTTTTCCCAGCACCATTTATTAAATAGGGAATCCTTTCCCCATTTCTTGTTTTTGTCAGGTTTGTCAAAGATCAGATAGTTGTAGCTATGTGGCATCATTTCTGAGGGCTCTGTTCTGTTCCATTGATCTATGTCTCTGTTGTGGTACCAGTACCATGCTGTTTTGGTTACTGTAGCCTTGTAGTATAGTTTAAAGTCAGGTAGCGTGATGCCTCCAGCTTTGTTCTTTTGGCTTAGGATTCACTTGGCGATGCGGGCTCTTTTTTGGTTCCATATGAACTTTCAAGTAGTTTTTTCCAATTCTGTGAAGAAAGTCATTGGTAGCTTGATGGGGATGGCATTGAATCTATAAATTACCTTGGGCAGTATGGCCATTTTCACGATATTGATTCTTCCAACCCATGAGCATGGAACGTTCTTCCATTTGTTAGTATCCTCTTTTATTTCATTGAGCAGTGGTTTGTAGTTCTCCTTGAAGAGGTCCTTCACATCCCTTGTAAGTTGGATTCCTAGTTATTTCATTCTCTTTGAAGCAATTGTGAATGGGAGTTCACTCATGTTTTAGCTCTCTATTTGTCTGTGATTGGTGTACAAGAATGCTTGTGGATCAAAAAGTCTTAAGTGTACAAGCATATAATGTAAAAGAAAGCAGTATCTGGGAGTTACAAGGTACAAGATCTGTTAAACAATAGAGAAACAAAACAGTATAAAAGAGAAAAGTGAACCCTGGAGTCCTAGAAAATAAATATAGGTAGTGTCTTAATAAAACATAAGAAGTAGAAGAAAAATGTATAGTTTGGAAACAATTACAATAAAGTCAGTAAATAAAGGAAAGATGAAGACAAGTGAGCTAAGAAGAAAAGATCAAAGTATCAGTGAACACAATGTTAATAATGATAAGTTAAAAAAAAAAACTCTAAAATTATTAACAAAGAAGGCATCCTTAGAGGGACAAACATTTTATAGGCTGAAACTTAAAATTTAAATGGACTCTCTGGAGGATAAAGTTTATTCTCCCTTAATATAGCAGCATATTTTGTGAGAGAAGAGTATACTTTAAATTACATAGTGCCACTCTTCTGACTCCCCCAGAATACATATGAAAACATGTATCCAACTTACAAATAGCATGTATATTATAAAGTAATTTATATAATTAGCTAATAATTCCAATTTTCTTCTTAAAAATCATATCTTAAAATAATGATGCTTGCAATGTATTATTAAAATATCTTAGGAAAATCTAAACAGCATTAAATGAAACAAACATGTCCACTGAAAAGAATATACTACAGTCACACTAAGTGTATTAGGGATATCCAGAGAAAAAGAACCAACAGGAGATGATAGATAGATGGATGGATAGATAGATAGATGATAGCTGATAGATAGATAGATATATTTAAGGAGGTTTTTAATGGAAATTGGCTAACATGGTTATGGAAGCCAAGAAGTGTCATGATCTGCCATGAGCACAACTGAAGAACCAGAAAAGCCAGTGATGTAGCTGGAAGACCTGAGGATTAGGGGCTTGGCTTGTGAATCCTGGTTTCATTCCAAATGCCCAAGAACCAAGAGCACCTATGGTTCAGAGCCAGGAAAAATGGATGTCTCAGCTCAGAGAGAGTAGTAAATTGGTCATTCCTCTGCTTTTTTTTTTCCTTTTTTGTGTTTGAGCCCTCAAAGGATGGGATAAAGCCCACCCACAATAGTGAGGGATCTTTTTACTTAATCTACTGATTCAAATGCTAACCCCCTATGGAAACACCTTGACAGAAAGATCCAGAAAAAAAACTGTCAGCTATCTGGGCATCCCTTAACCCAGTCAAGTTGATTTATAAAATTAACCATCATGCCATGGAAGAAGGATGAGCCCGTCAACCCAAACTTGATTTGTATCTCAAGACAGATGATGACACACAGACACCAAAAGGATATGAAGATGACTTTTACTCCTGTAATGGTGCTATCTGTGGAAAGCAGAGAAAGCTCCCAAGCAGGTTCAAACATGCCTTGGGAGACAGAGTGAGAGTAAGTGAGATTTTATGGTGATTTTGGATAGAGATGGGAGCTTACATGATTTCCATGATTTGTCCTTCCCAGCTATGCCAAATGAGGGAGCACCTGGGTTTTCTTATTGACTAGGCCAGGAATGGAGCAAGAGGGAAAGAAGGAGGGATGGGGCTTGAAATCTGTCAGAAAACATAAAAAATGAAGCCTGCTGATTTACTACAAAAAAAAATGCACAGTTAACATATAATATATGAAAATAAGATTAAAACTAAAGTTTGATGGATATTTTAGACATAATCTGCAATGCTGTATCACTTCTTAAATATGCATGTTATTCTTTTGGGAATACTTAACTCAGAATGTAAGTGGTTTTTTTAAAAAAAATTAACATATTTTTCTCCTCTAGTGTAACCTTGGGTATAAAATACACTTTCATTATTAACTATAACTTACTCTGCTTGTAGTTTGCAAAAGGGATGGTGAACTATAGTAACAGAAAGGTATCAGATTTTTTTTGAAGGTGGTGGGATATAAAATACACTGTCATTATTAACTATAAGGTACTCTGCTTGTAATTTGCAAAAGGGATGGTGTACTATAGTAGCAGAAAAGTAACAGATTTTTTTTAAGTAAGTTAGGTACATGTTTTCATATGTATTCTGGGGGAGTCAGAAGAGTGGCCACTATGCTTTTGAAGGATACTCTTCTCTCACAAAATATGCTGCTACATTAAGAGAGAATAAACCTTACCCTCCAGAGAGTCCATTTAAATTTTAAGTTGCAGCCTATAAAATGTTTGTCCCTCTAAGGATGCCTCCTTTGCTAATAATTTTTGTAGTTTTTTTTTACTTATAATTATTAACGTCATGTTCACTGATATATTTTTAATGCACGCCCTAAAAAGGGACTATAATTTTTTCAATAAAGGAATGTTACTTTGCCCCCTCCCTTTAGGGTTTGAGAATAATTGCTATCCAAGAATACAAGGTAATCATCTGAACAACACCCTAGGTTGGCTCGCTAAGTTAAGATCATACCTTCAGCAATCTATATGCTTTGTCTGTGGAAGCTATATATGCTATACTATTACCAAAAAGGAGTGGCACACAAGATTCTGAGTTTTTTGTTTGTTTGTTTCTGTTTTTCCTTCGAGAGGGAAGGCAAAGAATGTATGTTTTGGATCTATATGTGTCTGCTTCTCTTTTCTCTATATTTTATGAATTTGAACACAATTCTTATTTTTTCTGAAACTCTCAAAGGCAACCTGTGAGTCTGTAAGTGGGGCACAGCATTAAAAGCTGAAATGATGGGGTACTATTTAATGCTCGTTTTCCTTTTCTTGTATTGTACAGGGCTTTGCTATGGCTAGACATATCTATCTACAAGTATAGACTGACATTGAAGGACCACTGATAAACTAGCACTTGCAGATCCATCCAGTGTCTGAATGACTTGTTAAAATTATCTTGCTTTCCTGACTTTGGCTTCTGATGCTTGAAAATCATGTGCAGTAACTTTCATGCTTACTCAATATGCATGTTGCTGACACCTTATTATTTCTAAAACTATGAAGTGTAAAATCCTCATGAGATTAAAACCCCTTGCATGGGTCATTGCCACACCTACACCTGGTCTCTGCTCTTCACTCCTCTCAAAGCTTGTCCTGCTTCAAACAGTTCCCTAGCTACTCTGCCCAAGGGATAGAGAAATGGCTTTCTTTTTTCTCTGCTCTTTGCTGCCCTCACCTGACTGAGACTGTCCTATTAAACATTTTTGAAAAGAGTGTGGTTGGGTCAAGGCATATCTGTCCTAAAAACTTTAAACTTCCTTTATTTTTAATAATTACAGAGAGAAACATACGTAGAATAAGAAAAGGCAGAAAAACATAAATAAATACTAAACATAAATAACCACTATAAGATGCTGATCAAATCATATCTAAGAGAATAACTCTGTCCTGTTTAGTGCTGATCCTGAGACCTTGGTTTTGTAATTTCAAAAATTGTGCTCATAGGATTTGTTACTTTCAAGTATATTTTGGTGCATGATGTTCTGCATTGTCCTTATTGGTGTTTTGGAAGTTCAGTTAATTATTTTAAATAGTTCATCTTGTGAAAAGGAAAAAATACTAATAATCTCAATACCCAAAGATGATATTTATTTACATTTTTCATGGTATTCCCTTTAGTCATAAACATACAAATATTTACATACTTATATATATATAACATGATATCTAAAATATGAAATTATATTAAAATGTCATATATTACATATAAAACGATATGCACATGCATATCTGTATGTTATAATGTTACATATTTCAAAAATGAGGAGATTTTGAAATTATATTTCCAACATTGTGTCTGTGTTCAGGCCATTTGTATGTTGCACATGTTTAGATTCAAGTCATCAATTATTCAAACTTGCATAGAAATGCATGACTTAATGTAGATACCTAGAATTTCACAATCTTGTTTTATCTACACTGAACATTACAGACACATAGGTTGGGGAATTACTAGAATCCGAATATCAAATGTCTTTCTTAATTAAAAGACTTGCTATTTCTCTGAAGGAGAATGGAGACAATATGGGTCCTAGTAGATCTCCATAGAAGAGTGCCAATTAGCCCTTTGACAAAGTTGCTAGGTGCTTCCATGACTAATTTCCATGACTGTTTAAGTGCAGATGAAAATAGTTCTAATATGGCTCAATAGTTGAATATTACAGTTACAAATTCATATTAAACATATTTCATAATATAAAAATGGTTAACATTTTGTAATTTTTTTGTACTCAAAAAAGTATAGGTCATCATTTTACTTTCATTAAGTCCCTATTATATTTGAACTGGAAGGTGAAAAATACTCACTTTTAAACTAGTCTAAGATAAAAATTAACACTGGAGGCTTTTGTGCTTTTTAATTTTACAGGGAGATTCTGGGCCATAATTTATCTATCTTATTTCCACACAGATCATGGCTTTATGCCAGTTGTTTCAACAAAATGTGTTTGGAGTTCACAGTGTTGGCAAATGCACCCACTCAGGTGGTTGTGGTACCCAAGTGTAAAATCCTCAGTCTGTGTAAAATAAGAAAACACATTATGACATATTTTACTGCCCAGGATTAGTCTGAAGGTGCCAATGTGTTATTAGCAGGGAATGATGCATGCCAACAACTACAAAAGTCCAATTGTCAAGGCAAGCACCTGCATCTGTTCACCTGAAGCAATGATTCCTACCTCTCCAATTATTCACAGAAACTTGACTAAGTTCCACTTTACACACTGAAAAATATCCCTGGCTTCCATCTCTCCCCTTGAGCAGACAGTGTCTAGTATGGCACAGGTACCTTAAATTTAAACCAAATGACACTAAATGTCTGCTTTTCCTGTCATACATGATTTAAGGAGGGGGAGAGATCTGATGAGAAAGAAGCAAAACCAGAAAACGTCATTAACTTTTTGCAAAATCCTCCAGGCTTCAATTGGTTCCCAATTTGTTCTCTATTATAAAAAGGTAAAATCTTAAAATGAAACAACAGAAAAAACAAGCATGACTTGCATTGACTACAAGTTAGTGGCTTGATTGTCTCTCCTCTCCATCCACAGTCCGTCCAGCAAAAAAAGTAGAGATGGACACAAAGCAGCCTGAGATATGATTGCAATTGTAATTTTTCTGCCTATATCTGCAAAGATTGTCAATTCTTTTAGCATTCAATAGCCACCTTTGGCATGGTAATGTGTACTAATTCGTGCTGTTTTAATAGAGAAAGAATACTTCTCTACTAAGCTAAGGCATTTTTTAATCTACAGCTTAGGACAATTCCATTCCACTTCACTGGAGGAGAGGAATACTTAACATATAACTCCCTGTTCAAGGAGAAAATACGTGAGGAAAACTTGTTGCTCTCAATTTATTTTTTTAAAACTTTCTAACAAATTTTCAATTAATCTGGTCACCAAGCAACTGATTATATACACCTTCATTAGGAAACTGTTATTCAGAGATAAAGTGGTTTTGTTAATGTTGTACAATTTGATAGTAGTCTAGATAGCTCCACCACCCAACTTACCGACATTAGCCCTGCTGTCTTTAGTACAACATGCATCTTACAAGCAAGAGAATGTCTGCTTCATATAAGTAAACGATCTTTAAATATCTGTTACTTATATACATTTTAAAGTTACTAGTTTTATCTAAGGTGAAGCACATACATCCTGCCGAAGATCTTTTTAACAGATTTATTAGTTTCATATTAATGATTCATTAATTTGTGAACTATAGATTTAAAACATTACCATCAAAGCTAAAAAGAAAAATATATAAACATAATGACAAAAAATTAACATTAAAAATGGATGAAAGATAGATTTATAATACATTAATAAACTATTTTTCAATACGAAAATGAAATTAGTATTAAAATGCTCCAGGAAAAAGTAACTGATGTTTTCCAGTCAGCTTAAAAAATGTTATCATATCTCCTAAAATTCTTTCTTTTAGAATTTGAAGTAATGTTTTAAAAAACGCTTCGTCCAACTCTCTATATCTGTCAATTAGCATGGAAATTAAAGAACAAAGAGGAGTTCTTACTAGGACTGATCATAACAGTCACCAATTGATTCTCTTTCAAACTGAGAAAAAATATGTTCTCAGTAAAATCACTTTTACTCTGTTTAAAACCTTGTTAAGTTTTCTTTTAAGTATTGATCACATTGTTTGCTTTAGAAGAGATATAGGCCCTTTGAGAAAATGATTTCTCAGATAGGCTCAGAATTTTGTCTCTCAAACCTGTTCTAAAATAGACTGAGAAAATTCTCATTGGTAATGAAACAATTAAATTCAAATTTCAGTTCTCAATAGATCCAGCTGGGGGAGATCAAAAGAAGGAGAGAAGCTTGGGTTAAGTTACTAAAGTTGCTGTGAAACTTTCTTCATGCTAGTAGAAATGAAACAGAACAAAACAGAAAGCAATGGGATTTCATGCACAGCTATTCTGTAATTCCTCTCACCATTTTTTAAATTATTGCTGTTTGTTACAAAAAGATACAGTGTAGAAAAATGCAATTTCAAGAGATATAGAATGAAAATTCCTCCTATGAGAAGGAATTTTAAAAATCACTTATGGAAAAAAAAGCTGTTGTAATTGGAAAATCACTATCTTCTCTATTTTTGCATAAAAACACATATGCAAAACTTAAGAGTAAAACAATAGGAATATACTATTTCTCACAAATGTTTGTGCTGGCTATGCCATTGAGGGGGTGTTTCCTGAGCTCATTGATGTGGCTGGCTCAACTGGCTTGTTCGTTGGAAGCTGGCTCAGCAGGGGAGGCTGATACTGCTTTCCTCACCGTTTTTGTGTATGCATATTTTTATTTTTCACTGGGCCCCAGAAATTGTGCAGCTGACCCTACAGCGAGGGAAGAACACAGAAGCTAATTTGGGTATGAAGTGATGGTGGGTCTGAACAGAACGGTGGCGGAAGAAGTAGTGCAAAGTGATTTGAATTCTAAATACAGTTATCCACCACATAGTGACATTTTGATCAATGACAGACCGCATATATATGATGGTCCCATAAGATTACAGTATCATGCTTTTCCTATAGGTTTTCTATGTTTAGATTTGTTTAGATACGCACATGCCCTTGTGTTAGAATTAGTTATGGTATAACATTCTGTATAGGTTTGTAGCTTAGGAGCAATAAGGTATTCCACATTGCCTAGGTAGGTAGTAGGTGATACTATCAGGATTTGTGTAAGTAAACCCCATAGTGTTTGTGCAACAGCAAAATCATATCACTGTGAATTTCTCAGAGTTTATCCCTGTCATTAAGCAATGCATGACTGCATATCTGGACTATTGGGTCATGAGGAACTTATGATGAAATATATGTAGAATATGAAAGAAAATGAGAAAACTTCAGTTTCAAGGTCTGTTGCTCTTCAGATTTACTTTTGTCCTCAAGATAAATGATCTACATGTAGAAATTCAAAGAAACCATATATTTAGTATCATAGCCAAAGTTCATTAAAACTATTGATAACTAAAACAATCACACTAGCAATGTGACTACTTGTTAGTTACTTTGTCTTTCCACACCTCATCATTGAATGTGTAATATGGTGTTCTGTTGTAATATTTAAGTAAGTTGTTCATCTGGCACAGCACTCGAAACATAAAAATCATTATTCTGTATTCTTACCTTACTCCAGTGCAGGAGCAACATTAAGGTTCTTTCCACTCACAATCATCACCTCTTTTGTGCACTCTTTCTCAGGAATACAAACTGTTTTTTTTTTTTTTTCCCCAAATCCCTTCTACACTAGCATTTGTCTTTACCATGCCATTTAACCTTGTATTATTCTAATGGGAAGAAATATCAACCAGTGTTCTGGTCTAGTTAGCACTGGTCTAGTTGTTGTGGAGATAGGGAGTAAGACTCGAAGTTTCCAAGTATAATATCTACTGATTTCTCACTTTCCAAATTCAGTTCCCTGAAAAAAATGAACTGTTCAGGTCAAAACGCACATACTTTCCTTCTAGTAAACTATGTT
Organism: Hylobates moloch; assembly: GCF_009828535.3. NCBI lineage: Eukaryota > Metazoa > Chordata > Mammalia > Primates > Hylobatidae > Hylobates > Hylobates moloch. Next base: position 126,462,415 of record NW_026652278.1, read on the forward strand.
TATTTTACTTCACTGAATGTGGAATCTCCTCTCTGTAATGTGTCCTCTCACTGATATTTTAATTCCTGATAACCTATATAACTGGACTAAACCTCCTTCCTTTCCTTAATCCCTCAGACATAGAAGATTAGGATTTTAAAAATGGCCTCCCAATTACTATACTCTTAAAGAATAAATATTTTTCCCCAAAGAAGAAAAACAATTTGTTCAGAATTTTTTTTGTCATTAAATTTTATTTGACAGTGTCGAAGAAACTTCATACTTCATTTTTAATTATAGTAGAACTACTGGGTATTTAATAAATAATTCCTCCATAATTATCTCTAAGATTGTTCCAAATAGGATCAAATGATATCATTACTGATTTTTTTCTTTTATTTAAAATGTTTAATCCTAATTTGGCCATTCTCTAACTCTCGAAATGAGGCAGAGGACCCGTAGGGATGAGAATAAAAGGGAATGTTCACCTATTTTGGAGGGATGCTTCTGCAATCATGAAATAATTCATTATGGAATCTGACCAAGACTGCCTTAAGTTTTTGCTTCAGCTTGACTAAAGTTTAAACAGCTTTCTTCCTAACTATAGGCCCCTGACATTCCTTTTTTTTAGGGCATTTACTTTAGAAAACTTGACATTGTAAATTCTTTCTCTGCCTTTGAGATGTAAATCTTCTCCCAGCCTCTGGCCAGTTTCGCAACCCAAAAAATGTTTTTCTCGGGAACCTGGAAGCCAACCCTTTGAAATGGAATCATTTAAAAAGATAATTCCTCTCTCTCACAGTCTCTATGGAAGGCTAGGTGCCTAACTATGATGGGCACCAATTAGTAAACACAGATGGCATAATCACATTGATCAACCTCCTCACTAACATTTTCCACTATTTTCCCACGTGCTCACTACACCTTTTGTTTCAATGGAACTAAGTTATCTTGACGCTTATTTCAATAGTTTATAATAAAGTCTTCCCTATCTGTTTAAGTTTCCCATACAATTTTTCTTTAACACAGCTCAAGAACTATCTAACCAAGATTAGACAACAATGAAAAGAGATACAGTGTCAGGAACCTGGTGGGGCATCTTTAGGCAATAGGCAAAACAGCCTTACTGAAAACTATTGGAAACAAGTCACATTAGCATTGCGATTGATAAGGAAAAGTCATAGCATTGGGAAAAGGCTTAGATGTCTTGGGAATTAAACAAAAGTATAGAAAATGGTTCAAATAAAATGATGTTTATCACTCAATAATTCATGCTCAATTGTGTGACATTTGAAATTTCGAAAAGATTTTAAGAGGAATCTGAAAATGATGTGAAAGATTATCAATCCCTTCTTGGCCAGTTTCCCAAGAAATAACAAAAAAATTTAATCTCTTTTCTATAAAGAATTTTAAGTCCTTATAGATTGAAAAAAGTTGCAAAGACACCAGAATGAAAGCTCATGATGCCAGGGCCGTATCAGTCCTAAAAAAAATGAATTGAATTGAATTAATGAAAATGCACTCAAGGAAATAGGGGAGGAGATAGGAGTCAGGATGGCTAGACTGGATAGTGTATACTTAATTTACTTAATTTAAATTTACTTAATTTAAGAGGTTAATATCAGGATGACCTGGACAAATTTGAAGAGAAATACTTTGCTTTAATAGCTTTATATCAAATTTTTAAATATTTGTGAAATAAAATATACATGTCAAAAAGTACCCAATATTTACCTAAATATATACTTTAATACTACTGTATGTATTTTCAATGTTGCTGATAATATTTAATATATTCTAAATCACTTTTAGGGAAATGACTGATTTTTAAGTACTTAATAAACTAAGTTTACATCAAATGGTACACTTTGGTGTATCAAAAGATAATAGAGTAATGGATTGACATAAAAAATCCAAATCAGTTAAATAAATACATTTCTGTCAATTCATCTGACACATTTTTCATTGAAACAACTGCCTGAAGTATGCCCCTTTTAAGGTAGCATTTTTGCTAAAAGGCTACATGTTTTAGTATATCGTACTTTAGCATTCAAATGAATATAACTAAATTTAACAGACATTTCTTTCTAGTTTCGGATAGCTGTAGAAAAGTTTATTGCCTGCAATTAACTGGAAACTTTTAAATATTATCAAAAGACTGACTTGTGTTGAGTACACTAACATTATGAAAGGTATGTTGCACTCACGTAATATTTCTTAATATAATCTGTATTTATTTCATTAAATATAAAGGAGAGAAATGTAAAGATGCATTGTCTTTAAAATAGCCAAAAATACACTATATTTACAAATATTTGCACAACAGTTCATGAGCATAGTATAGCTTCAAGATACCGAGATACTGCCAACATTCTTTGTATTATGTACAATTGTCAAACATTAAATCTGTACAATTTAATGTAAAATTTGATTATGTACAATTGTCAAATATTTAAAAATTAGGTGATTCATACTTGTCAAATAAAGGAACCTCTTTCACTGCCATATCAGTAAGATCAACACATTGAACCAGATCTTGGTTCAATGAACCATCTATGCTTTCCTGCATAGATGTGTTCTAGTAATGCCTTTATAGTATATTTAAAACATTTAATATTTCCTCCACACCTATGTCTCCTAGATGTAACCAAATAAAAACATCTCTGGCAGTTGTTAGAGGACTTTACTAATGAAAGGTCATTTTTTCCAAGTTGTATATGTCAGGCCTCTGAGCCCAAGCCAAGCCATCGCATCCCCTGTGACTTGTACATATACACCCAGGTGGCCTGAAGTAACTGAAGAATCACAAAAGAAGTGAAAATGCCCTGCCCCACCTTAACTGATGACATCCCACCACAAAAGAAGTGAAAATGGCTGGTCTTTGTCTTAAGTGATGATATTATCTTGTGAAAGTCCTTTTCCTGGCTCATCCTGGCTCAAAAACTCCCCCACTGAGCACCTAGCGCCCCCTACTTCTGCCCGCCAGAGAACAAATCCCCTTTGACTGTAATTTTCCTTTATCTACCCAAATCCTATAAAATGGCCCCATCCTTATCTCCCTTCACTGACTCTTTTAGGACTCAGCCCGCCTGCACCCAGGTGATTAAAAGCTTTATTGCTCACACAAAGCCTGTTTGGTGGTCTCTTCACACGGACGCACATGAAAGTATATATTTTTTTCTGATCTCATTAGTACTTTTAAATAAGGCATATATTTCAGATAATTAAAGAGGAATTAATCATATAACTCCCATGGTGACATTAGAAATGACATTTACACATCTATTTCCCATGAATCGAATGGAAAGTATAACGTGTATATCAAGAGATTACATATTTAATGAACATGCATCTGGTATAGAGAACATCCTAATAAGCTTTAGTGTGGGCACTCCCCTTCTTAAGGGAATATGAAGGAGGAAAGTCCCCTTAGCAACCTGACGCATGCATTCTGTGCAAGGATTCCCCGTGACTCCTGGGGCTTTTATGGAAAACACGCCTTGGGGAAAACAGAGGAATCAGCACCATATATCAAAGATGGAAACAATTCAAGCTGTTTTCTAGCAGCAGTTTTCAAAAACAAAAAAAAAATGCTTGCTTGTTTCATATGCTTTATCTGACCATATTTAAGGTCTCTGAATCATTGCTAATAGTATATAATAATTACGAAATCTAGAAATCATACTGAATGATCCCTGACTTTTGTTTGATATATCTGGTGAAGTTGGTTTGAGTTTCTACAAATGTTAATGTGATTAAGGGCCTCTGAAAACATATGAAATTATTGTTTTGATACATAAATTATCACCTGCATACTGTGCATAGATTAAGGAAACATACTATAAAGGAGGCACTGAATTGTTATGGCCCAAATATTTCATTTCTGCCTGTGTGAAAAGTGTCTTTCGCTGGAAAATCTGTTACAGTATAATGCATAACTGTGAAGACAAAGGAGCACTGAGATACATTTATTTCTACACCACTCAAGTGGAACCATCATAAGAAAGCTAGGGGTCTTAACCTCACATGAAGTATAAATGATAAATGTGCCATATTGCTTCCTTCTCATGTTTCCAGTGTCCTTTGGCTTTGAGATATATATATAGGGTTATAGGACCCATATCTTAAGATTACTGACAAGACTCCTGGTATGGTACTTTCATATTTTATGACTTATTGAATTATGATTTTAAATTTGTTCAGCATATCGACATGTTAAGTGAAGAAACCATAATTATTTTTCTTTACACTTCACTAAGTTGTGTATCATTTCAGAATAACATCACGTACACAGGCATGAAAAGAATTCTGGCTTTAAATCTGCATTCATCAGAGAAAACAAAACAATTAAAATAATTATTCCCCCAGTGCCTTAAAACTAAGGACATGATTAAAAATAGCTATTTGTGAGGCAAGTGAATATGGGGGAATCTGTTTACTGCATATAGCAAAACTTAAAGGAATTCCTGCATGCTGTGTGCCTGAAGAGATATGTTAGAAGGACTCATATTCAGTCTAGATTAGCAGATAAAAACTTTTATGTAAAGAGGTTAAATAACTATATGTGTCCAGGTGTGCTAATTTAGGATTAGTTCAGAGTTCAAAACACTTAGTTGATTTTTTTTACTCATCCTGAATGTTTTGGCAGTTTTTTTTAATACACAGTCCATAAAAAACACTGTAACTGCTTATGATGCTACCAGACAACCTACATTTCTACTGGTTGCCGTATACTTCCACATATGTACAGCTGCATATGTATGAATGTAACCTATGAAATTCCTCTTGAATTTTGGTCTCAGTATCCAAAATGTGATATCTTTATCCTTGGAGATACAATTCATTGAGAAAAAACTATCAGAACTTCTAGTATACTTTTAATCTAGAAAATATACAGATTGCCTATGGGATTCTTACTTAATCTGAGTGTAAGTGGAATTATCTAATGTTAACTTAGTTAACTATTATAATTTTGTCCAAAGGTATTAATAGGCTTCTGGAAAGTAAACAAAACCCAAATATAACAAAGTATTGTAAATACAAAGAAGGGTACAATGAACAAATTAGCAAACTGAATATTCTACTGCCCCTACGGTCCTGATCTAAAGACTTATATTAGTTATACTCCCAATTCTTAGTCCTTTAATACCTGTTTTTCTCCTTCTCTTATTCGGACCTTGTGTCTTCCATTTAGTTTCTCAATTCATACAAAACCGCATCCAGGCCATCACTAATCATTCTACACGACAAATGTTCCTTCTAACAACCCCACAATATCACCCCTTATCCCAAAATCTTTCTTCAGTTTCTCTCCCACTCTAGGTTTTCATGCTGCCCCTAATCCCGCTCGAAGTAGCCCTGAGAAACATTGCCCATTATCTCTCCATACCACCTCAAAAAATTTTCACCACCCCAGAACTTCACCACTCTTTTATTTTGTTTTTCTTATTAATATAAGAAGACAGGAATGTCAGGCATCTGAGCTGAAGCTAAGCCATCATATCCCCTGTGACATGCACGTATACATACAGATGCCTGAAGCAACTGAGAACCACAAAGGAAGTGAAAACAGCCAGTTCCTGCCTTAACTGATGATATTCCACCATTGTGATTTGCTCCTGCCCCACCCTAATTGATCAATTGAATTTGTGACATTCCATTTCCTGGACAATGAGTCTCAGGAGCTCCCCACTGAGCACCTTGTGACCCCCACCCCTGCGTGCAAGAGAAAACCCCCTTTAACTGTAATTTTTCACTACCTACCCAAATCCTATAAAACTGCCCCACACCATCTCCCTTTGCTGACTCCTTTTTCAGACTCAGTCCACCTGCACTGAAGTGATTAAAAAGTTTTATTGCTCAAAAAAAAAAAGTAGAAATGATGATCTATGAACCATGTTTGACAAGAACTCAGGCAAAACATCTACAAATATTATTATTTGAAATGTGTAATTATGTCTGTTTTCACTAAGGATAAAACTCACCTTAAGTATTTTGTATGCTTTTCATTCATGCAAGGACAATTTCCAAATTTGCTGACCTTCTTTATGATGAGTGCCTCTCATTCATATTTTTTCTAGTGAATTTTAAAGAAAAGCCACAATTATTCTGTTCCTTCAATGTAAAATGATATTTTAAAACATAAGTGAAATAATACCTTAAGGGAGAAACTAGTTTTCTTTTTACCCTGTGTTATTTAGAGTCTATCTGAGCACATTTTCATTAGAATACTATTTTGTCGCCACAGACAATAAAGTGTATTACATACTGTTGTGGGTTGCTGAATTCTGTCCCTCAAAAGTTGCTAACATCCTAACCTGCAGTACCTGTGAATGTGATCTGATCTGGAAATAAGATTTTTGCAGATGATTAGGGTAATTTGATGTTATTAGAGTTGGCTGTAATCCAATATGAGCATGTATTTATAAAAAGGTACACTTTGGACAAGAGACCGATACACACAGGGAGAAGATGATGTGAAGACAGGGAGAACATCATCTACAAGCCAAGGAATGCCTGAAGGTACCAGAAGCTAGGAGAGGCATGGAAGAGATGCTCCCCTACAGCTCCCAGAAGGAAACAACACTGACAACATTTTAATTTTGGACTCCTACCCTCCAGAACTGTGAGACAATACACTTCTGTTAAGTTATCCAGTTTGTGGTACTTTGTTACTGCAGCCCTAGAAAACTAATACTCATAAAAACTCACACATGGATACGTTATTTAAAAACATGGAGGGAACATAGCTAAGTTATTTAGTTTTTTGAAATATTTTTGATGGATTTTGAGATCATTTGCTTAACATGTACAAAACATAATGCTTTTAGACTAGTTTGCAGGAATAATTTACAATATCAGAAAAGACAGATACTGAGTAGTTCAATTATAGTAAATAATTTGCATGGGATTACAAGATGAGAGTCTTATTTCTTTAAGTGCAGACATGATTCTAGTTTTCTTATGTGGACTTACATATTACTGTGAGATAGCTTTTTTTCCAAGGAAAACAAATATGACCAAAAGTTAAAATAATTTCAGAATAGCATCTTTGATTCTCTGAATCACAAAAGATTAAATTACAACTCAAAAGTTCTTACTACTACTACTACTACTACTATGTCTTCTAAATGCTTTTAAAATTCTTTCATTTAATCATTTAAATATTTCTATGAGGTTGGTAACATTATTATTGCCATTTTATAAAAAGGAATTCAGATACAGACAGCATTGTAACACAGCAAGTACATACAGCATGGAAGTGGAATTCCTACCCAGGCACTTGGGCCTGGCCCAGTGTCTCTGCTCTCTATCATGAAACTATTCAGCCTATTGGTAGACTAATGTATTTACCTATTGGTAGACTAATGTATTTAGTTAATTACATTTAAAAACCATTAATAAAATATTATAAATTATTTACATTAAATCTTTATCTCAAACTTTTAGTTTTTATTTTGTGTGTTATAATGTGCATACTACTCCAGAGTAGAAGTATATGTAAATAATCTACATTTAGGAAGTTAGACTGTAAACCATCTAAACCACCTGTGGCTGGTAAAGGGAAACCTATCAGAGCCTTTTAGCTCACAGCACATTTTTCCTATTTTTGTTTTTTACTTTTCTTTCCTAATCTTCTACGTTTCTATTTCTATTATATTTTTCTCACTATCTAAGGGGAAAATATGCATTTATATAACTCAGTTTAATATATTTGCTATAATAATACACAAATATCTGTATAAATGCACAAAATACAAATATATATTTGTATCATATGTATTATATAAAACAGTTTAATATATTGAAATAAAATTTAATTAAGGTGTAATTTTATTTTTAAAGAAATCAAATGCTTGAACCAGTGATATGCAATGTTTTCACAGCAAAATATATAAAGAGAATATTTGTTTAAGTTCCTTTCTTTATTCTGGTATTTCAAAACCAGGCTAAGCAAAGTCATGTCTATTCATCATACTCACTGAAATAGTTTTTCTATTATAAGGCATGAAATTTTATTTTAATTCATAGCTTTATTTATGTGCACATTTCACTATACAAAATGCTCTACCTTGATGCTAAAACATGTTCTGTTAAGTAGTACTCAGATAGTTAAGAATATATTACAGTAAAACAATATTTACTAAATATGTAGAAAAAAATGTTTTTAAAGCCTTCTTTTTATTTCTATTATTTTGATGTAGAGAAGAAGCAAAGAAGAGGTCCATTGTATATAACCAGAAAGCCTCTACTCTTATTATACTAAATAGCTTTTTTACAATAGATTTTAAAATATTTATATTATTATTTTTATATGCTCTAGAAAGAATTATCATTTTTATATAACAGTAACTTTATTAGAAAATAAGTACTAATTACTTTCATAGAAAAGTGATAGAAATTCTAAAATAATTTTTACATTGTATTTTTCTTTTAGCTTTCTTCTTTCTTGCTCAATCTTTCTCCTTGCAACTCCATACTCCCCAAACTCGCACTGCATTAAACAAATGAAGCTATTACTTTATATCAAGAAAAATGAGAAGCCATATCCTTTCTTGGCTTAGAGAAAAGGAGAGAAGAGTATTCCTTTCTGAGAATCTTCAGCTGTGATAACAGTTTCTACTGCTGTAAGTTTAATCGGTTGCATAGCAGCTTACAGTAAAATGGGAATAGTTAATAAGAAGGGAGATGGCGACAAGTCCCTCAGGATCTTTGCACCTTAATTCCCCAGACCTCTAATTTAGCTTCCAGAAATTCATTTTATTAACAGTGAGAGCTTCCTATCGGCAAGCCACAAATATTCTGTATCCACAATATTCACTGGTAACTAATGCTTTTTATATTATTTAGATTATTTAATATTGCATTCAAATCTACTTAATTCAAATTCCACTAAAACGCTTTAGTACTAGGTGTTCAAGATTGGGTGTTCGGATTTTTCAAGCATTTTATTAATATCCACTGGCCAAGAAAATAATCAGATTGGAAGAAATGGGCTGGGCGTGGGGGCTCACGGCTGTAATCCCTGCATCTACGGAGGCCGAGGCGGACGGATGGCCAGAGGGCAGGAGTTCGAGACCAGCACAGACAACGTGGTGAAACCCTGTCTCTACTAAAAATACAAAAGTTAGCCAGGTGTTGTGGCACACGCCTGTAATCCTAGCTACTAGGGAGGCTGAGGCAGGAGAATCGCTTGAACCTGGGAGACGGAGGTTGCAGTGAGCCGAGATCGGGCCACTGCACTCTAGCCTGGGTGACAGCGGGAGACATCATCACAAAAAAAAAAAAAAAAAAAAAAAAATTGGGAGAAATGGAGTTAGATGTAGTATCAGAATAGATCTGTTCAATATTCAATAAATCTTTGTATGCCTTTAGAAAAACTAGTAAAATATTTGTCATGATATTTGTATATTTTTTTCACAACTCATTTGTGGAATCCCCTCACACGATGTCTACTTCTGATCAGCCTATGTAAAATTTCTCTCCTTACCATCCATTGTTTTATCCTCCTTTTCTTTTAACAGTAGGTGACACTTCAAAAATATTAAATTATGTAATAATTTCTCAGGTATATTGCCTCGCTTAGTTTGATTGCAAACTCTAGGAGGCTAGGAATCTGTTTCATTAACTAATCTAAGCCAAGTGTCTAAAATAGGACCTAGCACTATGAGGCATTCAATAAATACTTGTAGAATGTATCAGATCTAGCTTTAATGGTTTTAACTTGGATATTTTAGTTTTACTAGATAATCACATTTATTTAGAGCTGACTTTACATCATCTACCATTCAACATATTTCAAAATTTCAATGTACAAAATATCAATTTACAAAATAACCAAAAAAATTAAGGGCAGGTGCAATGATTACCCATATATTACAAATAGAAAAACTAAAGTTTAGTGATTTGTGTTCTCTATGTTCAATATATGTTTGATATATGTTTAACAAGTATTAAGAAAAAAGATCTTGACTTGTAGTGTTTGCCAGTTTCTATGGTGCAAACATTCTTAACCACAGGTGATTCAAGCTACAAACATGACATTCACTGGCTCACAAAATTTCAGTAGGATCACAAACACTGATATTAGCCACTGCAAGCACTCCACTGTTAAAAGTTACACATAAATTATCTAAGATGGCTTAGTGAGAAGGAGAATATCTAGGTTATAAAATCAGAAAAACTGGCAATGCTTTCCAGGTACAGAGTCTGGTGAGAATTTTGAATAATATTCTCAATTTATATCAGTTAACAAAAGGTATAATTAATCTTTATTTCTGAGTATTTCCTTCCAAAATACTTACTTTTATTTTTCAACTAATTGTCATCCTGGTTACCATAGTTACTAAACTAATATTCTTATTTTAATTACTAATATTTTATTGGATTACATTTGTCTATAAAATATAACAATGCTGGATTGATAAAGTCATTTTCCTATTGCAGATTTTCTTTTCCTTTGATAAATATTGCTCTACCTAGCAGTAATATTTTGAGGATTGGGAGAACTATCTATCTTAAAGGATATATTGGATTCATCCATTTGAAATCCCCTAGCACATAGTGCAGTAGAATAAAGAAGGCATTTTGAAATTTGAATCAAAATATAAATAGCAGATAGTTAAATTAAATCTCAAGGGTGAGAAGATGGAGGACATTTGAATCATATTACCAGATGTTCAGCCTCTACTGTGAATTTAAAAACAAGGAAAAAATGTTAATTGGAAATATTTTGAGGTCATCATACATTTTAAAAATACATTTTAGATCTTTATATCATAAGCAAATGCAAGTTTTAAATTAAAAATGTATTAAAACCGAAACAGTGAGAGAAAAACTATATAAATAGCTTGATTTTCCAGACTTATAAAAGGATCTTACCTCTCATAGAACTGACTCTTCATTCTCTTTGATTTTACATGGCAGATTTCTATTATTCAGTATTTCAACTATAGGCACAATAACCAACTCAAGTATTGAAAATTTAGTCATTCAATTTTAGCAAATTTCAGTTCCTATAATCTAATGCATTAATGGTTAGACAGAGAGGGTTCAATATTAAATCCTTTTTTCTTTTCAATCAGTTTCAGGTGGTTCTATTTCCAAAACTATTGAAGCAAAGGCATTAATTACACATTTCCATTATGACAGACCCAACATCAGCAGTCACTAAGGCATAATTTCTTTAGGAGGAGATGCAGCCTGTTTTCTGATCATGTTTTATTTCCCAAAGAGAGGCATCAGTCTTAAGTTACATAGCAAGCAGGCAAGAGAAGGGAAGAAAATTATAAGCACTTCACAGGGGAAAAAAGAATGAGGATCTGACTCAGGGCATCCTATTGAAAAAATAAAATTGTCTACTTCTCTTAGTTATTTTGATTCACACACACTTACATGCACATTTATATACAGACTAGACATTCAGGATATTTATAAATTTTATTTTATTTATTTTGTTATCTTAGTAGAAATTTTACTTGGCATTTTCAGGATTTCTTTTTCTTTTTCTTTCATCTTTTTTTATTATTATACTTTAAGTTCTAGGGTACGTGTGCACGACATGCAGGTTTGTAACATAGATATACATGTGCCATGTTGGTTTGCTGCATCCATCAACTCGTCATTTACCTTAGGTATTTCTTCTAATGCTATCCCTCCCCTAGTCTCACACCCCCTGACAGGTCCTGGTATGTAATGTTCCCCGCCATGTGTCCAAGTGTTCTCATTGTTCAATTTCCACTTATGAGTGAGCACATGTGATGTCTGGTTTTCTGTCCTTGTTATAGTTTGCTGAGAATGATTTCTATCTTCATCCATGTCCCTGCAAAGGACATGAACTCATCCTGTTTTATGGCTGCATAGTACTCAATGGTGTATATGTACCATATTTTCTTAATGCAGTCTATCATTGATGGACATTTGGATTGGTTCCAAGTCTTTGCTATTGTGAATAGTGCCACAATAAACATATGTGTGCATGTGTCTTTATTGTAGCATGATTTATAATACTTTGGGTATATACCCAGTAATTGGATAACTAGGTCAAATGGTATTTCCAGTTCTAGATCCTTGAGGAATCGCCACACTGTCTCCCATGATGGTTGAACTAATTTACACTCCCACCAACACTGTAAAAGCGTTCCTATTTCTACACATCCTCACCATCATCTGTTGTTACCTGACTCTTTAATGATTGCCATTCTAACTGGCGTGAGGTGGTATCTCATTGTGGTTTTGATTTACATTTCTCTGATGACCGGTGTTTTTTTTTTTTTTTTTTTTTTTTTTTTTTTTTTTTTTTTTTTTTTTTGAGACGGAGTTTTGCTCTGTCGCCCAGGCTGGAGTGCAGTGGCGCGATCTCGGCTCACTGCAAGTTCCGCCTCCCGGGTTCACGCCATTCTCCTGCCTCGGCCTCCCGAGTAGCTGGGACTACAGGCGCCCGCCACTGCGCCCGGCTAATTTTTTTTGTATTTTTAGTAGAGACGGGGTTTCACCGTGTTAGCCAGGATGATCTCGATCTCCTGACCTCGTGATCCACCCGCCTCGGCCTCCCAAAGTGCTGGGATTACAGGCGTGAGCCACCGCGCCCGGCCGATGACCGGTGTTGATGAGCATTTTTTCATGTGTCTGTTGGCTGCATAAATGTCTTCTTTTGATAAGTGTCTGTTCATATCCTTTGCCCACTTTTTGATGGGGTTGTTTGTTTCTTTCTTGTAAATTTGTTTAAGTTCTTTGTAGATTCTGGATATTAGCCCTTTGTAAGATGGGTAAGTTGCAAACATTTTCTCCCATTCTGTAGGCTGCTTGTTCACTCTGATGGTAGTTTCTTTTGCCATGCAAAAGTTCTTTAGTTTAATTAGATCTCACTTGTCAATTTTGGCTTTGTTGCCATTGCTTTTGGTGTTTTAGTCATGAAGTCCTTGCCCATGCCTATGTCCTGAATGGTATTGCCTAGGTTTTCTTCTAGGGTTCTTATGGTTTTAGGTTTAACATTTAAGTCTTTAATCCATCTTGAATTAATTTTTGTATAAGGTGTGAGGAAGGGATCCAGTTTCAGCTTTCTACATATGGCTAGCCAGTTTCCCCAGCAGCATTTATTAAATAGGGAATCCTTTCCCCATTTCTTGTTTTTGTCAGGCTTGTCAAAGATCAGATGATTGTAGATGTGTGGTGTTATTTCTGAGGCCTCTGTTCTGTTCCATTGGTGTATATGTCTGTTTTGGTATCAGTACCATGCTGTTTCTGTTACGGTAGCCTTGTATTATAGTTTGAAGTCAGGTAGCGTGATGCTTCCAGCTTTGTTCTTGTTACTTCGGATTGTCTTGGCAATGTGGGCTCTTTTTTGGTTCCATATGAACTTTAGTATTCCAATTCTATGAAGAAAGTCATTGGTAGCTTGATGGGGATGTCATTGAATATACAAATTACTTGGGCAGTAAGGCCATTTTCACAATATTGATTCTTCCTATCCATGAGCATGGAATGTTCTTCCATTTGTTTGTGTCCTCTTTTATTTTGTTGAGCAGTGGTTTGTAGTTGTCCTTGGAGAGGTTCTTCACATCCCTTGTAAGCTGGATTCCTAGGTATTTTATTCTCTTTGAAGCAATTGTAAATGGGAGTCCACTAGTGATTTGGATCTCTGTTGGTCTGTTATTGGTGTATAGGAATGCTTGTGATTTTTGCACACTGATTTTGTATACCGAGACTTTGCTGAAGTTGCTTATCAGCTTAAGGAGATTTTGGGCTGAGACGATGGGGTTTTCTAAATATACAATCATGTCATCTGCAAACAGGACAATTTGACTTCCTCTTTTCCTAATTGAATAACTTTCTTTCTCTTGCCTGATTGCCCTGGCCAGAACTTCCAACACTATGTAGAATAGGAGTGGTGAGAGAGGGCATCCTTGTCTTATGCCAGTTTTCAAACGGAATGCTTCCAGTGTTTGCCCATTCAGTATGACATTGGTTGTGGGTTTGTCATAAATAGCTCTTATTATTTTGAGATATGTTTCATCAACACTTAGTTGATTGAGAGTTTTTAGCATGAAAGGCTGTTGAATGTTTCGCGAAGGCCTTTTCTGTATCTATTGAGATAATTATGTAGTTTTCATTGCTGGTTCTGTTTATGTGATGGATTATGTTTATTGATTTGCATATGTTGAACCAGCTTTGCATCCCAGGGATGAAGCCCACTTGATCATGGTGGATAAGCTTTTTGATGTGCTGCTGGATTCGGTTTGCTAGTATTTTACCGAGGATTTTTGCATCAATGTTCATCAGGGATATTGGTCTAAAATTCTATTTTTTGGTTGTGTCTCTGCCAGGCTTTGGTATCAGGATGATGCTGGCCTCATAAAATGAGCTAGGGAGGATTTCCTCTTTTTCTATTGATTGGAATAGTTTCAGAAGGAATGGTACCAGCTCCTCTTTGTACCTCTGGTAGAATTTGGCTGTAAATCCATCTCGTCTTGCACTTTTTGGTTGGTAGGCTATTAATTATTGCCTCAATTTCAGAGCCTATTATTGGTCTATTCAGAGATTCAACTTCTTCCTGGTTTAGTCTTGGGAGGGTGTATGTGTCCAGGAATTTATCAATTTCTTCTAGATTTTCTAGTTATTTGCGCAAAGGTGTTTATAGTATTCTCTGATGGTAGTTTGTATTTCTATGGGATCAGTGGTGATATCCGCTTTGTCATTTTTTATTGCATCTATTTGATTCTTCTCTCTTTTCTTCTTTGTTAGTCTGGCTAGTGGTCTATCAATTTTTTTGATCTTTTCAAAAAACCAGATCCTGGATTCCTTTATTTTTTGAAGACTTTTTGGGTCTCTATCTCCTTCAGTTCTGCTCTGATCTTAGTTATTTTTTGCCTTCTGCTAGCTTTTGAATGTGTTTGCTCTTGCTTCTCTAGTTCTTTTAATTATCCTGCTAGGGTGTCGATTTTAGATCTTTCTAGCTTTCTCTTGTGGGCATTTAGTGCTATAAATTTCCCTCTACACACTGCTTTAAATGTGTCCCAAAGATTCTGGTATGTTGTGTCTTTGTTCTCATTGGTGTCAAAGAACATCTTTATTTCTGCCTTCATTTCGTTATTTACCCAGTAGTCATTCAGGAGCAAGTTGTTCAGTTTCCATGTAGTTGTGTGGTTTTGAATGAGTTTCTTAATCCTGAGTTCTAATTTGATTGCACTGTGGTCTGAGAGACAGTTTGTTGTGATTTCTGTTATTTTAGACTTGCTGAGGAGTGCTTTACTTCAAATTATGTGGTGAATTTTAGAATAAGTGCAATGTTGTGCTGAGAAGAATGTATATTCTGTTGATTTGGGGTGGAGAGTTCTGTAGATGTTTGTTAGGTCTACTTGCTGCAGAGCTGAGTTCAAGTCCTGGATATCCTTGTTAACCTTCTGTCTCATTGGTCTGTCTAGTATTGACAATGTGGTGTTAAAGTCTTCCATTATTATTGTGTGGGAGTCTAAGTCTCTTTGTACATCACTAAGGACTTGCTTTATTAATCTGGGTGCACCATTGATCCCTTTACCATTATGTAATGGCCTTCTTTGTCTCTTTTGATCTTTGTTGGTTTAGAGTCTGTTTTATCAGAGTCTAGGATTGCAACCCCTGCTTTTTTTGCTTTCCATTTGTTTGGTAGATCTTCCTCCATCCCTTTGTTTTGATCCTATTTGCACATGAGATGGGTCTCTTGAATACAGCACACTGATGAGTCTTGACTCTTTATCCAATTTACTGGTTTGTGTCTTTTAATTGGGGCATTTAGTGCATTTGTATTTAAGGTTAATATTGTTATGTGTGAATTTGATCCTGTCATTATGATATTAGCTGCTTATTTCGCCCATTCGTTGATGCAGTTTCTTCATAGCATCAACAGTCTTTACCCTTTGGCATGTTTTTGCAGCGACTGGTACTGGTTGTTCCTTTCCATGTTTAGTGCTTCCTTCAGGAGCTCTTGTAAGGCAGGCCTGGTGGTGACAAAATCTCTCAACATTTGCTTGTCTGTAAAGGATTTTATTTCTCCTTCATTTATGAAGCTTAGTTTGGCTGGATATGAAATTCTAGGTTGAAAATTCTTTTCTTTATGAATGTTGAATATTGGCCTCTCTCTTCTGGTTTGTAGGGTTTCTACAGAGCGATCTGCTGTTCCTCTGATGGGCTTCCCTTTGTGGGTAATCCAACCTGTCTCTCTGATTGCCCTCAACATTTTTTCCGTCACTTCAACCACGGTGAATCTGACAATTATGTGTCTCGGGGTTGCTCTTCTCAAGGAATACCTTTGTGATGTTCTGTGTATTTCCTGAATTTGAATGTTGGCCTGCCTTGCTAGGTTGGGGAATTTCTCCTGGATAATATTGTGAAGAGTGTTTTCCAACTTAGATCCATCCTCTCCATCACTTTCAGATACATCAATCAAACGTAGATTTGGTCTTTTCACATAGTCCCATATTTCTTGGAGGCTTTGTTAGTTTCTTTTTACTCTTTTTTCTCTAAACTTGTCTTCTCACTTTATTTCATTAATTTGATCTTCAATCACTGATCCCCTTTCTTCCACTTGACTGAATCGGCTATTGAAACTAGTGCACGCATCACGAAGTTCTTGTGTCATGGTTTTCAGCTCCATCAGGTCATTTAAAATCTTCTCTACACTGTTTATTCTCGTTAGGCACTCTTCTAACCTTTTTTCAACCTTCCTTGCTATGAGTTAGAACATGCTCGTTTAGCTTGGAGAAGTTTGTTATTACCGACCTTCTGAAGTCTGCTTCTATCAACTCATCAAAGTCATTCTCTGACCAGCTCTGTTCCATTGCTGGCAAGGAGCTGCAAACCTTTGGAGGAGAAAAGGCACTCTGGTTTTTAGAATTTTCAGCTTTTCTGCTCTTTCTTATCTCTATCTTTAGATAAAACCATCTTTGTGGTTTTATCTACCTTTGGTCTTTGATGTTGGTGACCTACAGATGGAGTTTTGGTGTAGACGTCCTTTCTGTTGATGTTGATGCTATTCCTTTTTGTTTGTTAGTTTTCCTTCTAACAGTCAGGTCCCTCAGCTGTAGGTCTGTTGGAGTTTGCTGGAGGTCAACTCCTGACCTTGTTTGCCTGGGTATGCCCAGAAGAGGTGGCAGAACAGCAAATATTGCAGAACAGCAAATACTAATGCCAGATTCTTCCTCTGGAAGCTTCGTCCCAGAGGGGCACCCACCTGTATGAGGTGTTTGTCGGCCTCTACTGGGAGGTATCTCCCAGTTAGGTTACATGGGGGTCAGGGACCCATTTGAAGAGGCAGTATGTCCGTTCTCAGTGCTCAAATGCTGTGCTCAGAGAACCACTGCTCTCTTTGGAGCTGTTAGACAGGGATGTTTAAGTCTGCAGAAGTTTCTGCTGCCATTTGTTTAGCTATGACCTGCCCACAGAGGTGGAGTCTATAGAGGCAGTAGGCCTTGCTGAGCTGTGGGAAGCAGTTTGAGCTTCCTGGCCACTTTGTTTACCTGTTCAAGCCTCAGCAATGGCAGACGCCCCTCCCCCAGCCAGGCTGCAGCCTGGCAGGTCAGTCTCAGACTGCTGCACTAGCAGTGAGCAAGGCTCCATGGGCCTGGGACCCACCAAACCAGGCACGGGAGAAAATCTCCTGGTCTACCAGTTGCTAAGACTATGAGAAAGGTACAGTATTTGGGTAGGAGTGTCCCATTTTTCCCGGTACAGTCTGTCATGGCTTCCCTTGGTTAGGAAAGGGAAATCCCCCAACCCCTTGCACACTTTCTGGGTGAGGTGATGCCCTGCGCTACTTTGGCTCACCCTCCGTAGGCTGCACCCACTGTCCAGCCAGTCTCAAGGAGATGAACCAGGTACCCCAGTTGGAAATGCAGCAATCACCCATCTTCTGCATTGATCATACGGGGAGCTGCAGACGAGAGCTGTTCCTATTCAGCCATCTTGGAACAGAAAAACCTCTTTTTCTTTTTTCTAAAAAATGTGATTATTACCTCGAGAATTATTTTCATAATCAAATAGTTATTCATTGAAAGTAAGTAAAGCAACTGTTTGATTTTGCTTTACTCAAAAATATTGTGTCCTTAACTTCATTAACTAATAAAATATTACAGTAAAAGGTAGCTCTGTTAATTCATCAGGCTAATAAATGACACATAAAAGTGCAGGGTAAACTCTTAGAAGATAACATAAGAGAAAATCTAGATGACCTTTTTTTGGTATGACAATGAGGTTTTATTTGCAAAACAAAAGGCACAATCTGAGAAAGAAATCATTGATAACTTGGGCTTTATTATACATAATTTGGAAAAAAAATTATCTGTTCTACAAACTCCACTGTTAAAGAATGAGAAGACAAGCCACGTACTAAAAGAAAATATTTGAAAAAGAAATAAAAGATAAATGATAGTTATCCATAATGTATAAAATAATTCTTAAAACTCAACAATAAGAAAGTGAGGCTGGGCACAGTGGCTCACGCCTTAATCCCACCAGTTTGGGAGGCTGAAGAGGGCAGATCACTTGAGCTCACCAGTTTGAGATCAGCCTGGGCAATGTGGCAAAACTCCATCTCTATAAAAAACACAAAAATTAGCCAGACATGCACACACCTGTAATCCCAGCTACTCTGGCGGCTGAGGTGGGGGAATCACTTGAGCCTAGGAGGCGGAGGTTGCAGTTAGCCGAGATTGCACCACTGCACTCCAGCCTGGGCAAGACAGCCCAATCTTGTCTCAAACAAACAAAAAGAGAAAGAAGAGAAAAGAAGAGAAGAGAAAGAGAGAAGAGAAGAGAAAGAAGAGAAGAGAAGAGAAAGAAGAGAAGAGAAGAAGAAGAGGACCAACCCAGTAAAAAAATAAGCAAAATATCTGAACAGTGTACTCAGATTGCAAATAAGCACATGAAAACTTATTCCATAATATATGTCATCAGAGAAAGACATATTAAGGCAACAATGAGATACTATAACACACCTATGAAATAATCAAAATCCAAAACACTGACAATACCGAATGCTGGGAAGAATATGGAGAAACAGGAACTTTTCATTCATTGCTGCAGGCAATGAAAAATTGTACAGTCACTTTCGATGATAGTTTAGCAGTTTCTTACAAGGTACACATAGCTCTGACCAGAAATTTTGCATCTTGGCATTTACCTAAATGAGTTGCAAACATGTCCACAAGAAAACCTGCACATGGATGGTTTATAGCAGTTTTATTCATAATTGCCAAAATTTGTCATTAACAAAATAACCAGAGGTCCTTCAGAAGATGAATAGATAAATAAAAAGTGTTTTTTATGGGATGTTATTCAGTACTAAAAATAAGGGGATGTTACTCAGTACTAAAAAGAAATGAGCTATCAAACCAAAAAAGACACAAAAGAATCTTAAATACGTATCATGAACTGACTTTTTTTTTAAAAAGCCAATCTGAAAAGACTGTATTGTATGATTCCAACTGTATGACATTTAACTCTTATGCTATTGCTAAAAGTTTTCTAAAATTTTCTGACACTGCGATTATATGACTGATATATTTCTCTACCATTTCAGTATATGAGCATTATCACTAAAATTTTCCTTCCCAACTTATTTATTTTCTATCTTGTCCTTGATTGAAACTGTGCTCTCCAACCTGCTTTGAAGGCCACAGCACAGGTACCTAAGCGAGAGTTAGTAGGATTACAGGAGTGGTTCCAGTGGAGTAAAGAAGGCCACAAGAGTTTTGCCAATTCTCACATGAAGACATATAGTCAAGTTTCCTTTCCTTTGAATATGGGGTGCCCTTGATACTTACTGTGACAAATAAGATATGACATAAGTGACAATATGATACTTCCAAGGCCAGTTTTTAAATAAAACCAGCAGTTTCTACTTCCTTCCTCTTCAGGAGATGCAGCCATCATACTACAATACTACATACCACATACTGCAGCCATCATATGGTCAGAGTACATAAGTAATGAGGCATCTCACAGAGAGTGAGAGGCCAGGTAGAAAGCCCTCAAGACCCAGCTATGAGTGTGAAGCCTTCTTGGACCCTCCAGCTCAGCCTATTCTGCCTGCTGAATTCAACCAAGTGGGTGACTTCAGCTAATACCAAGTAGAGCAGAACAGCTATGAAGTGAACTTATTTGAAAAGGAATAAATTATTCTTAGGTCAACAAATTTGGGGATTGTTTCTAATGAAGCCATATATAAATGAAATCATTTTTGACTTTGGCTGAACATTTGAATCAACTAGATGGTAAAAATATTAAATGATCTGGAACCAAGCCAAGAAAATTGACATTTCTAAGGGTGGAATCTTAGCATCCCTATTTTTAAAGGCTCCCAAAGTGACTGCAACACACAGGCAGTGTTGGGAACTATGTAGTTAGTGTTGCTTGTGCCCAGTTCTGCTTCTAAATAACTTCTCCTGTAACATTTAAAAATTCCCCACATAGTTTAGCCTTATGTCATCTAGCTCTGTTGCTTTCAATTCTTTAGTCTGAAACGTTTTATTCTTCAAGAACACTCAGTCCCAAGCATTCTGAAAATAATATGTCTGTTTGATGTTAAGTGTAATTAATGGATCATAACTTCAACGATTTGGTTTTCTATGTGTTTGTTTGCTTGCCTGTTTGTAACAGTCTGTTTTGTGTATCTGCATATATCTTAGTAGGAAAAGATTCAATAAATGAATATTCAGCTCATTTCTGACATATGACTCATGGAACATATATCTAAATCTTCAGAGATCTTTTTTTTTAACAACTTTTTCAGGTGTTTTAAATCTTACATTGCTAATGTGGGAAGTTGTCAGTAAATGATTCAGTGTTTCCATAAGCAGATAATTTCAGTATTTCAAATTTCTTTATATGCCTAAGAGAGACAGGTATCTTTTCCAGATGTTAAGTAGAGACATAAATGTGAAATTAGATTCAATTAGCAAGTTCATAAAATAGCTTATATATTTAATAGATACAATTAACTGGTATTTTAGCTTTTTATCAAAATAAATCTTCTTTCAAAGATCAACACATTTTTATTAAGGAGTAATTCTATTTGGTTTATAAAAATCTTGAGAGTGAAAATGAGTCTTGCCAGTTCTAATTTATAATCCATTACTGAAGTGCTTACATTCAAATACATTGGAGATGGACAAAAACAATCATTTGAATCTAGGTTCCACCAACTTAATGAAACCACTTAGACCATCTAAGTTCAGTTCCTCATTTATAGTAATAATAGTGCCTACATCCTAAAGCTATTTTGAGGCTTAAAATAAGATAATGTTTCACTTGCAATTCTTATAGGAAAATTAACATTAAGTAAATATTATCAATCTTAATTATGTGTCAGTATCATAATAATGGGCTTGTTGAAACACAGCTAAGAAACACCTCCTACACATCATACCTCTCATTCTTCACTCCATGGATAAATAAAAAAGGCAGGAGATATTTGAGAAGAAATTCATGAATGGCAACGTAGATTAACTGCCCACCCCTTAAAACAAACATGGATGGCAAAAAATAACATTTGAAAATATGCAAAAAATGAATGAACATTTATTGAATGCCTACTATATGCTATGTATTTTGCTAAGAGTCAACCAAAAAGTTAACAACACACTTCAGGAAGAAAGATTACTGTCAAGCCTTATCAATTATAGATACGATTGTCTCAGAATCTTCTTGGGGTAACCGAAATCTTGCTGAATAGTGTTTAGCTAGCAGAGTCATTTTAATTAGGATCACCTGATTTATACTAGCTTAGTATCCAGGAACCTAATTTCATTTCTATTTACGCATAGAATCATGTATAGGATCCAAGACTCCCAAGTTCCAGAGAGGTGCACTTTCCATTACAACTTGCAGCTGTAGAAATAAAAGAGAGCAGTAAATGCTACTTGAATTTCATGATTTCAAATATCCAGTAAAGATGAATTCACTTGCTGCACCTGCTTGTTGTTTTATCATTCCATTTCCTATCTCCCGTGTGAATTTTCCCACAGACACAACACCTATTTAAAATGATTGGATCTTGAAAAAATGTAAATTGATATTTTATACCCCATAAGTTCTTCTGCAATGGTAATATCTGTGCTATATGCACATTGAAAATTAAATCATTTTTAAGCTAGCATAGGGCCTGTCTAATAAAAACCCTTCTGAAACCCCACTGTGTCTTCTCAGTAGCAGCTTTTCACAGTGAAGCATTTAAGCTTTTAAAAAGCACAGAACAAATGTGATTGATTATCAGTTCACTTGCCAGATTCTGCATTGAAATTAAAGAAAGTAAAAGCTCTTCTATGAAAGTGATATAACCACCGGCAATATTAAACCAATAAAATATGTGTTCAGCTATTTATGAAGTGTCTTGACCCAGATATATAAAGTAGCCTTCTAGTATGTAGGAGCCTTATATAGTAACTGATCAATCCTTTCTAACTGTGGCAAAACAGTAAAAAGCACACCAAATTGACTAAAAGGCCAAAACACCCTGAAAGAATTCCATCATTGAAACAAATATGAAGTTAGCCACACTTGTGATAAGCAGGACAAATGAAAAAATGCAGCCTATTAGTATGGATGTAGGAGATATTCTAAGAATTATTAATTCATTAAAATAGATTCCCAGTGCCTGACACATAACAAAACTAGATTTGATTGAGCATTCACTTGTTTTTCTGCTTATCTAAATATTAGACAATGCCCTGATGATTTTCAAGAAGCTGATACAATTCTTTGCAAATAGCTCTGTTATCTATAAATACCCCATTTCTACTTAGCCTCCATATAATCTATTTTAAATGGCTACAGATAATATTTGTGCATGCTTTGTTGTTTAAGAAGTATAAACACAACCAATAAATGCTGAATTATCTAATAAATAGTAACTTTGGGATTCAGTTTAGAGAGAAGCCAATCTGAAACTTGGATGGATCTATTCAATAAATCTGTTCTTTTTGGAAGGGAAGATCTTAGCAACAGAGAATACAAGGTAGGCCAGAGCAGCATGCAATCAACATAAAGGTTACTAGGTTCCAGGTTCCTAGGCTACCAAGAATTTTCCAGAATGATGATAAAGTATTTTCCAGAAGATGATGAAAGCATCTTGTAGCTGTGGGTTACGTAAACCTATACGAATGGGTGACAACGAAAGGGCAAGGCTTCTTTAAGTAGGAGGACCATGTTTTAAAAACGCAACAACTTTGCCCCAGACAAATAGAATGATTGACTGTGGGACAAGATAGACAAACTAAAATGTGAAAGACATCAATAATGGATTACTAAAACATGTGTGTGACTCAGAGAATTGGTTATAAGAAACAAAGATATTTCTTATTTTAGAGGAATCACCGAACAATGTTAAATCAGTGACAAAAACAAGAGACAAACCCATTGATTTACTTCATCCTGAGGCTGCTTTAGATTTAGGCCTTTGATGCGGTTTATGCAGCCTCACACATATAGTATATAGAGACAGTGGCAGGCATGAAGGTAAGCTTCTGGCAGGGAAGAATGGCATTTATTCCATGTATAGCAGAATTCTTCACCTTTGGGTGTGTATGTGGGTGTGTGAATGAAAATTTTCTGTTTGTATTGCTTCATGCAACCACTATTTATTGATGATTTAAACATCCTCAATTAGGGCAAGATCTTAATGTACGTACATTTAATTTTTGAAATAAAAATTCTATCAACAATGTGATATTAAAGCCAAGCCACTACCATAATGAGTAAATATAAAACTGAAGATATCAGCAAGGTAGAGCCACAGATATAAAAAAAAATCAGTAAGCCTAATATTCTGGGAATATTCATCAATTATTGTTTAAAGCAAGTCCAGCACAAAAGTTCAAAACGTTTTAAGTCATGACTACACAATCATAAAATAAGGAGGACATTACCAAGGTGGCCAACTTATTTGACAACCAATTCTGGTAACGATAATAAAATATTTCTATGATGTATAATCACACCATAAATATCGATAATTCTACCCAAACTTTGTAGCAAAGAAATACATTTTTGTCTTCTACCTCAAAACTTTGTATAATAGAAATATAGACACTATGTTAAATACTATGAACTATATTATTTATATTTTCAAGGCAAGAAATAAATGTTTAATTATAATTGAAGATGTTTTTCTTCAAAAATTACTCATTCATATATGGAATAAATATCCAAGAATAAATACAAAATATTGAGTCTTCTGATTGTCACAGTTTCAGTCATAGGTTCTGGATTTTTCATCGAATGTGCATGTATTCACAGAATTGATACTCCAATAAATTGCGCCCTACTCTCAGTCTGATGATGGATGAGGCAGTGGCAGTGTCGCTCTATACATGAGCACCCCCTGCTGGCCCAACCTGGATACCCATTTCTATTGTAACAACAATTTATTTGGAATATCCCTTACCATATCTTAGATAAATGCTATCCTACGCAACTATGTAAATAGTGATATCACCTCAAGAACTTAGCTCAAGGTACCCTGTGAATATTTGTTTCATTTTAAAAGCAAACAGAATGAACTAGATTAGTTTATATTAGTTTCCCATTGCTACTGCAAGAAATCACAACACTTTTAGTGGCCTAAAAGAATGCAAATTCATTATTTTACAGTTCAGCAGGTCAGTTGTCTGACATGTGTCATACTGGGATAGAATCAAGGTCTCAGAAGGGTTTTTACTCCTTTCTGGTAGCTCTTAGGGAGAACGCTTCTCTGCCCTTTTCAGCTTCTAGAGAATGTCCACATTCCTTAGGTCATAGACTATTTCCTCCATGTTTAAAACCAGCAAATTTGCATTTCTCTGTATTTTTCTCTCTTACTCACATCTCCTTCTTATTCTCTCCTCCACATACTACTACCATTTTAAGGACCCTTGTGATTACATTGCTTCTATTCTGATAATCCAGGTTAATGCCTTTTTTAAAAAAAATCAGGTGAGTAGCAACTTAATCTCATTATGCCATGACCTGAACATATTCACAGGGTCTGGGGATTAAGACCTGGGCATTGCTATGGTGTGGATGTGTGTCTCCTGCTACCTCCGAGCCCTGCATTCATATGTTAAAATCCTAACTCACATGGTGATAGTTTTAGGACATGAAGGCTTTGGGGGGGTGATTAGGTCACAGAAAGGGAGCCCACATGAATGGAATAAGTGCGCTTATGAAACAGGCCCAAGATAAGCCCCTCATCTAAATAAACTCAAAATAAAGACTCAAATAAAACCAGAAATTAAAAGAGTGACACTCCAACTGATACCACAGAAATACAAAGGATTACAAGAAACTATTATGAATAAATATATGCCAACAAATTGGATAACCTAGAAGAAAAGGATAATTTTTTTGACATATATAATCTACCAACATTGAATTATGAAGAAATAGAAAATCTGAACAGACCAATAATGAATAAGGAGATTATAATTAGTAATAAAAATCTCTCATCAAAGAAATTCTCAGGACATGGTAACTTCACTGTTGAATTCTACCAAACATTTAAAGAAGAACTAATACTGATTCTTCTCAAACTTTTCCAAAAAATTAGAGAGGAGGGAATATTTCCAAATTCATTTTACAAGGCCAGTATTATCCTGACACCAAACTCAGACATGGGCACTACAAAAGAAGAAAACTATAGGCCAATATCCCTGGTGAACTTAAGTGCAAAAATCTTCAACAAAATATTTTCCAACCAAATATTATGGAATAATTAAAAGATCATTTACCATGATAAGGTGGGATTCATTCCAAGGATGCAAGGATGACTCCATATGCAAGTCAACTAATCTCATACATCACATTAACATAATAAAGAAGAAACACCATATGATTATTTCAATAGGTGTAGAAACAGCATTTTACAAAATGTCACATCCTTTTATAATTAAAAAAACCTCTTAGAAAATTAATTATAGAAGAGATACATCTCAATATAATAAGGACTCTATATGACAAATCCACAGCTAACACCATACTCAATGGAGAAAAATTGAAAGCTTTCCATCTAAGATTGAGAACAAGACAACAATGGCCAAGCTAGCCACTTCTATTTAACCCAGTACTGGAAGTTCTAGCTATAGCAATTAGGCAAGAGGAAGAAAGAAAAGACATCCAAATTGGGAAAAAAAAGGAAATTGTCCCTGTTTGTAGATAACAAAATCTTAGATATAAAAATCCTAAAGATTCCAAAAATCCAAAAAACTGTTAAAACTAATAAATGAATTCAGTAAGCTTGCAGAATACAAAATCAATATAAAAAATCAGTAGCATTTCATACACTAATGGTGAGCAATATGAAAAAGCAATCAAGAAAACAATTTCATTTACTATGGCTAAAAAGAGATATAATAATTAGAAATAAATTTAAACGAGGTGAAAAATCTCTACACTGAAAACTATAAAACAGTGGTTAAAGAAACTAAACAAGACACGAATAAATGTAAAGATATCCCATATATATGGTTTGGAAGAATTAAACTTGTTAAAATGTCCATACCACCTAAAGCAATACACAGGTTCAATGCTATCCCTGTCAAAATATTACTGTCATTCTTTACAGAAATAGAAAACATAATCATAAAATTTGTTTAGAACCACAAAAGTCTCTGAGTAGCCAAAGCAATGTTGAACAAGGAGAACAAAACTGAAGGCATTGCATTACCTGACTTCAAAATATACTACAATATAGCAAACAAAAAAGCGTAATACTAGCATAAAACAAGACACATAGACCAATGAAACAGAATAGAGACCCCAGAAAATCACACTTTAATAGCCATCTGATTTTTTATTACAGTGCTAAGCACACACAATGGGGACAGGACAGTCTTTTCAACAAATGGTGGTGGGAAACCGGATGCCTGCATGTGGAACAGTGAAATTAGGCACTTATTTCACGAAAAAATACAAAAATTAACTAAAAATGCATTGAAGACTTAAATGTAAGACTCGAAACTATGAAATTACTAGAATAAAACACAGAGGAAAAGCTTCATGAAATTGGTCTTGACAATTTTTTTTTGGATATAACTTCAAATTACAGGCAACAAAAACAACTATAGACAAATGGGATTACATCAAACAAAAAAGACTCTGCAGAGCAACAGAAAATATCAAGAGTGAGGAAACACTCTTGAGGTTTGAAAATATTTTCTTGAGGAAGAAAATATTTGCGAGCTGTGCATCTGATAATGGGGTAATATCTAACATTTATAAAGAATTCAAACTATTCAATGGCAAGAATACAAATAACCCAACTAAAAAATGGGCAGAGGACTTAAATAGACATTTCTCCAAAGAAAATATACAAATGAACAACAGATATATGAAAAAAACCCTTAACATCACGAATTATTAGGGAAATGCAAATTGTACTGTGATGACATATTACCTCACTTCTGTGAGGATGGCTATTATAACGAAGACAAAAGATTACAATGATAGTATGAATGTAAAGTAAAGGAAACCCTTGCACACTGTTGGTGAAAATGTAAATTAACATACTCATTACGGAAAACAGTTACGGAGGTTCCTCAAAGCTTAAAAATAGAATTACCATGTAACCCAGCAATCCCATTACTCAGTGTATACCCAAAGGAAAGAAAGTCAGTATATCAAAAGGATATCTGCCCCCACATGTTGATTGAAGCATTATTCACAATCGCCAAGATACAGAATCAACCTGTGTCCATCAATGAATGAATGAATGAATTAAAAAATATGACATAGACATATCTTGTTTCATTGCACTTTACTTAATTATGCTTCACAGATATTAGATTTTTAAGGTTTGTGGTAACCTTGCATCAAGCTAGTGTATTAGTGCTATATTTCCAATAGTATAGTATCACTTCGTGTCTGTCTGTCACACTTTGGTAATTCTCACAATATTTCAAACTTTTTTCACGATTATTGTATCTGTTATGGTGATCTTATGTTATGTTACTATAATAATTATGTTACTATAATAATTGTTTGGGGGCGCCACAAACCTCAAACACCCATGTAAGACATGTATTTGATAGCTTCACTGACCAGCCATTTCCCCTTCTCTCTTCCTCTCCTTAGGCCTCCCTCTTCCCTGAGACACAACAATATTGACACTAGGCCAATTAATAACCTTACAATGGCCTCTAAGTTTTCAAGTAAGGAGGGTTGCATGTCCCTCACTTTAAATCAAAGCCAGAAATGATTAAGTTTAGTGAAAAAGGCATGTCAAAGGCTGGAATAGCCTGAAAGCTAGGCTAATTGTACCAAACAACCAAATTGTGAATGCAAAGGAAAAGTTCCTTAAAAAAACTAAAAGTGCCACTCCAGTGAATACATGAATAATAAGAAAGTGAAACCGTCTTATTATTGATATGATATGGAGAAAGTTTTAATGGTCTGAACAGAAATCAAACCAGCCACAGCATTCCTTTAAGTCAAATCCTAATTCAGAGCATGACCCTGGCTCTCTTCAATTCTCTGAAGGCTGAGAGAGGTAAGGAAGCTGCAGAAGAAACTTTGAAACTATCAAATGTTGGTTCTTGAGGTTTAAGGAAAGAAAGCTCAAGGTAAAACAGCAAATTATCCAGAAGATCTAGCTGAAATAATTGATGAAGATAGTTACACTAAATAATAAATTTTCAATGTAGATGAAACAGGCTTCTATTGGAAGAAGATACTATCTAGGACTTTCAAAGCTAGTGAAAAGCCAATGCCTGTCTTCAAAGCTTCAAAGAACAAGCTGAGTCTCTTGTTAGGAGCTAATGCAGCTATTGAATTATTTCTTATTTTAAAAAATTGCCACAGTCACTCCAGTCTTCAGCAACCACCACCCTAATCATTAGCAGCCATCAACATCAATGCAAAATCCTCCACCAGAAAAAAATTATAACCTACTGAAGTCTCAGAGAATCATTACCATTATTTAGCAATGAATTATTTTTAATTAAGGTTTACACATTGTTTTTTTAAACGTAATTCTATTGCACACTTGACAGACTATTGTATACAGTAAGCAAAACTTTTATATATGCTGGGAAGTCAAAAAATTTGTATGACTCACTTTATTGTGATACTCACTTTACTGCAGAGTTCTGGAGCTGGACCCACAATATCTTCAAGGTATGCCTGTATGTATACACAACGAAGCACTATTTGGCCATGAAAAAGAAGAATAATCTGTCATTCATGACAACATGGAGGACATTATGCTAAGTGAAATAAGCCAGAGAGAAAGACAAATACTACATAATCTCACCCATGCAGAATCTAAAAAAGTTGATCTCATAAAAGTAGAGAATAAAATGGTAGTTACCAGAGGTTGGGGTGCCTGTGAAGAGGACTGGGGAGATATTGGTCAAAATATATAAAATTATAGTTATATAGGAGTTATAAGTTCAAGAAATCTGTTTTTCAGCATAGTGACTATACTTAATAATGATTTATTACATTATTAAACAATGCTAAGAATGAATGTTAAATGTTCTCACCACAAAAATAACTGTGAGGAAATGCATATTTTAATTAGCTACACTTAACCATTCCAAAATGTGTAGGTACTTCAAAACATCATGTTACATATGATAAATACATTCAATTTTATGTCTCAATTTAAAATAAATAATTTTAGAAAATTAATTTTTAAAATTGATATATAATACTTGTATATATTTGTGGGATACAAAGTGATGTTTCAATACATACAGTGTGTCATGATCAAGACAAAAGTAATTACCTCTGGTTATGTACCCAAAAAAAACTGATCATCATCTTTAACTCTGACAATCTCTAGGTGTGGGAGAACAACAGCTGTTTTCATCTTTAACAATGCATTGGATCAAAGTTTGTATTATCAAGAACATACATTCTTTCAAATGTTTTTCCAAAAAGGAACATGTATTTTTAACATTTTAACTCCCCAATTGGTTGGTAGCCATATACCAACCAATCTCATTAAGCTTTCACGGCTGTTAGCTTTTCTTCTTTTCTAAACCATTAAATTAAAAAAAAAATGCAAAAGATTTTATAGATCAAAGCCAATTAATTGGTACCCTGGTATGCACAAAGTTAAGGACCGCGTTGTTTTATTTGAATAGTCACACTGAGAAAACTCAATATTAATTCACTCTGTCCCCAAACATGCATATTTTAAATGCAAATCCTTTTAGAAAACAAGGGGAACATAAGATAGTGCTTGATTCTTTTTCCTAAATGCTTTTTCTTTCCTTCTTATTTATTTGAAAGAAGGATACATTAGGTAACTTTTTTTACACCTTTAAGAAGATTTAATTTAGTGTTTCTACCAGGCACTGTGAAAAAAAAATTGCTTTAAAAGACAAATAATAGCAAGAAATACATTGAATCATTATTCTAACAGGGCGCAAATACATTTGAATAAGTGATTAAATAGACATTTCAAACAAATTAATAAAAACATTGATGCTAACTTTAGTGAGATAACACTGATGAAAGAGTCTCTTAGGTAACGGGAGGGGAACAGGATACTTTTCCAGAGGAAGGAACATAGCTCTAAGTCTCCAAGAATGAGCAAGTATTATGAGGTAAAGGTCTAGCAGGGAGGTCAGCAAGTGCTAAAAGTGGGGAGAGTGGAATATTCTGTTGTTATCAAGGGAGGAAGAGTAAAAACTTTGATGTGGACTAAGTAGATATGATGAGTAGTGTGGAGCAGGAATGAGGCAAGATTTAAATTAAACTGCATGTCAAGAACTTCTGGTTTCTAGTCCAACATGTAAGGAACTTTGAAGCCATCATCGCATCCTAACCACAAGTAAAAATCTGATGAAACTGAAAACTAAACTGCTCTTCTTAGATTCACTAGAGACCTGAGGTCACAGAACAAACTGCTGTCGAGTTTGTACAGAGCCGGCTACACAGAATTCAACTTAACAGAGCAGAAACGTACTCCTGCTGGAGCCAGTACCAGGGTAGGAAAGCTTGAATTGTCATTGATGCTGGAGGCTTAGTGTGGACAAGTCTAAGATGAAAAATAAAAATAAAAAATAAAAAAAACTCCAGGGGACCCAGTCTTAGTGAGGCTTTTGCATTTTTTTTTTAGTTTTATCTTTAGCTCTACAAAGTTCTCAAGATGAAGGTTAGAGAAAAATTTCTTTGGGCTTCTTGCAGGGGGAGGAAAAGTAACAATTTTAAAATACACCATAGCATTCCATTATTCTTAACAAGACCTCATTTTGAGAAAAACTATTTTGCCAGAGCCTAACCTACTGGGGTTTTAGCAGAGCCTAACCTATCTGGGGGAAAGGAGGTACCTAACTCCATCCTCCACTAACCATCCTATACCACTAAGGAGCAGAAAGAAAAAAATTGAGATGCATTTGTGAAATTCACAGCACAGGAGCAGAGGCTCACTAAAAGAGTAAAATCTAAATATGGGGCTGCAGAAAGCTTCCTCTCCCTCTACACCTTACCATGATGTTATAAAGCTCTATTTTCCACATTTTCCTTTACCAGTGCATCACATCTGCTGTTCAACAACAACAATAAAAACCATTATAAGGCATACTTGAGAAACAGCAATGGCGTGGCACAAATGTTGAAGTTATCAGATTCAGTTATGACAGAAATGTTGACATTATCAGACCATGAATATAAACCATATTTGGTTAATATGCTAAGGGCTGTAATGAAAAGAAATACACAACATTCAAGAACAGATGAACAACGAAAGCAGAGAAATTGAAATTATAAGAATACATAGAAAATAAATGCTTACCATAAAAAACTGAAACAAAAATAAAGAATGGCTTTGAGAGGATCATTAGCAGACTGGACAAGCCTAAGGAAAGAATCTCTGAGCTTAAGGATATGTCAATAGAAACGTCCCAAACCAAAAAGCAAGGAGAAAAAAACACCAGAGAAATGCAGCAGAATATCCAAGAACTGTGGGACAACTACAAAAGCTGTAATATCTACATAATTAAAATAAAAGGAGAACAAAGAGAGAAAGAAATAAAAGAAATAAAAGTAATAATGACTTAGAATTTCCCTAAATGAATATCAAACACCAATCCACACATACAGAAAGCTCAGAGAACACCAAGTAGTATCAATATAAAAAACTACACCCAGGAATATCATATCTAAACTGAAGAAAATCAAAGATAAAGATCAAATGTTGAGTTAATCCAGTGAGAAAAAATGCCTCTCCTATAAAGTAGAAAATAAAAGAATTTATCCAACTTCTCAAAAAAAAATATAAGCAAGAAGAGAGTAGAGTGAAATATTAAAAGTATTGGCAAAAGAAAACAAAGCAAAACATACACACGCAAAAACCACATCTCCTTGAATTCTTTCGCCCGTAAAATTACAATGCAAAAATGAAGGAAAAATAAAGACTTTCTCAGACTAGTGAAAATCGCAGGGTTTGTTGCTAATAGACCTACCTTGCAAGAAATGTTAGAAGTTCTTTAGAGAGAAAAAAAGTAATGTAAGCCAGAGACTTGGAGCTGCATGAAGAAATAAAGAATATTAGAGAAGGAATAAATGAAGGCAAGATTGTAAGTTTTAGTTTTCTTATTCCTATCTGATTTAATAGATAATGGTTTGTTCAAAATAAAAATAATAATAATGTAATTGATGATTATAGCTTTTGTATAAGTGAAATAAAGGTAACAATGCTACATGCGATTAGAGGGAAGAATTGGAAGTATGCTGTTATTATAAGGTACTTGCACTACTTCTGAAATTGCATTTCAAAGCAACCACTAAAAAAATAAAAATAAAAATAAGTATAGTTGATACAGTAAGAAGAGAGAAAATGGAATCATATAAAATGCTTAACTGAACCTACAAAAAGCAGAAAAACAGGGGAAGACAAAACAGGAACAAAGAGCAAGGGCAACAGATAGAAAACAGTGACAAACATGACAGATATTAAAGTGATTATATCAGTGTGTACTTTAAATATCAATTGTCTAATAATACTAATTTAAAAGACAGCAATTGTCAGGGTGAATTAAAAAAGAAGACTCAACTATGTGTTCTTTATAAGAAATCAACTTTAGGAACGAGTCCGCTGGATCGGTGACTGCCGAGGGCTAGGCGACCCCGGCCGCCACCATGATGCGCCGCAAGTTTGGGAATTGGACGCAGATGCGACATGTGATCTCCTACAGCTTGTCACCTTTTGAGCAGCGCGCCTTCCCGCACTACTTCCGTAAAGGAATCCCCAACGTGCTGCGCCACACTCAGGAGTCCTTCCTTCGCGTAATGCCGCCGTTTGTAGTGTTTTATCTTATCTATACATGGGGGACTCAAGAGTTCGAGAGATCCAAGGGGAAGAATCCAGCTGCGCATGAAAATGACAAATGAGCAACACATCCGGATGATGGTTCCCTGTCCCTGGAAGACCTTTCTCTGGAAGAGGAGTCTGCATTACAGTGTCTTAACGACACAATAAACTTCCTACGGTCTGCAAAAGAAAAAGAAAAAGAAAAAGGCAATCAACTTTAAATATGAAGACACATCTAGATTGAAAGTGAAGGGATGGTGAAAATATGCCATACTAACACAGATAAAAAATCAAGTATCTCTAGTCACTATAATAATGTCACACAAAACACACTTCAGAGCTAGGATAATTATCAGAGATATAAAGAGGCATTACAAAATGATAAAAGATTGACTCTCCAAGAAGATAGCAATTCTCAAGGTACATGCATCTCACAGAATGCCAAAATACATGAAGCAAAAGCTGATAGGACTGCAAGGAGAAATAAATGAAGCAATTACTATAGTTGGAGACATCATCACTTCTCTATCAAAAATGGATAGATCCAGCAGGCAGAAAATTATTAAGGACATACTTTAACTCAACACCACCATCAGTTAACTGGATATAATGAATATCTACAGAATAATTCATTCAACAATGCAGAATACACATTCTTCTCAAGCTTACATGAAATTCTCACCAAAATAGACCACATTTTCGGACATAAAAGACAACTTAACAAATTTAAAATAATAAAAATCACGTAATGTCTACTCTCAGATTATGACTCAATCAAACTAGAAACCAACAACAGAAAGACAGCTGGAAAAAACCTCTCAAAATACTTGATTAGAATACAAACTCCTTAATTATACATGATTGAAGAAGAAATTTCAACAGAAATTTAAGGTATTTTGAATTAAATACAACTAACAAAATGTATGAGATTCAGTGAGAGCAGTGGTTAGAAGAAAATTGTAGCATGTAACAGAAAATAAATTTTAAAAAATCAATTATCTACATGTTCGCCTTCGGAACCTATAAAATAAAATAACAAGTTAAATTCAAATAAAGCAAAAGAAAAAAATCAGAGCCAAAATCAATTAAAGCAAAAATAGAAAATCAATAAAGAAAATCTACAAAATAAAAATTGTTTGTTTTTTTTGAAAAAAAATCTGTACAATTGATAAGTCTCTAGACAGACTAACTTTTAAAAAACAGAGAAAACACAAATAATTAATAACAAAAGTGAAAATGGTGCCCCTACTGCAGATCTAATGGACATTAAAGAATTAATAAAGGAATACTACAAACAACTTCATGCCCCACAATTTAATAACACAGATTAAATGGACTAATTTCTGGAAATAAACAATCTGCTAAAACCTACCTAAGAAGAAACAGACAATTTGAATACGCCTATATCTATTAAAGAAATTAAGTCAACATTTAATAACATTCCAAAAAGAAATCACCAGACCTAGATGATTTCACTGGTGAATTCTACGAAACACTTAAGTGAGAAATTATAAAATATTTTCCAGAAGATAGAAGCAGAAGGAAAACTTCCTAATTCATTCTATTGCTATGTAACCAACACCATCCTAACACCAAAACCAGACAAATATATTACCAAAAAAATCTAAAAACCAACATCTCTTATAAACATAGATGGCAAAATCCTCATCAAAATATTAACAAATTAATCAAAACAGTATCAAAATAATTATACATTATGACCAAAAGAGATTTATTTCAAGTATGCATGGCTGGTTCAACATTCAAAATTCAATTTATATAATCCAATACATAAACAGGCTAAAGAAAAAAAACTACGTGATGACATCAGTAGATGCAGAAATAACATTTGAGAAAATTTAACACCTATTCATGATAAAAACTCTCAGCAAACTAGGAATAGAGGAGAACTCCCACAACTGGATAAATAACATGTACAAATAATCTATAGCTAACACTATACATAATGCTGAGAAACTTGAAGCTTACCTGTAATATCAATGTTTAATCCATTTTCTGTTACTTTGAATAGAATACCTGAAATTGTGTAATTTGTAAGGAAAGGAATTCCTTTCTTACAGTTCTGGAAGCTGAGAAGTACAATGTCAAGGGACTACATCAGGTGAAAGACTTCTTGCTGGTGGGACCTTTCTACAGAATCTCCAGGTGGTAGAAAGTATCACATGGTGAGAGGGCTTAGCATACTAATGTGCTAGCTCAGCTCTCTCTTCCTCTTCTTATAAACTCACTAGTTCCCCTTCCATTACAAGCCACTAATTCAGTAATCTAGCTATTAATTCATGAATGTATTAACTCATTCATAGGTGCAGAACCCTCATGATCCAATCGTCTATTAAGGGCCCCACTTCGCAACACTGCCATACTGTGGACCAAGTTTCAACATGAGTTTTGAAGGGGACATTCAAACCACAGCAATCTAGAACAACGAAAGGATAACCCCTCCTGCCATTCTTTTTCACATCATACTACAAATCCTTCCTAATGCAATGAAGTACCTAGATTGGAAAGGAAAATATAAAACTGTCTTTGTTCACAGGTAATATGATCAACTGTATGGAAAATCTGAAAGAATTCACAAACTCCTGGAACTAAAAAGCAGTTACAGCAAGGTTATAGTGTGTCTGGAATTGGTGGGTTCTTGGTCTTGCTGACTTCTAAAGTGAAGCCGCGGACCCTCCCAGTGAGTGTTACAGTTCTTAAAGATGGTGTGTCCCGAGTTTGTTCCTTCAGATGTTCAGATGTGTCTGGAGTTTCTTCCTTCTGGTGGGTTCGTGGTCTTGCTGACTTCAGAAGTGAAGCTGCAGACCTTCGTGGTGATTGTTACAGCTCTTAAAGGTGGCACGTCTGGAGATGTTTCCTTCCGGTGGGTTCATGGTTTCGCTGGCCTCAGGAGTGAAGCTGCAGACCTTTGCGGTGAATGTTACAGCTCTTAAAGGTGGTACATCTGGAGTTGTTTGTACCTTCCAGTGGGTTCGTGGTCTTGCTGGCCTCAGGAGTGAAGCTGCAGACCTTTGTGGTGAGTGTTATGGCTCATAAAGGTGGCACAGACCCAAAGAGTGAGCAGCAGCAAGACTTATTGCGAAGAGTGAAAGAACAAAGCTACCACAGCGTAGAAGGGGACACAAGTGGGTTGCCCCTGCTGGCTCAGGAGGCCTGCTTTTATTCCCTTATCTGGCCCCACCCACATCCTGCTGATTGGTCCATTTTACAGAGAGCTGATTGGTCCATTTTGACAGAGCGCTGATTGGTGCATTTACAAACCTTTAGCTAGACACTGAATGCTGACCGGTGCATTTACAATCCTTTAGCTAGACACAAAAGTTCTCCAAGTCCCCTACCTGATTAGCAAGACACAGAGTGCTGATTGGTGCATTTACAAACCTTTAGCTAGACACAGAGTGCTGGTTGGTGCGTTTACAATCCTCTAGCTAGACATAAAAGTTCTCCAAGTCCCCACTAGATTAGCTAGACACAGAACACTGATTGGTGCATTTACAAACATTTAGCTAGACACAGAGTGCTGATTGGTGCATTTACAATCCTCCAGCTAGACATAAAAGTTCTCCAAGTCCCCACCAGTTTAACTAGATACAGAGTGCTGATTGGTGCATCCACAAACCCTGAGCTAGACACAGAGTGCTGATTGGTGCATTTAAAATCCTCCAGCTAGACATAAAAGTTTTCCAAGACCCCACCTAACTCAGGAGCCCAGCTGGCTTCGCCTAGTGGATCCTGCACCAGGGCAGTGGGTGGAGCTGCCCACCAGTCCCGTGCTGCGTGCCTGCACTCCTCAGCCCTTGGGTGGTCAATGGGACCGGGCGCCGTGGAGCAGGTGGTGGCGCCTGTCGGGGAGGCTCCGGCCATGCAGGAGCCCACCAGTGGGGGGGTGGGGCTCAGGCGTGGCAGGCTGCAGGTCCCAAAACCTGCCCGGCAGGGAGGCAGCTGAGGCCCGGTGAGAATTCGAGCATGGCACAGGTGGGCCAGCAGTGCTGGGGGACCTGGTGTACCCTCCACAGCTGCTGGCCCAGGTGCTAAGCCCCTCACCACCCAGGGCCAGTGGTGCCGGTTGGCTGCTCCGAGTGTGGGGCCTGCCGAACATGCGCCCACCTGGAACTTGCGCTGGCCCGTGAGTGCCCCGCGCAGCCCCGGTTCCCGCCCACGTCTCTCCCTCCACCCCTCCTGGCAAACAGAGGGAGCTGGCTCCGGCCTCAGCCAGCGCAGAGAGGGGCTCCCACAGTGCAGCAGTGGGCTAAAGGGCTCTTCAAGCATGGCCAGAGTGGATGCCAAGGCCGAGAAGGTGCCGAGAGCAAGCGAAGGTTGCTAGCACATTGTCACCTCTCAATAGGATGTAAAGTTAATATACAGAAGTCAACTGCTTTTCTACAGACACACAAAATAAATAAGTCGAATTTGAAACAAAAAACCACAAAATAAATAAATGATATAAACATCATTTTCATTTGCACCTCTAAAAATGAAATACTTAGATATAAATTTAACAATATATATAATATGTATATTAAGAGAATTATAAAATTCTGATGAAAGTTACAAGGAAGAACCAAATAAATGGGGAGATATTCCAGGTCCATAGATAGGAAGACTCAATATTGTCAAGATGTCAGTTTTTCCTAAGTTGATCGATAGATTCAATACATTCCTAATCAAAATTCCAGTTAATCTTTTTGTGAATATTGACAATCTAATTAGAAAATTCATATGGAGAGGCCAAAGACCCCAGAATAGCTAACTCAATATAGAAATGGAAAAAAAATCAGAAGACTGACACTATCTGACTTCAAGGCTTTCTATAGAGCTACTGCATCAAAATGGTGTGATGTTTCCAGAAGAATAGGTAAATAAATCAATTAAACAGAATAGTAAGCCCAGAAGTTGACTCAGACAAATATAATTAATTGATCTTTGACAAAGAAGCAAAAGCAATAAAACGGAGAAAAGACAGTCTTTTCAACAAATGGCACTGGAATGATTGAACATTCAGGTTAAACAAAAAGGATTAATACACTGTTTACAAAAATTAACTGAAAATAAATTATAGACATAAATAGGAAATGCAAAACTATGAAATTCCTAGGAGATAATATTTTTAAATATCTGAATTCCTTTGGTTTTGCTGATGATATATAGAGATAATACCAAAGCCATGGTTTTTGAAATAAATAATTAATAAGCTGAACTTTATTAAAATTTAAAACTCTGCTCTTCAAAAGACATTGTGAAGACAATGAGAATATATACCAAAGACTGGAAAAAATATTTGGAAAAGATATATCTGATAAACAACTGTTACCCAAAATATATTTTAAAAAACTCACTTAAAACTCAACAATAACAATAATACTTGGTTAAAAATGGCCAGAAGATCTCAATAGGCACCTCATCAAGGAATATAAACAGATGGCAAATAAACGTATGAAAACAAGCTCCACATCATGTCCTTAGGGTATTGAAAATTAAAGCAACAATGAAATACCACTAAACACTTATTTAAATGGTTGAAATTAAAGCACTGAAAAAAGCTGGTGATAATGTGGGGCAACAAGAATTCTCATTCATTGCTGGTGGGAATAAAAAATGTTACAGCATCTTTGGAAGCCAACTTGTCAGTTTCTTACAAAACTAAATATACTCTGGCCATGCTATTCAGCCATGACACTCCGTGGAATTTATTCAAATGAGTCAAAAATTTATATTCACACAAAAATCTCCACATAGACATATATATATAGCTTTATTCCTAATTGTCAATAGAGTAAGAATTTCATTCAGTAGGTGAATTGATAAATAAACTGTTGTACATGAATACTTTAGAATATTATTAAGTACTAAAAATAAATGACTTATCAAGCCATAAAAGGACATGGAGGAAACTTCAATGCACATTGCTAAATTAAGAAAGCCAATGGGAGAAGGCTACATACTATATTAGTTCAAAATATGACATGCTAGAAAAGGCAAAACTATGGAGACATAAAAAAGATCAGTGTTTTCAAAGGATAAGGGAACACCCATAAAATCCACAACATCAAGAATGAACCTAATGTCAAAACTATAAACTTTGGCTGTGTAGGTTCCGTAATTGTGACTAATTTACCACTCTAGTGCAGGATATTGATAGAGAGGAGGTTGTAAAAGTGTGAGGATACTAAGTATATGGTAATTCTCTATACTTTCCACTCAATTGGTCTGCAATCCTAAAAGTCATCTACAGAATAAAATCTATTTAAATTTTGTATGTCAAAGTACATGTTTAGTGTTCATTTGGCGAGCAATTGGAAATCATTACTACCTTTTGTATATAAAAAATGAATTCCTTTAAATCTGTTGCAAGAAAGAAAATAACTCACCAACTGGTGAGTTAACTCACCTACCAATCTCATTAAGCCTTTCTTATTGTAACATTGCGGTATTATGATTCAAATACTTCTTTAATGAGAAGAAAAGATCAGTGTCTTAGTAGACACTTGATTTATCTGAATTTTTAGGCCCATTAATCTTGCTATATTTCTTGGCAGATTATGAACTACTCTATAGCCACTGTGTTAGATTACTAGATTAATTGATGAGACTATTGTCAAAAGAAGTGAGGCCATTGAGCATTAGAATAAAGACTCCTAAAATATTTTCCTTTGTTTTATGTTTTAACAAAATTAAAGTCGGAGTTTTCCCTTGTCACCAGTTCTAACTTCTTCACTTCAGTTCTTGCTAAAAGAAAGAGATCTAAGTAGTAACCTCATAATTCTCCAGCTGAATTGGACCTTAGCTTTCAATGGAAATAATTATTTAACATCAAATATTTAAACCATCCTTTTTGTCATATCTCCAAATAAACATTCTATTGATTCACTTAATCCTTAAACAAATATTTTTAGTACCATGTCTAAGTACAGTACATTCCAAGTCCTTCAGAAATTCTGAAATAAATATGACATATAACCAACGTGCTTAATATATCATGAGTACTGACTAATCAAAACAGAGACTCAGCTATCAAGGAAAATTTTGGCTGGTATTCTGCATAGTTCTTTGCATTTGGATTCACAGTGTAATGGGAAAAGAGAGAGGAATAAACCACTATAAGAAAGAAAAAAACATGTAATGTCCAAATTATCGCATATGCAAAAATAAGCAAATAGCAGAGAAGGCAGTTAGAAAATTTTCAGAGAAAATTTAGGATTTGAGCTAAAAGTTGGAAATCAAAGAAAGAACAAAAAAAAAACCTTATAAAATTGAAAAATAACCTCTCCAAAACCAAAATGGAAATAAAATATAGACATAGTCATTAATAAAGTTATAGTATATATGTGTAACACAAATATTAAAGGTTTGTGGTGTCTATATATCAAGGATAGAAATAAACTTAATATGTAGCCCAAAAATTACTGTTCATTTTGGTGTGTATAAACAAAACACTGAAGAAATGTGCCAGCCCTCTAGAAATATGCATAATTGAAACATGTTATAACTGAAGTAATAACTCTTCACCAATTAAGACTTACATTTTAAAGCAGTAGTTAAAACAGTATCTACAGATATTCATCTGTAGATTTAGGGAAAGAAGATAATTTATACATTACAGAGAGTATATTTCTATAGTGAATATATTGCTCAGGATTGATTAGCTTATGCTGCCATATTTAACACAATTAGGTTTTCTTTTTCACTCAAAATCTGCTCATACCTAGGCGAATCCTTAGGACAGTTCAGTGATTGATTTGATATCTATCTCTAAGTCCCATCATTTTCTTTTTCTTTTTTTTTTCAGGCTTAATTCACTTTATTTTTCTTGTGTAAAATCCCTATGTTGTAGCCACAGCTGGAGCCTGGGTCCGCTGCAGGGAGACTCTGGTGTGGGTCTTGACGAGGTGGTCAGTGAATTCCTGATAGAGAGACTTGGTAAATACAGTCTCCTTCCAGAGGTCGCGAGTCAGGTAGCTGTGGGTCTTAGAGATGGCATCAAAGGTGGCCTTGGTGAAGTTGCCCAGGGTGGCAGTGCAGCCCTGCACCCAGGGATGAAGCGCACCTGCACAGAGCCGCAGAGGCCTGTCACCTTGCAAGGGTCGGTGTGAGGCTTGCCGATCTTGTTCCCCCAGTAGCCTCTGTGCACGGGGACCATGGAGAGCTTGGACAGGATGATGGCCCCACGGATGGCGGTGGCCACCTCCTTGGAGCACTTAACACCCAGACTGACGTGGCCATTGTAGTCCCCAATAGCAGCAAACGCCTTCAACCTCGTGCGCTGGGCAGCACGGGTCTGCTTCTGCACCAGCATTATCTTCAAAACCTCATCCTTGAGAGAGGCCTTCAGGAAAAAGTCAATGATCTCAGATTCCTTAATGGGCAGGGAGAAGAAAGAGATCTTTTCCAGGGACTTGATCTTCATGTCCTTGACCAAGCGGCCCAGTTTGGTGATGGGCATCCACTCCCTATCCTCGCCTTGCCTAGGCGAGCCCCTCAGCCTCGGCCCCGGCCCCGTCCATGGCCACGACCCCGGCCCCAGATGCCACTACCAAAACCTCTGCAGAAGCCACTGCGGTTCCCCATCCCAGGGCCACCAGAGCCTAGGCCACCCCCCACCTCCTGCACCGGCATCATCCGCCACATCATTTTCAACAAGTGGGCTACAGAATATGGTGACAAGGAAGTGTCCTGGAGAGCCCAATTTTATTCCCTTGATTCTGAAGATACACACTCAAGTTGTACTCACAATTCATTGGCCAGAACGCATATCTTGATTGCCCAATGACTTCCAGAATGCTAAGAAGTATGCCCAGCAAGGAGAGGGGAAATAGATACTGGTTTTCACAAGTAATGTCTCCTAAAAAAACACTTTCATTACATCTACTTTGACAAGAAGACATGGAGAGTAAACACACCTGTAATCAAATATAAGGAAGATTGAAGAGTTCATGATTTTACTGTTTGTTTTTTTTAAAGAAGATAGGATGTGTTCAAATTGTTTGTGTAGTCTATGATTTCTTTCAGCAGTGTTTTATAGTTTTCTTCATAGAGATCTTTCACCCCCTTGGTTAGGTATATACCAAATAATTTTGTTTCATTTTTTGCAACTGTTGTAAAAGGGATTGGGTTTTTGATTTGATTCTCATCTTGGTTGTTGGTTAATATCAATAGCAGTGCTGTTGATTTGTGTACACTGTTTTGTATCTTGTAACTTTACTGAATTCATTTATCAGATCTAGGAGCATTTTGGAGGAGTCTTTAGGGATTTTTAGGGATACCATCATATCATTGGTGACTAGCAACAGTTTGACTTCCTCTTTACTGATCTGGATGCCTTTTATTTCTTTCTTCTGTCTGATTGCTCTGGCTAGCACTTCTGGTACTGTGTTAAATAGAAGTGGTGAAAGTGGGCATCCTTGTCTTGTTCCAGTTTTCAGGGGGAATGCTTTCAATTCTTCCCTGTTCAGTATAATGTTAGCTGTAGGTTTGCCATAGATGGCTTTTATTACCTTGGTGTGTGTCTCCTGTATGCTGATTTTGTTGAGGGTTTAGTCATCAAGAGATGCTGGATTTTGTCAAATGCTTTTTCTACATCATTGAGATGATCATATGATTTTTGTTTTCAATTCTGTTTGTGTGATATATTACATTTATTGACTTGCAGATGTTAAACCATCCCTGCATTCCTGGTATGAAACCCACTTGATCATGGTGAATTTTTTTTTTGAATTCAGTTAGCTAGTTTTTTTTAAAGTATTTTTGAATCGACATTCATCTATGATATTGTCCTGTAGCTTTCTTTTAATGTTATGTCCTTTCTTGATTTTGGTATTAGGGTGATATTGGCTTCATAGAATGATTTAGGGAGGATTCCCTCTTTCTCTAACTTTTGAAATAACTTCAGTAAGACTGGCGGTCAATTCTTCTTTGAGTGCCTGATAGAATTCAGCTATGAATTGATCTGGTCCTAGACTTTTTTTATTGGCAATTTTTCTATTACTGTTTCAATCTTGCTACTTGTAATTGGTCTGTGCAGAGTTTCTTTTTCTTCCTGATTTAATCTAGGTGAATTGTATATTTCCAGGAATTTATCCATCTCCTCTAGATTTTCTAGTTCATATGCATAAAAGTGTTCATAGTAGCCTTGAGAAATCTTTTGTATTTCTGTGGTATCAATTGTAAATCTCTTATTTCATTTCTAATTGAGCTTATTTGGATCTTCTCACTTCTTTTTTTGGTTAATCTCACTAATGGTCTATCAATTTTTTTTTTTTCAAAGAACAGGCTTTTTGTTTTATCTTTTGTATTTTTTTGTTCTGATTTCATTTAGTTCAGCTCTCATCTTTATTATTTCTTTTATTCTGCTAGGCATGAGTTTGGTTTGTTATTGCTTCTCTAGTTCCTTGAGGTGTGACCTTAGGTTGTCTATTTCTGCTCTTTCAGACTTTTTGATGTAGGCATTGAATGCTATGAACTTTCCGCTTAGCACCACTTTTGCTGTGTCTCATAGGTTTTGATATGTTTTGTCACTAATGTTCAGTTTAAAGAATTTTTAAATTCATGATCATGAATGAGTAGAATCAATATTGTGAAAATGACCATACTTCCAAAAGCAATCTATAAATTCAGTGCAACTCTCATCAAAATACCATCATCATTCTTCACAGAACAAGAAAAAAAAAATCCTAAAATTCATATGGAACAAAAAAAGAGCCTGCATAACCAAAGGAAGACTAAACAAAAAGAACAAATCTGGAGGCACCAGTTTACCCAATTTTGAATTATACTATAAGGCCATAGTCACCAAAATAGCATGGTACTTGTATAAAAATGGGCACATAGACTAATGGGACAGAATACAGAAGCCAGAAGTAAAGCCAAATACTTACAGCCAACTGACCTCTGACAAAGCAAACAAAAACATAAACTGGGGAAAGGATACCATATTCAACAAATGATGCTGGGATAATTGGCAAACCACACCTAGAAGAATAAAACTGGAGCCTCATCTCTCAACTTATACAAAAATCAACTCAAGATGAATCAAAGACTAAAATCTAAGACCTGAAATTATAAATATTCTAGGA
This sequence comes from Hylobates moloch, assembly GCF_009828535.3. Taxonomy (NCBI): domain Eukaryota; kingdom Metazoa; phylum Chordata; class Mammalia; order Primates; family Hylobatidae; genus Hylobates; species Hylobates moloch. The sequence goes on from NW_026652278.1 coordinate 126,506,749, forward strand.
GATAACATTGGAAAAACTCTTATAGACGTTAGCTTAGGCAAAGAGCTCATAACCAAGAACCCGAAAGCAAATGTAACGAAAACAAAGATAAATAGATGGGACCAAATTAAATAAGAAAGCATCTCCACAGCAAAAGAAATAATCATCAGAGTAAACAGACAACCCACAGAATGGGAGAAAATCTTCACAAACTATGCATCCAACAAAAGACTAATATCTAGAATCTACAAGGAACTCAAACAAATCAGCAAAATAATAATAATAATAAAAATTCCATCAAAAAGTGGACAAAGGAAATTAATAGACACTTCTCAAAAGAAGATATACAAATGGCCAACAAACATATGAAATAATCCTCAACATCACTAATGATCAGGGAAATGCAAATCAAAACCACAATGTGATACCACCTTACTCTTTCAAGAATGTCCATATTTTAAAAATTAAAAAATAACAGATGTTGGTATAGATGTGGTTAAAAAGGGAACACTTTTACACTGTTGGTGGGAATGTAAACTAGTACAACCATTATGGAAAACAGTATGAAGATTCATTAAAGAATTAAGAGCAGAACTACCATTTGATCAAAAAAATCCCACTACTGGGTATCTACCCAAAGAAACATAAGTCATTATATGAAGAAGATACTTGCAAATGCTTGTTTATAGTGGCACAATTCACAATTGCAAAAACATGGAACCAGCCTAAATGCCAATCAGACAATAAGTAGATAAAGAAAATGTGGTGTATATATCTATATCTATATCTATATCTATATATAGATATAGAATATAGATATATAGAGATATACTATATATAGAGATATATATCCCAGAATACTACTCAGCCATGAAAAGGAATAAAATAACGACATTCACAGCAGCCTGGATGGAGCTGCAGACTATTATTCTAAGTGAAGTAACCCAGGAATGGAAAACCAAACATTGTGTGTTCTTACTTATAAGTGGGAACTAAGCTATGAGGATACAAAGGCAAAAGAATGATATAATGAACTTTGGGGACTCGGGGGGAAATGGTGGGGTTGTGGGGGATAAAAGACTACACATTGGATATAGTGTACACTGCTTGGGCGATAGGTGCACCAGAATTTCAGAAATCACCACTAAAGAACTTTTCCATGCAACCATGTACCACCTGCTTTCCGAAATCTATCGAAATAAGAATAAAAATAGGCTGGGGCCAGTGCCTCAAACCTGTAGTCCTAGGCCTTTGGGAGCCTGAGATAGGCCAGTCACTGGAGGGCAGGAGTTTGAGATGAGCATGGGCAACATGGTGAAACCCAGCCTCTATGAAAAATATAAAAAAATATATATATTAGCCAGGCATGGTGGTGCATGCCTATAGTCTCAGCTATTCACGAGGCTGAAATGGAAGGATTGCTTGAGCCAGGGAGGTGGAGGTTGCAGTAAGCCAAGTTCACACCAATGCACTCCAGTCTGGGTGACAGAGAGAGAACCTGTCTCAGAAATAAGTAGGTCAATAAATAAATAAAATAATGTGAAAATAAGTAAATAAAAATGTGAGAAACTTACTGAATAGAATAAATTAATGAATAAAAGAACAAAGAACATTTATTTTAAAAAAATAAAAAAATAAAATAAAATAAAATTTTGCTCTTAAGACAGGAATTGGGCAGGATAGCCAAGGTAAGAGAAAAACTCAAAAAAGACCATCGGAGTGCTATTTAGTACAGTGTGTGCAGGTGCTAAGGGCATGAATAAGGATGAAATTACAGGAATTTTAAAAATATATAAGGGAACTTAGGAAAGAAGCAAGCTTCAGTTTTCATAAATGATTGAAATTTGAGTATGAGAAGAAAAGAAGTCACAAACATGACTATGATTTTCAAAAAGAAGTAAAAAGACTCCTCAAGCTCTCTGTTTAGTACTTCTCTTCACAATGTAAAAGGAAAAAATTCATACTGGAAAAAATTCATACTGAAAAAAAGAAAAAATATTACAACAAACCACTCACAGAAATGTGCATAGTCACCTAAAATTATCTCTACCAGCTTATAAAAACACCAGTTACATAGTAGTGGAATTCCTCAGTTGTTTCCCTGGCCATGGAAGAATACAAGCCCTTTCGATGCAGTTTAAGTTTCAGGGTTAAACACTTGAAGTTTCCTATATTTGGCATAAAAATGGGGTCATACAGAGGATATATTGAACTGTTATTGAGTAGTTATGTGTTTATTTTTCTGGCTCTGCCACCAAGGCTTTTTGTGATTCTGGAAAACACAACTTTTCTGGATCATTTTTTTCCTCTAAAGAATTTTCAATAAAAGATGACCAAAGTCTTTAGCTGAAACATTCTAACTTTACCAGGAATGATACATGTTACATTGCCTTATTTAATTTCTACTTAGGACAACATACCAAATTAAAATAGTGATTAAAAGAGAACTTGAAAAATTCTAAAAATTATTTTTTCAAGATTCCTAGGATTTTTGTTTTATGACATTTTTACAGTGAAAGCACTTTATAAGATAGCCCTTGTTATACTAGGAAGTTAAATCAAGATAGAGTTGGAACTTAGATGGAACTAGTTTTTTCAAAATGGAGTTATTTGGTAAATAAGAAATGTAATAATATCCATATTTCAATTGTTATTCCAGGGTATTTGTAAACATGGGAATCTTTCTGATCTTTCCCAGTAATTATTGGGAATCTTCAGAAAGCATTTCTTTCAAATAACAGGCATACTACCTTATTGTGGATTTTATGGTAAAGTTCTTAACATTTTACAATTTTCCTAAGAAATGTCTCTTTTTGCAAGTGCTATGTAATATGTTGTTTTTAATGCATCAGCTATGAATACATTTATTTTCAATACAGCATTTGAGGATCAGGTAGTTTATTTATTATACCATTTTTTTTTCTTTTTTTTTCCAGAGTAAGTGTAGAAAAGAAAAGGCCTGCTAAGAGTTGAAATATAATCTTTCTTTATGTTAGGGGGAGAAACAAGCCTGTGAACCTAAAATGGCAGCTAAGAAAGGATAGTATTTATAGAAGCTAGAATATGAAAGGAAATGCCAGGAGATGTCAAAATTGATTGAAACGCTCAAGCCTGACAGCTCTGAAATTTGCAGGTTGAATACCTGCCACAATTTGTGAAAGATCCTCTATATTCTGAAACTGCTTGGCTTAGCTAGCATTGTATAGAAATGGATGAGAGAAGCCAAGAAACTATAAGCTATATCCTAGTGCCATTTCATTCCTAAAGCTTGCCCTAATACATATTACTCTGCAATTTAAAACACGGCTAGAAAAGTATATATGGATGTTAATTAGAAATTTATCCTCTAGTGACTTTTTTCTATGTCATACATGAATAATTTCAAAATGTAAACACTTTCAAATAACATTTTTCCTACTGAGGTGCTTACTTATTATTTAAGTGATTTGTACATGAATGTATGCTCTCTAATTAAATATATTTATTTACCCGCTATTTTATATTTACTTAGGTACGGTTGTGTGTGTCTATGTGTGTATGTAACAGTTAAATATTTACTTGACTTATGGTACTGAAGAATCTGAGCAGCTTTATTAAATAAGATTGGCTGAATTGCAGAATGCTCTAAACAACTAGGCAAGAAGATAATAAATAAGCATTGACCAAAGAAAATGCATAGAAGACAGTCAGGATCTCTTGGGTAATAAAGGGTAACACAGTCTATTTAAAGTGTACCATCTATTTAAAGCTTACCGGCGGGGATGTTTGCAAGTGTTGAAACAAAACTGGAATGGAAATAAAATGATTTGATTTTAGCTAAATCAAACAAGGTAAATGGTAAAGCAGGGAGATATTTACTTTAGTCTTTGTAGAGATTCTTTTTAGTCTAGCAAAATCCACGTCCCCACTCTCTTTACCCTACATTATATTCTTTAAACACATATACATACCCACCCACACATATACATAATATTTCAAATATAGAAAGAAATAACTGTAGCTATTATAGTTAAAATACTGTTCTACAATACACAACTCTACTAATATAAAAATTATTTGACTCTAACTGGTATTTACTCATAAAATAATGCCAAAAGTTGCATATTAGTAGAGACTGAGCACCTTAGCTGTGTTTTTTCTTTATTCTTCTATTAGAAGCAGTGATGTCTTTGTAGACATTACATATTTTGTTAAAAAATTTGACAAACTACAAGTCCTCAATCTTTCCAAAGAACAATAATGCAAAAGAAAACATACAAAAGATTTAGCATTTCACTATTGAGGATAATGAATAATACTTTTCTTCTTTTTTAATACCGTTTTTCAGAATTGAGAGAAACTGGAATATTGACTTCAAAAAAACAGTTCCATAAAAATATAGTTATCCTTATATAATATCAGAAGATAGAAAAATTATATTCAAATACATACATTTATTTTTTAAATAGGTATTATTAAAAAGGCTGATGTCAATAAATATCAACATCCTTAACAAATTTGAGAAATAGGTTCTGAAAATTTCACTACCAACAACAAAAAGTGTAGAAAGCTCTGATCTAATTACTATTCAGGAATATAATTAATTTGTTGTAATTTAAATAGGAAAAAGAAAAACAAGTGAGAAGTTGACAAAGAGAAATACTTTAAATGTGTTTACTTTCCTTTAGGGATAGTGTACCTTTCCTATTTAGATGGACTCTACCATCATCAGAGCTTTGGTATATGTTTACTACTCCATCTTCATTTAAACCTGGTACTGTTGCCCCAGTCACTCCCAACCCATCCGCCTCCATTTGAGTAGCCTGCCTTTCCTGTGGTTTTGTCATTTTATTCTATCCTTTACTGAATTTTAATGTCACCATTCCCCTATCTACTTGAAATGATTATGACTTTAAAGCCAATGGCTACAACTTTAGTACAATGCACTAAACTTTAATCAAATGGTGACTTTAGAGTCAATTATATGGCAAATATTAAACTCTCAAAGGTCATTGGAATAAATCAATAAAGGTAATATAGCAGTGTGATAACTTCAGATTGTGTAGTATTTATTGCAAATAACTTATGAGCAAAATAAACTATATTCAAAATGTATTTAAATATTTTAGAGTAGTCTAAAAGATAGCCTAATTGCTGGTATAATCTGTCCGATAAATAGAAAAATAAAATTAGATAAAGTTAGCTAAATCTAACTATGTAGAAATATCTTTGTGATAATAGGTGATGTGGTTTGGCTCTGTATCCCCACCCAAGTCTCATCTTGAATTGTAATCCCCGTTGGTTGAGGGAGGGACCTGTAATTCCCATGTGTCAAGGGAGGGAAGTGATTGGATTATGACACTGTTCTTGTGATAGTGAGTAAATTATCATGAGATCTGATGGTTTTATAAATAATAGTTTTTCCTGCACTGGCACACGTGCACTCTCTCTTGCCTGCTGCCATGTAAGACATGCCTGCTTCCCCTTTCACCAGGATTGTAAGTATCCCGAGGCCTCCCAAGCCATGTGGAGCTGTGACTCAATTAAACCTCTTTCCTTTGTAATGACCTAGCCTTGAATATTTCTTTATAGCAGTGTAAGAATGGATTAATACAGTAAATTGGTACCACAGAGAGTAGGCCACTGCTATCAAGATACCCAACAATGTGGAAGTGACTTTGGAGCTGGGAAACAGGGAGAAGTTGGAACAGTTTGGAGGGCTCAGAAGAAGAAAGGAAGATGTGGGGAAGTTTGGAACTTCCTAGAAGCTTGTTGAATGATTTTGATCAAAATGCTGATAATGATGAGGACAATGAAGTCTAGGCTGAGGTGGTCTCAGATGGAGATGAGGAACTTATTGGGAACTGGAGTAAACATCATTCTTGCTATGCTTTAGCAAAGAGACTGGCAGCATTTTACTCCTGCCCTAGAGATATGTGGAACTTTGAGCCTGAGAGCTGATTTAGGGTATCTGAGGAGAAATTTCCAAGGAGCAAAGTGTTCTAGAGGTGACAGAGGGTAAAAGTTTGAAAAACTTGGAACCTGCAAATGCAATAGAAAAACAAAACCCATTCTCTGGGAAGAAATTCAAGCCTGCTGCAGAAATTTGCATAAGTAACAAGAAGCCAAATGCTAATTGCCAAGATAATAGGAAAAATGTCTCCAGGGCACATCAGAGACTTTGGCCGCAATCCCTCCCATCACAGGCCTGGAGGCCTGGGAGGGAAAATGATTTCATGGGCAAGCCCCAGGGCTCGACTGCTGTGTGCAGCCTTCTGAACATGGGGCCCTGTTTCCCGGGTTATTCAGCTCCAGTCCTGGCTAAAAGGGGCCAAGGTACACCTTGCACTGTGGCTGCACTGAGGGTGTAGGCCACACCTTGGTGGCTTTCACATGGTGTTGGGCCTGTGGATACACAGAAGTCAAGAATTAAGGTTTGGGAACCTCCACCTAGATTTCAGAGGATGTATAGAAATGCCTGAATCTCTAGGCAGAAGTTTGCTGCAGGGGCAGAGCCCTCATAGAGAACTTCTGCTAGGCAATGTGAAAGGAAAATGTGAGGTTGAAACCCCCACTCATAGTCCCTACTGGGGCACTGTTTAGTGGAGCTGTGAGATGAGGGCCACCATCCTCCAGACCCCAGAATGGTAGATTCACAGACAGCTTGCGCTGTACACCTGGAAAAGCCACAGACACTCAACATCAGCCTGTGAAAGCAGCCCGGAGGGGGACTGTATCCTGCAAAGCCACAGGTGTGGGGTTGCGCAAGACCATGGGAGCCCACCTCTTGCATCAGCATGACCTGGATGTGAGACATAAAGTTAAAGGAGATCATTTTGGAGCTTTAAAATTTAATAACTACCCTATTGGATTTCAGACTTGCATGGGGCCTGTAGCTCCTTTGTTTTGGCCAATTTCTCTCATTTGGAATGGAAACACATACCCAATGCCTGTAACTCCACTGTATCTTGGAAGTAACTAACTTGTCTTTGGTTTTACAGGCTCAAAGGTGGAAGGAACTTGACTTGTCTCAGAAGAGACTCTGGACTTTGACTTTTAAACTAATGCTGAAATGAGTTAAGACTTTGTGGGATTGTTGGGAAAGCATGATTGGTTTTGAAGTGTATAAAGGACATAAGATTTGTGTGGGGGCAGGGGAAGAATGATATGGTTTGGCCCTCTGTCTCCAATCAAACCTCATTTCTAATTGTAATCCCCACAAGTTGAGGGAGGAAACTATAATCCTGTTTCCAGGGAAAGAAGTGATTGAATTATGGGGGTGGTTTCCCTCATGCTATTCTAATGAGAGCGTGTGTATTCTCATGTGATCTAATGGTTTTATAAATGCACTCTTTTTTTTTCTTTTTTTAAATTATTATACTTTAAGTTCTAGGGTACATGTGCACAATGATAAATGCACTCTTTCTTACCTGCGGCCACATAAGATGTGCCTGCTTCCCTTTCCACCATGACTGTAAGTTTCCTGAGTCCTCCCCAGCCATGTGGAACTGTGAGTCAATTTAACCTCTTTCCTTTATAGACTACCCAGTCTTGGGTATTCTATATAGCAGTGTGAGAATGGACTAATATAACAGGAATATTAGCTTTTTGTTTTATAAAAGAGTTTAGTTTTTTTTAATCAATTTGAGTTAAATACTGAAGAATAATGACATAGCAGAAAGAACAGGTTATTTTTAACTAGTTAATCTGAACTTGAATCTCAGGTTTGTTATTTATTGCTGTCTGATCATGGGGAAGTTACAAGCACTCTCAGCCTCGATTACCTCTGCATGCAAATAGGCATGTAATTAGTGTTGTAAATGAGAAAATACCCTAACTCAGTGATCATCTTTGGAAGTTACTTGGTAATATTTGATCTCGCATTAAGTTGCCAGCTCTACTTTTTCCCATAAGATAACTCATGTATTTATTTAACATTTAAGATCCTAAAATCAAATGTGATACGAAATCAAAATCCAATAGAGAACTAAAGAAAGAAAAGGGATTTAATATCACCTCTGCCACTTGATGGGTGTGCACTATTGAGGAAAATACTTTAAAATCCAAGCCTCATATTTCTGAAAACTAAGGACAAAACTATGCAAACTACCTACTTCATATGGATGCTGTGGAGATCAAGTTAGAAAACACATGTGAATAATTGAAAATTATGTTTGTATTAAGTATAAATGAGACTAAAATTGAAAGTATGACTCAATGTTATTCTAAATAAAAGTGAAAGAAAAGTGGGAGAGTAAGTCTTCACTGGATGATCTTTCAGTTAAAATTTGTTATACTACTTATTTTATCAAACTAGTGTTTATTTGAAATTAAAAAAAACTCACTTTTTAAACCATACAAATAAAATCACATAAAGTAGTCAATCAGAAAATAACATGTTGAATTACAGATTATTTTGGAATTAGGGACAGTGGAGACATCTGAGGCATAACACTTGGTAAGATTTCTACCTTATCAAAAGAGAAATCTTCAAGCATGCCAATGTAAAGGCAAAGACTTAAGGTAACAGGTAGAACAATGAGTTGGAGCGAGGTCCAGAAACTGGGAACCTCCATAAAGCTGCTAGTCCCAGTCTCACAGAGTGAGTCAACTTTAAGTCCATGGCAGAAAGGATCAAGGTTTGTATCAAATGGAGGTAGCGTTTTCAAATTCAGTGACAGCGGAGAGTTAGGTGTGCGGACAGGGATACAACAGGGAGAACACAGCAAGGGTGATGATTGATAACTCATGAGGCAGGCATGAATTGACAAACTATGTTTTTCAAAGGAAGTCCCTTTGTTAATAGGAGACAAATAGGAAAAACATACTCTAGCTTTTAGGATGAAGGGTTAGCAGTAGACATACCTAGGAGTGAACTGTAGAGGAGTTATGTGTATCTATTTCTAGGTTTTCACAGAGAATGCATGCTAAATTTCACAGACAGAAGGGTTTCTCTAAAAAAGCAATGTCATCAGTAAATATATAAAAAGCACAACTGCCACATTTATTAAAAACTATTAAATTACAAAATGATCAGGATACTCTCATTGTAATCATTTTTATCATGTTTACTATGCATGATATTAAAAACACATTGCATATTATGCATATTATGGCAATTCTAACAAGTTTATGTGGAGGTTGCTCATTTTTTCCATTATCTTCTTTTGTTTTGGTTTTCTTATCCTTTTTCATGGTGAAATTGTATTACAGCATATGATTCAGAAGATAGCTACTTTATTACATATATATGAAAGGAAATGAACCATATACTTGAGATGAAGTTTGTCACTGAGATAGAAAATCTCTTAATCTCTAAATATATAAAATATCTCATTTATTTAATTCTTTCACCCATTACTGTTATTACTTATTCGTTTATTTTATTAAAGACATTGAAACTTTAAAATTACTCAGAAATTTAAGACCAGTATAATCTCCACTTTTTAGTAATTATAGAAGAAATGAGAAAAGATTTGATTATTTTCTCTACACAAATTAACTTTGAGACATCATTCTTTTATTTCCCCTGAATAAACTTCCAGCTTCTTAAATAATTTTTATCATAAAGTTTTCATACAACTTTTAAATATAGATATTTTCATAAAATGTTACACAAAGTATCTACACTTATTTATATTCCCACCAGAACAACTACAAATGTCTCTGGAGAATTATATTCTGTGAAGATGAGTTTTAAAATATTAATGACTTTGAAAATAAAGAAGGTAGAGGGAGGTGGAGCAAGATCACCAAATTGAAACCCCACCCTCACATGAGCACCAAATTAAACAATTATCCATCTCCATAAGATCCAAAAATCAAGTGAGTGATCACAGTACCTGGCTTTAACATTATGTAAAGGAAAGAGTCACTGAAGAGGGTAGGAAAGGCAATCTTGAATTGCAAACACCTCCCCTCCCTCATGCCATGTCTGCAGCCTCACGGTGCAGAGAGAGAATCTGTGTGCTTGGAGAAGGGAATAAACAGTGATTGTGGAACCTTGTATTGAAACTCAGCGCTGCTCAACAAAGAGCAGAATTCAGCCATCATTCACTGAGGGGGCATTTAGACCGGCCCAAACCACAGAGGAATCATTCCTCCCAGGTGTCAGAATTTGAGTTCTGGCTAGCCCCAACACCATAAGCAAAAGCGTTTTAGGCTTCTAAATATACTTGAAAGGCAGTCCAGGCCATAAGGACTGCAACCTGGACAAGTTCTGGTGCCATACTAGACTTCAAGCTCATGGACTGGGGGTGCACAGGACCTAGTGAGAAAGCAGCTGGGGCAGCCAAGGGGAGTGCTTGCATCACCCCTCTCCAAAAATCAAGGCAGCATATCTCACAGCTGTGAGACCCCTTCCTTCTGCTTAAGGAGAGTAGAGAGGAAAATAAATAGAACTGTGTCTTGCAACTTGAATACCAGCTCAGCCATAGTAGAATGTGGAATCTGGAAGAGTCCTGCGGTTCCTGCTCTAGGCCCTAGCTCTTGAACAAAATCTGTAGACACACCCTGGGCCAGAAGGGAACCTGGTGTCTTGAAGGAAAGAAATAAATTCTGACAGGATTCATCACCTGCAGACCCCTTGGGGCTTGAATAAATAACAGTGGTAGCCAGGCAGTACTTGCTGTGGGAGTTGGGAGAGAACCAGTTCCGTATTGGCTTCAAGTGAGACACAGCACATTTTAGTCATGGTGGCCATGAGAAGAGACTCCTGGCTGAGGAAGGAGAAGGAAGAGTAAAGGCGACTTTGTCTTGCAGCTTGGGTACCCGTTCAGCTACAGTGAAGTAGAGCACCAAGTGGGCTCCTGGGGATCCTGATTCCAGACTGTGGCTCCTGTCTGGCATTTATGGTCTCACCCTGGGCCAAAGGGAAGCCCATAGCCCTGAAGGAAGAGATCCAAGTTTGGTAACATTTACCATAAGCTATCTGTGGAGAACTTGGGTCTTGAGTGAATATTGGTGTTAGCCAGGCAGTACTTGCCATGGTCCTGGGGTGGTAGTGGCCATAGGGAAATACTCCTTCTCCTTGATGAAAGGAGGAAGAAGAGTCTGCTTGATGAAAGGTGAAAGAAGAGTGGGAAGAAAGTTGTCTTGTGGCTCAGGTGCTAGCTCAGCCATAGAAGAATAGAGCATCAAGTAGACTCCTGAGATTCGTGACTTGAGGCCCTGGCTCTCAGACACCATTTCTGGACATGCTTTAGCCTTGGGGAAAGCTTGCCTCCCTGAAAAGAAAGACACAAGCCTGGCTGAATTTGTTGCCAACTGACTGAAGAGACCTTGGGCCTTGAGTGATCACTGAAGATAGCCAGGCAGTGGATGTTGTGGCCCTTGGGCAAGACCCACTGCTGTGCTGGCTTTAGATCTGACTCTGCACATTCTCAGTAGTGGTGTCCACAGAGTTACTTGTGTCACCACTTCCCCAGCTCTAGACAGCTCAAAATGGAGAGAGAGAGAGAGACTCCATTTGTTTGGGGGAAAGTAAGAATAAGAACAAGAGTCTCTGCCTGGTAATACAGGAAATGCTCTTGGTTCTTACCCAAGATTACTAAGGCAATACTTTATGAGTCTGCAAGAACCATAATATTACTGGGCTTGGGGTACCCTCTCTAATGCAGATATAGCTGCAGTGACCAGAAACTTAGGTCACAATACCCAAATTCCTTTAAATACCAGAAAAAACCTCCCACAACAGTATGGACACAATCAAGCCCGACTGTGATGACTGCAATAAATATCTTACTCTTCAAAGCCAACATTGATGAACATCCATAAGAATCAAGACCATTCAAGAAAACATGACTTCACAAAATGAACTAAGTAAGGCACCAGTGACCAATCCTGGAATGACATAGATATGTGACCTTTCAGATAGAGAATTCAAGATAGCTGTTTTGAGGAAGCTCAACAAAATTCAAGATAGAACAGAGAAGAAATACAGAATACAATCAGAAAAACTTGATAAAAGAGATTGAAATATTTTTTAGAAATCACACAGAAATTCTGGAGCAAAAAAATTCAATGGACTTATTGAAGAATGCATCGAAGTCTGTCAACAGAAGAATTTATCAAGTAGAAGAAAGAAATAGTGAGCCTGAAAACAGATTACCTTGAAAATGTACAGTCATAGGAAGCAAAAGAAGAAAGAATAAAAATGAATGAAGCATGCTTACAAGATCTAGAAAATAGTTTCAAAGGGCAAATCTAAGAGTTAGTGGCCTTAAAAAGGAGGTTGAGAGAGATCAGGGTAGAAAGTGTATTCAAATGCATAATAACAGAGAACTTTCCAAACCGAGAGAAAGATATCAATATTCAAGTACAAGAAGGTTGTAGAACACCAAGCAGAGTTAACCCAAACAGGAAAAGCTGAAGACATTTAATAATCAAACTCCCAGAGGTCAAGGATAAGGAAAGGATCCTAAAAGTAGTAAGAGAAAAAAGAAACAAATAACACGCAATGGAACTCTAACATGTCTGGCAGTACATGTCTCAGTGGAAACCTTACACATCAGAAGAGAATGGCATGACACATTTAAAGTGCTGAAGGAAAAAAAAATCAGAAAACACCCTCAACACCAGTCCTAGTCTACAAGAAAAGGTAAAGGGGTTTCTTCAATCTGAAAGAAAAAGATGGCAATGAGCATGAAGAATCAACTGAAGGTACAAAACTCACTGGTAAGAGTAGATACATGGAAAAACACAGAATATTATAACACTTGAATTGTGGTGAGTTAATTAGTTATATCTTGAGTAGAATGACTAAAAGATAAACTGATCAAAAACAATAACTACAACAAATTTTCAGGACATAAAGAGTATAATAAAATATAAACAGAAACAACAAAAAAGTTTTAAAACAAAGGAGTGAAGTTAAAGTGTAAGATTTTATTACTTTTTCTCATTTGCCTTTGCAATCAGTGTTAAAAGTTGTCATCAGTTTAAAACAATTGGTTATAATATATTATTTGCAAACCTCAGGGTAACCTCAAATTAAAAATCCCACACCACTGATGGGTCTTGACTCTTTATCCAATTTGCTAATCTGTGTCTTTTAATCAGAGCATTTAGCCCATTTACACTTAAGGTTAATATTGTTATGTATGAATTTGATCCTGTCATTATGACGTTAGCTGGTTATTTTGCTCATTAGTTGATGCAGTTTCTTCCTACCATCGATGGCCTTTACAATTTGGCATGTTTTTGCAGTGGCTGATACCAGTTGTTCATTTCCATGTTTAGTGCTTCCTTCAGGAGCTCTTGTAGATAAAGAGTCAAGACCCATCATTGTGCTGTATTCAGGAGACCCATCTCACGTGCAGAGACACATAGGCTCAAAATAAAGGGATGGAAGAAGATCTACCAAGCAAATGGAAAACAAAAAAAGGCAGGGGTTGCAATCCTAGTCTCTGATAAAACAGACTTTAAACCAACAAAGATCAAAAGAGACAAAGAAGGCCATTACATAATGGTAAAGGGATCAAATCAACAAGAAGAGCTAACTATCCTAAATATATACGCACGCAATACAGGAGCACCCAGATTCATAAAGCAAGCCCTTAGAGACCTACAAAGAGACTTAGACTCCCACACAATAACAATGGGAGACTTTAACAACCCACTGTCAACATTAGACAGATCAACGAGACAGAAAGTTAACAAGGATATCCAGGAATTGAACTCAGCTCTGCACCAAGCAGACCTAATAGACATCTACAGAACTCTTCACCCCAAATCAACAGAATATACATTCTTCTCAGCACCACATCATACTTATTCCAAAATTGACCACATAGTTGGAAGTAAAGCACTCCTCAGCAAATGTAAAAGAATAGAAATTATAACAAACTGTCTCTCAGACCACAGTGCAATCAAACTAGAACTCAGGATTAAGAAACTCACTCAAAACCGCTCAACTACATGGAAATTGAACAACCTGCTCCTGAATGACTACTCAGTACATAACGAAATGAAGGCAGAAATAAAGATGTTCTTTGAAACCAATGAGAACAAAGACGTAACATTCCAGAATCTCTGGGACACATTTAAAGCAGTGTGTAGAGGGAGATTTATAGCACTAAATGCCCACAAGAGAAAGCAGGAAACATCTAAAATTGACACCCTAACATCACAATTAAAAGAACTAGAGAAGCAAGAGCAAACATATTCAAAAGCTAGCAGAAGGCAAGAAATAACTAAGATCAGAGCAGAACTGAAGGAGATAAGACACACAAAAAACCCTTCAAAAAATCAATGAAACCAGGAGCTGGTTTTTTGAATAGACCAACAAAATTGATAGACTGCTAGCAAGACTAATAAAGAAGAAAAGAGAGAAGAATCAAATAGATGCAATAAAAAATGATAAAGGGGATATCACCACCGATCCCACAGAAATACAAACCACCATCAGAGAATATAAACACCTCTACACAAATAAACTAGAAAATCTAGAAGAAATGGAAAAATTCCTGGACACATACACACTCCCAAGACTAAACCAGGAAGAAGTTGAATCCCTGAGTAGACAAATAACACCCTCTGAAATTGAGGCAATAATTAATAGTCTACCAACCAAAAAAACTCCAGAACCAAATGGATTCACAGCCAAATTCTACCAGAGGTACAAGGAGGAGCTGGTACCATTCCTTCTGAAACTATTCCAATCAATAGAAAAAGAGGGACTCCTCCCTAGCTCATTTTATGAGGCCAGCATCATCCTGATCCCAAAGCCTGGCAGAGACACAACAAAAGAAGAGGATTTTAGAACAATATCCCTGATGAACATTGATGTAAAAATCCTCAGTAAAATACTGACAAACTGAATCCAGCAGCACATTAAAAAGCTTATCCACCATGATCAAGTGGGCTTCATCCCTGGGATGCAAGGCTGGTCCAACATACACAAATCAATAAACATAATCCTTCATATAAACAGAACCAAAGACAAAAATCACATGATTTTCTCAATAGATGCAGAAAAGGCCTTTGACAAAATTCAACAGCCCTTCATGATAAAAACTCCCAATAAATTAGGTATTGAGGGGACATGTCTCAAAATAATAAGAGCTATTTATGACAAACCCACAGCCAATAGCATACTGAATGGGCAAAAACTGGAAGCATTCCCTTTGAAAACTGGCACAAGACAGGGATGCCCTCTCTCACCACTCCAATTCAACATAGTGTTGGAAGTTTTGGTCAGGGCAATGAGGCAGGAGAAATAAATAAAGGGTATTCAATTAGGAAAAGAGGAAGTAAAATTGTCCCTGTTTGCAGATGACATGATTGTATATTTAGAAAATCCCATCGTCTCAGCCCAAAATCTCCTTAAGCTGATAAGCAACTTCAGCAAAGTCTCAGGATACAAAATCAATGTGCAAAAATCACAAGCATTCTTATACACCAATAACAGACAAACAGAGAGCCAAATCATGAGTGAACTCTCATTCACAATTGCTTCAAAGAGAATAAAATACCTAGGAATCCAACTTACAAGGGGTGTCAAGGACCTCTTCAAGGAGAACTACAAACCACTTCTCAACGAAATAAAAGAGGACACAAACAAATGGAAGAACATTCCATGTTCATGAATAGGAAGAATCAATATCATGAAAATGGCCATACCACCCAAAGTAATTTATAGATTCGATACCATCCCCATCAATCTACCAATGACTTTCTTCACAGAATTGGAAAAAACAACTTTAAAGTTCATATGGAACCAAAAAAGGGCCTGCATTGCCAAGACAATCTTAAGCCAAAAGAACAAAGATGGAGGCATCACGCTACCTGACTTCAAACTATACTACAAGGCTACAGTAACAAAAATAGCATGGTACTGGTACCAAAACAGAGATATAGGCCAATGGAACAGATCAGAGCCCTCAGAAATAATACCACACATCTACTACCATCTAATCTTTGATAACCCTGACAAAAACAAGCAATGGGGAAAGGATTCCCTATTTAATAAAAGGTGCTGGGAAAACTGGCTAGCCATATGTAGAAAGCTGAAACTGGATCCCTTCCTTACACCTTATACAAAAATTAATTCAAAATGGATTAAATACTTAAATGTTAGACCTAAAACCATAAAAACCATAGAAGTAAACCTATGCAATACTGTTCAGGACATAGGCATGGGCAAGGACTTCATGTCTAAAACACCAAAAGCAATGGCTACAAAAGCTAAAATTGACAAATGGGATCTAATTAAACTAAAGAGCTTCTGCACAGCAAAAGAAACTACCATCAGAGTGAACAAGCAACCTTCAGATTGGGAGAAAAGTTTTGCTATCTACTCATCTGACAAAGGGCTAATATCCAGAGTCTACAAAGAACTCAAACAAACTTAGAAGAAAAAAACAAATAACCCCATCAAAAAGGGGGCAAAGTATATGAACAGACACTTCTCAAAAGAAGACATTTATGCAGCCAAAAGACACATGAAAAAATGCTCATCATCACTGGCCATCAGAGAAATGCAAATCAAAACCACAATGAGATACCATCTCACACCAGTAGAATGGCCATCATTAAAAGTCAGGAAACAACAGGTGCTGGAGAGGATGTGGAGAAATAGGAAAACTTTGACACTGTTGGTGGGACTGTAAACTAGTTCAACCATTGTGGAAGACAGTGTGGCGATTCCTCAAGGATCTAGAACTAGAAATACCATTTGACCCAGCCACCCCATTACTGGGTATATACCCAAAGGATTATAAATCATGCTACTATAAAGACACATGCAAACGTATGTTTATTGCAGCACTATTCACAATAGCAAAGACTTGGAACCAAGCCAAATGTCCAAAAATGATAGACTGGATTAAGAAAATGTGGCACATAGACACCATGGAATACTATGCAGCCATAAAAAAGGATGAGTTCATGTCCTTTGTAGGGACATGGATGAAGCTGGAAACCATCATTCTCAGCAAACTCTCGCAAGGGCAAAAAAACAAACACCACATGTTCTCACTCATAGGTGGGAATTGAACAATGAGAACGCTTGGACATAGGAAGGGGAACATCATACACTCGAGCCTGTCATGGGGTGGGGGGAAGAGGGGAGGGATAGCATTAGGAGATATACCTAATGTAAATGATGAGTTAATGGGTGCAGCACACCAACATGGCACGTGTATACATATGTCACAAACCTGCATGCTGTGCACATGTACCCTAGAGCTTAAAGTATAATAAAAAAAAAATCCTACACCAGATAGACAAAAATAAAAGCAAGAAATTAAAATATACCACCAGAGAAAATTACCTTGGCAAAAAGGACAGGAAAGGAGAAAGAAAGGAAAATAAGACCACAAAACACCCAGAAAACAAATAACAAAATGACAGTAATGAATTCTTATTTATTTATAAGAGCATCAAATGTAAATAGAATAAACTTGCCAATTTAAAGACATAGAGTGGCTGAATGAATTAAAAAACAAGACCCAATGACCTGGGTTTATAAGAAACACACTTCACCTATAAAGACACACATAGACTGAAATTAAATACATGGCAAAAGATATTACCTGCAAATGGAAACCTGAAACAGCAGGAGTAGCTATACTGATATGATATAATTATCAGATATAATTCAATATAAACACTATAAGAAGAGACAAAGAAGGTCATTATCATAATAATAAATGAAACAATTCAGCAAGAGAATATAACAGTTGCGAATATATATGCATTCAACAATGGAACACACAGATATATAAAGCAAATATTATTAGAGCTAAACAGATGTATGAAAACCAGTACAATGTTAGCTGGAGACTTCAACACCCCACTTTCAGCATTAGACAGATCATTGAGATAGAAAACCAATAACAAAAACAACAACAACAACAACAAAAATCATTGCACTTAATCTTTACTATGGACCAAATAAACCTAATAGATATTGACAAAACATTTCATCCAATAACTACAAAATATACTTTCTTCTCTTCATCTCAAGAATAGGCCATATTTTAAGCCACATAGCAAGTCTTAAAACATTCAAAAAATGAAATTATAACGTGTCTTCTATGATCACAATGAAATAAAACTAGAAATCAATAATAAGAGGAACTTTGGAAGCTATACAAACACAAGGTAATTAAACAATATGCTTCTGATTGACCAGTAGGTCAATGAAGGAATTAAGAAGTACTTAAAAAATTTCTTGAAACAAATGATAATTGAAATACAACATACCAAAACCCATGATATACAGCAAAGGCAGTACTAAAAGTTTATAGCAATAAATGCCCATACAAAAATGTAAAAAAACTTTCAAATAACCAATCCAAAAATGTATCTTAAAGAACTAGAAAAAATGGAGGAAACCAAACCTAAAATTAGTAGAAAAGAAATAATAAAGATCAGAGCAGAAATAAATGAAATTGAAATTAAAAAAAAAGGAAGATCAATAAAATGAAAAGGTTTTTTTAAAAAAGATAAACAAAATTGAAAGACCTTTAGCCACACTAGGAAAAAAAGAGAGAATACCCAAATAAATTAATAATTAAATAAATTATTAATAAAAATAATTAATTAAAGATGTATCTCACACAAGTTAAAATGGCTTTCATCCAAAAGACAGGCAATAACAAATGATGATGAGGATGTGGAGAAAACGGAACCTCTGTGCACTGTTGGTGGGAATGTAAATTAGTACAACCACTGTGGAGAACAGCATGGAAAAACCTAGAAATAATATTATTTTATGATCCATCAATACCATTGCTATACACCTCCCCCAAAAAAAGGGAATTGGTATGCGCAAGAGATATCTGCACTTCTATGTTCACTGATGCACTATTCACAATAGCTAAGATTTGAGACAACCTAAATGTCTGTTAAAGATAAATGGTTAAAGAAAATGTGGTCCATATACACAATGGAATACTATTCAGCTGTATAAAAGAATGAGATTCTGTCATTTCCAAGAACATAGATGGAACTGTAGGATATTATGTTACATAAAATAAGCCGGATACAGTAAGACGATCTTTGTGTGTTCTCACTCATTTGTGGGACCTAAAAATTAAAACAATTGAACTTATGGAAATAGAGAGTAGAATGATGGTTACTAGAGTCTGAGAAAGGTAGTTGGGTGATGCGGGAAATGGGAATGATTAATGGGCACAATAATATATAGAATGTATAAGATCTAGTATTTGATAGCAAAGCAGGGTGATTACAGTCAACAATAACTTGTTATAGATTTTTTAAAAACTAAAAGTGTATAATTGGAACATTTGTAACAAAAGATGATAAATGCTTGAGGTGATGGATAGAAAACAATAAAGTATAGATTCCTAGATAAATGGGTACCCATCTGATAAAGGCCTTAGCCCTATTAACACAAAAGAGAAAAGTAATAATGGATAGTTTATAGTTCAAAGAATAGATTTTTATAGCTGTTATTTTAGTATGGATAAATAATAATATTAATAGGTAACAAGAATAATTTAGCAGACAACAACATTAAATATAAGTATGTAATTGAATCTAAATTATTTTAATGGCTCTTTATAAATTTCAGATTTCTGCATAGACTAGAAATACTATATTTTGCAAAACTGGAATGCTAAATATAATAATGATTTAAGCTATATTATTATATAACCACATTTTATGAAGTTATTTTAAATTATATTAAAACAAAAGACTAAAAATAACCTCCTACATTATGTTTTAGCCTCAAAATTCAAGCTCAAAATAGAAACAACATTATTATGGACAGATAAAATATTTTGGTTTTCATTTTAGTGCCTTTTGTGTCTGGTGACAAGTAGAAAATCAGTTTTCCAGTCTGTATTTGGACTTCCCTGAGAGAGGACTGGCCTTGTGTGCCAAATATCCCAATTATGGGAATATTAAAACTTTTCATACTGTGATACTGTGTGGTGTGTGTGCATGTGTGTGTGTGTGTGATCATCAGACTTCACTTCAGAATCAAATTGGGGCCGGGAGGTCCATATGTTTTGGCAGACGATAACAATATTCATCCATCACATTAATTTTCTCATAGGTCACAAATTGTGGTATTAACTGGGGATAAAATGGTAAATTAAAAAGGCATTAGTTCTCAAGGAGTCAACAGTCTGTTGAGGTCAATGGAAGGTTAACACAAAATTAAAATAGAATATCAACATTCTATAGTAGAGAAAAACACAAGCAAAATTCCAGAGTATGAGGAAAAAGTATGAATAAATAAACCTTTCAGGTTAGAGAAGACTTTCTAGATGACTGAGTTTAAGTTTAAAGGAAGAATAAGGCTGGGTGTGGTAGCTCGTGCCTGTAATTTCATCACTTTGGGAGGCTAAGAGGTGGTAGAGTCACTTGAGCCCAGAATTTCAAGACCAGTCTAGGCAACATAGCAAGACTCTCTCTACCAAACATGAAAAATTCCAAAAATTAACCAAGCATTTGCAGCATGCCTGTACTTGTAGCTACCTGAGGGTCTGAGGCAGGACGATCTCTTGAGCTCAGGAACCTGAAGCTGCGATCTATGGTCGTGCCAATGCACTCCACCTTGGGTGACGGAGTGAGGCCCTGTTTCTAAAAAAAAATAAAGGATAAATTAGAGTGAACCACATAAAGAATTACAACAGCATTATTCCGAAAGAGGGATTATGAAAAACTATGAAGGCTTTTGAAAAACAGATTCAAATTCTCCAAATTGCAAGTAGTTTTTCATGACTAGAAAGTTTACTTTAATGTAAAAAAATGGTAAAAAGAAAATGAAGTTATTTAGTAAGGGCCAGGTAGTGAATGATTTTGTAAAATAATCTCTGAAGTGTGGATTTTAATGTTATTCTTACTTTAGTATTATTCCACAAACTACATATTAAAGACTCCATCAATATCTGTACATGATCTGTAGTGCCCAAAACATTTTTTAACAGTTATGTTGCCTATGTTTCATTAAATACATTTATGTGGCTAGCTTGTTTTCATTCCATGTGTTACAACTGAAAAAAATATAAATTATGGAGCTGCCAATTTGAACAATTCTTACATGATTTATGGTTGTACACATAAAACATCTTTTATTGCTATTTATAATTGGCATCTTAATCTGTAAGATGAATCCAGTATTAACTCTCCCATTCTTTTTCACAAAATAACAAACCTATTTTGGTATAAACTTCATTTGTTCACTCATATCTGGTCCTTTCTTCTTCCAGTTATACACTCACTTGTAGTTAAGAATAGCTACATCGCTTGCTGTGTTCAATGATATAGAAGTTGGAGTGATGTGTGCAATTTTCAGTATGTATCTTTTTCCTGATACACAGGCTAAGGATGTCATAAATTCCAGATACTATAGCTAAATGGATGGAGCAGCCTCCTTCATCCTGATTGCTGAACTGCAGCATTATGTGTTGAACCCAAACATCCAAGGAGGCTTACAAAGAGTGAGTACTACATCTCTATTCTGCTAAAACTTTGGTATTTCAGAGTTTCTTCTATTAGTATGAGTGCAATCATGCATTAATTTCTTTTTAATAAATAATCAAATAATTAAATGATTTACATTTAATAACAATAAGAATAAATAATGATGAAGACATTATTATACTGATGAGATCTTCTGAAATTTATACAGGTGAGCATTTTTAAAATCATTTATTTATGTTTTTAGGAAGCACTTAGTTCTTTTCTGCTACATGTAATAAGCACTGCACTTAGAATATGTCACTTGTTGAGTTTTACGAGATCAAAAACAAAGAAAAACTTTACCCCCCCCAGCTTTTTATAGTCCTAATGAAGGAATTATATGAGTAATAAATGGTTACAGTATATAAAAGATGATGAAGTATTTATATTTATTACCGTCAGATAAAAGTTTATAAATGGAATGACATTTGGTCTATGTCAAGTTTTTACCATTATCTGTGTATACCAAATGTTTGAACCTAACCCTTTAGAAATTACT
Source organism: Hylobates moloch (assembly GCF_009828535.3). Taxonomy (NCBI): domain Eukaryota; kingdom Metazoa; phylum Chordata; class Mammalia; order Primates; family Hylobatidae; genus Hylobates; species Hylobates moloch. The sequence goes on from NW_026652278.1 coordinate 126,528,647, forward strand.
AGACTATGTCAACTAAGTCTAACCCTTGAATACCTGTCTCTGTCTCTTCCTAGTCAACCCTCTATTTGGATGTAACCTTTTGGATGCAAATTTTATTGAAATTAGACAGTAATATGAAAAATTGTCTGCTTTCCCTAGTTAGCTGCATACATAGCTCCCTCACTTCGGGTGTCAGCTTAAATGTCACTTCATAAATGTCTACTTTTACCACCTTTATTTTTCTTCTTCAAACTAATACCTGACATGCTATTATATTGGATTTCTTGATATTTGCTATCTCCTCCACTTGAATATAATCTTCATGAAGGTAGATAGTTTATGTGCTATCATATCTCTGGCTCTAGTTTGGTCTTGGATATATGATATTTATTTAGTAAATTGATAAATGAAAGAATAATAAATACATGCAATAAATATTTTCTAACACTTTCTCTTATAGGTTAAAATTATATTATTTTCTACCTCCAGTGGCTAAAATTATATATTTGCATAGTACTACTGCCTTCCTTTTCCAATATAGAAATAAATTAGGAGTGAAATATATGAAAATTTTGCTAACATGTATTAATAAGTATCACAATATTTCTTTTTAATATTTTTCTGTATTTTATAAAAATGGCAAGATATAAATGGATAAATCGGTACTTTTTTCCCATCAAGTACCTTTGCTAACCCTAAATCAAATAAAAGCATTATATTTCTGTGTAGGTTCATAACACAGGTGAAACTGTTTACTCTCCAAACAAGTTTTAATTACAAATAGTAGACTTTGCCTCTCTTTTCCAATCTCCTGCATATAGCAGTGAAGTGACATCCATGAAGTGAGTCAGGAAAGTGAGGAGGATTAGAGCAGAAATAATAGCACTGATGCTAATCATATTGTTTAACTTGCTATGAGTCTAAATTTAATGTAAACTTATGGAACACATTTGAGCATGATAAAAATTCAAGTGTAATCATTTTTTCTGCTTCTTTAATTTTCTAATGGTTTTAAGTATGCATATGAATTCAGTGAAAAGGTGAATTGTCTGTTATTTAAATTTTTAGCTTGAATAAAATAGTAGAATACTTAGAGCATCCAGAATTATATGTGTTCATTTTAGAGATACTTGAGGAACTAAAGAAAATACACAACTCCTAGCAGGTTTTATGGAGAATTAGGCTATCTAGAACACAAAGTAACTATTGTAGATCAACAGCAGTTCTAATATATCAGTGGGAATGCTCAGCCATTCCCTCATTAGTAGGTATCCATCTGGCCTTGAATTTCCTTGCTTAATGAATCAGCTTAATGTGGTTTCAATTTTTCTTGACATTTATTTTTTTCCTATTCTTTCAACCATTACGTACCATTTCTTTCTTCTATCCAAAACTTTTGCTTACTCTTGGCTTCTACTTTTATGGATCCTTGACTTTTGGCTTTCTCTGTTTCTATGTTTCACATTGTAGCATCTCAAGACAAACATTATAATTCCTTTGGCAAGGCAGCTACTGACAAAGTGATAACGCATGTGTTAGTGAGGTATCCTCTGCCCCATGGCTCCTGAACAACGTACACAGGACTTTTTTTTTTTTCTTTAACTTTGTGCTGATCTCTATCCTATCTATGGGGACAGTATAAAAGATTGTTAAATAGTACAAAGCAGAGCAAGTGACACATAAGTAATCCTTATGAAAAGAACTCAGCGGTTTAAAATAATAGCTGTTTATTTTTGTGGGAAGAATTGCAGTGAGGTCATTAATAACTTTAAAGCTGATCAAATCAAAGAGCTCATCTCAAATGTCAGCCTTAAGTGGCATCTTAACCCCAACCTTATTCCCAACCCTGAAATCATTTCTGGTAACATTGTCAGTGTCTGAATTTTTTTTTTTTTTTTTTTTTCAGGAAAGTAGAGCCACTTCAATTGAGTCTGAGAATTCATTAAGTCTGGTCACCACTCCAACCTCCTTAGAATAAAGACTTTCACTTCATTTCTGTTTTTCAAATCTCATATACTAGGACCTCACTGGCAAACTCTAACCTGGAGTCTTATTGAAAAAAGTCATTCTGGAAGACATGGGAAGAGACTAGAGGTTGTGCTGAGTTAACCACATACTGTCCAGCATAGGCAGCAAAGAGGTTCTGTGGATAGTCTTTCCCTTGGGTGAAGAGGAAGATGAGGGAACAATCTTGAGATAAAGAGATACCAAATCGTATTAATTTTATATGGCTAAGGACTTCTAGAATATGTCTCTTAAAAATATTTGTCTGATGAATTTCTAACTAGTCAGAGGTAAACATTGAGAAATACAATCTTTATTTTGCAAAATTGCAATAGGTTTACTCAGTATTTCTCAGGTGGGAAGCATTTCTACAGCTAAAAATGAGTCTCGGCAGACATTTACTTTGAGATGAGAGCTTTTGGAGGCTATATATTATTGTATTGGAAATAAATGTGTATATTATAAGTTCAACGAAGAAGAATGTATTTACAATGGAAAATGGTCTATTAAGAAAAATCTGAATTTTACTTAAAGTTCTTAAAGTACTTAAAGAACTTTACTTAAGGTACTTACCTTCAGATTTTGAGTTTTGATTAAAAGAGTTACAAAATTTTTACATAAATGGCTGAATTATCAGAACATAAGTCCATGTAAAATATGAAGTTGTTTTATTTTATGTTAGATATCATTTGTCCTGATTACTTCTTCTTTTTCTCTATACATGCATACATTTATTTCATCACTTACTGTAAGTGAGACCTTGGGTAGTTATAAAATATTTCCCTGATTTGGGCTTAACATCCATAAATGGGGAATTTGGGCTAATAAAGCTCATTATAAGAGTGCCTGGCACATATCTGAGTCTTATTTAATGTTATTATTATTAATGGCTTTATTATCGTTATTATAACGGTTTTTTGTTCTAGATTATAATAACCCTAGGATCTATATTTAAGAAATGCCCAACTCACATGCATAAAATGTTCAACATTTAAACAAATTAATGAAGAGAAGAAAAAACAAAGCTTGTCAGAATTATTACAAGAAACATAGGATGACTAGACTGGATAATTTAAGAAGAGTTAATAGGACTATTGTGTATAGGAAAGGACTAGATACAGTAGAGTATCGTTTCTATACCCAGGCCTAAAAGGTTGAAGAAAAAATAGTATCTGGAACTCAAAGAGAGAGAAAGCTGTATGAATGGCTAATCATTTTTCTCACACAAAGAGTAAGTGAAGCCCACAGTGAACCCAAAGGGTGGAAGACGGGAGAATAAATAACCAGATCCTTTCATATCCCGCCCTCCAATTTCTTGCTAATATTCCTCATTAACTGAATCCGAATTTTACCCAAAGACAAGGGAATTCTTAACATAAAAATATAGCTCACTTCGCGCCTGTAATCCCGGCACTTTGGGAGTCCGATGCGGGCAGATCACGAGGTCAGAAGATCGAGACCATCCTGGCTAACACGGTGAAACCCTGTCTCTACTAAAAACACAAAAAAATTAGCCGGGCGTGGTGGCGGGCGCCTGTAGTCCCAGCTACTCAGGACGCTGACGCAGGAGAATGGCGTGAACCCAGGAGGCGGAGTTTGCAGTGCGCAGAGCCCGCAGGGGACCCCACCCGGGGGCGAAAGAGAGAGACCCACCATAAAAAAAAAAAAAAAAAAATTATATGTATATATCTTACTTTCTGGAAACCATAATAGAAACAAAATATTAAGCTGATCTTGAGGGACTAATAGATATTACCTGATACGTGTCTTTTAAAGTAATTATCTTATTAACGAATGTTTGAAATGGCAACTTTAATTGTATAAAAATATTAGCCAAATTCTAATGGCTAAATTTGAGAACATTCACTAAATTGGACAGAACTAGGTAAGTGTATTTGGTGTTGCTTTTATATCAGGAAAAATGGCATTTGTTTTATATTACAGATAAAACAGTATCTTAATGATATTTATACATAAATATTGGCCAGTGTATTTGTTTATGTTAGTAAAAAAGTTTGTACTTATGACCTTTGAATGTTGGTATGTTTCAATTTTAAAAATTTGTCTGCTTTGAGCTAATCAAATTGTTTTATTTAGAAAATTCTTTCAAGATTCACTAGCTTACAATATTTATTATAATTGTTGAAGTAAAGGGTATATTACTAGCATTCCAATAATTATACATTAATATTACCATATACTATTCTGTAAATATTAAATTCCATTATTATCCTGAACTAAAATCAGTCCTATGCTTTATGTATATTTCTACTTGATATTAATATAAATATCAACTTTGAAATGTATATTAATTTTTTCAAATAATACTTGTTTTAAATATAATTTAAATAATAGTTTAAAATAATTAAACTGTTTTAAATAATTTTAAGTTAGTTTAAAATAATGATACTTATTTTAAAGTAATAATTTTAACAAATCATTAGTTTCAAAATCAAACAGGTTCATGAACATGAATGGCAATTAGTTTTAACTTCAGTTCTCTTAGCAGCCATACCATACTTGTATCCTGATTTTCTAGCCCACTTCATAATCCCCTTCTTCTCAGTCTCATTAGATGACTTGAAATATGACTTATTTGTAGAGAATACAGAAATCATTAGGTCTATAGACCTTCAAAGTCTGTTTTTTTCACCCAACATATAAAAATTAATGCTTTACCCTAAGAAAAAACTCCAAAATTTCTAGAAATCATATGTCTTCAATACATTTCAATTAACATTACAGACCAGCTACTCAAATTTATACCTATCACAAACACCTAAAAACTGTGTATATGGAATAACAAATATCATCTTATACGCTTTCATGGAAATAAAGAAACCCCTGGACCTTGAACAAAAAAGGGACTGCTATAAAAGCTAGCATTAAAACGTTTTTTAAAGAGTACTTTCAGACTAAAATGATGCAGAGGCTTGGATTCTAATGAGCATATCAGGGACAGGAGATGATGCCTCTGGTCAAAATAAATTGAGTAACTGGAACTGAGATTTATATGTAAAGCCAGGATATCAAATGCCTCCACACTCCAGCAATGAGATGGCTAGAAGAAATCTTTTCATCAGCAAAATAGAAAGAAAAAATAATCACTGTCTTTATTTGGGCTTTAGGGAGAAAAATCAAAGCCTCCTCTTAAATATGAGTTTTGATCATTCAAAATCCATGTTTTGTTCTCTGCTAGGTTTTGGTTTCAACTGATCCAGAAAAGGCAAAGTTGAGAAAAAGGTTTAATTGGTCTCGGGTTGACAGAGAATCAGGACAGCTATGAGATGCAAAATGTGATCTCCTTAGCGGAGCATTTTCTCAAATCAGGCCTGGCAGCAAGAGCATCATATAGACCTCAAGTGAACACGAGCATACTATAAAGCACTATACTACAAAGCACCATAACACATAGGTCCCCAGGACCAAGAGTCAGTGGAAACAATAAGTAGCAGAATTCAATCTCTAAGGACCTTTCTTATATACTATAATTGTCAAAGGCTGAACATAAAATTAAGTGTAATTGAAACTTGTACAAAATTTTCAGAGGGAGATTTGAAACTTGACCAAAGAAAATGATACTATAAAAATGACAAGATTGATTTTTAAAAAGAGAGAACAAAACTCAAAAATATTATGATTAAAATTAAACCTACATAAATTGATTAACAATAGATTATGCATGGTTTATGAGGGAATTAAAAGACAAATGAGGAAATTAGAGAGGACAAACTCAAAAAGGCAAAGAGAAAATATTAATATTTCTGAATCATTAATGGAGAGGATGAGGATGATTATTTCTGTCCTAAATATTCCCAAAGTTGTAAAAGAGACTAGATTAAGGAAAGGGACACTCATAAAATAAAAGCTTAAGCTGGTTCATAATTTATTAGAGATAATAATCTCAAATATAGTAAAGTACAAGAAAATCTATTAAGTGTAATTTAAAAAAAACTAGACACACCATAATGAAACTTTGGATCATCAATGACAGTAGAAGGACTTCAAGAACATCCAGAGGGAACAGATTCTAATGGACAAATCTCAATTTAAATGACAGCAAACTTATCAAGAGCAAAAATGAAACAGAAAACAACAAATTAATAGCTTCAACATTCTGATAGACAACAGATATTAATATAGAATACTCTACTATGGCTAACCATTCTTTAAGAACAAGGTGAAAAGGCATTGTTCTTTAAAATAATGAGATAGATTTCTACTAAAATATCTTAAATAAATTAGTAAGAAGTGCTCAATAATTTATTTCAAGGAGAAGAAAACTAAGATTCAAAAAAGACTCAAAAAAGACTAAAAAATAAATTAATAAGCATTTTGGTAAATATGAGTGAAAGTTGACATGTTAGTGATTATAAAAATGACAACTTCAAGGATTTAAGTTTAAATATAAAAATATGATATAGAAAAATGGAGGTAATTGGAATTAAAATTCTAAATTCATATAGTTCAGATAAAGAAGAAATTTATTTATTTTCACCTCCTCAGTAGATCAGGTAATGTTAAGACCTGAATTGTACCCTGCCCAAAATGTATATGCTGAAGCCCTAGCTCCCAGTACCTTAGAATGTGACTGTTTTAGGAAATATTGCTTTAAAGAGAAAATTAAAGTTAAGTGAAGTCATAAAATTTGGGCTTCTAATTCAACATGACTGGTGTCCTTATAAGAAGAGAAAGAAACACCAGGGATGTGGATGTGATCTGATATGAGAATACAGCCAGAAAGCAACCTCAGAAGACACCTACCCTGCTGTCATCTTGGTCTTGGCCTTCCAGCCTCCTAGAGTATGAAAAAGTAATTTTCTGTCATTTAAGTCACCCAGTCTGTGGTATTTTGTAATGGCAGTCCTAGAAAACTAACACAGGTAGCTTGTAAAATAAAGCATAAAATTAAAGGAAATACATTCCAAAAATGTTTAAAAAAAGAGATAAAGAAAAAAAATCAATCCAAAGAAAGGAGAAATAAAGAAGAATACATACAAAGACCAAAAAGACATGATACAAAGACTTAAATCTATATTGTTCACTCCATCCAGAAGATTTAAATTGTATAGTTAAATGACAGCTATATGTCATTTACGGGCAGCATAGCTAACACACAAATACACTGAAATGTCAATAATAAAGTATCAGTAACCTGTGTCACACAAAGAATCTTATCACATATCAAGTTAAAAATTTAGATATGAATGTCAAGATAATTGAAGCTTTCACCCATTTAAAAATTTAAATCACACTTATAAATAATTCATTACTCAGAAAAATAAAAATGAAACTTTAAATACATCCTTAGATTTTAATGTAAACAAACAAAAAAACACGTATAAGGTTTTGTTAAGCCAATACACTGATTGATCTTTGAAATAATTTTATAGTCTTCAATAACTATACTAGAAAATAAAAAAATAAAAAATGAGATAAATACATAGCTTACAATTTTAAAAATTAACAATAAAAAAAAAGAAAGATAAAGGAATTAAGGCAAAGTCAGGCATTAATACAAGGAAAATATATGTATGCTTGAGACAATCAACAAAGCCTAGAACTGCTCTCTAATTGGAGAAAGATAAATTTAGCAAAACTGATTAAAAAAAGAAAATCTGCCTATTTTGTAACAAGTAAACAACATATATCAATAATATGTATTTATGCCAAAACTATCTGATAATATTGAGGAGGTACTTTTACCTAGCATACCTAGAGTACGGAGAAAACAACATTAGACATTTAAACTGTATGTTTTAAAACTATTAGGTGATTTTGGTTACTGGTTCTCTCTTGAAAAATGTGTGTAAATGTGTGCGTATGTGTGTGTGCTCATGTACATGGGAGTGTGTAGGTGTGCTTGTTTAAACATTGACAGCTTAACCAGATGAAGGAAGATTTATGTGATTTTGAATACCTTGGTGGAATTCAAGTATTTATTCATTGGGCAGTTTTATTTATAAGAATTTATTTATTAACCTAGTTATTTATTTATAGAAACAAAAACAATGCCTGAAAGTGTTGATTATCTTTATTGTTCATTTTGAAATATTAATTTTAAAACAATTTTCAATACTCTGTATTGTACAGTTGAGCTAATGACTGCTGACAAATTTTCCCAAATAGGTTGTCATTTAATTTTCTGAGCTTTATTCAATTTATGTGTTTATCATAAATTAGTTTGCTACATTAGTCTGCACATAAAGACACACAAGTTTACTGGTTAGAAGACAGGGAATGGAAATTTGATTTGATTATATATTTACGTGGAAATATTTCAGGACTTTTCATAAGACATTTTGAAGTGACACACTTCTGTGATGGTTAATACTGGGTGTCAACTTGATTGGAATGAAGGATGCAAAGTATTGTTCCTGGATGTGTCCTGTGGCTGTGAGGGTGTTGCCAAAGAAGATTAACACTGGAGTCAGTGGACTGGGAAATGCAGACCCACCCTCAATCTTGGTGGGTACAGTCTAATCAGCTGCCAGCATGGCCAGAATAAAAGCAGGCAGAAGAATATGGAGAGAACAGACTGGCTTACCCTCCCAGCCAACTGCTTTCTCCTGTGCTGAATGCTTTCTGCCCTCAAACATCAAACTCCAAGTTCTTCAGCTTTGGGACTTGGGCTGGCTTCCTTGCTTTTCAGCTTGTAGATGGGTTATTGCAGAACCTTGTGATCATGTGAGTTAATAATTCTTAATAAACTCTCCTTCATATATACATCTATCCTATTAGCTCTGTCCCTCTAAAGAACCCTGACTAATACAGATTTTGGTACCAGAGTGGGGTGGTTCTAGAGGAACAGAATATTAAAGATGAAGTTTTTTCATTGGTTTTGGGATTTCTGGAGTTGGCTGCTTAATACGATTAGACCCAAAAATGTTATGTCTGTGTCTCCACCCAAATCTCATCTTGAATTCCCAGATGTTGTCAGGGGGGACCCAGCAAGAGGTAATTGAATTATAGGGGTAGATCTTTCCCATGCTGTTCTTGTGATAGTGAATAAGCCTCATAAGATCTGATGGTTTTATAAGGTGGAGTTCCCCTGCACAAGCTCCCTTCTCTTGTCTGCTGCCATGCCAGACGTGACTTTCACCTTCTGCCAGGATTGTGAGGCCTCCCCAGCTACGTGGAATTTTGAGTCCATTAAACCTCTTTCTTTTGTAAATTGCCCAGTCTCAGGTATGTCTTTATTAGCAGTATAAAAACAGACTAACACAGTAAATTGTTACCAGTAGAGTGGGCTGCTGCTGCAGATACCCGAAAATGTAGAAGCAACTTTGGAATTCAGTAACAGGGAGGGGTTGGGACAGTTTAGAGGGCTCAGAAGAAAATAGGAAAATGTGGGAAAGTTCGGAACTTCCTAGAGACTTGTTGAATGACTTTGCTCAAAATGCTGATAGCAATATGAACAATAAAGTCCATGCTGAGGTGGTCTCAGATGGAAATGAGGAACTTGTTGGGAATTAGAAAAAGGTGACTCTTGTTAATGTTTTAGCAAAGAGACTGGCCGCATTTTTTCCCTGCCCTTGAGATTTGTGGAACTTTGAACTTGAGAGAAATGATTTAGGGTATCTGGCAGAAGAAATTTCTAAGCAGCAAAACATTCAAATGTGACTTGTGTGCTATTAAAGGCATTAAGTTTTATAAAGGAAGCAGAGCATTAAAGTTTGGAAAATTTTCAGCCTGACAATGTGATTAAAAAAAGAAATCCCATTTACCAAGGAAAAATTCAAGCTGGCTGCAGAGATTTGTATAAGTAATGAGAAGCCAAATATTAATCCCAAAGACAATGGGGAAAATGTCTCCAGGGCATGTCAGAGGTCTTAATAGCAGCCCCATCCATTGCAGGCCCTGACTCCTAGAGGAGAAAAATTGTTTCATGGGCCAGGCTCATGGTCCTTGTGCTGCGTACAGCCTATGGACTTGATGCCCTGGGTCCCAGCTGCTCTAGTTGTGGCTGAAAGAGGCTAACATAGAGCTCAGGACATGACTTCAGAGGGTGCAAGACTCAACCCTTGGCAGCTTTCATGTGGTGTTGAGACTGCAAGTACACAGAAGTCAATAATTGAGATTTGGTAACCTCCACCTAGATTTCTGAGGTTGTGCAGGAAAGCCTGGATGTCCAGGCAGAAATTTGCTGCAGGAATGGGGCACTCATGGAGAACCTCTGCTATGGCAGTGTGAAGGGAAATGTGGGGTTGAAGGCCCCACACAGAGTGTTTACTGGAGCGCTAGTGGCCTAGTGAAGCTGTAAGAAGAGATCCACTATCCTCGAGACCCCAGAATGGTAGATCCACCAACAGCTTGCACCTTGCACCTGAAAAAGCCACAGACACTCAATGCTAGCTCCTGAAAGCAGCTGGGACGGAGGTTGAACCCTAAAAAGCCAAAGAGGTAGAGCTGCCAAAGACCCATACTTCTTGCATCATGTTAACCTGGAAATGAGACATGGAGTCAAAGGAGATCATTTTGGAGCTTTAAGAACTGACTGCCCTGCTGGATTTTTGGACTTGCTTGGGTCCTGTAATCCCTATGTTTTGACCAATTTCTCCCATTTGTAATGGCTGTATTTACCTAATGCCTGTACCTCCATTGTATCTAGAAAGTAACTTACTTGCTTTTGATTTTACAGGCTTGTAAGTGGAAGGGACTTGCCTTATCTCAGATGAAACATTTGACTGTGGACTTCTGAGTTAATGTTGAAATGAGTTAAGACTTTGGGGGACTATTAGGAAGACATGATTGGTTTTGAAATGTGAGGACATAAGATTTGGGAGGAGCCAGTGCTGGAATGATATGGTTTGGCTGTGTCCTCACCCAAATCTCATCTTGAATTGATGCATGTTGTGGGAGGGACCCAGTGGGAGATAACTGAATCATGGGAGCAGGTCTTTCTTGTGCTGTTCTCATGATAGTGTATAAGTCTCAGGAGATCTGATAGTTTTATAAGGCAGAGTTTCCCTGCACAAGCTCTCTTCTCTTGTATGCTGCCATGTGAGACATGCCTTTCATCTTTCACCATGATTGTGAGGCCTCCCAAGCCACATGGAATTGTAAGTCCATTAAACCTCCTTCTTTCGTAAATTGCCCAGTCTCGGGTATGGCTTTATCAGCAGTGTGAAAATGGACTAATACAACTTTTTATTCAAAAAAGACTAAATTTGGATGTAAATGTGCATTTGTTTTACATGCTTGCCACTTGAACACATATCAAAATACTGAAATAAAACAGGTTTAATCCTATACTGAAGAGTCATGCATAAGACTAGACCAGTAGATGTAGACATTCACATCATGGGAAAATACAAGAAAAATGACAGTAACAAGTGTTTAAACTGAATAATAATGAAGAGTATGTATGGTGTTCCAGAACATTTTTTAGATACTAAAATTAATCAACCAATGTGTTAATCACCAGTAAGCATGAATAAAATGGATTTCAATTTATTCATTCATTAGATTTTAAATAGCACTCGTTGGCTCTTAAATTTACTATTAACCAACATATGTGAGGGTGGGTATAGAATAGTGGAAAGAACACTAAAGAAGTGTTGAAAACAAATCATATTTCTACCAGTTATTAGCTATGGATAATAAAGCTAAATCAGTTTCTTAATCATATTGAATCTACTTAATTACCTATAAAACTTGAACAATACATTTTTTTCTGCTGATCAGTATTGCATCTGTTTAAAAGGATAAAGGTAAGATGTATTTCAGACTACTAGGGGATTAAAATGTAGGTAGACCAAAGATTGTAAAAGGCTTAGTAGTCCATAATGAAAAGTTTAAAATTTCCCTACTGGCTTTAAAGCACTTCAGATTTTCAGAGACAGAAATGACAAGATTAATATTACTTGGTAAGTCAAGAGAAACCATAAGCTAGCAATCCAAAAAAAATGTTGAGGGAAAGCAAACAAGGGAAAAAGCAGTGACTGTGAGGTTACAACAGGTTTGAGAAACCCTTTGGAGATAATAAAGGTACTTTTCAAGACGGAACCAAGACCATGGAGAGAACTGGACTATTCAGTCATTCATACAGTACTCTTTCCGATGTCAATCAATTATGATTGGCAATAAAATCACAACTGTATATAACTGCAGAAAATGAGCAGAGAACATCACCACCACAGGTCTTTAGAGAGATTATGCCAACACCTTTTTATTTCCACTTTGATTATATTAGAAGATGAAGGGTTGAAAAAATTATAATACTGTATGTTTTAATTTCATTGCAGTGTTGTATAATTTCAATGCAATATAATTTTAGTGAAGTATTGTAACTAACAAAAGAACCTTTGAATAATCAAGATTGGGTTGCCTGTTGAGTACTATACATAGGGTATAATTGTGGTGAAGGACAACAAATAAAATATAACTGATACATTTTTACATATCTGGTTCTGAGAGAATATGATTAAATGTGAACAGAAAAGAGTAAAATGATTTATCTTAATTGATCCTTAGAAAATCACAAATTAAATAGCAGTATTTTTTCCCTAAAGGTTATAAAAATAATGAAAAAGGCAATCAATGCATGCTTTAGAAAGTTGATGGTAAAACATGTGCTCAACCTTTTTTAGGCACCAAAACTTTCAATTGTATAAATTAAATGTGTAAAATACATCATTTCTCTTGTGTCATGCATATTTGCTACATACTAACCTCAAACTCCATATCTAAAAATCATCCAATTTTTATGGCTTATTCCAATAAGTGCCACGTACAAAATGATGAAAAACTTTCTACCTAAATACATTTAGGAATTCAAAAATTGGTAGGTTTTAAATATAAAAAGAATTAGCTTACAAGTAATTGGGACCAAACGGAAATTCGTTGGAAGACCAGGCTTCCAAGTGCTATATGATCCCTGGAGACCAAAAGAGAAAAAAACAAAAGCAAAAACAAACAAACAAAAAAAACACTGAAAAACTTCAAAATGTAGTTACAAGAAGCAGATAACACCTTTATTGATTTTTTTTATTTATATAGTAGCTCAGAAAGCATGAAGCCAGATGAATGATTCCAGATATTTTGATACTTCTTTGGCTAATCCCAGAGGGTGCTAAGGTGAGAATAGAAAAGAAGACAAAAGAAAAAAAAATCCTTTTTGAGTTGATGGTTTACATCACTATACCAAATAATACAATTTTGAATCCAGTTTAAAACTCTTCACTCATAGCTTGAAGGCCTTGGAAAGTTTAAGCCATTACCACCTTAGTAATCATATGACTATATTCACCTCCTACAATTCCTGATCCACTGACTCACAATGTTGTCTTTCCCAAGGTTATTCTTAAAGGAATTGAGTAAAGGATTTTTTTTTAATTGTAGTCAAAGGACAAAACCTGTAACAGTCTTTTCTTCTCCATCTCCTAATATTCTTTTGAAATTCCTGTAAATCTAGATGCAGTATTCTTTGTTTTTGAGAAAGCACAGAATCACTGTTTAGAAGGATTCATTTAAGATTTTTAATAACTGAGGTTTTCCCTCACTTTAATTTAGTATTCTCAATCTCATCTACATTATATGTATATTTTTCGAATTCACATTTTAAAATATCTACCTTTATTGCAAAATCTCTTCATGTATATTTTCTGAACTTTGTTACATTCCTCATTTGACCAACAATCCTTTTTTGAAAATCTAAGAATCTGTTTGTCTAAGAATTCAAGACATAGAGACTAGGATAAAGAGATTAAAAAGAAACAAGTCCTGCCTCCAGTGGTGGAAGTATATTAGCATTAGTAAAATTAGCCATAATGGAATCAGTGTTTGCCAATATATCAACTTGAAAGTAGACATTAAACATGATGAGTTAATGGGTGCAGCACACCAACATGGCACATGTATACATATGTAACAAACCTGCACGTTGTGCACATGTACCCTAGAACTTAAAGTATAATAAAAAATAATAATAATAATAATAAAGAAAGTAGACATTACCATGTGATGTTATAAGCTTTATTTTGAAATGGTATTTTGAAGCAATTATTGGAAAGTTGAAGGTCTGAAAAACATGCAGATTTTTGTTTGATGAATTTTAGTCACATTATGTATTTATTTGGTTCCTCTAAGAAGTAGCTAACAATTGTGATTAACATGCGAAATATTTTTATGTGTTAAGTTACACTAAACTGTATTTTTATTAAATATGTATCTAGGCAGATATTTAAATAAAAAGGAATTATAAAAACATCAAGTAGGACTGGGCATGGTGGCTCACGCCTGTAATCTCAGCACTTTGCGAGGCCGAGACAAGCGGATCGCGAGGTCAGGAGTTCGAGACCAGCCTGGCCAACATAGTGAAACCTCGTCTCTACTACAAATACAAAAATTAGCCAGGCATGGTGGCATGTGCCTGTAGTCCCAGCTACTCAGGAGGCTGAAGCAGAAGAATCACTTGAACCTGGGAACCTGGGAGGAGGAGATTGCAGTGAGCTGAACATCATTGCACTCCAGTCTGGGTGACAGAGTGAGGCTCCGTCCAAAAAAAAAAAAAAATCAGGTAGATATGAAGAAAAAGTGCCTAGAGTATATATACATTAAAACAAATTCATAGTGTGATGTTTCAAAATAGCTTAAAAATGGTAAATTTAAGACTAATATGCATATGTTTATAAACAGTGCCCAAGACTGGTAAAAAGAAGATCTCATTGCACAACATAATTGCAGCATGCTCATGAGATGAAAAGGGTCAGAGAAAATAACAACAAAAATTGGTAAATTAATTCTGAGTCATGCTTACCATTGCTTATTTCTAATTCTCTGAAGACCTCAAAAGTGTTTCATTAACTGATATTCCAAGTGTTTGTGGAATTATATGGAATGACTGTAAGATAATATAGGTATAGTTAGGAGAAAGATCAACTACTTCCAGTAACAGAAACATTTATATAAATGTTGAGAGATATATGATGTGTGATGGCCATTAGAATCCACTTCTCTAATCAGTAATTGCAGGGAACATAATTGAGCATAGGCCACAGTCACTGAGCAATGAAATCTATTAGATATTTTTCCTTAAGACCATCCTTCTCACTATTCCCAGCTAACGAGTGAGCATGACAGAGATACTAATGCACACTCATTTCTAGGAGACACTGGAATCTTCTATTGTTGGATGACTTTGTTTCAAGATCTCTGTAAAGGCCATGTTGAACTTGTAGAACTGCAGTGCAATCTAAGATGCTTCTACTCAGCCTTTCTTCCTTCCATTTTTCCTTTAACATGAGTCAAAACTGTATCAAGTGCTGATGGCTCTCTTGCCCTTCTCCAACTATTTCATCTCTCCATACAGTCTTTGTCCCTAATATATCTCTTGCAAGGTTAATCTGGTTTTGGCTTCTGCTTTTCAAGTGATTCAGGCAAACTCATCATGTGACTAAAATTAATCAAAATGCAATTGTTTTAAGATGTTGAACTTTCAAATCATTGCTTTGAATTACCATTTCAGAATGAAAATGTGGAGAAGGAACCACTACTTAAGGCATGGGCAAAGATTTAATGACTGAAACACCAAAAGCAATGACAACCAAAGCCAAAATAGACAAATGGATCTAATTAAACTAAAGAGCTTCTGCACAGCAAAAGAAACTATTATCAGAGTGACCAGGCAACTTACAGAATGGGAGAAAAATTTTTGCAATCTATCCATCTGACAAGGGGTTAATATCCAGAATATACGGAGAACTTAAACAAATTTACAAGTGAAAAAAAACCTCATCAAAAAATGGGCAAAGGATATGAACAGACACTTCTCAAAAGAAGACAGTTATGCAGCCAACAAACATATGAAAAAAAGTTCATCATCACTGGTTGTTAGAGAAATTCAAATCAAAACTACAATGAGATACCATCTCACACCAGTTAGAATGGCAATTATTAAAAAGCCAGGAAACAACAGATGCTAAAGAGGATGTGGAGAAATAGGAATGCTTTTACACTGTTGGTGGGAGTGTAAATTAGTTCAACTATTGTGGAAGACAGTGTGGTGATTCCTCAAGGATCTAGAACCAGAAATACCATTTGGACCAGTAATCCCATTACTTGGTATATACCCAAAGGATTATAAATCATTCTACTATAAAGACACATGCACACATATGTTTATTGCGGCACTGTTCACAATAGCAAAGAGTTGGAACCAACTCAAATGCCCATCAATGAAAGACTGGATAAAGAAAATGAGGCACATATACACCATGGAATACAATGCAGTCACAAAAAATTATGAGTTCATCTCCTTTGCAGGGACATGGATGAAGCTGTAAACCATCATTCTCTGTAAAATAACACAAGAACAGAAAACCAAATACTGCATGTTCTCATTCATAAGTGGAAGTTGAACAGTGAGAACACGTGGACACAGGGAGGGGAGCATCACACATGGGGACCTGTCAAGGGGTGGGGCAGTAGCGGAGGGATAGCATTCAGAGAAATACCTAATGTAGCTGACAGGTTGATGGGTGCAGCAAACCACCATGGCACATGTATAGCTATGTAACAAACCTGCACATTCTGCACATGTACCTTAGAACTTAAAGTGTAATCAAAATACATAAATAAATAAATAAATAAATAGAAGCAAGATTTTTTCTGGATTTTATACTATCTAGAGGGATAAGCATATGATGTCACTTAAAAACTGATGAATGTTCTTGATTCCTTAATACCTACTTGGTCAAAACCTAGTTACTCTTCAACCCCATAATGACATAAGCACACACATACACAAGCACACAACTTACAATATCCAGTATCACATTACTGCTACATTTTAAAATGCAGAATATTAACGAACAACTAAAACTAAAAGACAATCTTTTGGAAATCATTCAATTTAGATTTAGAAAGTTAATATAAGCATGAATAGTTTCTTGCCAGAGAAGCAATCCTATTAAGTATTATTTTCAAGGCCCACAAGTTCTATTGTCACTTTATTATGAGGATGCCTGGAATGGTCCAGGGACAGATAGGCACTGTGACTCGAATGCTTTTCTCTGCGTGTAAGTAATGTTTGTATGCTTGTAGTACCTTACAATGTGGAGATCATATTTAATAAATATTTTTTAAATTGCACAGAATGAAGTCAATTTGTGACAAAAACCATTTATAGATGATGAAGTTCATTTGAGAAACACTAAATAGGACTGACAAATTAGGATCGAATTCAAAACCACACCATTTGTCAACATTTGGTCATGTAAATGTCCTGTCTTTTTTTGTTCAAAAAGAATATCTTCACAATAAACTGCTGGAGATTCAGACTTTGAAGAAAAAAAAATAGAAATGTGTCAGTTTTTTGACAATGTTACAAGAAAATTTGTCAGCTTTGTGTTGTTATGGCTATTTTTGCCCTTTGTGGTTCTTTTGTTTTTATCTTTAGGTGCATCACAGAAAATGAAAATTAAGAAAATGTGTTACTACTTGGTATATAACTGTTGAGCAGGAAGAAAAAACAAATAAATAAAAAATAGAGTAGAATAAAATGGCTTTGGAAGGAGAGCAAACCAGGGTCAGCTCCTGCAGAAGAAAGAAAGGAAAGCTTAGGGAATACAGCAGCCTGAGAAGGAACCCTAGGCTTGTCATTTGAAAGGCCTGTGAAAGGTTTTCCCATAACTACCTGGGAAAACAGAATAGCATATATACACATTGTTCAAACACTGTGTATTGACCATCAAATACATATTTAAGAAAATGTTCTTACCAAAACATTAATTTCAGCAAAAGTCTGCAAGATCGAGATCCTCCTAAGAAGCTTGACATAGTAACATTTTCACAGTTTTCCCTTGCAAATCATTGCATAGTAACATAAGCTAAATTTAAGCCTCTTTGTTACAGATAGAAGTTGCTATGCATAATCTTCTTATTTTCTTTGTATGCTTTTAAATATAATAATGATAATAATAAAATGATTTCTGTTTATTTGTTGAGAAACAAAACATAATAATTAAAATGGTTTAAACAATTAATATGTTAGATATATATATTATTAAAGGTAAACTAATGATGCAATTATCAATTAACTCATTAAAACTTCAGTAAAAATTTAAGCAGAAAATTCAATCATATACAACAAAAAACCGAGACACACAAAATAAACAAGAAACCATGCAATAATTGTCATTGTACATTTTCATTTCTAAAGAGAATTACACCGTAGACATAAAAGAAATAATGTGAAAGGGAAAACTGAGATTGTTTAAAGTAGATAAACACAATTTTATTTCACTGAATATATTCCTCTGAATTTTTCTTCTAAAAGTATCATCCTTCGTTAAGTTACCTTTGTTATCACTATATTGCATGTACCCCAATAGAGATCCACATAACACATTCGGACAGTAAGTCATCTGCATATGCACATACTAACAACATAGACACATGTGCACATTTGAACCTGTTTTTTAACCCATTACTTTCTTAGACTATTTGCTCAAAGAACTTTTGTTTTGATACTTATTAATATGCCACATAAAAGATTACCAGTTTCCCACACTTGTGTATGTGTGCAGAGTATACATCCATATCAATTATAATAATAAAATACTCTGTGTTCTGTATTTAACAATAAAGTATTTAATAGTAGTGAATTTAAAGTCATTATTTTGTCATGTATTGAATATTTTGTTAAGTTGATACATGTAAAAATCTACTAAAAATATTATGAGGCAGAATACAATGCCCTATGTCTGATAAACATATACAGGAAAGATAAGGGCAGGAAAAATTTTACAGCTCCCTTTTGAAAACACCTGAAGAAGGGATAATATTTGCTGATAAAATAGAAAATAAAGTAAATAATTCTAAAGTTAGCAAAATGGAACATTTAAATGTGGTAGCACTTGACCAGGACAAATATGGAATATGAGACTGGTGCTGTAAAATATATGATAGTCAATAGGCTCTTAAGAGCTACTGTACCCCTCCCCATACCTAATGGTGTGAAGCCCTGTTCCCAACCATGAAGACTTACATTTAGATATGTTTCCCTTGGAATGAGGAGGCATTTGGGAACCACAGTTACTCATATTACCCTTGTTTTTAATATTTCGAATTGCTCATTTACTGGTCTGATAGAAGATCAAATAAAAATCTTTAAATTGAGATTTCTCTGTGTGGTACGACCTGGCTTATATGGTAGAGTTAGCAGGGCTGGTAAGAATGGGTTTGTGAATAAGTAGGGTCAAGTATAATATCTCACCTCTTATTTATAGGAGGTGACTGATGGCACCCCATGTCCTCTTTTGCATTTGGACTTTGTTTCCCAGGTAAAGGAGGGAGTTCCTATGGGGGCTAGATAACACTACATCAGACTTGGGCTACGTACATGATACCTGATGATTTGTATTAAGAAAAGCTGAGATTGTTATCCTAGGATTCTCACAGAAGTCCGGTTTTTGAGAAGTGTTACCAATTTTATATCTCTGTTGGAGATTAGACAGCAAATAGTAGGCCAGATCCTGAATGCCTGCACTAATTGAAACTGTTGGCACACATGTCTTTAGCTGGGCATATTGCCCTCAAAGAGGCAATGGAAATGATAGGACACTGGCGGCAAGGCCTGGTTATACATATTATGACAACAGATTGAAGTGCCTGTGGTATTAGACTACTTTGATGTGGAAGGCAGGATAATGCCTCCCAGAGATGTCTACATCCTAATCCCTGGAATCTGAATATGTTAGGTTACATAGAAATGAGAATTAAGGTTGCAGATATAATTAAAGTTGCTGATCAGCTGATTTCAGGAGAAAGAGATTATCCTGAATTATCCAGGTAGGCCCAGTGTAATCACAGGATCCTTTAATCTGAAAAAGGGAGGTAGAAGAGTCCGAGATGGAGTGACGTAATGTCATGTGAGAAAGACACTACCACAGGCCTCTGAGGGCTCTGAAATTGGGAAGTGCCAAGAGCCATGCAATGTAGGTAACTTTTAGAAGCTGCAGAAAGAAACACACCCGTGCTAACACCTTCATTTTAGCCCAGTGGGAAACATTTGAATTTCCTAACTATAGAATTGTAAGTAAATAATTTGGAGTTTTTTGCAGCCACTAAGTAGTAATTTAGTTATTTGTTACAGCAGCTATAGAAAGCTAATATTTCCCTATAGTGAAGGCTTGGGTGAGTCAAACAGAGCATTGAATTCTCATATACATGGTGGGAACCCTTTGTAATTAAAGGTACCTCTAGCTCCATCAAAATATGAGTCTTGAAGCACTGGCTAGAATATTAGAGCATTTCAAATGTAATAAAGACACGAAATAGAGGGGAGAAAATCGGCATCAAACTATACATAATCTCTCTCTATATTTTTTTCATTCTAAAAGTTAATATCAGAGGATCTGCTAGTTTGTTCTTTTCTGTCCTGTCCATTGGAGTGATTGAATCTGAGCACACTGCAAACACTGCTGAAATTCAAATCCCTTATTCCGCGTGTATGCTTTAAATGAATCTTCTCATTTTTCAGGCTTGCCAAGTGAGAAAGGTGGCTAAGGGGAATATAATATAATCAAGATATGCAGGAGGGATATTCAGGACCTCTTTGGGCTCTTCTAAGGAAAGTTGTAATACCTTTGAGTATATATGCCACAGTTTATCAAGGGACAACCTCTGGTTTATTAAGGGTGCTTCATAGAATAAAGGGGCTCACTATGGAGTATCATTCATCATATCCCTAAATATAGCACACACTGAATTCCACTGGTAACCATATTTTCAACACAAGCAATAAGACTGCGTGAGCATGTAATGCCCACTGACTCCACCATCCTCCCTGGATATAACCTTTTAGAGGCCATTGACTATGTCTTCCGTTTCTTTGAATGAGTATATAATTATCCAAGGCACTACATGCTGAAAATATTCAATGATAATTTTATGATTTTCTAGCTGCTCAGGGTCCAGCAGAATTACTTAAAGAAGAGGTGTTCTGAGGTCTAAATGTTTATTTGAATTTGTAACGTAGGAGGGCATAATGTTGCTTTTTAAAGTGTTTTTATACCCACATCTTAAATTTATGGATGAGAATTGTTCTACTTATAAGGAAAGACTTCTTCTTCATGGCAATATGATAGATGAGACTAAGATCTGCTGGGATTCTGAATTTTGCAGAGACTAATAATAGACGACAGATTAAGAATAATTGACAGTGTCATCTTGAAGTGTTATAATAACAGAAGAAAGGGCTTCGACAGACAGCTGGAAGAGAAGGCAAGATACTGTCAGAGGGAAGTAAGTGCTTTTGTAGGCATTAGGCTTCAAATCTAGCTTTAATAAGCTTTCATGCTTGAGTTAAGTAGAAAATATTTTTCATATTTTTCATGTTTTCTCCTCAACTCAAGCATTGGAAGCTTATTAAAGCTAGATTTGAAATCTAATTAGATTTTCAAAACAAACAGTTTTCATAGTAGGCTTTTCCCACTTTCTCACATCACAAACCACATAATATGCTTTAATACAATTCAGGAGAATGGGTAGTTTATATTTAGAAGATGGCTCAAAGAGATCAGTAATGAGTCGATATGTTATATAGTTATCACAAGCTTGTAAGTAGTGACATGTATATGTTAAATTTAGGCATGGATTGAGCTAGAGCGAAATACTCAATAAAGAAATTAAAATGTCTATGGCCCTCTTATTTTTACCTATTAGTTTGAAACACCTTATAAAACAATAAATGGCATATTCTAATTAGCATGCCTTATAATGAGCTGGAGAAGTGTTAATTAGCTTAATTCCATTAGCTTTTAAATACAAGACGATAATGTAAAAATGCATGTTATTTGAAATTTGGAGATTGAACATAATAAAATTATGGTTTCTATCAAGGATAGGTATGCCAGGAAGAAAAATAATCTAGGTACTTCACAACAATTTCACCGAATTAAGTTACACAGATATCTGTTATAGAAATATACACTGAATTGTGGGCTCTAATAACTAAAATTTAGCCCTAGCCTCCCTCTTCCCTAGCTATGTGAATCCGAAATTTTATCCTCTTTTAACCTGTTTCAGTCTTACTTTAAGGATTAAATGAAACAGTATATGTCAAAATATCTTATACATTATAAACACTATACAGTTTGTACCGCAGATGATCAGCTATCCACAAAGATTCATTTTCTTACTGGCATATATAGAATTGTTTGCCCTTAGCAAGGCATTGCCTCTCTTTGTCTCTTATGTATGGAGAATCTAGTTCTCAACAAAGATGTGTGTAGGTAAATTATATAACATTTCCAAGTCTTGGGTCTTATAAAACAAGTGCCTTTTGTATGATTTCTTTGTCTCTCTACTTGCCGAAGACAGAGCATTTGGGAGATCTGAATGAGTCTGGGGCCCTGAGTAATTCAATAGAAAGATATAGTCCAGCCACTAACATCTTCATGGGCCTTATTATGAGCAAGAAATGAGTAATAGTGCTAAATAATATTAATAATTAATGATTAATAAATAATATTAATGATTAATAAATAATATTAATAATTATTAACGTTAAAATAGTCAAAACATTTGTTGTTATATAATATAGTATTGTTATAGAATCAAATAAATTTATCCAGGTATTTTTATTTATACTTTTTGTAGCTACATATTAACACATTTATTTGTATTAAGCATATATATTCTTTGAAGTGCTTTTGCGATAAAGAGATGCCAAGATTTTTATACATCACATAGAGAATAATTTTTAAAAATTATTATACATTTTAATTTTATAATCTTTGAAATAAAGATGTTTGGAAGTATAAAGGAATATATTTCAAATGACTGAGGCTTTAGAAGTGAATGAGTGTAAATACAGTCACATTAATATGACTCCTTGAACTGCTGTACCTCTTTTCCCCTATCTGTTGACCCTAGATATTGGATATTTGCCAAGTTTCCTATTCCTATGTAGTAGTGGGGCTACCCATGGAAATATTCACTTTTTTCCGCACTGCTTTGCTGAATTCCCATTTCCCTCTCCTACTGCCCTTTATTTTCCACTACCATGCATCATGCACAAAATCTGCAGACATCCCTGCTAGCTCAGCTGGGACACTACAGGAGCAAGCAGACTTGATGGTACCACAGATCTGCCACTGCAAACTAAATTTTATTTCAGCCTACAGGTAAGCTGAGCCGCAGATTTCTGATGCTTTGCTTAACAACACTCTTGCAAAGTGAGGAGAATAACTTCCCTTCCGTCTGTGTTGTACTCAATTAAATGCTAAAGGATGTTGTAATCTATTCTATATGAAGAGTCATAGAAGTTTTGCCTGGAACCTGCAGAAACACATCAGTGAAAATTACTTCATTTTAACCAATACTTTTTCTCTCTTTATTTTTTTCTTTTTCCTTTCTTCCTTTTTTCTTTTTCTTTTTTTTTTAAGGAAAATGCATTTTCTAAATCCACATGAATTTCCAGTATCTCTGGGCCTCTAAAGTTCCAACTAACTGACATATGGTAAACCAATACATATTACTTCCCTTTAGACTCTTGAGCTGTATTGCCAACAAAAGCTTTTAATCCCGGACTCTTATTCATAGAATCATTGCCTATCCCTGCAATGTCTCCACTTATTTCTATCAGAAGATCTTTATATATCTGAATCTTTTACGTTAGAGTTCACGTGACTTCCCTCCTCCTAACCAAGCAAGGAGACTTTATGCAAAACGTTGTTCACAGATAGATAGTCAGTGAAAAGAGTGTTGCATATCTTCAGTTGACAGATGAATCTAATCCTTGTCTCTGGTCCAACCTGTATAATGTGTTTCAAGAATGAACACTGCTGTCTGAATTTATTTGCCTGTTCTTTCAGCAAATATTTAAAATTGTATTGCTTTTCTGGAAGAAAGCTTAGTTTTAAGCTAATTTTCTTTAAAGTAGTTCATCCATCTCTAATGGTACCTCTAATTTTATGCAGGGTGAGGATGAAATATGCACATCTCATGTGGAAATAATCTTTTTCAGGAGTAAAACCAAATTAAAGAAAAAAATGTTTAAGTAACTACCCATGAGGGATAATCCTTTAATGCATTAACTAGCTGACAATCATTCACGAAACACGAAATTCTGCAAGTTTAAAAAAAGAGAATTTCTATATTCTTCTTTCAAGTTTATTCTGAGTTATAATCTGTAGAAATTGATTTTAAAAGGTGTGAAGTAATAACTGAAGTCTAGAAGTAGTTTTATATGAGAAATATTGTTTTCAAATTATTAATGGTAGTGGTACTTCCAAGTACACAGATACAGAAGAAAACTGTAAAGAAGTAAGAAAATAAAATATATTCCATCCTTAGGAGTATAATCATTTCAAGCACAATCACATGCAAAAAAAGTATTTTAGAATGTTTAAAGAAAAGTAGCAGTTCATTGAAAGGCCAGTTTGAATTATTCTATTTCACATTTCCAAAAATTCCTGACATTTATATATTACCATAAAGGCAGCACAGTGAACATCTCCAAAGGGAGATAGTGGGTTTTCTGATGCAGTAAGTGTTATAAAGGACAGTCATTTTGCAGTTTTAGATTGAGTCAATAAGTATATTACCATGTAAGCACTTTTCATGACAGAAATTCAATAATCACTTGTTTAACCTGGATCGCACACCATGGAATTGTAAAAACCTTATAACCTATCTAGTAGGATGAGTAAGTTAGCATACATCTAGAAATATTGTTATTTTTAAAGAGAAATGATTTCAATAGAAAATATCCAGGTAATTTATATATAGGTATGTATTTTTGCATATATGCATATACACATGTAGCTTTCATATGTGTACACGTATGTATATGAGAATATGTATCTAATAACATTTTTATGAGAAAGAATTCAGAAAAGATTTATTGTGATTACCTATGCACAGAAAAGGTACATGTCAATACATGTTATCCAAATTAGAAGGAGCAGTAGACATTAAGAAAATCAGTAATATTGTAAATAAGACACTGCGAGAAATTCTCAAAGAGGAGGAGAAATTTTGTCCTATTGTCCTAGGATTCAAATTAACACATAATTTGAATTATGTGTATAATTTGAAATTTCTATACAAGCTATCATTATATTTAATAAATATACATTGGGCATCAAGTACACATATATTTATTATTTCACTTGGTTGTTACAGAAACCCTGTGAGAACGCTAAGGCAGTTATTTTTCTACCTTCTTTATAAGAAAGATTATCAGGTCAAATGACTAAAGAAAAGTAAAATACTCTTCCCCAAGACTGTTCCTTTCTTTTGAAAGCAGAGGTTCTGCTAAAAGGATACTGCACATAATTAATATGTACCCTAAATATGTTCTGAAAGGTATAGGAAAGGAAGGAAAAGAGTTTCTATCTTACACTAGATTAAAGTTAAATGCTCTTATATTGCCAATTAACATATCAAAAGAAGGTTTTTCAAAATAATAAACAAAACATTTCAATCCAGACAAAGTACTCTCTAGACAAAAGAGAGGTACTATTACTGAAACAGTATTATTTATTAAATTTTTTTCAAAATAAAAAAATCATATGTTGGGGAATATTAAATATATTTAATAGTCAATATTTTTCCCAAGTAAGATTATTTACAACTTTAGTTAACAGTATTTATTTAATGTAATTTCAAAATATAAGAAGAATGAGATTATTTTGATAAAAACTAATATTTGAAATAAAATATTGTGAATACATTTTGAAACTCTGTATTAGCATCAATATCTGGTCCTATTTCTGAATTTTATTTTTATTGTTTGGAACCAAGAAAACACTGTTTCAAGCATAATATAGAAAATGATAGCAGACTACCATTTTTAATAACTCACCTGCAACTTTTATGAAATTTTCATTAAATGCCAATTAAAATATCTAAAAGAAAAGTAGTAGGACATGTTTGCTTCTAAATGAGTCATTAGCAATATTTAATAGCTACTTATATTCCTTACATACACATTAAAGTAACCAACATCTTCCAAATGATAATCAACTATTAAACTGCGTGTGATGTGCTATTGTCACTATAGCACATGCTGTTTACTAGACAATTAACAATTATGCTATGATAATGTATTAAAAAGGGATTATTTTTAAACTATATTCATTTGGTTAAAGAATATATTAATAAATGTACTATTTTATTCAGTCACCAACACTTGGATTCAAAATAAAATAAAATATGTATCAGTATACAAGTATTAAGTTTCAGATTTAAGTAAGAATTTAAAATGTATGCAGAGAAAGGGGAAAAGCCATATTCTAAGGCATGCAGAAAAAATATCAATCAGATAGCACAAGTTACTATATTTATGGTATCCAGTGCAACATATACCCAATGGAATGTAGGTGTTTGTAGTGTGTGTGTTATTAGTGGTGGTATGAAGACTTTAAACAGTTCAATGGTTTTAAATATTGACATTTGAGCCAAATAATCTTACAATAAGGAAATCTGAAAAAAAATCCTTGTAAGTCTTTAGGAAAATTTAACAACATCTGCAAATAAAGAAATGAGCATCAAGCAAAATGCATTCATTCATCAAGGTCATTACTAAGAAAAAATATGGCCTGAAAGTTTTAAATACATTCCTAAACACATAATTTTTCACTAAAGCATGACTTAAGCACCAGGTGGAATAATGTCTACCACTAATTTTTTATTTCCTTTAAGCAAAGCACAGATATTTAAATGACTTAAGCGCTGGTAATATAATTTCGGTGTCTTCTGTCTTGCAATAAAAATACAAAAATCAATACTTTTAAGATTGGGAGACCCCCGTTTTAAAACTTTATTGCCCATTACCCATTAATGTTTCCTTGTCAGTACACATTAATATTTTGCCCTTGATCTCCTCTTTCATTTCTACCTATTTCCTTCCCTATACACTCTGCTGCACACACCTACACCTCTCTTGTGACCTCATCAGTTTTTCCTGTTTTTGCTTGCAGCATTGTTGTCCTCCATAACTTTTCTCACTTGAGAAAGTGGGCGCATTTCTGCAACCACTATAACTGTCTTTTTGGTTAACATGGTTTACTAGTGATAAATAGGAATGGGTTAATGACTTTCAACCCTTTTAACACGCAAGAAAGATGTGATAAACTATTAGCTCTAGAAACAAACTTTCTAAACATCATTATACTTTATCATTTCACCACAAACATAAATTTTTACAACTACACATTACCCATTTGTTCTCATGTCAATTATCTTAAATATTGATTGTTTTTTGAGTCATTTGTCATAAAATTTATTGAGTGCAGAATACTAACCACTTGAAAATAAAGACAACTCTTAAAATCACTTACATGTAAAAAATGGAAAATAGATTATAGAGTTGTCATAAACCTAAGTTTATTTTAGAAAATTGTTGATAACTTTCCCTAACCCTTTAGATTTTAGATACCTTTGAAAACAACTCGATTTGGAGTATAACTGTATTGTTCTTCTGTTTCATCATTATATACTTTACTTCTTAATAAGACTGAATAACCAATACAATGGAACCACCATTTTCAAGGTCGAACACTATTCACTACGTCTTTCACAACACACACAGAATAACCATCACAGAATTTTGAAGGATTTTCCTCCTGTCCTAGATATTTATTGTACTGAAAATAAGTTTCTATCTTAGTTTTTACTCGCGTTGACGTATTTTTAAAATAATACATTCTGCTTACTCTTCTTTGCTACATCTCTGTTAGCTATAATTACTCATACATTAAAATAAAGAAAGGTAAAATAGTACACTTTCTGGAATTTTTTAGAAAAGCAGATCTTCTATAGATTGTGACCAATTATTTTGTATGTATTATGAAACCTATTTGTAACAATAAACCATTTCAGTAAAAACATCAATGTCATTTATTATGCTGTTAAAATTAATGATAATAAGAGCTTAAAAATCAAAGTTTATTTTTTTCATAAGCCAATATTCATTCATTCAATTTTGAAAATCATTATATACATGGTATATATTCTCATTCAAGTAATTTCAGTGAGCTTAATTAATGTTATCTGCTGGTTTATATTCTACAAAATCTATCTTCTATTTTTAGGTGGGTACTTTAAAATCATTCTCATATTTCAGATTACAGTTACTATATGCACAGGTCAATAAACCGTATCATTGAAAATGCTTCCTGTTGTCACACAAGTTCTCTTGTATTATCTAAAGCTTTTATAAAGAAAACCTATGCTGACAAGATAAAGAAATGCATTATGCTTTCTAGTTAAAACTGCTATCTATTATACACCTGAGAGTCATGAAAGTGCTGAAACAACTTTACAATGTAATGCCTAATAATTATGTAATACAAAAGCTATATTATTTCAGCACATAAAATTGTTTAAAGTGATTTTCTGAAGACTTAAATTGAAAATGCACGAGAATTATTAAAGCCCATGCCTGATCTGGGTTTGTGAAAATATATCATTGTACTTATCTGAAATGTCTCTTAAATTGTAGCTCTTTGTGTGTTTGCTTCTTTTAAATTATTAAGATACATATGCATATCTGTAATTTTATTATAAATATATTATCCAACTAATAACCTAAAATATATAAATATATTTGCATATTGCTAAGTTCTTTTGTTTCTCTCTCAAAACTACTCAGACCTCTTTAAATATTTCAATAGAAAATAGAAAAAGATGGCTCTTCAATATCATTATCATAAATTGTTACAAACTGCTAATACCTCTATAAACCATCCTCAATATTGTTAAACCATAGCTTCTATGTTGTTCACTACTCACTCTTTCAGTTTATTTACATGAAAAAAGAAATTGATTGACCCTGAGGAGACTGGTGCTTTCATCTCTTCCTCCAAGGTTGAAGACTCTCAGTCTCTCACCTGAGCATTGATGTTAGGCTTCTGTTCATGCTTTTAGTGAATTTTAATAGAACCTCTTGGCCCACCTTCTTACTTCTTCCATTGCCCAAAGCATCTCTGAAACCTACTGCTGTATGTGATAGATCATTACCAGGTATTTGACAGTAACACATGCGAAAACAACTTTAAATTGAAAGCTGTATCTGGTCGTTTATAATGTCTCAGTGGTTAGGCCATCACAGAATGGAAGAAGACACAAACATCCCCTCAGTATGACTTAATTCACCCTGCCCCAGCCCTTCCTGCCCACCTCAGCCTTACCTCCACTTTCTTCCCATATTATCTTCCATTGCATCTACTCTCTCTCTATATATATATACACACACACACACATACATATACACACACATATATACACATATATACATATATATACATATATATACATATATACATATATACATATATACATATATACACATATATACACATATACATATATATACATATATACATATATACATATATATACATATATATCATATTAATTAATTCAATATCATATTAATTGCTTGAACCCGGGAGGCAGAGATTGCAGTCAGCCGAGATCGCACTACTGCACCCCAGCCTGGGCTACAGAGTGAGACTCAATCTCTCTCTCTCTCTCTCTCTCTCTCTATATATATATATATACGTATATATATACACATATATATATACGTATATATATACGCATATACCTCTCTCTATATATACATATATATATACACATATATATACATATATATACACATATATATACATATATATACACCTATATATATACACATATATACACATATGGAGCAAGTCATTTAAACTGCCAGCAACTTTTAAAAATAAAAATTTTTTTTCTTCCCTTTTTGCTAACTTGGTCAGCACAGAGCATTCAGTCAAAACTCATTCATTTACATTATACTGTAATAAGAGTGCCTACCCTTTTCACAGAGTGATAAAAAAAAAGATGTCATACTAAAATTCATGACTGTTTTCCTAAAAAAAATTTCTTTTAATTTTGATATTGTGATAAAGTAATACAGTCAATTTAAATAAAAATTTTCAACATTTAACTTTTTTAATATATTCACTGCTATCACTATTTTCATTTCTATCGACATGTTAATTGCAATATAACTAGATCTATCAGTGAAATATAACTGGATCTGTCCATCTATGGACATTTTGTTAATAATAGAAACTTACATTAAAAATTAGAATGTGAAGACTACATTTGTAACATTACCTTAATAACATGTTTGTATACAAAGTTAATTTATTTAATCAATGATACATCTATCATTTTAATATTCATTATATAAGTTCTTATGGGGAATTTTACTTATAATTTGACCACGAATGACAAGCACACTCTCCTAGTTTAATGTTTATCCAGCTGAACTGTTAAATGTTTGCAAAATAGGAGGTACTGTATTGTTTCTGGTTTTTGTTTTTTTTAGAAAGTGGGTGTTGCTCTGTTTCTCCATCTGGAGTGCAGTGGCAGAGTCATAGCTTGCTGCAGCCTGGAACTCCTGGACTCAAGTGATTCTCCTGCATTAGGCTCTCAAGTAGCTGGGACTACAGATGTGCGCAACCATGTTAATTTTTGAAAACAAATTTAGGGATGGGAGTCTCCCTGTGTTGCCCAGGATGGTCTTGAACTCCTGGCCTCAAGCAATCCTCCCACCACATCCTCCTGAGTAGTTGGGATTACAGGCATGAGCCACCACACCCAGCTAAAAATAGAAGGTACTGCTAATGAGGATTCTGATAGCTGCATCATCCCATTATTTTTTTTTTCTAGAACTGCTGATTTTTGACAATGTATTTCTTTTTTGGTCTAACATTCACATAAACTTTATATTCTGGCATCATCGTATGCCAGATATATCTGAATGAAGATAAAAAAGGATTATTCATAAAATTATCAGAGACTATTAATTAATCCTGTTTTTAATGAACACTAAGGCAAAACAAAACAAAACAAAACAAGACAAGCAAATGCTCAGAAGTCTCCCTCAGTAGAGAAGTGCTAATTGAAGAATCACTCTAGTAATGGCAAATTTTAAGCATCAAAACTGAAAGAAACCAAAAGTGATAGAATTCCTCAGGAAAATGATTGTAGTTGAAGACAAGAAAGATTTAATACATCAGGAGCAAGTCAAACAAATAGGAAGGATCAATAAATAGAAATAACTCATGAGAAAACACATTTTCACTCAGTTGCTACATAAAATTTTCCACATGATAAAGGTGTTTGATTGGAAGTATTCCAGTAAACCTTACTCTTCACTCAAAGTGTCTGGAATTTATATCGACATTAGCACTGAGTATACTTTCATTGACTTAACAAATCTATTGCTGTTTTGGTATAGCATCTAAACTTTTAAAGTACAACAAAAAGACAATTTGTTTTACCTGTAAATGATTCATTCTTCATCTGTTGTTGTAAAGAACATTAGATCTTCTAATTACTAAATAAAATTAAAAGGAAAAGTTGCACATAGGTAATGTGACAAAGTTTCATGATTTCTTTTAATCTTTTGATATTCTTTATAAGAGAAAAGGCAGAAAGCACCTTTCAAATCTTAGAAAATCATACATGAGAAATAAACAGATCTAGATCAATAATTGACCATACACTTTAATTTGTGAAAAACAATGACTATATTTATTCAAATCTTATCGTACCCCATTAAGTATAAAATGTTAACATAGAGCAAGTTGATTGTTAGAGTGTAACATGTAAAAATTTCATTTTTTCCAATAAATGAAGGTGGCTAATTAACATTCTACCATGCTGGTTTCACTGTTCTTCATTAGCTGGCTTTCAATTATCCATGTCAAATATATCTTTTCGCTAAAGGTCTCTGTCGGCAGAGGAACCCACTTAAAATAATTTGTATTCTGTTGGTGTTGGAACAAAGTGTGTGAAACAGAGATGTAACTAGAGACACATCAGCATGATTGGAACTCCTCAAAGTTACTGTACCCAGTGTGCTCTATGTGTTTCAGATTTCAGCTGAAGTCATTCAAGCAGATTTCAAGTTAAACATAATCACAGATTGCAAAATGTTATTCTGTGTATTTTCTATAAAATTTTGTCTTGGTCATTTTACACTTTTCTTTAATAAACAGTATTTTTATAGAAGCTTTAGCTTCACAGCAAAATTGGGCAAGAGGTATAGAGATTCTCTATATTCCCCTTTCCCCGTACATGCGCAGACTCCCCAGTTACCGGCAGCCCCCACCAGAGTGGTACATTTGTTACAGTTGATAAACTTCCATTGATACATCATTATTATCGAAAGTTTACATTTTTAATAAAGTTCATAGTTGAAATTAGTGTTCATTTTTGTTCTTGTACATTCTATGTTTTTGAACAAATGTATAATGACAGATACCACCATTATAATATCATACATAATAGTTTCATTGCCCTAAAAATCCTCTGTACTCTGCCTATTTATTTCTCCCTCACCTTACCCTCTGCTTTTTTTTAAAAAAATGTCTCCAGAGTTTGCCTTTTCCAGCATGTCATACAGTTGGAATCATACAGTATGTAGCCTTTTCAGGTTGGCTTTTCCCATTTAGGAATATGCAATTACATTTCATCTGTGTCTTTTAATGGTTTGGTAGCTTGTTATTTTTAGTACTGAATAATACTTCATTGTCTGGATATATTACAATTCATTCATTCACCTAATGAATGACGTATTGGTTACTTCCAAGTTTTGCCTATTATAAATAAAGCTGCTAAAAACATCCATGTGTTGGGTTTTTAGTGGATCTAAGTTTTCAGCTTATTTGGGTAAATACCAAGGAGGTTGATAGCTGAATCATATGGCAGGAGTATATGTAGTTTTATAGCACTTATTATAGAACATATCTGAGTTAATAGTGTTTCCATCCTAAAAATATTTGCTTTTGGCTTTCCAGATTTAAACCTCAGAACTTTTATCAATGTGGTATCATTTTTAATGCTGTTTTCTCACAATGAGTTTACCCAGACCATGCAGGCAACGCCCAGGAAAAACCTAAGTCTTTGTAATAACCAGCTTGTGGTTATAAATATTCACATATAATTTCTTCAGATAGCACCTACCTTAAAACAATCAATTTTAGAAATTGAGTGGATATTTTTATTAATTGAGTCTGTAAGGTACTTCTACTTAGATTTAGCTCTATTCCACTGCCTTGTGAGAGTGCAAGTTTTATTTTCAAGCTTTCTTGGGCAATATACCAAGTTTCTCAGTTACAGACATCTGGAATAGCAACATGATTTTACAACTCGGTTTTCAACTACCACTACCCCATCCCAACCTACTTAAAGTTTTCTTTATTCCTTTGTGAGCTCAACTCTTAATTGCGTGGATGTTTATTATATTTCATCCAAAACTTCTACAGCATTTGTAGCAGGCAAATTTTAAAAATGTGTAGATCACTACCTTTCTGATCCCAGAAGACCAGAGTTGTAAGTTGTGCTATAAATTCTGTGTACAAATTATATATGGCATACCTATGTGAAAAGATGGACGATATTTACAACCAAATTATGCACAGAAAATATATTAATAAAAATCTCCACTAAATGATTCATAACTCCTCTTTCAGGATGTAGGTTCTAGTTACTAATTCTATTATTAGAATTAGTTATTACCCATTATTATCTTGCAATCTCTGTCCTTTCAGACAGTTTGTTTCAAGAAAAAAACAAACAAGCAAGTAAAAATATCTTATTTTGGCTAGGCTTATAATAATTATTCCTTAAGAATGTCCCCAGGGATTTCACCTCCCTTTCTAAAATGTTCTTGGAAATAATCATTAAAAACAATTTTAAAATATTTTAATTATCAACAAAATTGGTAAATTCTTCATAGCATTGTGGAAACTTTTGTTTTCATCTTCTTTTCAACTTTACTGGAAATATATTAATCATTTTGTTACTGAAATTGTGAGAAGCCCTAAAAATATATTGTTGCTATAAAAACCATCATAATGATTTCCAATATTATCTTCATGTTGTGTTTTTAATTAAAATTTTTATTTTGAGATAATTATAGATGCACATGCAGTTGAAAGAAATACACATAGATCTTGCATACTTTTTAACCAATTTCCCTCCACCTTGAAAACATATATTAAAATGTCTCTGCTAGGATACTGATATGGTACAAGGAACATACAGAATAGTTACATTGTCAAAAAGATCCATTGTGTCATTCTCCTTATTGGTCTTATTTCCAAATACAGAGAAAAAACATGCAATATTTCCACAATTACGTGTAATATATTTTGATAAATATTCCTTATCCAATTGAGAAACATTTTTCTTGTTTAGATTGCCAGAAGTTTTTATCATGAATAGGTGTTGGATTTTGTCAACGGTTTTGTGTGCATCCATTGATGTGACCAATTCATTTT
Organism: Hylobates moloch; assembly: GCF_009828535.3. Classification (NCBI taxonomy): domain Eukaryota; kingdom Metazoa; phylum Chordata; class Mammalia; order Primates; family Hylobatidae; genus Hylobates; species Hylobates moloch. The sequence continues at coordinate 126,562,912 of NW_026652278.1, forward strand.
TCTTCTTTATCCTGTAAATATGGTAGATTATACAGATTTATTTTTGAATATTGAAGCAGTCTTACACACTTGGAATAAATCCCAGCTGGACATAGTGTATAATTGACAATGGTCTATAATGGTGTATAATTCTATATATATATATGTGTGTGTGTGTGTGTGCATAGGGATGTGTGTTTGTATATTTACATGCATACATGATTTGCTAATATTTCCTTGAAGCTCTGCATCCAAGTTCATGAGAAATATTGGCAATGACTCATACTACTTTATTGCACAAATATGTGGTAAAGGTCAGAACTTTTCTGGGCCTCGTTGACACTTCCCTGGTGAAAGTAGAAGGCTGCCATGCATCTCTCATTGTCTCCATGTGGGAATACTATATCAGCTCCCATTAGGCTCCCTGCAATCAGAAAGAGGGAAGCAAAGGGCTAATGCATACTACTACATTATAGCTGCAAGGTGTTGGTAAAGGTTCAGATCCTTGTGGGGCCTCTCTGACACCAGAAGAGTGGAGAAGAGGAATGGAAGTGTTTAATGTTTTCCTGACTTGAACCCCCACGAAGCTCCATGAAGATAGCAGCCAACTTTGTGTAGCTCACTACTGAAACCCCAGGTCTTAACACAATGACTTTTTTTTTTTTTTAATGAATGGGGACATTTGTAATTGTATTGAGATTTACAGATGTATATCATCATGTATATGTTGAAAAAATGGTTCTCAGTGATTTATATACTAAATGTTTTGGCACAAGTTTTGAGAGACTGAAAGTAGCATATTTTTTCACAGATTAATCCTTTAAAAGACCAGCCCTTACTAGAATTGTTTAACGATCTGATTTCAGGCTGTTAATTGTAAATTACTATGTTTACCAACTGGCTATTTCAATATGTTCACATAAAGAAACATTAATATTTAGCAATTTTCATTATTTAATGCCAAGCTTAAATTGGATCCCTATTTGACAATATTGATGTCTTGGATTTTTCTTTGTTGGAGGGACATAGGAAGTCTTGTTCACTAATATTTTTGCCCTTGATTTTATTCTTTTTCAAAAACATGACGGGGAAAATTGCTAAGCTCAAATGAGAGAAATCAGGTTTAATTCTGAAGTGCTAGTGTAGAGTATTCCTATGATTTTATTACTTATAATAAAAGAATCTGGAATAAGTCCAGTAAGTAAGAGGATTAACTACAGGAAATACACTATAAGAAAAACAAATGCTTAGGTGGTTACATTTAAATAGATTCTCAAGAATGGCATAAGAATTTCTTCAACACAATCAACTTCCTTTATTCTGTGTCTCACTAGAACTTGCCAAATCTTAGGTTACAATATGTTGAATATATCTATGTCTACAGATTTTCATATTATTGAAATAGGTTTTATCATTTTTGTTAACTATTGTACTTTTTAAATGTGATGACTTGTAAATTTGGATACTACTTTGTAAATAAAAATATCAGAAAATTTTCAAAATAAGAAAATGGAAGATTTTGATTTTCCAATAATATGTTTATAACAACATGCTAACACTATGAATACATACTAATTGCAAGGAAAATAAAATAAGCCAAAATAGCAACAGTAATTTTGCATTTATCCAAGAGAATATACTATTGAAAATACACACAGACAAAAGCACATATACACACTTGGAAATAAAAGAAACTACAGAATTTTAACATGTATCATGAGTTTGATATTACATATGTTTTAGAATAATTGACCATAAGTATGATAGTGTAGAGAGAAATTTTTTTGGTGCAAGCTACATGATTTACAAAAGCACTTATACTTTACTGGAAAGAACAATGACAACTAAGGAAACAGCTGAAGTTATAGTCTTTTAACTTAGGATAGGATGTTGAAAACAAAAGTCTTTCATAATTTTCATTCTATTTATTAGAATAAGTTTTAGGAACAAATTGTTCCTTTCTTGGTGTTAAGTACCTAATCGGTGGAGGAAAACTCATTTTTAACCACTTTGCCCATTGTAAAAACAACAGAATACAAGTTTTCCACTGAGAAATGATAATTTTTCAGGAATTTTGAATCCAATTTATATTGAATATTTTATAAGAAAATTAAGGAGGATCTGATTCAATTATCCACACAAAAATATAAATGATACAGGAAAATGTGTTTCTTTTTGTTTAACTAGTGGTATACTTTACGTGCAAATGTTTCTTTATCTAAACAATTTTTCACTTGTTTTTATAAAATTTACTGTATTTATATCTATGTATCAATACAATGTATCTGTTAATCATTTATCCTATGATCAGTTAAAAAGTATAGAAATGCTGAGTTTAGAAATACTTTAGGAGTATGTATTCTTCAGACTGTCTTATTAAAATCTAGTCATAAAGATCTTTGAGCATACTAAGCACACATCAAAAATACTATTAGACCTTTATAAACCTGTGAAAGCAAAATGAAATAAATTTGGCAATGAAGGGTCATACAAATATATTGATTTCTAAATGATAATAAGACCAGCATTTTCTTTTTTGTTTTTTTAAGACTACATTTTCTATGATTTGATGAAACAGTTTTATATTTTCATTTACAATTATTATAATGATTACTATTCACACGAGTAGGCAAAAAAGAATCATAGGAGGAACTCTTAAGAGTATTTTGATGTGGATATTAGTACTTTTCTACTCAGGTTTTGAGGGTTTCAATAGTACCAGAAAGCAGTACTAAGGTATAAACTTATGCACCAAAATACTTTTTGTTTTTTTTGGTTTTTTTTGCAAATAAAATGTTATTTCAGTATCTCTAATGTTCTGGTTTCTCAACAGGCTCATTCCCCGAAGGCTCATTTCTTGCCAAGACCAGGGAGTTTCTGCCCATATGCTCCCATGAAGCCTTGGTTTATAGTCCCCTGATTTCACTACAGTTAGAGAAAAATATCTTCGAGGCTTCTGATTTCCTTGTAGATAAAAATAGCATATGCCTTCAGTTACCGAAATAATGACAAAATAAAAACTCCCCAAATTCTGAGTTTGTTGTATCGGCTTCAAAAACTTCCGAAGCAAGCATTGTTTATTAAACAATGGAAAAGCCTATGCTTTATTTAATGCTTTGTAGGGTTTAATAAATTTTCAAAACTAAATTAAAATATGTTGGCTAATTATCCCTTGCCAATACTATCTAGCGAGTAATGTATACCAGGAAAATTTGACAGGCTTTTACATATATACCATGGAATAAAACTATATTAGTATTTTGAAGAAAGACACATTAGCAAATTCAAGATTTTCCAGTAATTTTTTTTATTTTTGCATATCATCAGTCACATTTCACTTTAACTAATACTATTCATATATGGTATCTATAGTCTGATGCATATTTTATACTCCCTAAAAGCCTCTAGGTAGTTTTTAAGCACCTATTTATGTAATTATGTGCTATTCAACCTCATAGACTGTCTTCTTTGATTGTAGAAGTTGCCTTATTCAGAATGTGCTTTCTGGTTTACATACTGAGTAGCTTATGGTGAAGCTCTGTCAATAATATATAATATATATATATATCCAAAATTCTAACAAGATGTTTCAATTTATGTCACATTTTAAGTTTTAGCCCTAACTCTACAATTAAGTTTTAGCTATAACCATACAATTTAAGTTGACATAACAACACAGAATTAATATATTTTGAATTTTAAAAAATGTTCTTTGACATATCATGAAGAAACATCCAGATAGATTGTAGTTTGGTAGATAGATAGATAGATAGATAGATAGATAGATAGATAGATAGATGATAGATAGATAGATAGACGGAATGAATTATTTCAAATTGTCTTAAAAATCAGGCATGTATATATATACTGTGTTATCTAAGAAACAGACTATCTAAGTTTGGGTGAAATTCTGTACCTCTTAAAATATGTTTATGATATGTTCCATAAATAATATAATTCAAAAACTAAAAGTTATAGTCTATTTCAATAAAAAAAAAAACAGTGCTTTAGTAAGTGAAAGTAAGGCCGGGTGCGGTGGCTCATGCCTGTAATCCCAACACTTTGGAAGGTCTAGGTGGGCAGATCACCTGAGGTTAGGAGTTTGAGACGAGCTTTGCCAACATGGCAAAACCCCGTGTCTACTAAAAATACAAAATTACACAGGCATGGTGGCACGCACCTGTAGTCCCAGCTACCCAGGAGGCTGAGGGAGCAGAATCACTGGAACCCAGGGGGCAGAGGTTACAATGAGCCGAGATCATGTCACTGTACTCTAGTCTGTGTGACAGAGCAAGATTCCATCTCAAAAGAAAAAAAAAAAAAGTGAAAGTAAATTTTGAATCTTAATTTAATAATATTTTGGTGCATATAAAATCACAATTTTTAAAGAAGTAAAGCAATTAAAATAGCAAATTTCTATGCCAGAAATAGTAATTTTCTTTTTAAATATCTACCTGGCATAACATAAGTCTTTTGTTCATTCAATACTTATTTCAACAAATTATTATGGATGGAGTCTCATATTTTATGTAATGTTTTGAAGTCTGGTGATAAAGCAGTGACTGAAACAACCTCCTTAAGCTCTGGAGTCTATGTTCTAGAGCATGCAGATATATCAATGATTCTTTGACACATTTATTTATTCATGTATGCCAAAAGAGTATGTGTAATTTTCAGATAGTGATGTAATCTTGTTGCCAAATGAAGCAAATGTCATGATATATTTGTTCTTCATTTATACTTACTATAATACTTTGTTTTGTATGTATCATATAGTCATCTCTCATATTAGAGACATCAACTCATTCACTGAGTTTAGTGAAGTATTTCATCATGACAACACTGGAGCACTTATTTGATGTTCTGAGATTGTTGCCCAAGTGTCACAACTCTAGGACTTACCTTTATAATACACATTTTTGAGCACTGGCACCACCATCATCATCTTTTGACTATCACTGTGACTCCCAGGCAGTCACACTGCTCTAGCCATATTTCTATCCTATAGTTTGTTCTCAATACAAAATCCAGAGATCCTTTTAAATTGCAAATAATAGCATGTTGCTCCTGTGTTCAAACTTCTGTGCAGGCACACCATTTCATTAGAGTTAGAAGCCAAAATCTTTAGAAGTCCTTATGAGGACCCAAATGATATGTAAGGTTACATTGTAACCCGTCACATCCCACTATCTTATCTCTGATATCCTCTACTATTTGTTCTCTTAGTATTGGGGGAACCCGCCCCCAACATTTCAACATAGGTTGTTTCTATTTTCCATAAGTGTTGGCCAGCTGAGAAATAAAGAGAGACAGTACAAAGAGAGGAATTTTACAGCTGGGCTGCCAGGGGTGACATCACATATCAGTAGAACCATGATACCCGCCTGAGTCTCAGACCAGCAAGTTTTTATTAAGGGTTTCAAAAGGGGAAGGGGTGTAAAAACAGGGAGTAGGTACAAAGAGCTCATGCTTCTAAGGGTAAAAAGCAGAACCAGTAATAAGAGTCTAACAAAGATTACATGCTTCTGAGGGAAAAGGACAAAGGGCAAAAGCAGAACCACTGACAAGGGTCCAACCAAGATCACAAGGCAAAGGGCAAAAGCAGAACCACTGATAAGGGTCCAACAAAGATCACAGGGCAAAGGGCAAAAGCAGAACCACTGATAAGGGTCTATGTTCAGTGGTACATGTATTGTCTTGATAAACATCTTAAACAACAGAAAACAGGGTTCCAGAGCAGAGAACTGGTCTGACCACAAATTTACCAGGGTGGAATTTTTCCCCACCCTAGCAAGCCTGAGGGTTCTTCAGGAGACCAGGGCATATCTCAGACCTTATCTCAACTTCATAAGACAGACATTCCCAGAGTGGCCGTTTATAGACCTCCCCCGAGGAATGCATTCTTTCCCCAGGGTATTAATATTCATATTCCTTGCCAGGAAAATAATTTAGTGATATCTTTCCTACTTGCACATCCATTTATAGGCTCTCTGCAAGAAGAAAAATATGGCTTTTTCTCCTCGACCCCGCAGGCAGTCAGAACTTATTGTTGTCTTCCCTTGTTCCATAAAAATTGCTGTTATTCTGTTCTTTTTCCAGGTGCACTGATTTTATATTGTTCAAACACAATGTTTTACAATCAATTTGTACAGTTAACACAATGATCACAGTGGTCCTGAGGTGACGTACATCCTCAGCTTATGAAGATAACAGGATTAAGACATTAAAGACAGGCATAAGAAATTATAAAAGTATTATTTGGGAACTAATAAATGTCCACATTAATATTAAATCTTCACAATTTATGTTCCTCTGCCATGGCTCCAGCCGGTCCCTCTATTCAGGGTCCCTGACTTCCCACAACATCTTAGCCCACCAAACTGGCCACGTTGTTGTTCCTTGAATGACACTATATTATCTCCTGAGTGTTTTTATTCTTCCCATTCCCAGTGCCTGGAATGTTTTCCCCAGATACAAGTGACTGAGTTGTCATTTCTAAGACTATTCTAAAACCCTCTATGGTCTCAAAAGGCCTACCTTGTCCATTCTACTAAATACTGTAACATCCATCTCCAAATCACACATCTAAATTCTTCTTATTCTTCTCTAATGTTTTCTTTTTCCACTTAACTGTTGAAAATAATTTACTTATATATTATGTTTATTGTTTATTCTCTTTCTGCTCCACAAGAATATAAGCTTCATGTTGTCTATTTCATTTACTGACATCTGTATATTCACATGCCTGGGACAGCATCCAGTTCATATTAGGTAATACATGAACTGGATGGTGTCCCAGGCATTTGAATATACAGATGTCAATATAAATTTGTTAAATGAATGAAAGTTATGCTTTCCGGTCTTGTTGATTCTTCACATTTTGTAAATATATATGATTAGTCCTATGAAGATTCCCATTCTTCAAATTCTTATGCCTCTGTTAGTCTATCAAGAATTTCATTTTGAGATTTTATTATTGATTTCCTATCATTTCCTATTAATGTATCACCTTGATTTCCTATTATTATATTTTCCTTGTCTTTCCAATTTTTGAAGTTGCAGTATATAATTCAGCTATTCTATATTTTTATTTCAATAAGTAATTAGGTAAAATGGACAGAATATACAAAATATTTAATTAAATAAAGTAATTCCTAGAAAAGGATACCAATGCTTTAAAAATGTATTCAAGGGCAAATTGAATGACAAATTGAATAACAACTATTTATTATTACATATTGCAGAAAATTATACTTATTTTTAAAGAAGATGTAGACACACTTTAAAAATTCTTCAACTTCCATCTATGGTATAGTTATCAAAGGACATATGATATGCTTGTAAGTTCATCCATTGGAAGGTCAGGTCAAATGCTCTTCATCTCAGATTTTGTGCGAAACAGAATGTTAGGCTAGGCATGGTGGCTAACACCTGTAATCCCAGCACTTTAGGAGGCCAAGGTGAGAGGATTGCATGAGCCCAGGAGCTCGAGACCAGCCTGGGCAACATAGTGACAGACACATCTCTACAAAAAATAGAAAATTAGCAAGGCATGGTGGCACATGCCTATAGTTCCAGCTCCTTGGGAGGCTGTGGTAGGAGGATTGCTTAAGCTTTGGAGGTCAAGGCTGCAGTGAGCCATAATAGTGCCATTGAACTCCAGCCTGGAACACACAGCTAGACCCTGTCTCAAAACAAACCAGCAAAAACCAAAAATAGACTTTTAGATAAATAGACAAAACAGAAAGATCGGTAGGAAGGTAGATTGAAAGGCAAGTGGGTGTGTAGAAAGATACATAAAGGATAAAAAGATAAATAATTAGTATATGGAAATATGCCTCTATAATCTTGTGTGGCTTTTCTGCATATGCGTCAGTAAAGATGTTTTTACTTCAATTTACATTGATTTTACTACACATATTTAAAATCAATTAAGGATATAGCCTTTGGTTTAAATCAATGCAGTTATTAACTCAGCCATGCTTTGATCTTAGTGACTTTAACCTGAGTTGCATTGTTCTTGTTTCACAAGAAACTAATCTGTTAATTCCATCCAGTCTATTTTTCATCAAAGTCATAACAATAAAATGGATCTGCCTACTAATATGCTTCTCCAAATTGACATGCACCTATCTCTCAGGACATTGTTAATTCTTCTTAATGAATGATCATCCTTGGAATAAAGCTGCTTTATTTTAGCCACTGAGTTCTAAAATGTTGACATAGTTTACCTCTAACTATACTGACAGAGTTTACCTCTTGCCACTCTTTTCACTCCCCTGTCTCCCTCCACCAAGTAAATATTTTCCGTGTTAAGCCTTAACATATTCTTAAATATGTGTGTGTGTGTGTGTGTGTGTGTAATTGTACTTTAAAAAAAAATCAGGAAAAGATAGGCATGTTCCTGGATTTTTTTCTATTCAATATTGTTATAGGAGTTATTAAGAAATTATTTTAGGCATAGAGAGGAAAAGCGGTCCTTGGGAAGTTTTTTTTTTTCTTTTAAAGCAGCTCCAGAAGCATTTCTTTTCTAGCAGAAAAGCTAGGCCGGCAAGACTTGATATGCAATTGTCAGCCATTAGAAACTGGGTCCACTCAAATATGGCAATTCCCCCGTCTTCTTCTTGTCCCCACATGTGCCTAGCAACATGGCTGCCCCCACATATCCCCATTTGTGTAGAACATCATGTCACCCTGCACTTACATATTAAAAGGCTAGGGTGGGAGGGCCAGTTTCGTTGAGGGCTACTTGAGTGACAAACCTTGTCAAACCAATCCCCTGGGCCCTGTGCAAATCAAACACCACCTCCTCCAGCCTCATAATATAACTGGCTGTTCTCAGCTGCACTCGGGATTCCCTCTTTTGGCTTGGAGTCCCCCTCCCTTTGTTTCTGTATGGGGGATCCTCTTCCTTCTTTCTTGACTATTAACTTCTCTTCCTAAAATCACTCCACATGTGTCTGTGTTGTTTTATTTAAACCGGCATGAGACAAAGGACCCTGGTGTTCCTCCAGTCATCAGAGCCAAATCAACATTATACTACAAATATTATTTATAAAGTGCATTTAGTTATAGTTTCTTTGTATTAGTGTTCCATTATGTGAGGTTACCAAAGCTTATATATATTCTGTTTTGTACAGAAATAAATTTGGCATTTGTATACCATTTGATTTAGCACTAGATTTTCAGTTTATGAACATTCGCAAACATACCTCCTGGGAAACATGTCTAAGAGTTTCATTAAGTTTATATATAAGAGTATGATGAGAGTCTTATGCAGCAGAAATGATCAACTCTATACAATGCCACCAAAATACGTAATGAAATTTTTATGATGGTAAATTCCAAAAGGTGTGAAACTATAAGTAAATTAATAATAGAAGACAATGTAAAGAAGAAAAAGAAATTTTTAGAAGAGTGCCTGAGTGTGAAGTCAGCACATAATTTGTTTCAGGCAAATACCGCCAATACTGTCTAAAAGATATTTTATTCCTTAAATTTTTTTCCTCCTTTAATAAGGCTGAAGATTGAATCTTGTGCTACCATCTCATCATTCTGACACAGATCTAGAAGAGATGTCATTAGTTTTAAGATATATTAAATATACATATGTGTGTGTCTATATACATACACCATTTAAACGAGTTAATCCATGATAAATAATGCCAGTCTTATCCTAGTAAAATAAAAATTATAATTTGTGGTTGAAAATAATTTAAAGCTGGAAGTTGTCATTTTTACTTTGCAAAATGCAATAGTAATACAAGTGAAGTTTAAAAATATTTTTAAAATATAATACTTTAAAATATGTTAGAAAAAGTCTGCATCTATAACATATTTAAATATAAAGATTTTAGGATAATTTTATTAAGTTCCATTTCTATTGTTTAACTAAAAACAACATTTCAATTTGAAATCGGGATAATCTAATTATTTATCAAAAAGAAGTATGTTACATAATTGAAAGAGGCAATTGTGCTTTAAAATCAAACAAATCACTTACTTAACATGCACTTAAAAAGCCTCAATTAAAAAAATCTACTTCATGAGTTTTCTTTATATTTTGAGGCTCTGATAAGTTGTTAGGCTCAAATGAGGTAATGTATGCAATCATAGTTGAGTGTGTGTTAAATAATAATTTGTAGCTCTTATTTTTATAACATTCTATTGAGTATTAAAAGCATAATAAATTTTATTAAATTATTATAAATTATTGGAATTACAACAAGTTTAGAACATTCTTATTATAACATCTTTGTTGGCCAAATTCCAGCTGCAATACCCTTTTAACTCATGTGGGTAACAAACATTGGATATGGATTACATAGCAGGTAGTGTTTTAAGAAATATTTACCAAGAGATATTTCCCATCATGAACCTTTTATAAATCATAAATAAACAAAAAAAACCAGAAACATAAAGTACTATATCAAATTAAAGAATTCAAAGATAAACTCTGACCTACAAATAAAAATATACTAAGAAATTGGCATTTACATCATAGTATAGAAAAAAAATGTGTGTTTCTGAAGTTATCAAAGTAACATTTGATGACAATGTATTACTGTATTTTAAATTTGCATGCTTTAAAATTTTAAATTTGAATTTACTGTATCACCCAGGAGACAATCTTGATGTTAAAATTTTTAACAGAAGATATTTAATTTGACAATAATTTATATATCTGTCATAGGGCCAAATACCAAAACAAAAGGTCTGAGCTACACCAGAGGTAATTCCAGAAAGTAGTTACCACCCTTAAGCCTGGGGGATACAAGGGGAAAAGGTTGAGTTTATCAGATGGTGGAGAAAAGAGGAAACACCTGCAGAGCTGGGGCTCAGGCCTTTGAGGGAAGGCATAAAGGCCAGTTCTAGGAAATAAATAAATAAATAAATAACTAAATAAATAAATAAATAAAGCCTGAGACTGGAACCAGCAAATGGCTGAGGAGCTCTGTTGTGGGAAAAGCAGCCAGCAAATAGAAACAAGAGAGTCTCTTATCTCCTTGCATTTTTCAACACTCTCTAGATCCCTTGTGTTAGCAGAATAGAGCAAGTTATCACTTGTCAAAGTAGCAGGTAGAAATGTAAAGACTCTCAGCCTCTGCATCACAAACTAGGGCATGGAAGAATGGAATTGTGGTTTACAGGCAATAGTTTTATAACCTGATTTCTGATTCCATATAGGTTTCTATTATATTGTATTCTTATGGTGTATTTCCATCACATTTTTAAAAAATATTATTTTTTAAGGTCTAGTCCTGTAAGTATGTGAATGTTTTACTCTTTCCTCAAGTTTCTTTCTCCTTCTTCATCCCCTGACAATGTCTTCTTTTCTCTGCCCACTTAATGACTTTAACTTGTTTCCAGGCAGACTAAATTCCAGACCTTGCCACTCTCTTTCTCACATTGGAGTATATGTATATCCTGCTCACTCTGCATGGCTTCTCTTCTCCCTTCTTCATCTGATTAATCCCCATATATCCTTCAGAACTCAGCCAAGACAGCACCATCTTTGGCTCTGAGTAACAGGTACTCTTCCTATTGAACACAATGACACAGTCTGCTACCTCTATTGTAAAACGTAACAAACAGCACTGTAATGGACACATTTCTTAGCTATTTCTTTCAATAATCCATATGTCGCTTGAGCGACATGACCTCCTGATTCTGCAAAATGGAGTCTATTATATATATAAAGAATATATATAATAGATTATATACATAAAGAATATATATAATAGATTATATACATAATAGAATGCATATATACATATATAATAAAAAAGCCATATGCAAACCATAAGGGCTAATATAATTTGTGTGTTTGAGCACTAAATTTGTTAAGTTTTCTAGAAGTCAGAAAAAAAAAGACAGCAAGCTAAATAAAGTTGGAAATTATGTTTACTTTGGAAGAAGGGTAACAATGAATAGAAAGATTAGAGAAATATGTTAAATATCAGTGAGCATACACAAAGTTATCTGGGCGCAAAAGGGTGCAGAAGCAAAAATATAGTATAACTAAAATATATGAACACTGTCTTTTTAAATTCCTGTCTCATCTAATATAACTATTAATTGAAAGCCATAAGAATAGCAAAACTAAGAGGGAATTAACTAAACAAGCTTATAAGAGGAAATTATGGAGTCAGTATGAAAGTATACTGCTTATGATATCTGATCAAATGGCAGTTAGATTTGCACTTGGTTAAAACAAAAATAGTGAAGGGATAAAAGAATGAAAGAATAAAAGAACAAAGAACTTGAGAAAGAAAAACATGAGTACAAAATAACTAAAAAAATAAAAAATAATAAAATATCCAAAGAAAGAAAAAGAGGATGATGTGGGATATTTCTGATGGAACATAACTTGTGGTACCACTAAAAATGTACTAAAGTCCTTTTAAATGGGATCCAGAGAAGTTCTGGAACTTTAACCAAACTCTAAACAAATATGTTGTATTTAATTTTATTGAAATTCAACCTCAGTCAAAGTGTCTTTTTAGACAATGTTAACTTAGATCAAAACAATTTTTTAAACTATTCTACTCCCCATTTGCAAATGTCATATAAAATTTAAACTAATGTTCTTTTATTGTGATTTACTAGCTTCCTCCTTCATGCAAAATGATAGGCTTCATAACTGAGGAAATACAGTATACCATTTTATTGACATGAGCCAGGTCATAAAAAGAGCTCATTTTTGCTGCACTAACAAAGAGAAAGACAAGTAAAATTTTGCATCTGATGAAGACTTTTAAAATCAACTGTGATGGGCAGGTCCTATTCCTTGGAGATTAAACCAGGATTGTTAGAGATGAGAACATTCTGAGGAACCTTGACCCTCTTTTTCTCTCTCTCACCTCTAATCCCAAACTGGCTATTTCACTTTCAAATATCCTAAGGCTAATTATTTCCTGATTGATCTTTCTAAATGAGCTTTTCACGGCTTCATCTAATGGATATGTGCTCCTCCCTAAATCGTTGGTCAAACTTGCTTTCATAAAGATATATCCCCCAGAGGTGACTTTAGCTTTCTGCTAAATAGGTCAGACAGAAACAGAATTGAGACCAAGTACTCAAAACTTCACAGAATTCAAATCCAATTCTATATCCATGTTACTATGGTGTAGGTTTCTAGAATATAAATGAATATGAATATGGACTTCTGTAACAGCAATGCCAAATTATCCAGGAAGTTTGTCTTGACCACAAGTAGGTTCTTGAAAAGTATCTATTTTAAAATTGAGCACGTTTACTTTGCAATGTCTATACTAGTCACTAAATTAATACAATGACCTTCAATAACGTAATGTACACTTGCTTTTTCTGAACTTCAAGTATTGAAATACTATCACTCATGCTTCAAGGCTGACTTCATACGAAAAGTTTATAAAATTCCATTTTATGTTGAAATCTATTAAATTTTTGATTACAGGTTTAATTCTACATCTTGTAAACATGGAAACTGTTTCTACATATTGTTTAACTATATATAGAACATTGACCCAGAGCTGTGTAGCTTTCCAGACAAATACTACATGAGTTATGTGATGGGAATTCATTTATCTTAAAAGCTAAATAAAGGGCTGGGCGTGGTGGCTCAAGCCTATAATCCCAGCACTTTGGGAGGCCGAGGCAGACAGATCATGAGGTCAGGAGATCGAGACCATCCTGGCTAACACGATGAAACTCTGTCTCTACTAAAAATACAAAAAAAAATTAGCTAGGCGCGGTGGCGGGCGCCTGTAGTCCCAGCTACTCAGGAGGCTGAGGCAGGAGAATGGCGTGAACCCGGGAGGCGGAGCTTGCAGTGAGCCGAGATAGTGCCACTGCACTCCAGCCTGGGCGACAGAGCGAGACTCCGTCTCAAAAAAAAAAAAAAAAAAGCTAAATAAAGTGAAGTATGTGCTCCGAACTTCATAAAGTTAAGAATTAGGTCTGCCTTCATGAATATATAGCCAGTGAAGTTACTCAGAAACCCACATTCAAAACACCTCATGCTTAAGATTGAATGTTCTCTATATACTGTCTTGAAACTCAATAATTTTATCTTTGATTTTCTGTTTTTCAAGTGACTTCCAATGGGACAATGAAGCATGCACAGGGCCTTGGTGATGTGGCTGACACATAGTTCTTCATTTCAACATCTCATGTTGCCTTCTTAGAATGTGTCCTTTTCAGCTTTCTTCTACCCTGATGTCCCAGTCTCTCCTATGCTTCTGCCATCTGACCTCTGCCATCTTTCTGCAACTTGTTTTTGTGAGCAGAAAGGATGTCTGTGTTCTGCTCTTCCCATCTACCTTTTGCAGGGATGTTGGCACAGGCCTGGGTAGGGTTGGGAATAGCCATACAATCAAATTGGCCCTATATAAAAGTACAAGTCAGGTACTCTATCATATCTCAAGGAGGAGGTGGCAGCCATCCCTGCCCTAGGCTGGCAGTGACAAAGTATGTTTGGTGAGCAACTTGAGAACTCTCATATCCCCTGAATCTAGATGTTGAGCATCTTGGGACATGGAGATTATAACGCCTTGGAGGTCACCCTTCCATCATGGTGAGGTGGTGATTTGTTGAAAAAAAAAAAGACTGCCTTCACTCCTTCCATTGGGACACTATGCCACAGTCCAGCAGCTGGTCGGAGGGGAAACCTGGCAACTGCCAGGTCAAGTGCATGCATGTGCACATGGTCAGGCTCTATGAAGGTCTACACTTACTCAACAAATGTCTCTGTGACTGAAGGAGCATGGCATTAAATAGAAAATAAAACACACTAAGACAAATGCTGCAAATGGACACTGAATGTTCTATGGTTCACGATCAAACATAATAGAAAGAAAGACGAGTTCTATTAAAAGACATATGTTACAAGATACAAATATTTTATTAAGAAGCTATTGTTGTTAAATCCACAGCAACATGAGGAAATTTCAAAGTAGGTATTCATAGCTGTTAGGGTGTGACCAGGAAAGCAAGACTAGTATGAGAGGTATGTGAAGTATTAAGTGATATGTGAATAGCATGAGTGATACGTGACTTCTTATGAAGTCAGCCTTGAAGCAGTGATGGTAGAATTTTAATATTTTAATTCCAGAAAAAGCAAATGTAAGGATTAGATTTTCTATAATTGTGATAATGTCTTTGAAGGGCTATTGCACCCCACTATCTGTTAGTGAGCCTAAAGCCACTATAGGCCAGCAGGGCTGGCAGTTAGAAAGACCAGTTGAGGCCAGGCGCGATGGCTCACGCCTGTAATACCAACACTTTTGGAGGTCGAGGCGAGTGGATTGCCTGAGGTCTGGAGTTCAAAAACAATCTGGCCAACATGGTGAAACCCTGTCTCTAATAAAAATGCAAAAAAATTACCTGGGTGTGGTGGTGTGCACCTGTAATCCCAGCTACTCGGGAAGCTGAGTCAGGGGAATTGCTTGAACCAGGGAGGTGGAGGTTGCAGTGAGCAGAGATCATGCAGCTGCACTCCAGCCTTTGCAACAGAGCCAGACTCTGTCAAAAAAAAAAAAAGAAAGAAAGAAGAAAGAAAGAAAGAAAGGAAGGAAGGAAGGAAGGAAGGAAGGAAGGAAGGAAGGAAGGAAGGAAAGAAAGAAAGAAAGAAAGAAAGAAAGAAAGAAAGAAAGAAAGAAAGAAAGAAAGAAAGAAAGAAAGAAAAGAAAGAGTTGAACAGGGAGTAATGGAGAATGGATAATTTAGGCCCCAAGGACAATCTGAAACCCACAAAAACAAACTGAAACTCTCATCTCTTCTCAGTGCATCTAAAATCAATGACATGATTGACCTGCAGAAGAAGCTAGAATCCTTTGCAACAGGGCTACACAGACATTCCACCTAGATTTTGAAATATCCGAAAAACAACAGGAATTGTCTATTGTCCCATACCAATAAGGTGGACAAGTAGACATGTGACAATGTGTTTGAGTCACAGTAACAACTGACATAACACACTTCATAGTGGAATGGCTGTAGTGTATCTTCACTTCCAACTTTAAGAACTCATGCAAATTTCTCTTACGAACACTCTTCACATGCAACCACAAAGACAAAGGAATTCTTGTCATTATAGCTTACCTAAGACACAGTACAAAGTCACTACAGACTCCAGTGTTATTCTACATCAAGAATATAAATGTCTGGAAATATGAGTAATTAAATAGATTTGATAAGGAAGATTTCTTTCAAAAGAATTATGCTCTGAATCATTTTCCTAATTCTCAAGAGGAAGATATGACTAGTATGACTTCCTAAACCCAAGATTAGTGAAAGGGGTTTCAAATGGACCACTGACTGAGTTTGAAATACATTTGTGTATGTGCCCATGTGGTTGGGAAGGTATAGGAGTTAGGTCTGTGACATGTCTAAGAAAGCCAAAGTGACTAACATCAACAGAGTAGAAGCAGGTGTCAGGGAAATAACTGCATGGCCTTGAGACAGTTGGTCAAATACATACAAATCCTGGAGGCCAGGTGAACCATAATAGTAGGAATGAAAAGAGATCCTGTCCTGAAATGGTTTCTTAGTTCAGGATTACTGACAAGAGGAATATAAAATGTGGATTCCTGTTCATGTGGCTTATTAGTGGAGTGCTTTAAATGAAAGAGGGGTTGTATTTGTTTTCTATCCTGTGTAACAAATTATCACAAAGTTAGCAGATTAAAACAACACCCATTTATTATCTAAGTTTCTGTAAATTGTAAGTCTGGGCATGGCTTAGTTGGGCTCCCCACTCAAGGTCTCACACCACTGAAATCACATCCTGAAGGATAGTGTCCATCTTTACAAAGTATTATCTCTAAGCTGGCCCAACAGCTCGACCTTCAAGAGGCCATTCCTTGGCATCATATGTCTAGTAGCTTCCGAAAAATATGTAATAAGTGCTAGGACCAATAGATCCCATGTTTTATATCCACTGCTGCCACTCTTTATTTGGAAACTTGTCCCTTAGGCCTATGAGATATTATGCAATTTCTGCCACTAACCGTAAATATACATTTCAAACCATGGCTTCTTTGTTCTTTTTATGTTTTTAAAGATAGAGAGCTCATAATTTGTTTATATTTCCAAGAAACACAATCTATATCTACTGTCCTTTTAAAAAAAGTGTTGCTCATTGAATAGTAACTTCAGCAATAAGAAATGATAAATATACAATTATTTTCTTCTGTATTTGTATATTTACATCTTCTAATACATTTTGCTTCTCTGTTTTGAAATGGTTCCAATACTGCTTATATTTTTAAAATGGATTTATTTAAAAAAATTCATTATATTTTCAAATAGTCTCATAGATTTCTAAAATTTTATTTTCACAAAGCTTATTGCATAAGTAACTAAGGCATGGCTACTCAATTGAGGAGAACACAGCAGGTCATACAACAAAGCTGCTTTGTGTGCACTTCACTTCAAATAGGCCACTTGCTCATAATTATTCCAGGGCACATGGTGTTTATGCCACAGTGTAGAGTGGAATCAAAGTAGTTTTGTAGAGTGATTTCTACACTTGCTCCTAGTGGGGCTTAATTAAACACCAATGACTATACAAAGGCTAAAGCATAATAAAAAATAGACTTAGACTAGTGCTGTGCATGAAAGTGCTGAACAAACTGTTGTAGGCATATGTAAAAACCACAAGGCTAAGATTCCTTCTTAACCACGCATAGTTATCTCTACCAGTCAAAACATATAAATAATTATCTCCTTTATATAATCTTCTCAAACACTTGTCATTAAAATATCTTACACAAATATAATCACTGTGATTATGTTTCTTTTCTTTTCACAACCTGTCCATGAAAATTTCTGAACATTTTATCTTTGCAATTTCATTGATTTATGGTATGTATTTAAATCAAAAATGCCCTTAATAGGGCAAACTATAAACATCAACAAAACTAAAGAGAAAATATTTACTTTGGAAAACCTCAAGGGATACAAAATATCAATGTTGTTTAGTTAACAATAAATAAAAGTTGAAGATATATAATTGAAGATTGCATTGACTATGAGACATCACATTGAATAGGATTTCTGAACAAAGCAGTGTTTGGATTAAAAATAATAAACACATGTAAACATTGGAGACTCGTGCCCTGAGGATTGGTGCTTTGATTTTTAAAATTTATTTTACTCAGAAGCAACACAAGCATATGAACACTATTTCTTAAACTTTAACTGTTAAAACTAAATATATCGGTTCCTGTAATTCTCCTGTCCCTCATAATTCATATAATATTTAATATTAAGTTTTTTTAATATACTATTTTCAAGTTTGAAAATGTCTCCTTTTGAAGTCTATACTACTGAATGCTCTCTTATAAACATCTGTACTACCATCTACTGGAAAGGTACGTATATATCAGAAATCATATTCTTATCAAACATTCAAAACAGAATACAAATAATTCAAAAAAATGTAAAAAACATTATTTTTATAATTAAAATCTACCAAGTAATAATAATGATGTACAGATAATAATAACATAATAATATATAATAATGTAATAATAATGCACTGAGAAATGATTTTTTAAATTGTATTTAATGGGCCGGGCGCGGTGGCTCACGCTTGTAATCCCAGCACTTTGGGAGGCCGAGGCGGGCGGATCACGAGGTCAGGAGATCGAGACCACGGTGAAACCCCGTCTCTACTAAAAATACAAAAAATTAGCCGGGCGTGGTGGCGGGCGCCTGTAGTCCCAGCTACTTGGAGAGGCTGAGGCAGGAGAATGGCGTGAACCCGGGAGGCAGAGCTTGCAGTGAGCCGAGATTGCGCCACTGCACTCCAGCCTGGGCGACAGAGCGAGACTCCATCTCAAAAAAAAAAAAAAAAATTGTATTTAACGGTGTATTTTTATAAATAAATATTTCAAATTATCAAGTGTCGATTGAGTATCTAGAAGAAATTCAGAAATGCAACATAGAGAACTATATTTGCAAGTCAAGATAGATAGATAAAAGGTCTCATTTTCAAAGACATGTAAACTTCATAAATTTATATTTGTAGGCACTGTGGTATTTGTGTCCATATCAGGAGAAAGGGAAACAGTGTGGAAGCAAGGAACATATACAAATGTTATTTTGTAGGAACACTGAACTCATATTCTGACTCCTGTTGAAGGAGTTAGCTTAAAACTGCTAGTAGTTGAACCATTTAAATAACATTTCCGATACCCAGGATTATGTGTATCAGGATTTTTTTTAGAAAATCACAGATAACTGATATAAAGTTCCCATTATCTCTTCTTATCAGACAGGATAATTAGCAAAAGTTCTGGATAATAGTTAACTAGTATGTCATAAATACTTTCAGTTTCATTTTGTGCCATTTATAGTGCTATTAGTTATGGCACTCCTTGGTATACCAAAGTATGTTAATAATTGTGATTAAGTTCAGAGAAAGTATTTAAGTCTGCAATGAACTGGTTTTTTTTTAACTATAAAAGAAAATCAGAGTTAAGTTTATTATTGTTCTCAATATATGCATTCAATGAGATGATGTATGCACTCTGTGTACAATTGTTTTGATTCCAACAATAGATTGTTTGAATAAGCTGTAAAAGAAGCCATAAATGAAATAATGAAATATATTTTATATAGATGGGAATTAGTTTTAATAAATAGAGCCTATTTCAATTAAATGAATGCAGGAAAGTCAACTCATGAATTTTATTATTGTTATTGTTAGTGTTGATTGTTATAGTTAGTTAAATAAGAATAGGTAAATAAGATCAATATACATACATTTGAGCTTATAATTGATTTTCAAAACATTGTTTCTTCTGGGTAAGTAGAAATGGATATTTACTGAAAAGATAGAAATGTTAAAAAGCAGCTAAAATCAGGCATATTTAAGGAGCGCATTATTTCTACTCAAATACACACTAAATAAAGTTGGAAATCAGCTATAATTATTTTGGTTAAACCTCACAGTAAAAAGGCATACCCTCAAATTATAGAATCCATATTCTCCTTAATTGGGAGTTAAAATAAGGGTAATAGAAAAGAAAAATTGTTTTACTCTAAAGTTCAGCTACGGAAGTTGGCAAGTAAAAACCTAAATATGTTAATTTAGAATTATTTACTAGAACAATGACATCCATACATCTACAGTCACTATAATCTTATGAACTTTTCTGACTTGTATTGAATGCTTTAAATGTGTTCTAATAAATGAAACAATCACATTTATGTATTTTTCACCAGTCTTTTTATTCTACTTTATAATAAATAAATCTTGAGAAAACAAATTTCAAAAGGCAATTCATATGAGCTTCCAAAAAGTAATCAAGTTTTTAAGTCATATAAGACATTAAGATCCATGTGAAATAAATTATAAAATAAGTCAAAATATAACATTATTAAATTAATGATAATATATTTTTATAATTCTCAAAAAATCCTTCAAAAATCCATTATTCATATAAGTGAAAATTA
The DNA here is from genome assembly GCF_009828535.3 of Hylobates moloch. Taxonomy (NCBI): domain Eukaryota; kingdom Metazoa; phylum Chordata; class Mammalia; order Primates; family Hylobatidae; genus Hylobates; species Hylobates moloch. Next base: position 126,583,336 of record NW_026652278.1, read on the forward strand.
AAACATTTTTAAAGCAAATATACATTATCTCCTGGGGTGTATACTATTAAAATTAGTGACAAAAATGAGTTAAATATACTTTTGGGAGTTTTGCCTGTTCAATTTTGATGCTATCACTTAGGAAGTACTACTTTTATGTGCCTTATAAAAATATATTTACCAAATCTTCAAACACATTCATTTTTTGTTCTTACCTAAACACACAAGCCTTTCTTAAAACATTTTTTCTTGATTCTCAATCATTCTTGGTTCCTATAATTTATCTACAGAAAAACAGTTAATATAACCAAACATAAATGACATGTGCATACAACCCAAGTGATTTATTTAAATTCTCCTTTTAAATTAATTAAAGAGAATTATTTTAATTTTCTTGATTTTTCCAAAGTGTTAAGATGTGCATTAAATGTATTCCTAAGCATTTTTACAATTAAGTAAGAAATTATAGGCAAATAACTTAGTAGAGCTTCTGTCTAATAATAGCTATGACAAGCATATTAGTTTTATTGTTTCTTTCCTTTATCGTTTCTGGACATTTTGTTAAATGATTCAAACATTGTTCTCTATTTATTGCACACTATCCTCCATCCTTCATGGAATATGTAAAAGAAAGAGTGGTGAATGGTCTCAATATTTGGGGATTCTTTGTCTCAGTAAATCAGTGAGGAAATACCACAAGCAGTAGGATAGAGTAAAACAGAGGGTATCCATATCCATGATGTTAAAATTATTGGTTCAGTTATCTTCACGGAAGAATTTAAATAATATTGGTTCCAGGTAACTAAGCTTATTCATTAATTTATGTACATATCCCTGTGTCAATGCCAAACTCAAGTAGATTGTCATAGGTTTGTTTTTTTTTTTTAATTTGGTCATCCCAAGAAGCAGACCGCTACACTTATAAGTTTGATTTATCTGATGAATACTGACAGGAAAATCAATCAGAAAAGCACGAACTTTGAGGTTTGACTATGCGTTTGGTGTGACCATGTCCTACTGTGTGTATGTATTTTTGTTTTCTTTTATACTTGAATATTATCTTTGATGCTTCAAAGCATAGAAATGGTAGTTTTATGATCATACACCCATAATAAAAAGAAATAAAGACCAAATTGCCACAATCATCATCCAGCTCTACAGTGAGCAAATTAGTTTCTGTTGCTCACCCATCAGAGGTAAACATCTTCTTCCAGATCACTGGGGTTCAATTTCTGTTACCTCTTCTGGTACAATAAATGACACTCAGGTGCCTGATAGAGTTTATTTGCCTCTTTGGTATACCATATTCACTGAAGCATCACACAATAATATTACCTTGGACTATAAACTCAATGAACCGGTGCATACCATTCCCAGTTATGTGCTATGCATAGCACCTAATTCAATGTAGAAAGTGTGTTTCAGTTTAAATTTTGTGCAAGAAAAATAATTAGTTTTATAAGAACATAGGTAGAAAATAATAAGCAATAACATTCAAAATTAAGTTTTACGTTACTTTTTTTAATCAGTTGTATATCTGGTATGTCTAATCTAATCACTTTTCTAGAACCTCATTTTGTAAAACTAGTTTATTATCTTTCTATAAGCATTTGTTTTGCCTTCCAAACTCTTTTTTTAACTCGGTAGGTTTAAAAAAATTATAGTACTTTTCTCAAAATCCCTATACTGATTTTGTTTTCAACCATTTTTACCTTTTTTCTTAATCACATAACAAGGGAGCAGAAGAAAACTGTAGGAAAATTGCCATTTTAACACTATGAAGAAAATAGCTTTTCATACCATAAGCTTCCTTCATATGTTCTTTTACAGCCTCAGTTGGAAAAAAAATCATGAAACTAAGATGTATTTAAGCTTTGCAAACAAAACAATTTCCAGAAAACATGCCATATTTTAATCCCCATGCCTGTACCTGTACAAAATATGTAAAAGAAAGAGGCATAAGAAAAAAAATTCAGTAAACCAGTAAGTCTAAATTTTTATTTTATGAAAAAAGTGCCTTTAAAATGGTTTCTGTAAAGCTAATACAATGTTCATAATATAGTTGTGTGTGTACATGTGAAAACAATAAGTAAGGTGACGACAATAGGGAAAAGTTTTTTTGTTATTTTTGTTTGTTTGTTTTTTGTTTTGTTTTTTTTTTAATCACCAAATAATTGTTTAAGTTGCTTTTGGGAAACTTACTTTTGGGAGAATATCCTCTAACTTTTTGTCTAACTTGGCTCATAATGCTAGAATCTTTTTCACATCTTTCAAACGTATTGCCTGATACTGATAGCCAATTCCTTTTGATAGCCCACATCATTCTGAATGTGGAGGAGTTCGATGGTTCACATACAGAAGTATAGTCAGATAATTAGGAAATTAGTATGAAAGTAATAAGGAAAAAATATAAAAATCATTTCTTAGAAGTTGAATGGAGAGGGGTAAAAAGCATTAATAGTAAGCACAGAAATTAAAATAGGTATTTAGACACAAGGGAATAGAAGAAGAGAAGTAGAGGGGAAGGAAGGAGGCAGGGGAAAGGATTTGGCATGTGGTTGTTACTAATTTCTCGTTGAGGGACAATCTCAGGTCGTATTAATAATGTAAGTGGCTTCCACATCATCATCAATAATAATTCATTTAATGTTAGAATGTTTTGTTAGAAGCTATTCTATTTTGCTGAAATTTGCAAACTCTTCTGGAACTCTGTTTTTCTCTTGCATCTTGTTACTTAATTTGTAGTCCTCAGATCATCCTGGGAGCATCACCTGGGAGCTTGTTGAAGTGACAGACACTCAAGCCCTACCTTGAGTTACTGTCTCAGAATCTGTAATATGACAAGATCTGTGGTAGTTTGTATACTTGAACCTTGAGAAGCACTGATATCTGTGTTTTAAAATGAAAATAAAAAAAAACAAAACAAACTACTTTAACTATATGGAATTTCAAGCTACGATGACTGAATGTGGAAGAGATCCTTGAGTGTTTGTGTGAATTTAGCACTAGGAGTTTAGGATTATACCAGGGTATGATACAAAGAGGCGGGAAGACTTAGTGGGCATAGAGAATACAGGAAAGATTGTTGGAGGCGGACTACAACTTTCTGGCCAACATAGGAATAGCAATGTAACACAGGGTTCCCTCTGAAAACTTTTGAAACAAATGTTAGTGAAGATTTTTACTGGAGATGTAGAGAAGCATCATTCCCCTCCATTTCTTACCTGCCACGTGCGAGTACATTGGGCCTTAGAAATCATTGTAAATTTCAGCAAGATGTCTTTGCTGAGTCATAATTGGAGTTACTAGGGAAACGGATTGAACAATCAAGCACTTAGATATCCATTTTCAAGAGTTGATACCCATGTCTTTTGTTTGTTGAATTTCTTGTTGTATTTTATTTTTTACAGGATTATAGAAAAAAAGATGTTAACCCTGAAGGACTGTGGCACTTTCTGCACCTTCACTATCTCCAAGGTGGTTTTCTGAGCTCTCACAAACAGAATGGGTGAGAAGGTGACTTTTTTCCTCCACAAATCCATTATGAAATTTAACACCATTGAATACTGGCTTACATAATGTCACCAAAACAAACTATTAGTAAGACAATGCTGTTTATTGCTTACCATGGTAGGGAGTACATCAATAGTTATATTTTATTTATTGTGACAGTAAATGCAAAGTTTCTGAATCAGTGGAAGACCAATTATATACTTACGGAATATATTTGTACCATTTGGTCATACTCCATTTTCCTGAATGTGACAAAGTGGTGAGAGCCAGATGTACCCTGCATGTGTGTGTGTGGCAGGGATAGAGGTGGGTGAGTACAGGAAGGGGACCCATACAATAGCAGAAGAACCCAAAATTATAAAACTGGAAGCTTATATAGGTGTTGACATATTCACCTCTACTCCCCTGTAGAAAGAAAAGTGGTGGTGTGCACCAGTAATCCTTGCTCCTCGGGAGGCTGAGGCAGAAGAATCGCTTGAACCTGGGAGGTGGAGGTTGCAGTGAGCCGAGATTGCGCCACTGCACTCCAGCCTGGGGGACAGAACAAGACTCTGTCTCAAGAATAAGATTTTTTTTTTTTTTTTTTTGAGATGAGTTTTGCTCTTGTTGCCCCAGCTGGAGTGCAATGGTGTGATCTTGGCTCACTGCAACCTCTGCCTCCTGGGTTCAAATGATTCTCCTGCCTCAGCCTCCCATGTAGCTGGGATAACAGGTGTGTGCCACCACACTTGGCTAATTTTGTATTTTTAGTAGAGATGGGGTTTCTTCATGTTAGTCAGGCTGCTCTCAAGCTCCTGACCACAAGTGATCCTCCCACCTTGCCTCGGCCTCCCAAAGTGCTGGAATTACAGGTGTGAGCCACCACACCAGACCAAGAGAGTAGTCTTATCTTTTTCTCTGGAACATAAACAAACCTTTTTGGGAGGGAAGGGCAAAATCTCCTAGGTTCCCTCAACCTTTGGGAATGTAACTAATGGCTCTAGGTTTATTACCCTTTGAAATGTAAGGACATAGCTCTACGTTTATCACTTTAGCATATAAGGAGTAAATCGTTTTAAGAAAAAGAAGTCATTCTCTATCCTTAGAGCAGGCCAATTTTCTTTATCAGAAAGCTCTGAATGTGCAGAATTTTTTAAAAATACATTATTTCTCAACATGAGTTCACTACCTTGGCAGTGTGTTAGTGACATCTCTGAGAAGAAATAGCAGAGTTGTGATATTTATGAAGATTCTGAAGTCGATTTATGATGAGTCTTTACATGAAGGGGTCCATTTAGACCAGGGTAAGAATTATGGCGTAATAGTTGAAAATTGGTACAAAGAGCAAGGAAATGATTTGAGGCAAGAAATTGAGAGTCCTAAAGTGTAATCTATCACTTAATATTTCCTATTGAAGAGTTGGTATGCTTTTCAGAAAATTTCCAGAATGAAATTATTTAGAACTTTAATCTTCTTGACAAGAGTTTCCTAATATAGTAAATTAGTTATGAAGACAATAGAATAGTAAGTTATGTTAGTGTAAACTACAAGCTGTGTAGATGGTTTTGATTCTTGGCACATCCTATGTATCTTTGGTGTAGTGGTGTAGGGCTAGCCAATTTATACCTCAGCTCTCACAGCTACTTCACACCTCAGCATGTGCCACCCATTGGCTGATGTCTTCTAACTTAATTACATCCTTGCATCTGGTAGAAGAATAGATACATAGGATGGGTAAATATCAGCTTGAAGAGGTGAGTACAGAAAAAGATACAATCCTGAGTACTTCTGAATCACAATCACACTTGGAGCAGTTTCAAAATATTTAACAGTAATAGTGCTGAAGATGTCAGAGAAGGTTCTGAAGTACATGAGGTATCAGAAGCTAAGACCTTTCATAATTTAAGTATCAACATAAAATGAGCTTCTCTTCACCTGTAGGCTGGTAAAATCCTGGCATGTTTGTGTTTCATCACCGATTTTTGAAGAAGTAATTAATTTTCTTGCTAATCTAGAATTCTTATCTACATAATATTTCTGTAATCAGCATTTAAGACAATTTACACAATATTTTTTACTAATAAAACCTCAGTGTAATTTTTTTGGAAAGAATATTTCTTTCATATTTTATATATTTCCCAAATGCTGGTAAACAAGAATATGTCACCAAACAATATATGATGAATTTATGCAAAAGCAAGTAATTTTTTTAAAGTACACAAAACACTACAGGGAGGAACAAAGAAAAAAAATCACTTGTTAAGTACTTTTTAAAGTACAAATATGTGCATGTGCAACAAAATTATTTCACAATCCAAAACCACGATTAATTTGTTTTTGTAGAAACTATTTGGACTTGTAAATAAATATGGATTATCAAGTCGTGAATCAGATTAAAAAACTGAAAACAAAGCCATTAAACAGGTATTTCAGTAAAGTCTTAAGCTTTTAAGCAAGTAGTGAAGATTATTTGTAGATAGCTCAAACTCTGCATTAGTACAGGATAGTAGGTTTTGCAAATCCCTAATCCTGTAATATGCTCCATGAAGATGGGTTGTGGAAGAAGTAACTTTAGGAAGGCATTAGCTGTAAAAAATCCTACAATAAAGAAATCTCTGTAACCTTGTTTAACTCACTATTTGCCAAACTTAATTAACCATTGAATCCTTTATCGTCATACATCTTTTAATACAGAAAAGCTAACACAAATGCTTTACACAGTGTATCAGATTAATCTTCACTGTGAAATAGCTCTATCATGAATTTGAATAGTAGTGCCTTGCTATGGAAAATGTGGACAAACTAGGTTTATCACCCAGACAAACTGAATAAGGATTCGAAGTTTATAAGATCCCTGTGTGATTTATAGGCAAAATAAAGTGAAAGAAGCAGTAGTATCACTGGTTTTCAATGCTGGCTCAACACTAGAATAATTTGGTATTTTTTGTTTAATACCAATGTGCTGACACTACACTACAAAGTTTCTGCTGTATTTTTGGGAGGACCTCAGGAATTTTGTAGAAGGCTCACTAGATAATTTGAATCTGTAGCAAGATTTGATAACTGTAGGTAAAGAATAACACTACCTCTAAAGACCCTTCTCTCGGGAGTTTTCCTGTCTCGGCAACTTCATGGTGCCCAAACCTTGGAGTCACTCTTGACTTTTTACAGTTTTTACACATCACATTGAGTTCATCAGGAATCTTGTAGGCAATGGAACTACTTTCAGCCAAGGTGGAGTATCAGGAACCAGGTATAACTTCTCACTTTTAAAGAAACAAACAACTGCAAACAAAAACAAAATGGACAAAAAAAAAAGAAAAGAAACAGTAGTTTTCAAGACACCAGCCATCAAGAAAGTAAGGACAGTTGTCCTGAGAATGAGAAACACAAGAGGTGAAGCAAACAAAATTGCCCGCACTTACTGAACTGAGAGGGTATCGAGGCCACAGTTGAGGAAGTCAAACTCTTGCATTGAGTTTTCTAAAATTTCTGTCACCATTTTCTCTATTCTCCTTCACACATCATCCTTTTGCAAAACAGGTTCGAATTCCATTACTTCAATAAAACACAACTTACTTCCATGTAACTAACTCCATTTGTATTTTTTCTTTCTTATCCTTGACCCCAGAAGCTTTCCGCATTTTTGAGTACTTATTCTTCTTTAAACTGTTTTCCATTGGCTTTATTGAGAGCAACATTCCTCATTTGTCTTTTTCCTCACAAGCCCCTTCTCTTTTCTTAGAAGGTGCATTTTCCTCTTTCAGGTTGTTAAATGCTCTTTTTGTCCATATAGAATAGTGGTCCTCATTTTTATCAAAGACTTCAATTCCACTTACACAGAGATAATGGTCTACTATGTTTCTCAAGTCTAACTCTCTATTTTTCTTGTTTCTTATTTGCTTTAGGATAATTCAAACTTTACATGTTCACAACTAAAAAGAGGACTCTTTTCCAGACCTGGTTTTACAATGTCTCCAGCCTTTTCATGAATGTGAACCAACATGCTTCCACTTCAGAAAAAAATAGAAATTGTGCTTGACATCTTTCTCTTCTTCAAACCCTACATCAAATATTTCTGTCAGTTTTACCTCCTAATTATTCCACAAATTGATCTGTATTTCTGCATCTCCAATGGTACATTACTTCTAGCCATTAAAGTTTTTCACTTTAAAGACAGCAGTAGACTCTCAAGTAGCCTTCATTAATCCATTTCGCTTTCTCTCATATGTATTTTCTGTATAGCAGACAGTTAGTTTCTTTGTTTCTCTTAAATGATAATCTGATTATGCCATCCTCCAATTAAAACTCACAGTCGTCCAGGCGTGATGGCTCATGCCTGTAATCCCAGCACTTTGGGAGGCTGAGGCAGGCAGATCATGAGGTCAGAGTTCGAGACCAGCGTGATCAACATGGTGAAACCCTGTCTCTACTAAAAATACAAAAATTAGCCAGGTGTGTTGGCACACACCTGTAATCCCAGCTACTCAGGAGGGTGAGGCAGGGGAATCACTTGAACCTGGTAGGCAGAGGTTGCAGTGAGCCGAGATCGCACCAATGCACTCCAGCCTGGGTGACAGAGCACGACTACATCTCAAAAAAAAAAAAAAAAAAGAAAGAAAGAAAAAGAAAAAAGAAAAGAAAACTCACAGTCACCATCACTATTCTAAGGATATAAAGAAAAATGTGTTGTAATTAAGAAAGCCCTCGTGACCTTGCTTCTACGAATCTCTCCCAAGTCATTTGTATCAAGTGCCCCCTCACTCTCTTCACTAGAGCTGTAAGGCTACAATACTATTTTCTCTACTCTTTGCCCAGGTAACCGATACTCATCCCCCCCGCCTTTTTTTTTTTTAACTCAAATAGAGATTATGCCTTGAAACTTTCATCTCTCTGGCCAGGTGACGTCTGCCTAGTACATGTCCTCAGAGCTCACTATACATGGTACATCACAGTTGTATGTTTCCATTGGCTTGAATGCTGTTGTTGCTCCTATTTTCTTTTCTTTTTTTTTTTTTTAATTAGTGTCTGTCACTCAGGTCAGAGCAGGTGACCAGGGTGACTCAGGACAGAGTAGATAACCAGGGGAACAGACGGGAACTACCAATTAGAACTGGTGGGAAAGTTGTTTACTGAAACTAGGGGCAAGGAGACAAGAATGAGGAATTTAAACTTAAAAATGGAGAATAAAGAATTGAATATATATATATATATATATATATATATTCTTTGAAGAGAAACTTAGAACTCACTGTATTTAACATTCCTTTCCACCACGTGGCTGGTGAAAAATTCAAATTTTATGAGAGCTAATTCAACATCTGTTTCTTCTGATTATTACATCTCTCTGCCTCCTATTGTGCTTGACATGAAGTAGACACACAATAGTTGTTGAAGAAATGAATAAATAGGTTGAGATGAGAGGGAGTAATTTAAATTACACCTTTTCAGTGTTCATATAATCTCTGCTGTTTGTTTCAAGGGATTGAAAATTCTTCTTCATGTGTACTACTGGAAAGATGGTATAAACTCAGAGTCTCCCGTACTATCCTTTAATCTATCTATCTTCTCTGAATGAAACCTCAAATGGAAGCTTTGGGTGTTTGAGGGCAGCTGAAACTCTATGTTTTGTGGAAGTTCTGGCAAAGAAAACTTTTATAAGCTCTTTTCTCTTTCAGTAAGGTGTGATGGCAGAAGTAGCCTTTGTAGTCAAGCCTGGTTCCTGGGTTTCATTGTTCAGGGCTGTTATTGTGATGGAAACAGCATTAGTTTCTGCTGTGACCTTACAATTAGTCACTATTACCTTAGTCTTGACTGTTTCCCCAGCCTCAAAGTATTTTGTTTACCTCTTACTATATGTTAGTTCACGTGTTTGTTTTCTGCTTAAGCAAAAAAATTGATCCAGTGGTTTGCAGCTAAACAAAAATTCAAATGGGCTACTCATATTCCCCAGTCCTGAACCAGGGATTTTCTTTATATCTTAGCATACCCTTTTTGACATTTCCTGTTTTCACGCTTACCCATTCCAATGGTGTGGATGGAATCTATTGAAACTAAACAAGTGGCACTTTCTTCATTAAAAAATACTTGTGGATACCCAGGTTCACTACTGAATGGATAATCCTGACCAAATGATTTAATTTTTCTGTTCCTACTGTTGGAAATAAATTTTCGATGCCACAAAAGAAATAGCACTTGAACATGAATTTTCTCAGCAAGGCAATTTTACTTCTATAGAAGGGTGTGTCTTGTGAATGAAGCAATGGTGAGAGCACATCTGAACAAGGGAGGGGAGGGGTTCTTATCCCTGACACAGATAGCCCCTACTACTGTGTTATTCCCCTATTGCCTGCAGTTGGACCACACAGTCTAAGCTAATTCTGATTGGCTATTTTAAAGAGAGCAAGTGTATAAGCAAAAGTGGTGGAGTGAGCAGTTTTGGTAGGAAAGACAGTTGCAGAACAGGTGACTAAAGTTGACTCAGGACAGAGTGGATAACCAGGGGAACAGATGGGAACTACCAATTAGAACTGGTGGGAAAGTTGTTTACTGAAACTAGGGGCAAGGAGACAAGAATGAGGAATTTAAACTTTAAAATGGAGAATAAAGAATTGAATATATATACATATATTCTTTGAAGAGAAACTTAGAACTCACTGTATTTAACATTCCTTTTCACCATGTGACTGGAAAGAAAGGCCAAAAATTATTTTTATTCTCTTAAGTGAAACAAGATTACCTAAAATGAAAGCTTTCTAAAATTAAAAATAATTAGTTAAAAGTTTGATGAATTTATCTTGAGAAAGAATAAAATAGGCCAGGTGCATGCAGTGGCTCACACTTGTAATTCCAGTACTTTGGAAGGCTGAGGTGGGTGGATTGCTTGAACCCAAGGTTTCGACACCAGCCTGAGCAACATAGTGAAACCGTGTGTCTACTAAAAACACAAAAAAGTTGGCCAGGCATAGTGGCACGTGCCTGTAGTCCCAGCTACTCCTGAGGCTGAGGTGGGAGGATTACTTCAACCCAAGAGGTCGAGACTGCAGTGAGCCATAATTGTGCCACTGCACTCCAGCCTGGGCAACAGAGCAAGACCCTGTCAAAAAAAAAAAAAAAAAAAAGAAGAAGAAAGGGTAAAATATTCAGTGAAGAAAATTGCAATAACAGAAAAATAAATAATGGGATAATATAATGTCTACTATATTAAATCCAATGCCTTGCAAATATGAGAAAAGAAGCTCAATTTTTTGGTTGGAAAAGAAGAGTAAATAAAGAAACATTTTATACTCAACTGATTTTGCAAAAATGAAGTCAGGTAATAGTAAATGATGGTGAAGGAAATGAGAATCTTCACATATCATGAGTGATAATTTGGTGAAATTATGGATAGTTATACTTGATGATTTAGCAAGTCACACCTGGATATTCATTCTGGAAAACTAGTGTATGGTTTCCAAAAAAAAAAAGTGTTGCTTGGGTTTTTATTGCAGCATTGTTTGAGTACTATAACATGGACACAATCTAATATGTATCATTAACAAGATGGTAAATAATAATATAGATGCTAACTACTGAAGAAAACACATTAGTCAGAAGAGTAACTTAAACTATGTACACAACATAAATAAGTCTTTTTAAAAATAAAATACCACTGAATATAAGTGAAAAAAGGGAATAACATCTGTGATGGTTAATACTGAGTGTCAACTTGATTGGATTGAAGTATTGATACTGGACTTGTCTGTGAGGGTGTTGCCAAAGGAAACTGACATTTGAGTCAGTGGGCTGGGAAAGACAGACCCACTCTTAATCTGGGTGGGCACCATCTAATCAGCTGCCAGCAAATATAAAGCAGACGGAAAAACGTGAAAAGGCTGGCCTGGCCTCTCAGCCTACATCTTTCTCCAGTGCTGGATGCTTCCTGCCCTCAAACACTGGACTCCAAGTTCTTCAGTTTGGGGATGTGGACTGACTCTCCTTGCTCCTCAGTTTGCAGATAGCCTATTGTGGGACCTTGTGATGATGTGAGTTAACACTTAAGATACTTCCCTTTATATATATATATGTATGTGTGTGTGTATATATATATATATATATGTGTGTGTATATATATGTATGTGTATACATATGTATGTGTGTATTTTATATATATATATATAATACACACATATATGCATTTGACACTCCTGATTTACTGCTCATGAGAGGCAAGGAGTTTAATGACTCTATATGTAATACCTTTGACCATAGGTGGAGAACCAAGGAACATAATGAAGTTGCTTGGTCGCTCCTAAGTTTGGTGGACAAAGTGATGAAATAAAATGATTAACTCAGAGATTCTATCTTCCAGCTTCAGAAGCAGATACTGAGCCTCAAATCTGCTAAGATTGCCCTGAGTGAGAGTTTTATCTCCTATAGAGAAAAAGCTGAAATTGTGGAAAAACACACACTAGCTCAAATCATGAAAGTGCCTGACCTTCACCAAAAGATGCAGGCACAGCCTTGCCAGGTGTCTACTGTTAAAGTGAGGGGATTGATTGGAAAAGAATAGGACCCTGAAATTTGGAATGAGAATGTGTGGGAGGACCCTGATGAAGCTGTGCATACTGAGTTTGTAAACTTTGATGAAACTTTTTTTGCCAGAAGAAACAGGTTCCCTATCCCCAGTAGTGGCAACATCCCCTCCCTGACCCCCACTGCCATCAGCCTTCCCACCTTTGTCTGAGGAGATAAACCCTATGCTGCCTAAGGCCCCTGATGGCCTCCCCTGAGGCAGTTGCCAGGTAAGATAATGTTGATTCTCCTCAGGAGCCACCCCCCAACACCCTTGTTTGCCTCCAGACCTATAAATAGACTAAAGTCCCAGCAGGCCCCTAGAGGTAAGGTTCAGAGTGTGATCCATGAGGAGGTGTGCTACACTAAAATAAAATAAAATAACTGCTTGAGTTTTCTAATTTATATAAGTAGAAATCTAGAGAACAGGCATGGGAATGGATATTAAGGTCTAGGATAATGGTAGAAACAACACAGATTTGGATCAGGCAGAATTTATTGATTTGGGCCCACTAAGTAGGATTCTGCATTTCATGTTGCAGCTTGGGGAGTTAAAAAAGGTTCTAGTAGTTTATTTGCTTGGTTAGCTGAAATATGAATTAAAAAAATGTTTCACTGTGAGTGAGCTGGAAATACCTGATCTCCCTTGGTTTAAGGTAGAGGAAGTGATCCAAAGCCTTAGGGAGATAGGGATGGTGGAGTGGATTAGTCACTTTAGATATGCTCATCCCAGCTGGAAGGGTCCAGAAAATATACTCTTGTCCAATGCCTTGCAAAATAGATTTGTGAGGGCAGCACCTGCATTTTTGAAGAGCCCTGTAATTGTTTTTCTCTGTATGTCAGATCTACCAGTGGAAATTGCAGTCACTCAACTACAAAACTTAAATACAATGGGAATAACTGGATCCCGAGGTGGCAGGGGCCTGGTGGCAGGGGCCTAGTGGCAGCACCCAACCATCAAAGGCAAGGTGGGCATGGCTACCATAATAAACAGCAGAGGCAAAGTGGCAATCAGAAGAGTCTGACTTGTATAGAGCCCTGGCATTGGCTAATTAATTGCGGTGTTCCTAGAAGTGAAATTGATAAGAAGCCTACTGCATTCCCACTTAATTTATACAAGCAGAAAACTTCTAAGTCAAATAGAAGACTAATTTAGATTATAAAAACAGAGAATTATTGCCCCTCAATCTATTTCCAGAACATAAGCCAGTTTACGGACCCAGAACCCCCTGAATGATGGGGAGGCCGAGTCCCATTGAAGAAGGACCCCACTACATTACCAACAATTTATGCAGTGACTCTTTGTCCCATCCTTCTCCAAGGAGACTTCTGGTCTTTTACCAAGGTAATTGTGCATTGGGGGAAGGGAAATGATTAGACATTTTGGGGACTACTGGACACTGCCTCTGAACTGATGTTGATTCCAGGGGAACAAAAATGTCAATGTGGTCCTCCGATAAAAGTAGGGGCTTATGGAGGTCAGGTAGTTAATGGAGTTTTAGCTCAGTTCCGACTTACAGTGGGTCCAGTGGGTCCCTGGGCTGATCCTGTGGTCAGTGCCCAAATGCCAGAATGCGTAATTGGCATAGACATATTTAGCAGCTGGTAGAACCCCCATATTGGCTCCCTGACTTGTAGGGTGAGGGCTATTATGGTGGGAAAGGCCAAATGGCTTCCATTAGAGCTGGCTCTACCTACAAAAATTATAAGGGAGTTACAGTGTTGGCTGTGGTGATTAACCTGGAGTATCAAGATGGAATCAGTCTATTACTCCACAACTGAGGTAAGGCAGAGTACACATGGAATACAGGAGATCCATTAGGGTGTCTCTTAATATTGCCATGTCCTGTGATTAAGGTCAATGGGAAACTAAAACAGCCCAATTCAGGCAGGATTACAAATGTCCCAGACCCTTCAGGAATGAAGATTTGCGTCACTCCACCAGGAAAATAACCATGACCTGCTGGGGTGTTTGCTGAAGGCAAAGGGAATAAAACAGAATGGGTAGTAGAAGAAGGTAGTCATCAATAACAGCTACGACCACGTGGCCAGTTGCAGAAAGGAGGACTGTAATTGTCATGAGTATTTCCTCCTTCTTTTGTTAAAAACATGTCTGTGCATGAATACACTTCTACTAAGAAAATATCTTCATTTTATTTTCTTTCTCCTTTATCATATGACATAAAATGTATTGATTTCATATCAGCACCTAAGTATTGTTAACTTTATTTAATAGCATTTGGGTTGGGGATTGGTGCATTTCCAGTTGTGTGAAGGATAGTTGTATTATGTTAGGCATAATTATGACCTTATTATTGTCTTTATTTGAAGATTATATATCATCTCAGGAGATGTGTATGGGTTCAAGTTGACAGGCGGTGGACTTGTGATGGTTAATACAGAGTATCAACTTGATTGGATAGAAGGACACAAAGTATTGATCCTGGGTGTGTCTGTGAGGGCCAAAGGAGATTAACATTTGAGTTATTGGGCTGGGAAAGGTAGACCCATCCTTCATGTGGGTGGGCACCATCTAATCAGCTGCTGGTGAATATAATACAGGCAGAAAAACGTGAAAAGGCTAAACTGGCTTAGCCTCTCAGCCTACATCTTTCTCCCATGCTGGATGCTTTCTCCCATGCTCCCTGCCCTCAAACATTGGACTCTAAGTTCTTCAGTTTTGGGACTTGGACTGGCTCTCCTTGTTTCCTCAGCTTGCAGACAGCCTATTGAGGGACCTTGTGGTAGTGTGAGTTAATACTTAAGAAACCCTCTTTTATATATATATTATTTGTTCTGTCTCTCTAGAGAACTTTGACTAATACAACATCGAATACAATGTTGTATATTATTTTCTTAATTAAATGTATATTCTTTATGTGTTTTTCAAGTGTACATATACATTTGAGGACATTTATTAATATAAAATAAGAGTCTGTGGGAAAAAACAAAAGTGGAATTTTTGATCAGGGAAAACACATCAGAATAAGACATAGAGAAGGAAATGACAGGAGGGAAAGAAAGAGAGAAGAAAGCCTTTATGTATATAGGTTCAGTAATCTTTATCTGAAATGCTTGGGAACAGAAGTGTTTTCAATTGTGGATCTTTTCAGATTTTTCAATATTTTCATAAACATAATGAGGTGTCTTAGGGATGACACCCGAGTCTAAACGAAAAACATTGTGTTTCATATATACCTTATGCACGTAACTTGAAGGTAACTTTATACAATATTTTAAATACTTTTGCACATGAAAAAACGTTTTGCCTATGTTTTGACTCTGATCCATCACGTGACGTCGGGTGTGAAGTTTTACACTTCTGGCATTATGTCAGTACTAAAAAGTTTCAGATTTTAGAGCGTTTCAGATTTCAGAGCATTTCAGATTTTAGCTTTTCATATGAGGAATGCTTAACCTGTACCTCAAAAATAAACTCAATCCACTTTGTATCTGAACATCAAACAAATTTAATTGCTCTATCTAATCACTATGATATATGAGGTGATTAAGATAAAAGAACAAATTTATATATTTATATATATATTTTTTTAAACAGGGCTACCTATGGAAAGTTACATAATAGAACAAAAATGCCAAAACTATCTAGAAAAGTTAAAGCAAACTTCACCGCCAAGAAAATGTGTGAGTACCATATGAAGAATGAGAAAGTATTCTTGAGGGAAAAATGATAAGAAAGGTGAGACATTCTTTTATCAAATCTAGATGACACTATAGAATAGGACTTCAAAGTGTTATAACTTATTTTCAATCTTCCAATTTGAAGTTTTGACACTGAATAGTCTCAGATTTGAATCTATTCTCTAACTCTGTAGAGTCCATGCTCTCAATCTCAAAATAAATAAAGTTACACATAATAAAGCCTTATCCTTGAACAAATACTGGATTTTTCAATATAAATATGTATTCTTCATGTCTGAGTTTCCCACAGTATTTTACACATTGTCTTGCTCAAGAGATGCTGAATATTTGATATGTGGTTTGAAATTTTATAACTGGTATAATTAGGCACCATAATAGACCAGTTCAAATTTATACAGTTTAAATCAGTTACTACTTACTCTCATAAACCGTTGTTTTCTCAAATTGAAAGTGCTATCTCTATCTACGTATTTGATGAAGGAAACATTTCTACTAACATTTTGACTAAAGTTTGCAGTACACTTAAACAGAATTAGTGCAAATAATTACAGCCTTGTTGTGGCTAAAAAAAGGAACTAATAAAATCAATTTTAACATTTATCAGATTTGTGTCCGAAAATTTGATTTTCAATAATTAGACATATTGATGTTTCTAGATAATATTCAATTTCATTTTTTTCTAAAATTTGACTCTTTTCAAATTTTCTTATCTTAACCAAATTAAATCTAGAATAAATAGAAGTGTTGGAATTTATAAGTATTGTGGTTCTAAACCAACACAGCTAAACAAATACTCAATTAAAGTAAGTACACAACTACTGATTTCCTGAAAGAAAACCTTGCCAATGATTATCAAATCAAGATTAATAAATTTGTGTCAATCTCAGTTCTCAATAAGTATGTAAACATCGATAATAGCAGATTAGGTCAGTTTCATTATGTTTATAATCTTTGTTTTATTTCTTTTAATTAGAACTACTAATCAGTCTAATGGTTGTGGTAATTCTTGTTATGTTGATAATAAAACTTCAAGACTGTAAGATTCTTTACTTTTTATTTTACCTAGTTATAGGTCTATTTTCCTGGCCACTGTTACCTACTTAGTACTGTTGCTTCCAGAGCTAACTAAATTGCATGACCCTCAAGAGTGTACTTTACTTTTGATTATTCTTTCACCCTGAAAAAATGACTTTAAAGATTTGAATGATAATATGACCTCTCAAGTCCATAGATATATCCCATGGTGATAACAAGGAGAGATTGTTTTCTTACAACAGTCTCTTTTTCAAAAGAAAACTTGAGCTTTGCTCTTTCTGGGCCCTGTTGCTGTTTATATTCAGGGACAAAATGTCATAGACCTACAGTGTTACAATTTAAAAATTCTCCTGTGGCTATAAACCAGGAATAAAAATCCATAGCTAGCCAATCATATTGCATATATTTTAGACATGGAAGACATAAAATCATCTCTTTATATTGAGTTATTCTCAATTTATTGCATACACAATGTACCCTTGCAGTATTGAACATAGACAACTTACATTTAATTTGATTTAAAGAAGAGAATTGCATTCCATACTCATTAAGTCATCCTGCAGGTCTTTGAAGAAGTACTAAATTTTGAAGTGCATAACTAGTGAGGCAATTTTAATTCTAACCAAGCATGGCATGAAATAAACATGCAAATGGCAAACAGAAAGCTGTTAATTTGTGTGAGAAGTTAAAGTTAAAAAAAACAAGTTGATAGATTTTTCACAATGGGTTTGCTGCCTGAACACAGGCATCATGAAAACTACCCCTAAAAGCCAAAATGGGAAAGGAAAAGACTCATATCAACATTGTCGTCACTGGACATGTAGATTCAGGCAGGTCCACCACTACTGGCCATCTGATCTACAACTGTAGTGGCATCGACAAAAGAACCATTGAAAAATTCGAGAAGGAGGCTGCTGAGATGGGAAAGGGTTCCTTCAAGTATACCTGCATCTTGGGTAAACTGAAAGCTGAGCGTGAATGTGGTATCACCACTGATATCTCCTTGTAGAAATTTGAGACCAGCAAGTACTATGTGGCTATCATGGATACCCCAGGACACAGAGACTTCATCAAAAAACCTGATTACAGGGACATCTCAGGCTGACTGTAACATCCTGAATGTTGCTACTGGTGTTGGTGAATTTGAAGCTGGTAACTTCAAAAATGGGCAGACCTGAAAGCATGCCCTTCTGGCTTACACACTGGGTGTGAAACAACTAATCGTTTGTGTTAACAACATGGATTCCACTGAGCCACGCTGCAGCCAGAAGAGACATCAGAGAATTGTTAAGGAAGTCAGCACTTACATTAAGAAATTGGCTACAACCCTGACACAGTAGCATTTGTGCTAATTTCTGGTTGGAATGTTGACAACATGCTGGAGCCAAGTGTTAACATGTCTTGGTTCAAGGGACGGAAAGTCACCTGTAAGGATGGCAATACCAGTGGAACCACGCTGCTTGAGGCTCTGGACTGCATCCTATCACTAATTGGTCCAAGTGACAAGTCCATGGGGCTGCCTCTTCAGGATGTCTACAAAATTGGTGGTATTGGTGCTGTTCCTGTAGGCTGAGTGGAGACTGGTGTTTTCAAACCTAGTATGGTGACCACCTTTGGTCCAGTCAACATTACAACTGAAGTAAAGTCTGTCGAAATGCACCATGAAGCTTTGAGTGAAGCTCTTCCTGGGGACAGTGTGGGCTTCAACGTCAACAATGTGTCTGTCAAGGAGGTTCATCATGGCAACGTAGCTGGTGACAGCAAAAATGACCCACCAATGGAAGCAGCTGGCTTCACTGCTCAAGTGATTATCCTGAACCATCCAGGCCAAATCAGCGCTGGCTATGCCCCTGTGCTGGATTGCCACATGGCTCACATTGCATGCCAGTTTTCTGAGCTGAAGGAAAAGATCGATAGCCATTTTAGTAAAAAGCTGGAAGATGGCCCTAAATTCTTGAAGTCTGGTGACACTGCCATCATTGATATGGTTCCTGGAAAGCCCATGTGTGTTGAGAGCTTCTCAGACTATCCACTTCTGCATCGCTTTGCTGTTCATGATATGAGACAGACAGTTGTCCTGGGTGTCATCAAAGCAGTGGACAAGAAGGCTGCTGGAGCTGGCAAGGCCACCAAGTCTGCTCAGAAAGCTCAGAAGGCCAAATGAATATTATCCCTAATACCTGCCACCTAGTCTTAATCAGCGGTGGAAGAACGGTCTCAGAAGTGTTTGTTTCAATTGGCCACTTAAGTTTAGTAGTAAAAGACTGGTTAATGATAACAATGCACGGTAAAAACCTTCAGAAGGAAAGGAGAATGTTTTGTGGACCACTTTGATTTTCTTTTTTGTGTGTGGCAGTTTTAAGCTATTAGTTTTTTAAATTAGCACTTTTTAGTGGAAACAACTTGACCAAAAATTTGTCACAGAATTTTGAGACCCATTAAAAAAGTTTAATGAGAAAAACAAACAAACAAATAAACAATACCAAGATGATAAAAGCAGTCAGTTTTTGCTACTACAGAATGGAATCCACAGTTCACATCCTGGGGGAGTGACAAACCAATCACTTAATGCTGTGTCAACACATGTATCTTGTCTTTCATTAGTAAACTCTCCTGCTGGTTTGTACACTGTCAGAAGTGGACCACCTACTGAAATTTATAGACGTGTGGAAACTGGCATGGTTTAATAATTCTGTTTTGTTTAACTTTCTTCCTTATCTTGTTTGAAACCATTTTTTCTGCATTTTTAGAAGAAGTATGTATTAGCTTCATTTATGAAGTAAATGTTTAAAATATTTATGATTCAAATGATCTACTTTCCTCTTAATTCCTTAGAGCACTTTGAATATCCTAGCCAATCGAGGCTTACATTTGCCCGTAAATTAAAATTACCCATGCTTTATCTCTGCACAGAGTCTGCCCCACATCATCTGTGAATAAATAACCATAAAAAATAAATGGAGAGGAAAGACAACTGCAACCATCTCCCTTCCTTTCTGAAAAGTGTTCTACTGAGATGTTGGTTAATGATCTAAGCAGTAGTGTAGATTCAAAAGATTTTCCACTCCTCCAGACCAAACCTCCCCTGGACAAACCTGTTCAGTTTAAATCTTTCCTTCTATTCGACATTGCTTATAGAAAGTGAATGAGTAAATAAATATTTAAATAATAATACATGAAATCTATGAAACACAATTAAGTAAAAGTCCAGGAAATGGAAAGATACCTAGATATACAAATTTTCAAGAATATAATATGATTTCCTCAAACATTTTCTAAACATAGTCAAGAGTAAGATAAAAGCTACTCTAATTTTCAATTTTAACAAACAAGGATATATTTATTTTAGAAAATATTACATTTCTTGTAAAATTAATTACTGGGATTATTTTTTATTAATGTGAGTCATAAGGACTTTTATACCAAATGCAGAATAGTTAAACATAGGAATAGTGCGGTTGTTTAATATTATAAGTAGTAGTGTTTGTAAAATTAAAATTAAAATGACTACTTCAATCACATACATGATCCTCGTTTAAACTGATAATCCCTCTTCTAATAAAACAGTATTTATTTAAAAATCCTATTTTTTTTACATTAAAGAACAATTTAGACTTTTTTGCTTTCTTTAAGAAGCAATCCAGTAAAGGTGACAGAGCTTAGTAAAAAGCTTTCTGGTAAAATCAAAAAATGCCATAATAATTTTAAATATTGGACCTATATGTATTATAATCAGAATGCAAGTAAATTCTAAAAGAGAAAAATTAAAACTTAGACTATTAGCTAGATTGTTGAAATACATGTGTAAATATTTAGAATGATTGTTGTATAGCAGATATTTTAAGAACATAATATTTGATATGTATTTGTTTAATGTTATCTTAAACATGTGAGGTATAATTCAGCTCACTGTGTTTCAATTAAGGATAATTTTTTTTTTTTTTTATTTTTTTTTTTTTTTTTTTTTTTTTGAAACGGAGTCTCTCTCTGTCGCCCAGGCTGGAGTGCAGTGGCGTGATCTCAGCTCACTTCAAGCTCCACCTTCCAGGTTCACGCCATTCTCCTGCCTCAGCCTCCCGAGTAGCTGGGACTACAGGCTCCTGCCACCACGCCCGGCTAATTTCTTTTTTGTATTTTTAGTAGAGATGGGGTTTCACCGTGTTAGCCAGGATGGTCTCCATCTCCTGACTTCATGATCCTCCTGCCTCAGCCTCCCAAAGTGCTGGGATTACAGGCATGAGCCACTGCGCCCGGCCTTTTCTTTACTATTTCTTGTTTAGTATAAGGTGAACTTTGCACTTTTGGAGATCTATGAACAACCACCCCACCCCAAATTTAAAAACACAATGAAATAATTTCTAATTAACCACTAAGTCATTAGATGTAAAATACGTTAATTCATGATTTGCTTTATAATATTGGAAATATAAATAATATAAGTTTATGTTTAGTTTTTTTAAATCACAGAGATTTTAAAATGATTTTTTCTTTTTCTAAAATTTATGTTTAGTTTTCTTAACTTATTTTGAATAAAATGTTCTTCATAGAAAACTGAATATTTTCATTAGGATGCTTTAATTGCTTAAAATGTGTACAGTTAAAATTATTTAAAAATTAAAATGTGAAATAAGCCTTAATTTCAATACATTGGAGAAATATACCTTTTGAAATACATCAAATTGCAAAGATTTAAATGAAGAACCATTTGCTTTAAATAATTAAACATTTGCTTCATAACATTTGCACCATTAGCTTGTTCAAAAAAAGACAATCTTAGTAGGTTAAAAGCTACTGCTAATTCTGATACAAGCGAATTCAATTATAAGAGTTGCATGATATAAGTAGTCAAGAATTTTAAACATAATTTGTTTTTAAAAATATTAATTGAAAATCAGGTGAAAATGCTTTTCATATAGTTGAGGAAAACCCACAGGTATAAAGGTTGAGTAACATTAGCTTCCAGTGAAGTTTCTAAAGCTAAGCTTTCATCTGGATTCTCATAATTTGGAAAGCTGCAATGGTGCTGTATTTATAAATAACCACCTTAAGCTAAAAAGAAATTATTGATATTAAAAGTAAATATTTGTTTGTGAACTGTAGTTTGTGTAATTTCTACCTTAAGAAATATATAATATTAAACCTTAATATTTAATTTATGTGAAAAAAGTTCACTTCTAAACCACCAGTAGCCTATCACTATCACTATTAAATTAACATTGATTCTCTAAAAAATGTATTTAAATAATTTTACAATCACAGCCTTTCTTCTCATGTTAGTTTTACAGCATTCGCAAATATTCTGTTTGAAGTGTTTTTATTTGTTCATTTGTTAGGTTTGTTTTTCTAACTGTTTTACCACAGGAAGTTTGTGGCTTGGCTTTTTCCTTTTGCTTGCAATTTTTAAAATTGATTTTAGATTTTCCATGAGAAACGTATTGCATGCAATTTCAATGATAAAAATTGTAAGGTTATTATATTTTCTCAACAAGAACTCAACCAACCCTGTATGTGTCTGTGTGTGTGTGTGTCTGTGTGTGTGTACTGAAGACATCTAAAAAACTGCGGAGTATCAGATACCATAAAAAATTTCTGATCTGAAGATGTGTCAAAATGTAGCCAGGAACAACATTTCTTAAGAGAAGCACCACTCGATTGTTTCACTTAATATATCTGGTTTGGGTTGAATAGAAGATGTCTATACCAGAGCATTAACAAACATTGTAATTTGCTGGGGTCAGCCAGGTCTGAGGCTCTGAGATTGAAAGTCATGTTAAATTATGCTATCAGCTTTCAAAACCTCATTAGACTTAACCCATTTAGGCGCCACTGACTTCTCGGAATCACCAATAGAACCTATTCAGAAAACCACAGAGCAGCCAGTCTTCTGCTATCAAAAACCTCAGTACAATTTGTGTATTAATATTTCAAAAAGTTTGTAGAAACACGTACTCTCTGCTGAGCACTACAACCAGTTCAGATACAGTTACAGTCAGTCATCCTGGCTAGAGCCGCTGACTGCTCTCCGTCTGTCTCTGGACTTGGCAACTGGGAGAGAAAAAGACATCAGAAAATGAAATGAATGCTTTCATTTGATTTGTGATTAATAAATTCCCATAATTGGAGAGTCAGACAACCAGTAAACAGAAGACTATAAGTTACAGGAAATGAGTATTTTATCCTGTAATATAGCCATCTGATTTTAATGCAACTATACTACTTTGTTTTTTCAGGAGAAGAAATTTTTGAAGCTTTGTTTTCTTCCAATGTTCTCCAAAACATTTAACATAATTTTCGCCATGAATTGCTAACAATAAAGTATGAGCAATACACAACAAAGTAGTGCAATTAAAAGGTTTTATAACTTATAGAAAATCAATTGATCTGTTTATTTATAATGAGGAGAATCTCATAATATTTAAATTTCCTTACTTATAATGGCACATATATATTAACATGGGCCCCTAAATCGAAAATATTTACAAATACTTCTAAAAAGTTAGAATCTCAAGTTTAAATAAAGCAGTTTAAAATAAAGTTATACTAAAACAAATTAAAAAGTACCGTTTCAATTATAATTTTGATACTTCACATGTTATTTAAAGTAAATTGATTATGATATTGAAATGGCAACCAGAATAAACAAACAAATGACTAAGACAGGCATATTTTCCATACTATATGATTTTCAATATGAAATTTTCTTTGATATATTTAATTAGATATGGAGGATGTTAAAAATCTCCAAGGCATGATATAAACCATAGTCCTATGGAAGTTCTTGATTATTACATTTTTTAGTTGTTTTTACTGAATTGCAGGGCACTGGCCTTATCAGGAATCAAGGTCTACTCTAGTCCAGCTCCACCATGAGCTAATAAGTAGCACTGACAAGTCAATAAGCTTGACATCTTTAGTGTGAACTCACACCTGAGACCCCTTACAGTCCCACTATAATATGCCTACATCAAAATCTTATGTGTGCATGCACACTTACATGAACATAAATACGATGTTCTATTGTTATCCAGATCGTCTGAATATAACGAATATTTTATTTAAGAATGCTATGGTTTATATAAAAATATGAGCACACAACCATCTTCAACAGCTCTGATTTTAAAGGGGAACTTCATAGCGTTTTCACCTCTTTCAGATGTAGATGTGCCTGTTACAGAGCTAATGAAGTGAGAAACAGACAGTGGATACCCTTTTCCTTGGTATATTATTCTGTGCCATGATGTACTTTGGTCTGGCTGATAGTACTGCAATTTATGTGAAGTTGGGGAATATTTCTCATCACACCAAACAGAGAGATTGAATAAATTTATGTATCTGAATTTGTATTGCAGCTAGCTGTTCAGTTTTATAATCTTTTAGTAATTAGAATTAAAGTTGTTCTTCTTAACTTACTATTTTTTGCATAGAGAACTTTCATAAATCTCCATTTTCTTTCTTTTTTTTTTTTTTTTTTGAGACAGAGTCTTGCTCTGTTGCCCAGGCTGGAGCTCAGTGGTGCAATCTCTGCTCACTCCAACTTCCTGGGTTCAAGCCTCCTGGGTTCAAGCGGTTCTCCTCCCTCAGACTACCGAGCGGCTTGGATTACAGGTGTGAGCCACCACGCCTGACTAATTTTTTGTATTTTTAGTAAAGACGGGGTTTCACCATGTTGGACAGGATGGTCTCAAACCCCTGACCTCAGGTGATCCATCCCCCTTCTGCCTCCCAAAGTGCTGGGATTATAGGCATGCACCACCATGCCTGGCCTCCTCTATTATCTTTTAAAATGTTGAGTATGTTAAAAGAAAAATGAACATCTATCTAAATAATAAGACATAACAATAAATCAACATCTGTTACCTCTCCTAAAATTACAGCAGAACCAATAATTAAGTCCTACTCCTAATCCATCTGCCTTCCTCCCAGAACCAGTTCCTAGAAATAAACATTATTCTGCTCTCGGCACTGAGTTTTCCTAGTTGTAGCAGTTGAAAACAAAGAAAAAACAGTTCTTTGTATTCTCAGACATGTTCAGTCACTATATGAACACAATTGCTCATCTTGTTCAATCTCCTCAGTGCCTCTGTGATCAAAACTATAACATAGATTTGAACACAAATAGCTTTTAGGGCCAGCAAGTTAATATTGCCATGAGTATGAGGTACGTTGCAGCCCATAGGCAATAGAACATAAAAGCCAAAATGAAATCCTCAGCTCTTCAAGAAGAGCGTGATTATAATTATGAACATTGCAGCTAGTACTTGCCAGTCTTTATTTTAGGCAAATGAGGAAAAGATCTGACAATAACCATGGGATCACCTAGTCAGATTACCATGAGAAACTTCAAGAAGCCCTGTAAAAATACAAGACCTTGCCTACCCCGCGTGAAGTAATAAAAATGTTTTATTCTATTCAGCATTAGCACTTTCTTCTCTGGTTATATGGAAGCGTTAGAACATTCTGAATACAACATCTAGCAAACCCCATCTCTAAAGGAATTTTTACAGATTATCATTTTTCCCTGAGGTGATTATAATACAAATACACTTGCAAATGTTTATGCCAAGAAATGTTTAAAAATATATCTGAAATCTGATGGCAATTTTGTTATTTGGGTTAAGGGCTTCAGTAACAAGTTATTCTGTAGATGTGAATGTTGTCATTAGGTATTAAATTACTTTGGCTACAATGTTATCAATTGCTTTGAGAGATACATAATAGCATGTAATTAGTAACGTTACATAGTCCTTATATCAAAAGGCTATTTTGTAGTGCCCTTATATGCTTGCTTATAAAGTAAAGGTTTTTTTTTTTTACACTTAAGTTAGAAGATTCACTTACATTTTGAAAGTAAATTCTCTTTCATAATATATAACACATGACAAATAAATTTAAATTCTACTAAACCAATTAACCAGACAGTCCTAAAAGGAGGGAATAAAATAAATTACTTATGTTTCTTACTGAATAATCATAGTTTCACCTGAAGTATATGCATCAAATATGTTCCTAAATGGTGATGTACTATGTCAATGTAATTCTGTAAACATATAACTATAGATATAAATGTAGTTGAATTAAAGTATATCTATTAGTTTTAGCTTTGGATTTAAAATGACAGAAGACAACACAGAATCTGTCTCATCTGTAATTGAATGTATGAAGGAACTGGGTATGTAGGTCTAATTTTGGATCCATTGAGAACACTTCACTGAGTAAATGAGTATGATGTGAAGGGATTGCAAAGGGAAAAAAGATGCTTTTATAAAGGTATACATGGAACTGCATATTCTAGCTTTTTGATGTTAGATTTTAAGTGAGAACATATCAGTTTTTCAGATAAACAAATATACGAAGTTAGCTTCCAAATAATTGGGAATTTCATGCCCCATGTATAGGAGATTTTACTTGCCAAGAATGTTTTAAGCATATTGATTAGGTGTTAGAAACAACACTTAAGGCTTTTTTTTTCCACCAAGATTAAATTAGCACAGGTTTGCCAAATAATGTATCCTATTTATAAAGAAATTTAACAGAAGTCCATACTATAATTTTTCTGGCTATAGCAAGGTTTTATCCAAAAATGACTATCCATTTTTTATTTAGACCCACGATTATGACACATAACTGGTCAGTCAGAAGAAGGATTTACACTCAACAGCAACAAAGCAAAAGTAACTGTTCTCTGTATAGGACATAACCTGAAGTGATCTCAACTAGCTGAGTAAATAAGTACGGATCATTTATTTATCACAGATCATCCGACTATGTCTATGTTGGAGATTGTTGCTATCTTGGCCACAGGTTTTTCTGTTTTGTTTTGTTTTTCATGTGTAAAGAGAAACTGCTGATTATGTAGTTGAAAGAGACTTTTCTAATTGTTGATTCACAATCTAAACTCTTAGTTATTTTGAAAGGAGTAAAAATGCAGTAAAACCTGAAAATATTCTGTAACATTTTTTAAAAGAATGAATCAATTTTTACACAATTTTTAAGAGTATATACTACATATTCAAATATAAGATATTTGGACCACCAAATATTGTTGAACCACTAAATTATTGTTAACCTGGATGCTTGTAGGAGTAATAATTCCACAGTAGTAAGCTTTATTTTTTATATACATCATTTATTATTTTTCTTTGTTTTCAAACCAAGGTAATTATTACTGTTTAAGATATTTTTTCGGCCAGGCGCGGTGGCTCACACTTGTAGTCCCAGCACTTTGGGAAGCCGAGGCGGGCGGATCACGAGGTCAGGAGATCGAGACCATGGTGAAACTCCGTCTCTACTAAAAATACAAAAAATTGGCTGGGCGAGGTGGTGGGCGCCTGTAGTCCCAGCTACTCGGGAGGCTGAGGCAGGAGAATGGCGTGAACCCGGGAGGCGGAGCTTGCAGTGAGCCGAGATTGCGCCACTACACTCCAACCTGGGCGACAGAGAGAGACTCTGTCTCAAAAAAAAAAAAAAAAAAGATATTTTTTCTTTGGAAAATACATTTTAAAGTGTTCACATTTGTCTTACTTTACATAACAGATATTCTAAAGAGAAGATATAGAAAAATGTGATCTTGTTTTACCATACAAATTACATGATGATAACAGTAATATATTACCTTTATTTCTGATATATCTGTAGTTAACATGTGTTTCTAACACTTTACATGTATTTTACTTTGCCATAGTCATAATCAAATAGTTTATGGGCCAAACTAGGTGTTCTAAAACGTGTCAGAATTGTTAACTAGTTTTTGTTTGTTTGTTTTGTTTTGTTTTTTACTGGTAGCCCGTCTCTACCTCGAGTGAGATATTTTGATTTACTTCTTAGTAGTGAGACTCAAACATTTCCATATATTAAATGATCCTCAGTTCATTCAAATCTTTAGGTAACATCTTAAAAAATAGAGAAAAGCAAATGTAAATAAAATTAATGTTTATTGATTTATGAATCAAAATTCCTTGAAAGCAGATGACCAATTACAATTTATATGTTGTCTAAGTATCAAGTTTTTACATTGGCTGACTTTCTTTCTTCCTTTCTTTCTTTCTTCTTTCTTTCTTTCCTTCTCTCTCTCTCTCCCGCTACCCTCCCTTTTCCTTCCTTCCTTCCTTCCTTCCTTCCTTCCTTCCTTCTTTCTTTTTTTCCTCTTTTTTCTTTTTCTTTTTCTTTCTTTCTTTCTTTCTTTCTTCTTTTTTTCTTTCTTCTTCTTTCTTTCTTTCTTTCTTTCTTTCTTTCTTTCTTTCTTTCTTTCTTTCTTTCATTTTTTCTCTCTTTCTCTCATCTATGGTCATGTAAAGGCATGAAATCATTAAAATCATGTAATATTAAATGCGTCGATTATATTTTGTAGACAAGTCCCAGCATCTTAAAAAAAATTAAAAAATGAAAAGAAGACTCTTATAGCATATCTTGCAAATATTAATCACAAAAAAGTTCCTTTTAATTACAGAATAAAATATATCTTTGATGATATAGTCTGAACATAAATGGCAAAAAATAGTTGTCTAATTGTTCAATTAAGTTTTTCACATTCATTAATTATTGTAGATAACTGTATAAATATAGATATGCTTTAGAACATTCAAAATATAGATTATTATGAAAGTGTAATTTTTCTCTCAATGATTAAAACATTTATAGATGTATACAATATATTCTTATAATCTTCTTTTCTCTTTTTAAGATCTCACCATTTCACTTTATTAGTTTTCCTAGATCATTAGTTCTCAAACTTGAACATGCATCAGACAAGTTTGAGAACTAAGGCTCTAGAAGTACTTAAGACACAGATTGCTGGGCCTCACCCACAGAGTCTCTATTAGGTCTGAGAAGGAGCTATATAACTTGCAGTCTATCAAGATCCCAGTTAGTGCTGATACTACTGTTCTAATAATTGCACTTTGAAAACTAGAGTTATAAAATAAGAAGGACAGGTCTTTCTGTGCTTCTTCTTTTCAGATCAAGGAAACTAGTAATGCTTATTTATTTATGACTATATGAATTTTTTTATTACATAAAAATATGAAAGTTTTCATAGAATTTTCCTGCCCCTTAAAAAAATAGAAAATATAAGTTATACATATTTCCTTGAATTAGAGTTCCAGAAAGAAATTCAGTTATTAATGTAGTTATAAATACAATGTAAAATTAAGCTCATTTCATATTATATGACTGAAATTATTACAATACTTCAGAATTAAACTTGATTTCATTAGTTTTACACATTCTAGATATAAAGGTTAAATAGGACCTCATATTCAAATTACAAATGGAGATTAACGATTTCAATGAGTATGATTATTTGTATCAACATACTTCAGCATAAACTATCTGAATAAATGCTTATTTTTCTACATTGTTTTTCTCCTATTGAACCAATGCCACGATAATTATAAAAACTCATTTTCTTAATATGTATAATTGACCATTCATCACTTGGAAAATGACGAATGAACTCCATTGTAATATTTAATCTCTGAAATAAGGTCTTATTTTGCCATTTCATTTCCTTTGGACATTGTTTATCCTCCCTGGTATACAGACTAGGAATCATAGCGCTAAATAAAATTTGTGCCTTTGGTTATGGAATGCAATTTAGGAGATTGGGCTCTTATCTAGGACAAGTGAATGTAATGAAATAAATGATTATAAAATAAAGCCTCATAGAGCTAGGAAAAGGTCAACTAGAGGATGAAAAATTACTAAAAGCTCCAGAGACTACAAAATAATAATGTAGAATTTGTGATTGAACTACTTGAGGATGAGATGTGTGTGGACAAGGTAGGAAGAGACTGCAAGAGATGTTAAAGGCGATAAAATGCGGAAGGTTCATGTGAAATACTCAAAGGAAGAAGAAAATTAGGGTGTCTGAAAAATGGAATTAAATACATATCTAGGAAGGCTATTAAGATAATGTAGAAAACAAGTTCTAGAAGCAAGATATCAAAATTCAATGTCAATAACCAGCATGCAAAACTGGATATTCAACTCTAGGAAAACTCTGTGTGGATATGAAGAGAGGCTTCCATCTTATGGGATGTTGGACAAAGGAGGAAGGATTTGAGACACAGATTTAAGATGACAAAAAAATAGAGTTCAAGTTCTGAAACTACCGTAGGCAACAAAATACTGCTTAGAAACAAGAAAAATAAGTGTTAATATTTGAATCAAGTTAAAAATACAGTGCAGGGACAGCAACATCAAAGAATACTAGATGTTGGATTTATTCCTAGAAGTTATACTAGTTATTCATCTTCACTTCTCATAGGTGAGAACCAGAATTATGAATGAAATTGGAGGCTGAACTTTATATTGCTCTACTTTGAAGACATAAAAAAAAGCCATGTGCTAGGAAAGACATTACATGCATATACACTAATATAATACCATACTTATTAACTTGCTCCATTACTTGGATATATCTACTTATAAAGGAATAGTATTTGACATGAATTATAAACCGAAGGGAATATTATTTCAATAAATTTATTACCCTCACTTAAAGCTCTGAATTCATCTCTACTTATTGAATTACTTGAACTACCCTTTTTGATTTTCACTATGGAGGTAAGCCAAGACCACAGTTTCAGGAATCAATAGGGTCTGTGCTGTGCTGTGAAGCAACAAAACTCTCTGGAAGTATTCAGCTTACAAATTCCTCACTAAAAGCAGCAACCTTTGGGCATCTTTTTTCTTCTAAAAATATAGAGCAAATTGTATAATACGCTACACAGATTTGGGGTGTAAAAACAGTATATTTTAATTTTCTGTTAAAACTAGGAAAGATTCTGAAATGTGACAAGCTTTTTCAGATTTCTACAGTCTTAGGGAACAGCTGCTTGCCTACACCAGGTTTTTTTTTTTTTCGTATGATTAGGTACCTGAAAATAAAGTAAGATTCTGATATTCACCTCTTCCTTCTTGTTCTCATTTCTGCAAAAAGTATATTTCTTTTTGCGTATTCAAGTGTTATACTATTACATTAAGTCTATAGTTTACCAGTAAATGATGAGTTATGTCTGTTTTAGACAATTACAATATGTTTCACTTATACCAATTTCACTAAGTACCCAAGCCATTTTCTTCAATTTGCACTTTATTAGTAAAGAGGAAGAAAAGTTAGTATTTTGAACTGCATCATTCATATCCTATTTATTCACCAAGTGATTCAAACACATGTGAGAAAGAGGTCATTGTCTGATAACTGAATCAGGAAACTTGAGAAAACTTAAGAAAATGTGACAGTAAAATACCTACGAAAGAAATGTGCTGGGCCAAATGACTTTAGGTGCTTTAATAGGCAGGTAACTGAGGTTCCCCTGACTCTGATATGGACAGGAGGCAGAAAAATACTGAGTAGAAGAGGCTGGTCTCTGGCAAGGGTCCCACCCTCAAGCCTGGACCTGCAGCCCAAGGGAATTTTACATCCTTGTTTTCCTGCTCGAATGTTGCCTTTTCCAAAACCAGCCTAACATTGGCAAACGTCCACCCCCAATCCTGTACCTATGAAAACTCCAGGCTCCACTAGTAGTGGAGCAGCAGAGAAGGAGAGAAAGGAAGCAGCTTGACTTCAGAGGATGGCTTCATGGTGGGACCTCAGAGAAGAGTTCAGCCAGGGATGGCCAAACTCCCGGGGAAGACCACCTTCCCACTTCATCCCCTGTCCAGCTCTCCATCTCACTGACAGCCAATTTCATTGGCAATAAAATCCCCTGCAATTACCATCTTCAATTCACTCACGTGACCTGATTCTTCCTGAACACTGAACAAGAGCTCAAGATACAGAAGGCTGTCACACTGAACCATTAAACACCTAAGCTGTCCACAAATGTCAAAGCTAAAAGAGCACACTGTAACACACACCCTCTGGGGCTCCAGGAGTTGCAGGTACCCTCCTAGACGGTGCTGTGGGGCTGCACTGAGTTCTGCTCCTGCTGATGCCCAGATGTACTCATCCTGGCCTCTGCACCCACTCACCTGCATGCTCCCATCCTTCTGACAGGTTGAGAGCTGCAGCCTGAGGAAATGAGCCACCACCTTTGTGAGTCCCACAGAGGGGTCAGGGAAAATTTCCTGTTTCAACTCCATACACATGGCTTTTGAGGGCCTGAGAAATAATAGGATTTGCCAGCTCTAGACTATGTGGAATAGGTCAGGCAGGTGCCTTAACAGATAGTTTAGAGACTAGAAATATACTTTGCCTAATTTAATCAGGTCTGCAAGAAAGAAAACATCTGAGTCCTGCCATGTACAGAGTATTAGTGAAATTCTGAATTAAATCATTAGTGCCAGGCTAGGTAGGTGAAAAAAGAATCAGAATGCCAAATTTGTATCTCTTTTACCATTTTTTTCTTTGATCAGATCAATATATCTAAAAGTTCATCAATTTGATTGATCTCATGAAAAACCAATTTAATTTATTGCGGTTTTTCTATTTCATGTATTTCTAGTATTATCATCTTATTATAATTAGTATCATGATATATTATTATTATTGTTTCCACACTTCAAGAACTTTGTGCTTAAACTTTTTTTTTCTTTTTCTGGCTTCTTAAAGTAGAACCTTATATAATTGAGATTAAATATTTTGATTTTCATGTAATAAATTTATAGAATTCCATCTATGTTTTATTTTACTTGTGTCTCACAAATTTTGATGTTTTCACTATCATTCAGTTCAAAATATTTTATTTTAAAATATAGAAAGTTTAAATGATTTATTTCTTGAATCCATTATCCATTTAGAAGTCTGTGTGTGTGTGTGTGTGTGTGTGTGTGTGTGTGTGTGTGTGTGTGTGTATTTGAGATAGTCTCATTCTGTCACCCAGGCTGGAGTGCGTGGCGTAATCTGAGCTCACTGCAACCTCTGCTCCCTGAGCTCAAGTGATCCTCCACCCTTATCCTCCTGAGTAGCTGGGACCACAGGCAAGAACCACCACGCCCTGCTAATTATTTGTGTTTTTCTTTGTAGAGACAGGTTTTCACCATATTGTCCAGGCTGGTATTGAACTCTTGATTTCAAAGTTATCTGCCTGTCTTGGCCTCCCAAAGTGCTGAGATTACAGGCATGAGCACTGCACCCCATGCGTGTGTATTTTTAAAAATTTCTGAACATCTGGGGAGATTTTATCTTTCTGTTGTTTTGCTTCTTGAAATAAACTGATATTTGTTTTTATATTCTAGCTTATGATCTTGGTTAATGTTTCATGTGCACTTGAAAAAGAATGTATTTTCTGCAATTTTAGGATGTTCAATAAATGCCAATTAGGTCAAGGTAGTTGTTATGGTTGTTAACATTTATGCATTTGTTATTGTGAGAGGGCTGGCAAAACATTCACTTATGACTTGATTCATCTGTTTCTGCCTTTAGTATCTAAATATCTGTTAGTCATTGCTACATGTAGTTTGAAGCTGTTATTATTTAGACTGTTTTTACTTCCGGATACATTAAATTTTTATCATTAGGAAATTTCCCTCTTTATTTCCTGTAATAGCTTTGTATAAAATCTACTTCATCTGATATTAATAGCCACAATAGATCTCTTATGGTTACTGCTTTGTTTTCATGGTAGGCATTTTTATATTAGCTGTGTCTTTATATTTAAAGTGTGTCTCTTAGAGAAAAAAAAGGAATGAGTTGTTTTAAAATTCAATCTAAAAATATCTGCATTTTAATGTGAGTGTTTAATCCATTTAGACTTAATGTAATTATTCATATGGTATGTTTAAATCTATCATCTTGCCAATCATTTTCAGTATTTTTAATTTACTTTCATTCATCTATTTTTCCTCTTTTCTTGTCTTATAACTCTATTTTATTTTCTGAGTGCTGGCTAGCATTTAAAAATATTTTAAAATATATTTTAATCTATTTTTAAAAATTATGTTGCTTCACAGATACTTTAAGAAACTTAAAACAGAATACTTCCATTTTTCTTCTCCTTTTCTTTGAGCAATTTCTGTAATAATTTTGAATTTTATGTTCCCTAGTAATCCTATAATATGTAATCATTTTGGTTTACTCAATTTTCTTTTATTTATTCAGAAATTTGCAAGCTCTAGTGCTATTCATTTTTTTAAAAAATTCATATAAAATTATATTTCATTAAACTAAAGCATTTTTTAAAAATTTTCATATAGTGTAAGTCTATTGCTAAGACAAAGAATTCTGTTTCCTTTGTCTCTTGTCAATGTGTGAAATACAATTGTTGCATATATTCTGGAATGTATGAAAAGTCCAATATTCTAGTGATTACTATTATAGACTGTTAGAGATTGTATTGTCCCCCATCCTTGAACTCATACATTGAAGCCCTGACCCCCAATATAACTATATTTGAAACATAGTTTTTAAGGAGGTAATTAAGGTTAAATGTGGTCATAGATTGGGACTAGTGTCCTTATAAGAAGAGAAAACAGGGCTCTTTTTCTCCCCTCACTTAGTGTGTGCACACACGGAAGAAAGGCCATGTGAGGACAATGCAAGAAGGTGACCATTTGCAGGGCAAGGAGAGGGGCTGCCTCAGAAAACAACCTGTCTGACACTTTGATCTTGGACTTCTACTCTTCAGAACTATAAAAAAATAAAATTTGGTCGAATAAGCCACCCAATCATGCACTTTGTTGTGGCAACCTGAACAGACAAAAACAGCTACAGTGGTAGAGGCAATCAGTTACCATTTATTCCATCTGGTTAAAATTATGTCTTACCGTTCTTTTGCTCCTCCCACCCTCAATTATTAGTAGGGTAAATTTCTGATATTTGTCCAGATCTTCTTAAGAAACAGTCCTTTAATGTATGATCTCTTACTTGTTTTAGGTTTGATAATTACTTCAGTTATTTCTTTTTAGAGACTAGGTCTTGCTCTGTCACTTAGGCTGGAGTGTACGGGCACAACATAGCTCACTGTTACTTAAAGTTCTAGTGATCAAATTAGATTTCAACAAACAAAATTACTGTTCATCTACAGAGGAACAGAAAATATTATTAAAAAATAAGAAATAAAAGGTACTATTGCATATTCTTGGGTTTGAATGGGAAATATTTGCAGTATTTTCAGTGAAACAACTCAATGAAAGTATTGCAAAACTAAATCTTAAAAGACCAACTAAATGGGCTTATGTCTGAAAAAAAAATCTGTTTATAAAAATACACTTCACTTAAAAAATTAAGGAAAACAAAAGTAGTTAAAAACATGCTTTACCATTGACACCAAATTAGAAAAAAATGTATATAACGTATAGGCACACACCAATACTGCCTGAGGTGGAGGAAAAGAGAATTTTCTCAGTAGAGAGGTTATAATCTTAAAGAAAAGAGTAGAAAGATTTGAAGATCTGTTTTTCACCTCTTATACTCCTACACTGCTCCTGTCAACTTTATCTCCAAAAATGTCAGTTGTTTCTCTTTCCCTTAATTAAAACCTGATCATAAACTTAGAAAACAGGCAGAAGACCAGAAACCACAAAAGCTCCCATCATTTAAAATAGAGAAAGTAAATCTTATTTTAAGCAAATGTGAGAGAAGAGAGAGGGATTTATTGACATGGGACATTTTTTTTCACTACAAGAAACACACAGGTCATAAGATGTTTTTAAGTCATGCCCCCTGCCTGACAATTTTAGAAAAGATAGGGGAAAAAAATTGCTTTGATTTACATTATCTGATTGCATCATTATGTTTCATAAAACATGCATGATCTGTTATAGATTCCATTATGTGTGTTTAAAATACAATTTCAAATTCTATTTTGTTAAATGGTTAGATCATTGCAGTATTCTAGAAATAACGGCAGATACTCTTTCTTTACAGAGCAGTAAACGC
Source organism: Hylobates moloch (assembly GCF_009828535.3). NCBI lineage: Eukaryota > Metazoa > Chordata > Mammalia > Primates > Hylobatidae > Hylobates > Hylobates moloch. Next base: position 126,618,878 of record NW_026652278.1, read on the forward strand.
TAACAGATAATTCACATAAGTGCGAAGACTAAAGAATCAGTAGTGGATGATGTAAATTACTCTGGAAAATGAAAAAAAATAAGCAAGCATAAGTTTACATTTATTATTTTCATGCACCAATGATTCATTTATAATCGAGCTAATAATTTAAATTCTGGTTTCTGATTTGATTTGAAAGAATGAGAACTTTCCTAAGCAATTCATTTGCAAAATTATAATATGATTTATTCAAAATCACATTCCTTATCTCCACCAATATTCTTTCTTTACAGAGAATATGGTAATATATTGTCTGCAATGAATATGCAAGTTAGACCTCACTAAATGCGGCCATTTTTGCTTTTCTCTCCTCCTCTTGTTTAATTTCTTGCAAGTTGTAGAACTTGAACAAGCATTTTTGGAAATAGTGGTTTGTGCTGGATGTAAAATAAGTCAGCGAAATTTTATAAAATAGTTTCTCCTCTTGTAAGATGAAACTTTGACCACTGTTGGAAATATAGCACAAAAATTATTTTATGACCCATATTTTAAAGTAAAAGAAAAATAGCCTGTATTATTTATATTATTCCCATGCAACAGATTAAATTCAAATATTGACTTTCTTTTATATAAAACAAGAAAGTAAAATAAACCATCTATTTTCTACATTTAACAGTAATTTATTCATTTCAGTTGTGGAAGCTCTACAGAAAAATATTATAATATACTGATATGCTTTTTTTTTAATTGTCCTCTTATTTTGAACACAAACTATAAGTCTCTAAAAAGAACACTCACTCTAGAAATAGCACTTTTCATTTTCTTTGCCTGTTTGTTCTTATATTCAGTTTTGACCCTGTGGGATAGGCATGGTGCATTGAAGGAAGACCAGGCACAACAAATGATACTGAAATTAGAAGTAAGCAGTAGAGTCAGCATGATAGAGGAGCTCTGCATGGTGCAGGGACATTCCCCATGCTCAGGACATGACACTTACTTGCCTTACATTCGTGTTTATTGCATAAGCCTTTGGAGTACAGTCAACTAAAGGAATAAATCAAGAAGTGGGTCAGGAAGTCCCACTGAATACACATCTACAACATATCCCATATTGCTCTACTTCTCTTAGTCTTCACCAAGACCTCCTTAGTTCACTGCCATGTTCTTAATGTTTGTGTCACCCCAAAATTCACATGTTAAAATCCTAAACCCCCAGGTGATGGTATTAGGAGGTGGGGCCTTTGGGACATGATTAGGTCATGGAGGGCTGAGCCCTTATGAATTAAAATAGTGCCTTTATAAAAGAGGCCCCAGAGAGAGCCCTAAGCCATTCCAGCATTTGAAGTTAGAGTGAGAAGACAGCTGTTTATGAGAAAGGAGGCACCTAATCTGCAGGCACTGTGATCCTGGATTTCTCAGCCTCTAGAACTGTAAGAATAAATTTCTGTTGTTTGTAAGTCACTCAGTCTATGTATTTGTTATAGCAGCCTGAAAGGCTTAAGAAAGCCATAACATGATTAATCTTCTGCATAGCTTCTAAAGTTGTCTTTCTGTTCTCTACCTCATTCAAATATTTTCTATATGGAAACTAAAGTAACCATTTAAAAAATAATTCAGGCTATGTGTCTTCCTTGCCTAAAATTTTCCACTGCCACTAATTAACTCAGAATAACATCTGAACATTTTCCCGAGGGTACAAGGATCTATATAACTCAATTTCCATCTAACTTTTCAGTTTATCTTGAACCCCTCTTCTCTTTGCTCATTACTCTGCAGCCTTCTTGGCCTTTTTCTTGTCTCCCAAGTATTCCAATCTTCTTTACATACTGGGCCTTGAACTTGCTCTTCGTTCTGCCTGCAATATCAGTGCCTAGACTGACGCATTCCTGGCTCCCTCTCTTTTCAGGTGTCAGAACAGTTGTTCCACCCTCAGCAAGGTTTTCTCTGGAATAACTCAAACTTTAGACATTCTATTGTATCACCCTCTTCTTTTTTTCCCAGAGTACTTACAAATCTCCAGTAATGATTCAATCATTTTTCATATGATTATGTCTTTATTATCCCAAAAGAGTATAAATTTCATCAGATGAGACTTTCTTTTCTTTCTGACTACTAGTCAGAAAGACTAGTGGTAAGGGAACCATTTACAAGGATCCTTTTCTTGGTGGTTTTATGCTTGTTATTAACAATAGCTAAGCTATTTATTTGTGAATGTGGCAGTAGATTCTCCAGGAGAGACAGTGAGCTAATTCAACGACAAAAACCCAAGCATGGAAATAAGACCTACGTCCTGCCAATTTAGAAACAAAAATTGAGTCATCTGAGAAACTCAGTCAATGACACAATATAGGGTTTAAGATAAAACAACTCCTCAGGATGTAAGAGTATATTAAATTGCTTTGTCCATGAGTTGACCAGTGATAAGGATTTTAGTAAATCAGATTATTTGGGATGTACAGGGATTATCATCAAGGAAGGGGGAGTGATTCAGGGGAGGGAAAGCAACCAATGAAGAGCAAACTTTTAAGCCAGCTAAAACAACAGGAAAACAGATTACTCTCACAGTAGACTCTGAAACTTTATGTAAAACATTTCAGAAATATCTTTCCAAGAGAGGTAAGGGAGCTAGGGTATTTATTCTCGTTGGCGAAAGGCTACTTCTGGGAAGTTGACTTTCAGGTATTAAAAGCTTTGCTATGTGGGAAGCAGAGTGGTTTTACAGGGATCCTGGATTGGGGTGGGGGCAGAGAGAGGAGAAGATCTTAGATATAGATGCAGGTAACATCCATAGTTGGAGGACGTAGAAAGGTCTGAAGAATATGGGCAGAGTGTGAATAGGTTTGTAAGAGGCACAAAGAACAGCATACAGAGTTAGAGCTGAGTTCACCCTGTGGTTGTCCCAAAGGCTGGCTAGGGGATGTTTCTGTTTCCAGTGACTTCATGCCCCAGTGTCAATGATAAACTGGGATGAGGATTTCTCTTCTCAGCCCTGGGGAAACCAGTCTCAGTCACCCTGAAAGGACTCCTTCTGTCTATGGAGAGTCATAGTGCCCCAGTAGATACCATTTTTAAGAAATTACCATACCATTCACACATTTGGGACCAACACTTTTGTCCTGTGCACCCAAAGGAAATTACTAGCTTGATGACCTCATTAGTTGAAGAGACCTTGTCCAGTTAGTGACTCTTATACCCTTCACACAGCAAGTGTGTTGTCAGTGTTGACAATCCTACCATGTATAAGCTGCTCATTTCTGTCCCATAGCAAGTAGTCAGGGGCAGTCCAAAGTAATCACCCTTTCCATTTTAGGCTATGCAAGACATTCTTTTGCACAGTTTCTGCAGTTCCAGCAGTTTGGTGAGTGGGAGGGAGTGGCGTCCAGTGGTTTTTTTGCTCCTGCAGTTCAGTGAGAGTGAGAAAGGATTACAGCTCTTTTACTCCCACCCCCTGCATCTCGGCAAGTTCTGGGTTCTTGTCCTACAACCAAGAGGAATAAGATATTTGGACACTGAAGAGTGAGTGAGGCAGAAAAGAATTGTGTTGAGCAACAGAAAAAAAGCTCTCAGCTGTAAGAGGGGACCCTGAAAGTGGGTAGCCCTCTGTGAGGCTGAGTCCAGGGTTTCTATGAGCTTCGAATGGGATTGCTCCATGGGTGCTCTTGGAAAAGACACTGTTCAACTGGTTAAAAAGCATCATTCTGAAGGAACCAATTGAGAAAGAAAGTGGATAAGATGGGGATGGAAGTTCTCACTGTGGTGGTGGACTCTATCTGGAACTGGCATTTCAGTTTTCAGGCTTTAGACTGTCCTTGGCTTGAAAGTCAGGTTTCACCAGGAACCCATCCCTGTCTGCCTAGGAATTTGTCTGTCTCCTGTCACTATTACAGTGATTGGGATAGATACGTCTCTGTTCTAACTTCAATGTTTTCCTTTTATGACAACAGTTCCAAGTTTTTATCTAAATTGATTATTTTTTGATTACTATTTTTGTATCATATATCTTTATTAACTTAGTTTAACATGTATTTATTGATTTATATAATGATTTTTGTTTCATTTTCAGTGGCTTGAAACCAATAAATAGAACATTAATGAAGAATACGAGATAAAGCAAGTTCCAGCACCATCACAGGCAACCAAAATCCTCATGTAGGAGTTTGATAGGTGGCAGATTCTGAAAGCTGAGATAATGTTTGTGCTTGAAGGATATCCTGAACAACTGCAGAAAAGCAAAATTTATTTAAGGAAAGCCTAAAATACTACAAATTTTAGCAGTTTTGAGATAATTTGCCTATGTAAGCTGATAAGAAGTTAATCCATTATTCAGGGTTTGAAAGACTGCTTTTTTCCTTTTAACAACGATCACTAGATGTTTATTTGAAAGTGGAGACAAACAATTCTTTCTGTTAGACTATCCTAAAAGATCTGTAATTGTACTAGCAAATTGAAGGTAAGTTTTTTTTGCCAATTTGCATAGGCAGTGACATCCTTAAGGAAATCCCACTTCTTTTCGCAAGTGGAAAAATGTATTTAAGTAGGTTTTTCTAAGTTAGAGAATACTGCTGGCATTTTCTAAATATCTAACTAGATTCAAAAAAACATAATTCCCTGTGATAGCAAACTTTTTGTTTATTTAATAATTTCAATTGTAAACAAATGAAATCACAGTCTGCTTTTGTGGGGTTTCAGACATCACACATAAAGGAGGCATATTTGGATATATATTTTGAACTGAATTGAGGAATTACTTCATACTTTGAAGAAATATTAATACTTCACAATTTAACCTCAGCACTCCATTGAGCATTACAATTTTTCAGTCTCAGGAAAAAAATTCAACAAGGAAATTATATATGCCTACAGCAAAATTTTGAAGTTCTCACTAGACGCCTGCTTTTCAGGAAGTTTGCAGGTTGCTGAGTGGGAGGCTGAGAGACATAAAAATCTTTTGGCCACTCAGATGCTCCCTTGCAGACTCTGAACCTCTAGGATCCAACAATTAACTCACACATAGAGAAACTGAAGACTTGAGGTATAGCCATCGCCCTGGCCAGAGGCCCACATCGCAATCCTCCTGTTCCTCTAACCATCTCTATGATATAAAGGGACCATGTAGTGTCTCACATGCTTACTGCTCTCTATAAGCATGGGAGACAAAGTGCAGGAAGCTATACACATGTGCAGAAGGGGTGTAGAGTGAAGATTTAAAAAAAAGACAGTAGAATAGTTGTTCACATTATTGTCATCCCTTGGTGATTTACTGGGAAATTTCTCATGTTTCAAAACATATATTAACTTCAGAAATTAACATATGGTTTTAATGAGAACCACAAGCTTGTTTTGTATATTTTATACACAATTCACTTTCAGCCTTTCCCACTAACATAACTGCTTATATATATGAAGGTAAAATCTCACATATATATGTCTCACATGTACATATATGTCTATATGAATATAGATATATAATATGCTATATATTACACATAGACATGGCATTGTGAATGATTCTAATTTGATATTTAGACAGCACACTTATAAATACATATATGAAGAGATTTTCTATATTAGTAAACTCTTATTAGTGAAAAATTACTTAACATAGGAAAGTAAATGTAAAGAACACAAATGAAAACTGGGGAAATATCTTAAAAGCTTTCTTAGTAGATTATATATATGTGTGTGTGTGTGTGTGTGTATATATATATATGTAAACATAGGAAAGACTCACTGAGGTATTAAATGATAGATGTAAAGTAGATGTGATTGATTCAACAAAAAATAACTTAATACTCTCTATGTTCCAGCCATCATGTCACCATGTTGTAGTTTTAGTAGTTTGTCCTTTAATTGAAAAATTAATTCAAGATGGATTAAAGACTTAGATGTTATACCTAAAACCATAAAAAACCTAGAAGAAAGCCTAGGCAATACCATTCAGGACATAGGCATGGGCAAGGACTTCATGTCTAAAACACCAAAAGCAATGGAAACAAAAGCCAAAATTGACAAATGGGATCTAATTAAACTAAAGAGCTTCTGCACAGAAAAAGAAACTACCAACAGAGTGAACAGGCAACCTACAGAATGGGAGAAAATTTTCACAACCTACTCATCTGAAAAAGGGCTAATATCTAGAATCTACAATGAACTCAAACAAATTTACAAGAAAAAAACAAACAAACCCATCAAAAATTGGGCGAAGGATATGAACAGACACTTCTCAAAAGAAGACATTTATGCAGCCAAAAAACATGCTCATCATCACTGGCCATCAGAGAAATGCAAATCAAAACCACAATGAGATACCATCTCACACCAGTTAGAATGGCCATCATTAAAAAGTCAGGAAACAACAGGTGCTGGAGAGGATGTGGAGAAACAGGAACACTTTTACACTGTTGGTGGCACTGTAAACTAGTTCAACCATTGTGGAAGTCAGTGTGGCGATTCCTCAGGGATCTAGAACTAGAAATACCATTTGACCCAGCCATCCCATTACTGGGTATATACCCAAAGGACTATAAATCATGCTGCTATAAAGACCCATGCACACGTATGTTTATTGCGGCACAATTCACAATAGCAAAGACTTGGAACCAACCCAAATGTCCAACAAGGATAGACTGGATTAAGAAAATGTGGCACATATACACCATGGAATACTATGCAGCCATAAAAAATGATGAGTTCATGTCCTTTGTAGGGACATGGATGAAACTGGAAACCATCATTCTCGGTAAACTATCGCAAGGACAAAAAACCAAACACCGCATATTCTCACTATAGGTGGGAATTGAACAATGAGAACACATGGACACAAGAAGGGGAACATCACACTCCAGGGACTGTTGTGGGGTGGGGGGAGAGGGGGAGGGACAGCATTAGGAGATATACCTAATGCTAAATGACGAGTTAATGGATGCAGCATACCGACATGGCACATGGATACATATGTAACAAACCTGCACATTGTGCACATGTACCCTAAAACTTAAAGTATAATAATAAAAATAAAAAAAGAAAAGGCAGGTGATTACATAATTAACTAAATTAGTATAAAATTTGTACTATAGTAAATGTAGGAATTAGGTATACATATTTGAAACAAGTCTATGGATGTCTTCACTGGAAAAGGGACATTTGACCATGGAGACACCTGGATATTTTCCAAACAAAACTCACAGATATCTGCATAGTCAAATTCCTGTTGTTTTCATGAAACATCAAGGAACCCTTGGGTAAAGGAGAAGGAAAATAGTGGGAGAAGAAATAAGAGAAGGCCATGGAGTGAAGGACTCATGTATATACGGACTTCTGTGCCATCAACACAACTAGGCACTCATACTTCCAGCATACTGGGGAGTTGAGGGCTTTTTCAGAAAAGTGGTCTGAAGTTCTCCTCTGCTAGCTTTTGTTTTCTCTGTAAAACAAAAGGAGATTTATTAGGTAAGAATGAGGATGGAGGTGCTAAAAGTTTAAAGAGAGTAGGAAAGGTATAAAGCAATTGTCTAGTAGTGTGAGAAGTAAACTAGGGAAAGCTAATGGTGTTAATTGTAGCAATAAAGGGCTACCAGAAATGTTATTTAGTAATTTAAAGTAAATCTAGCCAGCATGAATAAAGGGAAAACCAGTCAGGTGCAGAGTAGAATGTTTAACTTAGATTGCTTTGTTTTCAGGCTTTATCGTCTCTCAGACAAATATGATAAACCCAGAGGGGGGCAAAATATTGAGAAAGTGCAAAAGGGTGACTATATTGTGGGCTGGGATCTAATCTGGTTAACGAAGGAATGAGAACTTCAGTATTCTCTGGTTTGTATGAAAATACACTGATATTTTCTTCTAAACATAGCAACATGGAATAAATATTCCATGCAATATATCTCACAAAGTCTCAGGTATTATATAAAAATTACACTTTTGAAGAAATTCAAAAAATATTTATGTGCTTATACTTATTTTCAAGTGAAGTTATAAAACCAGCAGCTTGTTTGTCATCCTGTAGAAACTTGTTGACTATATCCAGTGGTATCAAAGGAATTTTTATTAATAAATCTCTGAGTGAACAGATGTATTTTTCTTGAGGATTCAGATACGTTTCATCAATATGTTTCCCAACAAAAATTTGATATGTAACACCTCCATCAAAAAGTTGTTCTATCTGGTTTGACATTTCTTTTATATTTCTGGTATTCTCCTGTGTATTTATACTCTACTTGTGAACCAAGAACCTATTTTATTTTAAGTCTCTACTCAGATTCTCTCTTTGTTCCTTTCCACCACGGAGCAAGTTAAGTTTGGAGTATCTACTGACATCGAGGCAAATAGCACTTGCCTAACTGCAAAAGCAGGCCTGAATCTGAAACAATAGGTTCTAGAATTGTGGTAAATCATAAAAAATCAGCAGAAATTTAAAAATTTTATACCAGATTTTGAGGCATTATTATGAATAGCTGAATATATGCTTTGTTAAGAAGTTAGTAAAGTACCCCCAAAAGATTAGGAGCAGGAGTATTTATTATTGTTAAATATGTTGTTTCATTACCAAAATGATGGGGACTTTTTTCCTCTTAAATTTCCTCCACTATCCTTTATTCACCATATGCTTTCAAACCAAATTCACATGCAGAAGGTAAAATAAGTACTTTGATATAACTCCATAGTCTACCAATTACAGGTTAACTTGGTTATCAGAAAGGTTTAACTTAGTGCTCATACATTTACATTTTTTTCATACTGCAGATTGATCCATGGTGATTTTCCATCTCATTTACTTATTTCCATGTGTACTTTTTCAGTTTCAGTTTGAAACTGCATTTTGCCAACACGGAAATGAGTGTGTGCTTATTGTATTTTTCGTGGTGGCCCCTGACATTTCTTATACCTCGTTTCCTTTGAATATTTTTGTTGTTGTCTTTCTGCTCAGAGAATCTCTATTTAAATGATGTAAAATGCATTTTGGTCAATTACATACTCTCTTCTAGACTCATGACAAATATTCCTCAATTCACAATACTCTTTGACCCTCTGTTTCTCCAAATATCCTCACTTTTCCCTTTCCAGACTTACCAGTAGAATGACTTTTGCTTGTACATTGTATTTTAATGGTCAGTTGATGGCTAAATTGAAGATAGGGTGGGGGGAACCAAAATTATTAGTCTTCTATTTTATATAAAATATTTCAATACATGACAAATAATTGCCAATTAATTTTTCCCAATTGCCAATTGTCAATACAAAACAAAGAAGTATTGCCTTAAGACTGAGTTTATATTCACTAAAATAAAAAGCAAATTAAAAAGGCAAATTCAATATATTATCAGCTAGGAATTAAATATATAATCATTGCTTATTTTTACTTTAATAAATAGGCATATTTGAGTAATTTCCCTCCTTTCTTTCCTTCCTTCCTTCTCTCTACCTTTCTCCTTTCCCTCCCTCCCTCTGTCCCTTCCTTCCTTTTCTTTCTTTCTTTCTCTTTCTTTCCTTCCTTCCTTCCTTCCTTCTTTCCTTCCTTCCTTCCTTCCCTCCTTCCTTCCTTCTCTTTCTCTCTCTTTCTCCCTTTCTGCCTTCCTTCTTTCCTTTTCTTTATCTTTCTCACTACCTCTCTCTATCTTTTTCTCCTCAATATGTATGTATGTATCTGTCTATCTATCTATTCCTATTCATAAATAATATATTTGTATTTTGAAATATGTAAAAACGTGTCATTGTTTGGCAAATCAGTTTGTGACAATTTTCTTACAAATTGTATCGCTTTAACATAAATTTAGCTGATTTCAAACCTAATTATTTTTTTCTAAATGTATGTGAGGTTATCAAATTTAATTTGCCCAGCTGAAAGAATAGAACGATTTGTGTGTCATAATTTAAACACATAGGGCTGCACTGAATAGCAAAATTGCCATAAAACTGCTTTCAATATTGTACATTTTTGCATGTCACATTGAGACCAAAAGAAATGTTCCTTCTATCATGAACTAACCTAGGTACAAAATATGTAGTTTTACATCCTTAAATATAAAAATCATAATAGTTATTGAGAGTATCATGTCATGGAAAAAAGTTATCTGTAGAAAACAAATTAAATAATTTTTGAATATTGGTTGTTTAATTGCAATAGGCTAGTTGGGTGATTTATTTTCCTTCTTTGGTGTACTTCCTTTTCACTGCTCAGCCATTCAGTTAATCAGACAATGAAGTAGTTTCAAAGTAAAGCAAACCTTGATGTGCTGCCATTAGTTTGCAGCTCTATGCAATTTCATTGGTACAGTGTTAAGCACTTGATTGATGTGCTGTTATGTCACTCTCTATTCCCTGTAGCTGCTTCAATCTTCCTATCATGCTTGTCATCACTTGAGAAATGCATTTGTTGGTTCATTTTTCTGAGTGACACATGATGTTAGAAGGTCCATGAGGAAAGATAATTTGTCTTTTTTGTTTACCATTGTATCCCCTGTGCCTACAGTGACTGGCATATAGTAGGTGCTCAAAAAATATTTGAATAATTGCCTACATACTGAAAGAAATATGGCCAATTTTCAAGTCACGAAAGTTCTAAAATAGGTCATCAAAAGGATCACATCACCTTTACATTAATATTTCCAAAAAAGTTTTTACCTTTTGGGTCATAAGTATTTAAAACCTCTTTGCAGAATGTCTCCATTAATCCATGTTTTTCACATATTTTCTATGCAATAATTGTTGTTAACTCAATAAATTGCATGTCAGTTCCATAATGAATTCACATTTGTATGCTCTCAAGGTGCATAATCCTGTATGAATTCCAAACTGCTGCCAATATGCATTGCAAAGTCCTTTTTAGTGAGCTAAGTACTTTCTACTAGTAAGCTGTCTAATGCATTATTTTGTGTTATTTGAATTTGAGTGATCCCTAACTTTCCAGAAATTTTGTACCAGTTAGCAGTGAACTAAATTCCTATAAAATTATTTGTATATCAACTGGCATAATTGTATTATTATAATTTGATCCACTATTGCCATAAAATATAGCATTGGACTTGAGGCATAAGAGATATATTAAAATTAAACAAAGCATATGCACTTAAATTGTCATAAAAAAAATAGCCATTCCTCGTGAAGCACTTTTGATTGTTAGACTGGCAAAAATAGCAATGCAGATAAAGGTATTTTAATGCAAATGAGATCTGCATATTCAAAGATTCAACTTTCTAAAGTAAAGAATTGCACAGACTAATCTTCACAATGGAAGTGACTTGAAGATTTTAGCTTTTGTCTGTACGTATAAAGGAAAAATGTCATTTTATTATAACAAAAATTTCTTTTACTCAAACTTTTAGAAACTTAAGTTGTACATATGGTACATACATTCTTAACATTAAATACTTTGACAAAACTATTCAACCTTCACATATATATTTCTTAACTTTTTGATTCCACATTTATAGCATGTGAAAAATAAAAGTTTTAATTTTATCACATACAGATACCACATGCCTCCTTCAACAATAAGCAGTAATTAGCACTGAAAGCACTTCCCACTCCATCCCACTAAACTATTTTATTAAATTATTGTATGGGTATGATACAGGTTTTGGGTGACATTTCCATTTAGAATTGAAAATATCAAAAATTACCTCAACGCTTGCAGCTTTTGAAAATTTTTATGTGTTTTCTCGGCATTCTAAGCTTCTCCATGTCTATTATCTCTTTTTTCCCAAACTCCATCCACACACCACACACAGCAAATTACTTATTTTAGTATTTGTTTTTGGTAAATTAAGATTCCTTATTTTCCTACCATCAAATCTAATTACACATATGCATCCGCATATACTTCTTGTTCTCTCTTCTCTTAAAATAAAGACAATTACCTTCTTCTCAAAAGCCATTCCCACACAGGTGATCATCATTCTAGGTGTCATCCCTCTGTCTTTCCAAAGGAACTTGCTCTTCTATTAGTCCTGATATTTCCCACATAATCAGTTCTCACAATTTATGAAGTAATTTCTTTTTTTAAATTTTTTAAAATTTTATTTTTATTATATATTGACAAATTATAGTTACATATATTTATGGGGTTCAAAGTGGTGTTAAGATTTTTTAATACAATGTGGAAAGATTCAGTTAAGCTACTTAGCATATCCATCACCTCGATATTTAACATTTTTGTGACGAGAACATTAGAGATTTACTGTTAGTGATATTGAAATGTATATAACAATTTTTTTATTATACTTTCAGTTATAGGGTACATGTGCACAATGTGCAGGTTTGTTACATATGTATACATGTGCCACGTTGGTGTGCTGCACCCATTAACCCGTCATTTATATTAAGTATATCTCCTAATGCTATCCCTCCCCCCTCTCCCCACTCCATGAGAGGCCCCAGTGTGTGATGTTCCCCACCGTGCGTCCAAGTGTTCTCATTGCTCTATTCCCTCCTATGAGTGAGAACATGCTGTGTTTGGTTTTCTGTCCTCGCGATAGTTTGCTGAGAATGATGGTTTCCAGCTTTATCCATGTCCTTACAAAGGACATAAACTCATTCTTTTTTTTTTTTTTTTTTTTGAGATGGAGTCTCGCTCTTTCACCCAGGCTGGAGTGCAGTGGCGTGATCTCGGCTCACTGCAGGCTCCGTGCCCCGGAGTTCAAGCCATTCTCCTGCCTCAGCCTCTCGCATAGCAAGGACTACAGGTGCCCGCCACCTTGCCCGGCTAATTTTTTTTTTTTTTTTTTTTTGTATTTTTAGTAGAGACGGGGTTTCACCGTGTTAGCCAGGATGGTCTGGATCTCCTGACCTCATGATCCGCCCACCTCAGCTTCCTAAAGGAACTCATCCTTTTTTATGACTGTATAATATTCCATGGTGTATATGTGCCACATTTTCTTAATCCAGTCGATCGTTGTTGGACATTTGATTTGGTTCCAAGTCTTTGCTATTGTGAATAGTGCCACAATAAACATACGTGTGCATGTGTTTTTATAGCAGCATGATTTATAGTCCTTTGGGTATATAACCAGTAATGGGATGGCTGGGTCAAATGGTATTTCTAGTTCTAGATCCCTGAGGAATCGCCACACTGACTTCCACAATGGTTGAACTAGTTTACAGTCCCACCAACAGTGTAAAAGTGTTCCTGTTTCTCCACATCCTCTCCAGCACGTTGTTTCCTGACTTTTTAATGACCTGACCATTCTAACTGATGTGAGATGGTATCTCATTGTGGTTTTGATTTGCATTTCTCTGATGGCCAGTGATGATGAGCATTTTTTCATGTGTTTTTTGGCTGCATAAATGCCTTCTTTTGAGAAGTGTCTGTTCATATCCTTCACCCACTTTTTGATGGGGTTGTTTGTTTTTTTCTTGTAAATTTTTTGAGTTCTTTGTAGATTCTGGATATTAGCCCTTTTTCAGATGAGTAGGTTGTGAAAATTTTCTCCCATTTTGTAGGTTGCCTGTTCACTCTGATGGTAGTTTCTTTTGCTGTGCAGAAACTCTTTAGTTTAATTAGATCCCATTTGTCAATTTTGGCTTTTGTTTCCATTGCTTTTGGTGTTTTAGACATGAAGTCCTTGCCCATGCCTATGTCCTGAACAGCATTGCCTAGGTTTACTTCTAGGGTTTTTATGGTTTTAGGTCTAACATGTAAGTCTTTAATCCATCATGAATTAATTTTTGTATAAGGTGTAAGGAAGGGATCCAGTTTCAGCTTTCTACATATGGCTAGCCAGTTTTCCCAGCACCATTTATTAAATAGGGAATCCTTATCCCATTGCTTGTTTTTGTCAGGTTTGTCAAAGATCAGATGGTTGTAGATGTGTGGTGTTATTTCTGAGGGCTCTGTTCTGTTCCATTGATCTATATCTCTGTTGTGGTACCAGTACCATGCTGTTTTGGTTACTGTAGCCTTGTAGTATAGTTTGAAGTCAGGTAGTGCGATGCCTCCAGCTTTGTTCTTTTGGCTGAGGATTAACTTGGTGATGCGGGCTCTTTTTTGGTTCCATATGAACTTTAAAGTAGTTTTTTCCAATTCTGTGAAGAAAGTCATTGGTAGCTTGATGGGGATGGCATTGAATCTATAAATTACCTTAGGCAGTATGGCCATTTTCACAATATTTATTCTTCCTACCCATGAGCATGGAATATTCTTCCATTTGTTTGTATCCTCTTTTATTTCATTGAACAGTGGTTTGTAGTTCTCCTTGAAGAGGTCCTTCACGTCCCTTGTAAGTTCGATTCCTAGTTATTTTATTCTCTTTGAAGCAATTGTGAATGGGAGTTCACTCATGATTTGGCTCTCTGTGTCTCTGTTATTGGTGTATAAGAATGCTTGTGTTTTTCTACATGATTTTGTATCCTGAGGCTTTGCTGAAGTTGCTTATCAGCTTAAGGAGATTTGGGGCTGAGACAATGGGGTTTTCTAGATATACAATCATGTCATCTGCAAACAGGGACAATTTGACTTCCTCTTTTCCTAATTGAATACCCTTTATTTCCTTCTCCTGCCTAATTGCCCTGGTCAGAACTTCCAACACAATGTTGAATAGGAGTAGTGAGAGAGGGCATCCCTTTCTTGTGCCAGTTTTCAAAGGGAATGCTTCCAGTTTTTGTCCATTCAGTATGATATTGTCTGTGGGTTTGTCATAGATAGCTCTTATTTTGAGATACGTCCCATCAATACCTAATTTATTGAGATAACTTTTTAAAAAATCTTATATCTGAAAGTTCTCCAATCTTTGGAGAGTCTTACTTGGTAAGAGAAGTTGGAATTATTTAATAATCAATTTAATGTTTTTAATGGTACTAATTATTTCGCTTAAATATTTATTAATTCATTAACATAAGTATGTTCACTGAATATCAATTATTTTTTGTAATTAGGTAAGTTCTGAGGAAACAAATAGAAACTTGATGACCCTGTCCTCAAGAAACTTACAGAAAAAAATTTTTAAGAAATATTGATGAAGAAAAATTTACCTATCTAAACACTCAGAAACAAATTTGAAAAAATAACAAGAATACATAGATTATAAACATTAGTCTTTTGCTGGTTAATAGTAAAACAAACTTCTTACTAAAGTTTAATTAACACTAATGATCATGTTTTACATAAAGATAAATCAGATAATTTTTAAAATAATTAATAAGACACTGAAATATAATCCAGGTTATTTAAAAGTTAACATGATTAGAAAATTAACTAAGATCAGTGACAATAGCTCCTATAATCTGTGTTTTACTCTGAAAATATAATTTTTATTTCTTATTAAAAAAGAAATAAACGTTCATTGTCAGAAAATCAGAAAATACATAAAGATGTAAGTAAAATGTGAAAATTCTCTTTGACCATAATAAAGATATTCATAGTTAACATTTTAGTTTAAACTTTTTATTGTTTGTTAATTCATACACAGGTAAATGTATGTCTACATGTATGTCAGATATGTACATATATGTTTAATACCATTATAATATAGGCTTTACATTCAGAAGACATTTATAAATTTATTTTGATAGATTAAACAACAATTCATGACAAATATTAACATTATTTCTGCTTGTATCTTCATATTTCTGGGGAAGGATCTACAGAGATCATCACGTTCTTAAAAGACATTCAAGAAAAGGCTGAGAAGGTGGCTCAGGCCTGTAATCCCAGCTCTTTGGAAGGCCAAGGCGAGCGGATCACAAAGGTCAGGAGATCGAGACCATCCTGGCTAACACGGTGAAACCCCGTCTCTACTAAAAATACAAAAAAATTAGCCGACCGTGGTGGCAGACACCTACAGTCTCAGCTACTCAGGAGGCTGAGGCAGGAGAATGGCGTGAACTCAGGTGGTGGAGCTTGCAGTGAGCCGAGATCATGCGACTGCACTCCAGCCTGGACGACAGAGCAAGACTCTGTCTCTTAAAAAAAAAAAAAAAAAGAAAAGGCTGAGAATTATTTTTTACTCCAAAGATTTTATTGTTTAACAATATATTATAAAAACTTCTCCATGATTAAATATCACCAGCAATTTTAACAATTTGTTTTATGTATTATTTGCTTTCTACTTATTTTTCTCGTGATGGTTATTCTCATGACCCTTAAAATATGAAAGATGTTCAAGATCACTCATAAGAGAAATTCAAATTAATATTACAAAATATCATTTCTCACTTATGAGATTGTCACAAATCCAAAATTTAGACAACACACTCTGTTCAGGAACTTGTGCGAGTTAAAATCATACAACTCCTTCAGAGATGAATTTGTTATCTAACAAGATTATCTTTCTATATATAGCAATTTGTAATTTGACTCAACAATCATATTTCTAGTTTGTTTTATAAAACAAAACATTGTAAACAACCTAATTGCCCACCAATAAGTGAAACGTTGAATACAATATGGTATATCTACATAAGAGAGTATTGAAGCTATAACATATACATGACAACAAATAAAAGCTATAGATCAATAGAAAGTGATTTCAAAGTTGTAGTAGTAAAAAAATGGAAAAGGCACAACTATAAATACAGATATTTGTATTTATGTAAAATATATATTTGTTTATTTTTGCAACAAGAAACACTGTAATAATTAATGAAAAACTAATAAAAATTGTTTCTAATAAGAGCTAACTGGGTTAAGACTAAAAGGAAGAGGTAGAAATAAGAATTCCCAGAGAATACATTTTTGTGGAGATTAAATTTCATAACTCGTGTTTTATATATTTTATTTAGTAAAAATTTAAAATAATTAACTTTTAAATCAATTCAAAAATAGAATTGATTCTACATTTCTATTTAAATCAAACTGGAGGAAGAGAAATTTTTTGTTCAGTTAGGCGAATAGAAAAAAATATAATTATGGCTTCTCCTTCTGAGACTCCAAAAAATTATTGTAGGAGCAAAGTAAGAAAAACTTTCTGAGAGTGCTGATGCCAACATGGAGCAAACCTGACTGTACAACTTCCAAGGGTCCATTCTTTAAGAATGCATGTGTCACAGACAAAAAGAGGAACAAAGCGAAGTTGCAAATTAAGGGTAAGATGAATAACTGTATTGTAGGATGGCTTGTAGCCAGATATGTAATCCCAAGTCCAAAAACTAAACAATAACAATAAAAAATAAGATTATTGCCTTCAAAAATTGACTTAGTTATTTTAGTAGAACGATGGCAGCTCTTTTTAAACCTGTGGTACATTCCAACAGAGTAACTGAGGAAAGCGTTAATGAAGGGACTATTTACAAAAGTACACACAGGATAGATGGAAATCACTTAAAGATACTGAAGTATCTGGGTCTAACAACAGTAGGGAACTATCATCACTTGGTCACTCGGGAACCTGAAGAAGTAAAGGGAGACAGGGGTATACAGGGACTAGCATGAGCTTAGGCAGAAATAGCAGCTGTATGGTCTAGAGTAGAGTTGGAAGAACAAACAAAAGATCCGGCACAGATGCCCAAAGAACAAAGTTTTGTGTTCTGCAATATATGCATCCTTCTCTGTTGTTGCTGGCTCCTCATCTTCTCTTCTAAAGGCAAAGACACCTAGTTGACAAACTGATTATTTGTGTGTTTGTGGAAAATTTGTGGAGTTTCTTTTACAAATATCTCTGGGTAAATCGGCATTACTGAACACTTGAAAAGTCTGCAATATGACAGAGAAAGATATATTTAAAAAAGAAAGAGAAAAGAAAAATAAAACTTCAGTTTATTGTGATGATTTAGGGCATTTAGAAAATATTAACAATATGAGCAAATAAATCAAAAGATAAATTTTAATTATTGTCCGTGAAGAGTTTTGAGTAGACTTTGAATTCAAAGAAAAAGCAAACTGTGCTAAAACAGGCCAATTCAAATATTAATCAAAATTTTTAATTTTAGTAGGAAAAAAGACCAATTCCAGAAGAGAAAAAAGTAAAGGATAATAGTATTGTCAACAACAAAAATAAATCTGAAAATTTTAAATATAAAAATTAATGACAAAATAAACAACAAAAAATAAATAAATTAGATTATAGATAAATGCCATAGAAAAATGATATACAAAATCCAACAATTAAATGTTAAGGGCTTCAGACAAATTGAGTGGAGAAATGGAGAAGAAGAAGTAATCAAACAAATAATAAAATAAAATGACATGTTGTTGAACACAAGTCTTAAAATTGGTATTTCTGAAAAATGCTGTTCAGTATTAGTAGGAAAAAGCTCCAAAACATTGTGAGTCTTAAACCCTAAGACTCACAAGAAACTTGTCTTCCAGAAAAGAACCTAGCCACTTGCAAAGAAGAAAAATCAGTTTGTTATGAGACCTCTGGTTGCTAAAAGAAGAGTAGATACTACCCTTTCAGATCTTAAGAAAATAGTTTCCAACTTTGCATTCTCTATCTAGCCAACTTACCAATCAAGTATGACTACAGAAAAAAGATAGTTCAGACACAAAAAACTTCAGGAATATTATCTCTAAAGTTGGTTTTGTTGATGTTGTTTGTGTTTTATTTTTTCCTTCAGGATATTCTATTAGAGATTAGGCAAGTCAAATGAAGAGCAAAGCCCAAAAGGAGAAAGACATAGATCCAGGAACCAGCAGAACTATGAAGGTTCTGAGAGAAACTCACAGAGGGATGTTCCAGAGGAGCAACAGAGAATTTCCGGATAAGCAGCTAGAGGGAAATCCTAGAAAATAAAAAGGTTACTTTGGACCAGAACAATGGTGACCTGAGGAAGAAGACTTCAAGGAAAAAGAAAATGTGGATATGATAAAGATGTAGGATTATGAGTTGTAAAGGTGTAGAATGAATGAAAAAGTTTCTAGAAGCTCAAAACCATGCAAAGTAAGATGTTTCTTATATAAGCAAAAATCACAGCATGATTTTGGATGCTAGAAAATTAATTTTTAAAGGAATCAATTTCACCTTGATGTTAGGAAAACTTTCCTTTGAGTGGATTAGCGGACTGGATCAGATATAAAATGTCATAAGAAACTACCTGATGAAGCATTAAACAATATTTGCATTATCAAAATTATTTGATGCTGCTTATTGGTTTATAACTTTTGTAAATTTAAAGATAAATCACAAAATACTTAAGTTTTACCATTAGTAGATGTAAATAGGTCCCCATTGACAATATAAACTTTTTTTTTAACTGATTGAGGTTTAAATATGAGAGATAAAAGAAATAGAAGGACAGCTGTACTTTTATTTTTATTCTATAAAATGGGGAAAAATTATATGTTTCTGTTATTGACAATGTGAGTATGGAACTTTTGGTATGTGGTCTTACATTCTAGAAGTAATCATAACAAAAATAGTGATATCATAAAGATAGAAGTGACATGAAAAAAAGTCTACATCTGATAAATTTTTAAAAATGGAATTTGCATATTATTTAGAAATGATGTGACAACCAAAAGTATTAAGAACAGAAATATATAATTAAATGTGATTGTTTCTGAACAATGAGACTAAAAGTAAAGATGGGTAAAGAGAGGGGACTTTTCCTAATGCATGCAGGGCTTAAAACCTAGATGACCGGTTGATAGGTGCAGCAAACCACCGTGGCACATATATACCTATGTCATAAACCTACAGGATCTGCACATGTATCCCAGAACTTAAAATAAAAATAAAAATAGCCTGGGCAGGTGGCTCACACCTGTAATCCCGTCACTTTGGGAGGCTGAGGCGGGCAAATCACGAGGTCAGGAGTTTGAGATCAGCCTGGCCAACATGGTGAAACTCCATTTCTACTAGAAATACAAAAAGTTAGCTGGGCGTAGTGGCAGGTGCCTGTAATCCCAGCTACTCGGAAGGCTGAGGCAGGAGAATCGCTTGAATTTGGGAGGTAGAGGTTGCAGTGAGCCGAGATCCTGCCACTGCACTCCAGCCCTGGTGACAGAATGAGACTCCATCTCAAAATAAAATTAAATAATATAAAATAAAATAAAAATAGAGTAGACTTTTGTCTCTCTGATCTAAATGTTTAATTCTATTAGCATACTACTTTCATAATTTGTTTAAAAATGCATATAAAGAAAAATAAATAATATGAAAACCTATTTGTAATAGTCAATTTAAACAAATAAACCTTATTTTTATTACATACCAAATTTAAAATTAATTTTATTAAATATATTTCTAATTAGATTTATGGACATTTGAACATCTATGCAAATACATACACGATCACCATGTGATTTTAAAAAGAAATTATATTTTATTATCTACCACTAAGATATATTATCAAAGATTAATATCATTGCAGAAATAAATGGCAATTTCTAGCATATCAGTGGACATTTTATTATCTTGTCTTACTATTATGTTTTATTCCACTTTAAATTCTAAGAGTGCCTGATTCTCCACATGCCTTTTCTCCACTTAGTCTTATTCTTCAGTAACATAGAAAACAAGTAGCTAGCAGGGTGCATTTGTACTTTGAGAGTGTCTAAGTCTTTACTGCCCTTCTATTATTTACATTTCCTGGGATGCCGATGTATACCAATAAAGGGCATGAGAAGATGACTTCTGCAGAGACATTTATGTTTTCAGCATTGCCAGTGTGTTAAAAACTCATGGCACTTAAAAAAAAAAGAAAGTTGCTTTTTTATAGTATCAGTTCAAAAAAGAAATAATCACTTGGGAAATTTTACTCTGTATCTGCTGCAAAGAAACCCAGCAGAGAAGAAAGGCTTACAAAACCATAGAAGGCAGTAAATGTCAGAAAAGGTTGGTCATTCTTGCTTGTAACCATAAGGGCATTCCACTTACACTCAAGCTCATTGTTATGCTTAGTCAACTATAACCTTATGTCAAGCTGATCTTTGGTCTGTGGAAGTCTAGAAGTAACTATAGGTAACAAATTTTGAAAAAATATACTCTCCCAATTTGGACTAGAATTTTGCAGGCATTTAACATTGACTAAAATTTAATTGCAGTTAACACACAACAATAAAATTACTTCTTCCAGTTCCTAAATTTCTAAGCTTCATTATGGGTGAGTTTTTCAAATGCAATTTTCATTTTTATTGATTATTTAACTGCATTTTTCAAATTCAAGATTTGATACATATTCTGATGTGCTAAGAAAATCAAAGTAACTCTCTTAAATGTAACATTGTTTTTGTCTGTGCACCATCAAAGTGTATTTAACTATCATACAACATATAGAAAAAAATGGGAAGTTGTGGACTTCCAATATGAACCAGAAAATGTATTTATTTATTTTAAAATAAATGTTTGTTTGATTTTTTAGTTCCATGGAATGACTAACATTTAATAAAATCAATAGTTTAAGTGAAGTAACAAGCATAGCTAAAATATGTGAACATTTTCATCTGTTTTATCAAACTAATAATCATAAGGCAAATTGCATTCAGTTTAAATCCCCAGAATGCTCACAGAATAAAGATTCCAGGACCTCACTAGAATGTGAAACCAAATTAAATGTGTGTGTGCATATACATAATATTAAGATCATTTTGATTTGTTTTACTTTTGAAAGTTTTTCAGAAATTAACTGTGTAGATGAAATTTTCTGCTATAAATATGGCAGCAAATGAAGTAATGATGACACTGTTGAGAAAATTTGGTTATGAAATAGTCACATGCTTGTTCTGACATTCTACAAATGTTCCATGAGGTAAAGGCATATGGATGTTTACTTTGGAATTGATGTACACAGCTATTTAATTATGGATTTAGTTTATGCTACTTATTCAATGATGAGTAAATATAATTTAAGAAAATTCAGGAATATATACTAAAGTTTCCTGTTATAATTGTCCTCATTTCTGAGTAAATCCTTTCAGCTAACATAAAACAGGGATGTTAGACCGGCTTTTAAAAAACAAAATAAAAGCAATTGTTGCACTGGGTGCGGTAGTTCATGCATGTAATCTCAGAACTTTGGGAGGCTGAGGCAGGAGGGTCACTTGAGTCCAAGAGTTCAAGACCAGCCTGGGCCACATATTGAGACCCCGTCTCTACAAAAAAAAATTAAAACTTAGCCAAGTGTGGTGGTGCACACCTGCAGTCCCAGATACTCAGGAGGCTGAGGTAGGAGGATTGCTTGAGCCTGGGAGGCTGAGGCTGCAGTGAGCCATGAAGGTGCCACTGCCCTCTAGCCTGAGCAACAGAGCAAGACTCTGTCTCAAACAAACAAAAAAAGAAAACAAACAAACCCAATTGTTATTAGCATAGAAGGGAGCATGGGATAACCTGCCATCACATGTGCCTTCTTTTCAATATAACAATGTCCTGAAGGCAAGCCATTCACTACTTTCATTTATTCATTACATCAAAAATATTTCTTGAATATGTACAAGGTACCACAAACTCTTCTGCAAGATAAAGTATGAAAGTAAACAAAACACAAGTAACTCTTTGTCCTCATGAGATTTATATGTTATTTGTAGAAGGTAAAAATAATAAAAAGCCCAACTTAAAAAACAAACTTTGAAGGTCAAGGATATGGAAGGTGCAGTGAAGAGAATAAGAAGCAATTACTGAAGTAGAAAGAAAATGAGAACATTCGATTTATTTATAACTGTGATTGACTGCTGGATTTATCACCTGGTGACTTAAAATCAACTCGTAGAATTATGTGAATCAAATGAGAATTTTGACAGGTGTAAAAAAATATTGAAAGAGAGGAAGTGGGCAGTAGCTGGATGGCGTATCTGTATACATATCCTAATACAGAAAACATTGTATCCTAGCAATATGACAAAAAAAGATAAAGCAATTGGTTTGAAATGATTCCCTTATTTATAACAGCCTCAGTTTTGGACCAAGTAAAAAGAAAAAAAATAAAGTGGAGATTTGAGTATGAAAAACTATTTAAGCATATAATTTAATAAAATTGGTAATCACAGCAGACTGTATACAAAATGTCATTTTTCTATTAGATTAACTCTCAAACTATTAATGAAATCTGAAAGTCACAAATTTATTTCCACTAAAAATCACATGTGCGGAGGAAATATGTCTGTTTTTTTTTTCCTGTAAATTACTTTATCTTTTTCAAAAATCAGCACCTTCTTGGTGGAATCTCCAATACTATATGGTGTGGCATGTAAGCCTTTAACACTATGAGCTTTCTATGCAACAACTGAAATTCAAGTTTTAGGAAAATCTTCAGTGTCCCTGATATCTGATCTCTAGCATAAAGTGCCCTTCCTTTCAAGATAGTATCTGGTTACGGGGTGAGAGTTCAGTATGTGACTTAATGTGTCTTGTGAGAAGGTCCTGCTGTCTAAGAGTTACACCTCTCCTAGATGGGGTCTTTGGAATAAACAACTATATTGTCGTTGTACAATGGGAATATTACTTGTTTTACTGATAGCTGCTTAACCTATTGATGACGCTGACTGAAGTTTATGGCCAGTATAAGCATTAATCCGCTCTATCTCACAATTGGGTCAGATGCTGGTAGGCACTGTGTGACTAACTTAAATTCACTAATCAAGGTCTGCCTGTGGACATAGACACTTGAGTTTTGCCATTCACTCTCTAAACCTTGGTTTGCGAGTTTGGAAGAGCCGTCACCAGGTGTACTCTACTGTAAACATCCTCATTTGTAAAGCCTCTTCTCGTGCATGCATAGCATTCACTTGGAGATATTTAAATGGTAGACTGAAAATATCTGGGGTTGACTTTTCTGTCACTGTTTATCCTCAGGTAAGAAGGACATCAAATTCTGTAGAGTCTCTCTATGCTGGTTTTTGCATACCCCTCCATGTTTGCTTTTCCATTCATCTAGTGTATTATGTTATCACCTCATGTGTTATATGCCCATGTTGCACTTTCAAAGACCTGTCTCCAGTCTGTGCTGACTACCATGCTTATAATACCAGTAAAGCCGATACTTCACAGCACGACTTTTCTCATTACTTTTGTTCTTAATATTTATCTATGCAGCATCTAAACCTCCACACAAACATTTAAAATTCTGGTATCATGACTCATATTCTAGTAATTTTGCCAGCCATGGGAAGATGAGATAATTTTGTTATTCATAGAGAATTGGGAAGTGCTATTTTAAAAATATTTCCATGATATTTGCCATCACCAAAACCACGTGCAGCTTGTGAAGCATTCACCTTTGAGACTTATTGTTTCCCCTTATTTTCTATGTCTGCAATTTAGGGCTAGTTTCCAGGTGGACATGTTGCTTCATATTATATAGGAGAAGTCAGAAGATTAGTCTCAGCCCCTCAAAATAATCACATCATACCTGCTGGTATGAAGAGTTGCTTTTTATTATGATTCCACACACTTGAAAAGTTAGTGTCCAAACCCTTTGTGTTTCTGGACTTAGGTTATTAGAAATTCCCAGGTATGTTTTAAAAGAGAGAAGTACAAATATGTTATATTCTATCATTTCATCCCTTAAAAATTAATATATTCTCTGAAATCATATTTTAAAACTGTATGCTTTGCTAAAATATTCTCATTGCCTTAAGGGTTTCAAAGATTTTGCAAATAAAATATTTAATCAGGAGCACAGCATCCCTAACCAAGTTCCACCTTAGAGAATCAAGCAAAGCACAAAGTACCTTATTATAACTCAAAACTAATTGAATAGATACTTAAATGACAATTTAAGTAATTTGAGTAAAGGAAAAAAGACCTAATCATTCTTCAAACTCCTGTTTTTAATGGTTAAGGCACAAATTCATGTAAAAAAAAAAAGTACAGAACAGGTAGACATGTAAAAGGCAAACACATAGTAAACTCACCTTCTTCTGATATTGAAATGTCAAAAACTTCTTAACATTATATGTAAAAATCCAGTTTATTTTCTATTTCATTACTTTTGCTTTTTTCATAAAATTCCCAACACTTCATATACTTGTTGAATATAGTGAATTTGAAATACTTATAAGTTTTTTTTAACTTTCCAAGTACTTATTTTTGAAAAACTGAACTTACAAAGTAATAGTCTGGCAATGTTTTAATCTTATTTTATGAACATTACGTGAAGACTGATGTTTTTTCTAATTTATATTTGTATCAAAAACCATTATACCCATTAGGGGCAATCTGTATTTCATTTCATTTATTATATTCTTTACTTAAAAATCAAAGAGCCCATAATAATTCTGTATAATGTTTATTCAAACAGGTGTATAACAATTTAAGTTTAATCACAGGATCATTACTAATTATAATTAAGCCCTCAATATCTCCTTAGGCTTTTTTCTTATACTCCTGAACTTAAAGTACCGAATATTTTTTTCTGCACACATAAAACATAAAATATTATCTATCTTGAATTGGCTAAATACTTTAAGACAAAAGTCTGATAAAATCATGAATCACTCTGGATCTAGCTTTGCACGACGTGGAGGCATGCATGTTTTTAAGATTCCCAGAATGCCATTGGCTGGCTTTTTACATGTGTGTGCCAGGAGAGGGGCTCTGACAGTCATTTCGAGTGTTTGTAATTTTCATCTCTGCTGGTAGTTGATGGGCTTCAGTGAGAAGCTGGAACCACTGAATCAGTTCACAATGAACACACTGAATACAATGAACACTTTGAGGATTAAATACAGCCTTAATTCCCCAGGGTTTATTCTGAGGAAGGCAGTATTGTTTTAATTGTGTTAGGTAATCAAAATTTTATATAAACATTAATAAAAGACATAAACATGCTTTTTAAAACTCTAAAAAACATGCTTAGATTGCTAATGTTATATACAGTTAATTCATTTTGAATTTAAAACAAAATGAAACAAAATATCAATAGTTTTCAACTACCAGTAGAGTCTCAGTACAGTGTTTAAATAAGCTAATAGATGTGTGGATTTTTTTCTAATTATTTATGAAGAAGACACAATAATGCAGAGATGAGCTTTTTAAATAATGTATTTTATTGCTCATAATTCCTTCTTTGTTACTGTTTAAAACATTTACCTTTTTATTTAAATGACTGTAAATCAAGGAATTAATTTTTTATTGCCATAATTATTGTGGCACTTTTTAGCTTCTAATGACTCTAATAATCATTGTGTCATAAATACACATTGTCTACAATTGCTTCCCATGGCACACAGTGGAAATGTTTGTACCATTTAATGAAATAAATACATAAAATGTGAACAGTCACGAGACTAAAATTTACAATGTTGGACACTTTCGTCTATTTTAAGCAATTACTTTGGATATAGTTAACTACAGAAGGTGTGGCATTTACTTTTTTTTCAGGTTGTTTTGCATATTGGCTCCCTGGAAATCCTTAGAAATTCTCAATGTAGAAGTCTTGGCTACTGATTCCAGATATCCGTGTCAAGGTGGAGCAAAGTGTACATCTGCTTTATCACTCAAATGGCTCATTTTATAAGTGAATTCATTATTTGGTTTCTTTTCTATTAAAACACACACACACAAACATACACATGCAAAGATTCGTAAACAGATTATGTTGTGCTTTTGGTGATTATTTTATCATTTTAATGGGCAATCAGACATATTAGCAAGTAACAGAACTATTTAAGAATAAAATTTTCCCATCCTATTTTATGAAAACAACCTAGCATGACATTCATATTATCGAAAGATACTATAATTGCCCCTGAGAACAATTTTTTGAGAATTGTCAAAAAATATATATTAATAGTGTTAGAGTAGGACATAGATAACATCAAACTCCAAACATTGATTAGAGGCTCTTATCCTGTAATTGCAGCTCTTCCTCTTGTTGACTGGAACACAGAAAATTACTATCATCTTCACCACCCCACCCTACCTTTATCTGTAAAATAATTGTTATATTTTTATGATGCCATTGTAATCAACTAACTGTATTACTTTTTAAAATTGTATCTGAGGCTAAATATAATTTACTGCCTAAAATTTAAATATATTAATAAATTTACAAGTCTAAACATTTTCTCTCTTACTTAAAATGACCCAAAAGCCTTACATCAAACAGTTTTTGTTTTTGTTATCCTGATATTGAATTTTGTTATCGTGATATTGAATTTAAATCATGGTCTGGTCTTGTATTCAGAAGTTCTAGGTATAAATCTTGGTATCAAAAATTATAAACTACTAACCTTGAGCATATAACTTAAAATTTTATATCTTAGTTATATCATTTTTAACATGATATAAAAACTATCAACCTAATGGGGCTTGAGGCAATAATTTAATTAACATTTTCTAAGTTCTTGCTATTATATTCATCACATATTATTTGCTTAATAAATATTTTTTTGATTTTCTAGAAAATTCAAAAGCCAAGCTCAAAAAGTTGACAATGAAAACAACAGAAATGTATCGCAAATATGAAAAGTGGTTTCTAAGATCTAATATGGCAGAATATTCTAGAACCAATTTATGTGTCTCCCTCTATGCACTCAGTTCCAATTACCCACCCAGGTTTCAGCCACCTATGGGTGTTTTCTAGATGGTAAAGTTGCCTTACCTGTGGTTGTGAAATCTTGGCTGCCACCTGTGTTACTCACCACCACACATTGCCATACTGCTGGTTTTTTAACCTTCCCCAGAGATGTGGACGGGGCTTAGACCTGGCATCCACTGGGCCTGTTAGAATGGGAGGCCATAGCTCTCAGCCTAAGTCTGACACATCTAGAAAAAACAAAAATCTGGCTATGACAAAGTCTGTCTAGAAGGGCCCAGTAACATCATTGTGTTGATGGGTCAATGCCCCCTGGGACAGATTTAGGAGACGGGAGACTGGGAAGAGCCAGAAGAAAATGTTCTCATTCACCTCTCTTCCATCAACTTTTCTAAACTGTCTTGGGTTCATATGGTCTTTCTGGGAATGCTTTTGCTCCTTTCAAAAAGTTGGAAGGCCACTTCTGTGCCATCTTACACTTGAGTTCCTCATTCCTCTGCTCATTTTTCTCCCTTTTTAAATTTTTCTTCCTGGGGTTGTGCTGCTTCTCCAAATACAGCAGTACCTCATAAAATTTTCCTCAGGCATTTTTGTTTGTTTGAATTGTTTTAGTTAATCTAGATTAAGACCGAAAATATTAGAAATATTAGAAAATATTAGAAATATGGCTGAAATAAACTCTAGTCTGAACTAAGACACTCATTGATTTTTCCTTTATTTCATGCATTTTGCCCTCTGTAACTGACACTGGGTCCACAAAATAGAATTAATTAAATGATTCTTTCATTTGACACTCATTAATTTATTCATTCTTCATATATTTTCCAATTTGTATTATATTATAGGCATTAAGTAACCAGAGATCTTGTGAAACCTTATGCAACCCATTGCTTAAGGACTAGGCAAAATGGCAAAATTACCTCATTTAACCCTGTATATCAATAATTTCTAAAGTTGTAATTGAATCAATATTATTCATTACACTCTTCATGAAAACTCTTCCAGGCTGAGTGTATTCATCAAAACTCTTCCAGGCTGAGTGCAATGTCTAACGTCTGTAATACGAGTGCTTTGGGAAATCAAGGGGGAAGGATCACTTGAGGCCAGGAGTTCAAGCCCAGCCTAGACAACATAGTGGAAACCTGTCTCTACAAAAAATTTAAAAATAATTAGTCAAGCATAGTGATGTGTGCCTGTAGTCCTAGCTACTCAGGAGGCTGAGGTGAGAGAATCACTTGAGCCCAGGAGTTGTCCAGGATGCAGTGAACTATGATCTGCCATTGCACTCTAGCCTGGGTGACAGAGAAAGACATTGTCTCTAAAAAATAAAAACTATGTAAAGCTCTTTGAGACAGTAGAAAAGGTGGCATGTATTATTATTAGTCAAAACTAATAATATTTTGACTGACAATTCAAAAATGAAAGTAATGTTAAAGATTATCTCTTGGCCGGGGGAAGTGGCTCACGCCGGTAATCCCAGCACTTTGGGAGGCTAAGGCAGGTGAGTCATGTGGTCAGGAGATCAAGACCAGCCTGGCCAACATGGTGACACCCTGTCTCAACCAAAAATACAAAAAAAAAAAAAAAAATTAGCTGGGCATAGTGGCATGTGCCTGTAGTCCCAGCTACTCAGGAGGCTGAGGCAGGAGAATCATTTGAACCTGGGAGGCAGAGGTTGTGGTGAGCCAAGATTGTGCCACTGCACTCCAGCCTGGGTGACAGAGCGAGAATTCATCTCAAAAAAAAAAAAAATTACTGCTTAATGCTATGGTTCATTTTTTCTAAAAAAAAAGTTAGGGATGTGAATTGCAATAATAACATATAAGAGATATATGTTTATTTTTAACAGACAAATATCAGATTGAAACGTATCATGTTCCGGATATGTGTATGTAATTCTAATATGTAAACTTCTGAATGCATTTCCACATCAATATGATATGCATAATAAATAAGCCACCAGATGGTCCAAATTAAAAACAAAATTATTTTTATGGGTAATTTTATTGTAAAGTCAATCTGAGATAGCAGGAATTTTTTTTTTTTTTTCATTTCAGATTGCAATTAACAGGGCAAAACTTCTCTTACTCTGATTTGTTCAACTGCCAGGCAGTAGATCATAAATTTCTCATGATTTTATAGATCATAGCTGTGGTAGGTGAGGCCAGTGATCTGTGCATGATAATCTACTCAATTGGCATAAAAATGTAGTAGAATATTTTTCTTTCCGAAGTGTCTGGTTTTTGATAATGCATAAGTTATATAATAACATATATTAAGTACAATGTATGTATATTAGGTACATAAATAATGTGTAATAGTATATGAGTTGTACCATCTATAGAATAATTATATATTCTATATATATATTCTATTTGATAGAATGTTTATTCTATAAATATATCGATATATTTATATCTATTTATTCTATAGATGCTACCAACACATAAAATCAATTCTATAGATTGTAAAAATATATATATATATTTACAATATTGCAAAGGCCTAATCTTTTCTGTTTTGTTTTGTTTGTTCATAGCACTGCAAAGTTTTTTTAAGAGAAATTTATACACTCTTGGATTAAGAGACCATAGGGTAGTCATATTGCTAATAGCTAGAGTGTTTATGACAATGGTTAACGTTGAGCTTAGGTCAAAAAACCATAATAGGACTCCCACTTTTTAAGTGCAACACCATGGTTGGCTATGACATTTATCAATGTTTTTTTTTGTTGTTGCTTGGTTTGGTTTTAATGGAAGAAAGGATTGTGCAGGAATATATAGTAGAAAAATAGGACACATGGAAGATGCATTGAAGTTAACAGCATGAGTGTAGCAAACCACAAGGTTTGGGATTATAGGGTAACAGCTCACCTAATATCTGCTTTTTAAATATCTGATTCAGGGAAAAGAAAGAGAAAAAGTTAGTTACATGTTTACCACTCTCTTCCCTGTGCTAAGAAAATTGACACAGTTACTGGTCCCAATAACACATACTGAAAACCAGACCCTCAAGTAATATATGTGTATATTTACTACAAAGTCTCTATCACACATATTGTCCTTGATATTTGGATTTTAACGAAGAAAAAACAAGTTTCTTTGTCAGGCCACTACAGGTATTGATTGGAGCCACTAGATAAGCTCTTAAGCTACTCTAAATTTAGGCTGACAGGTATTTAAAGCTGTTTGGGGACCATTTACTGAAGAACATGTTAGGAGAAAATATCTGATGCAGTCTATATATTCAGTTTATGACTACATAGTTGCATATTCTGACTCTCTGAGCAAAGTGAATTAAAATATTTAAGCTACTTCGCATTTCCATCTCATCCACCAGGTGTTTCGGCATCCTGCAGGAGCTTGAGGACTCTCTTTGTATGTACTATAAAGTTTAAGTATTACACAGCTGCAGATACACTTTTTTCTTCTTACTCATTCAGCTAGGTTTCTATCCTTTCCCTAAATGCTGTAATTGCATCAGGCATAAGGGATGTAAGAAATAAAACATTAAATGAAGCAGTATTCTGTATATTTGTAAATGTAAAACAGATGTGCAGTAAATATTGTAGGCTTGAATCAATGGGGCACCATAAAAATACAAAGAAATGAAAGAAGAGATATAATTTGTCAGTGATTTTTGCTAAATATCTCATTAGTATGGAGAAGCTACAGATTCCTTACAGGATTTAATGAATAGCTTTTCACACGTGGTTTTCCTATTACTCCTGAGCAGCAGCTGGTCAGCACGCTATAAACACAAGCAAAAGTTAGCAAATAAGAGATAAACGCATTCATAAAACATTTAAAAAT
Source organism: Hylobates moloch (assembly GCF_009828535.3). Lineage (NCBI taxonomy): Eukaryota > Metazoa > Chordata > Mammalia > Primates > Hylobatidae > Hylobates > Hylobates moloch. The sequence continues at coordinate 126,650,011 of NW_026652278.1, forward strand.
ATTTAAAATATTCTTAAAAATTCTAAGGAAGTTTAAAGTAAAAGTAGGAAAGTATTTTTAATAAAAGAAGTTTCATAATTTTCAAAAAATATTACTCTCAAACCATTAAAATAATATAACTTACATTTCAAGTTATTATATACAGATAACTTCAGGATAGGAAACATATTAAGACAAAAAAGTTGTTATATTTTAGAGAAAAAAATAAGTTAAGTATTTTGTATTTCCCCAAACTGTCTTTTGTCTTTTGCTTTTCAAACTCTCATAATGGCATCTCCTTTTGTTGAATAACTCAGAATCAATGCCCTTTTTTCTCTCATTACCTTCATTCAGTCACTTTGACCCATTGAAGCTAGACGCAAACAACTCACTTCAAAAGCTTCCGACTTTCCATTTCCATTGGTTGAGATATTTTTAATCAATTGCCTGGCTTATTGTAATAATTTCTTAATTATTTATCTTCCCTATTTGTTTTCTTACCACACAAAATCACACTAATGATCATCATCTGATTAATATTCTTAAACATATACTGACCAATGTTTCTTTGCTCAAAAATCTTTAATTGCTCTCCATTTTTATATGACTATTAACACTTTTGTCCTGCGTTAACATACATTCTCTAGCTACCACAAATGTGTCCAATATGATAACAGAATTTATAGATTAGACACTCTGTGAAAAGTTAAGTAATTATTATTTCCTGAATTAAGTCTATTTTTATGGACTTAAAGTATTTCTCAACCAAATTTCTATTAAATTTCAACAAATTTCTATTAAATATCCTATTAAATCATCACTACTTAATTTTTTACTTGTTTGTTTGCACTTTATTTTTTCAATTTTATATTTTAAGTTTATCAGCCTTTTACTATAGTTTTGAAATTAAGTGTAAGATTGATATATTAAGTTTTATTAGGTTGTTGCAAAAGTAATTGCGTTTTTTTGCCATTACTTTTAACATACAGTTTGGGTAATATATATAGTATTACATATTACATATGCTATAAGTGTAGTTAAAAATTTTAAAAGAAGTACAGGATTGTTATATCCTAAGCTGTTCTAATTCACAATATCTAGAGGTTCACCTACCTTAAGTTGGGTGCTTCAAAAGAACCATTTTATTATACGTCACAATTTGAATTTATGAGCCAGGAATATGGGCAGGGCCTTACCTGAGTACTTTGTTCAGTGTGGCATCACAGAAAGTCACACAGTGGACTTTGCCTACCTGATGGTCCAACCTGAAAGTTCTAAGCATATTTTCCTCTTATATATAGTGCCTTGTTGAGGATGACTATAAGGCTTAAATCAGACAGAACTGTTAGCCAATGTGCCTAACCATGCCCTTTCCCACATGTCTCAGGGTAATTTGACATCTTATATTGTAATTTAAGTATGAATGAGAGTGCCAAGAAGCCTACATGGAATATGCTAAACTTCTTACGACCTAGCCTTTCAAATTCAAAATACTACACCTGAAACATTTTATTGATAAAGTCAGAGTCACTTAGGCCTAATGAGATTGAAGAGTGGGGGGAGAAGAATTAGGCTCCACCTCTCTAAAAATTGTACCAGAAATTTTGTGTTACCATTAAAGTACCTCTGGGAACAAAGTATTAATATTTACCTTTCTCCTGCATGCAATATTCCCCTTTTATAAGTCTCTAGAATCTTTCATCCTATTACAACATTTTCTCAAAGTCCAATATCTCAGCCTCTAAATTCTCTGACTTAAAGAGAATCAATGAGTATAGTTCCATAAATGTAATTATTTTCAATCTTCAGAGACAAGTTACCTACACTCTTTTTTTGGGTGCATACCTGACCTCATCATATAATGATTTCTAATAAGCATAACTTTCATTAACATCAGATTAAAAATTAAGAAGACAGTAGGCAGTGATTGATCTGCAGCAATTCTAAAATCCTGTGGGGCACATGTTGCCAGTGAAAGGAAACTCTAGGAATGGTTCTTCAAGTTATTTGATTCCACTATAGACTCTTCGTCCTTTTTCCTGAGACCTTCTTATTATTTTTCTGAAGAAAATAACCCATGTTTCCAATCAAGTAAACTTCTTAGATTACTTCCCACCCATAGATGTTTGAGGCCCCCAATGCTTGTTTTAAATTTGAAATTTATTTATCTCAATAAAAGCTGGTGTTACTTTTGTCAATATGATTCTCTTAAAAACTCACGGGGTTCCTCTGAAACTTACTGGGATTCATTCTGTTAGAGGATGACATGTCCACAAATCCCTTTGAGACAGGACTCTCTGGCATAGTGTAAGAATTAGATTATTGTGAGACAATTATCTTAAAAAACTTCTTAAAAAATATTTTTTGCTTTATTTATAGTGTTTATTGCCACAAAAATGTTTGTTAAGGCTTAATACAGAATTGCCGAGCAACACTCTTAATATGATCTTACCCTGAGTCCATTTCTTATTTTGAGAGCCTATTGCCATCTAAAAAAATTGGAAATAATTTTTTTCTTATAAAATCAGTAAAGGTCTTTTTTATTTATCTTTCTTCTACATTTTTTCTTGAAAACTGAACTGTTTAATTTTATATCTCTTCTCTCTTTCTTCACGTATTTTACACAGCTAAAACAAACCAGTTGGTATTTTAAACCAACTGCTTGGATATCTCCATAGCCAAATCTAGTTATTCATTATTTACATTTTCTATTTACCACATTACTGCAAGTGACAGAATTGCTATAAGTGGTCCCACTACCTAACAAGGTTCAATTTTATTTCTTTTTTTCTACCAGCAACTGTTGTCTTCTTTCCATGTCAACGTTTCCCATAGTGTCTCATAATTTTTCTTCTTCCACTAACAGTCTCCTTAAGATACCCATTTTTACTTACAATTCACTTAAGACTCCAGAATCCATACCTCAACACAACAAATCATAAAAATTTACTGCAATATTTACTCTACAATGTAAACTATGAGTTCCAAAAATTGCAGGCTCCTTAATTGTTCTTCAAATACTCTGTCACTGGATAGAATCCCCAGGAATCAGACTCTGAGGTGAAGGCAGAAGGATTATTACGGAGTGTTTTTGAAATAAACATCTGTGGAAGGGAAAAGAAGGAAGCAAAAATTAGTGGAGGGAGAAGTTGAACTGTGATACAATATCAACCAATGTTTCAGCTAACACTTCAGAGTTCAGAAAATGGTTTGAATCTTGATATGGTTTGGCTCTGTGTCCCTACCCAAATCTCATCTCGAATTGTAATCCCTGTGTGTCAACGGAGGGACCTAGTGGGAGGTGAGTGGATCATGGGGATGGCTTCCCCCCATGCTGTTTTCATATGGTGAGTGAGTTCTCACTAGAACTGATGGTTTAAAAGATTGTGGCAGTTCCCCCACACCCCTCTCCTGCCATCTTGTGAAGAAGGTGCTTGCTTTTCCTTCACCTTCCGCCATGATTGTAAGTTTCCTGAAGCCTCGCCGGCCATGCAGAACTGTGAGTCAATTAAACCCTCTTTCTTTATAAATTACCCAGTCTCAGGTAGTTCTTTATAGCAGTGTGAAGATGGACTAATACAAATATTTTGTGCTACTGCTAGTTGAGAAATAAAGCCAAGGGTTATCTGCCAGAAACACTACCATCAACTGTGGTAATAAGTTGTTTACTCCTGAAATAGGTACTTGCAGCCCACCACATGTACACCATTCAGAACATACCTACTACGTAATTTTTCTGAAGAGACAAAAGTGCTACTCTATAAAATACTCAGCAATAATGATTGAAAAGGTAATAATAAACTAAAGCAACAGGTATTAAAAGTGCAACATCTTTTTTCAGAATACATATAATTCAAAATATAAAGTAGGATTTATAGGTTCAAAAATCAATTTTTCTCAATCTATCATACTAATTGTGGTATCAATTACTAAAATGTACCTACCTAATCTATTTAAAAATCCTTTATTCATGAACTCCAGTTAAGTGAGGCGGTGAGGAAGATCGGATTCTTTTCATTATTGGTATTAAAAAACTGCATTAAGAATTGCTATATATTACTTTCCTAATTTATCTTTTTAAAAAGTATAAAGATAGTGATGAGTACACAAATATAAAAAGCATTCTTAATATATTATTTTGTTTCTTTCTGTTTTCTTTTCATCAAGTCTAAGGTGCCTAAGTAGAGAGTTGCTAAACAGTAACAACTGAGGTAGTTTGTAAATTGACTAGATGAACTGTGATATTAGTCAATTTATATAATATATGAAGGAAAAAAATTTTAAAAGTTACAATCTGGGAATGGCATTATTACTTTTTGTTCAGGGAAGTGGTCAAATATTTTTTAAGAAAGCACTTGCATAATTTCACATGTAACTGTATTGTAGCCAAAGACTCTTATTACAAATTTGTGTAACGACTGAAATATCTTTTGGGTAAGAAGACAGTTAAAATAAATCAATATGATACTTCAGATTGTTAGAGGTAAAAAAAAAAATAACATGCTAAGGAATAAAAGCTAACTTTGTATATACTATCAAATTATAACTTTCTTTTTTATAAATACACGTGTGTGTGTTTTAAAATTAGAAAGTGAGGTTATTCTAAAATACTGGAAGTGATATAACCAATTAACTAGTTGCTCTTTACAGTGTACTTTTTTGTGTTTTCCATCTTCAGCTGCAATTAATGTTTTTAGTGTCATTATAGATGTTAATTTTCAGTATGATGAGTGGTTTAATTTTGAAAATATATAAAATATTTTGCAGTTAAATCCAGAGAATAATGTATCAAGAATCCAACTATATCTGTCTCACAGTCTAGTGAGAGAGAAATACAGAAGTAGTAGTGGACTTTGTTTTTGCACTCAACTAGCATACTACTAGGGCCCTGTGCACTCCTCCACCTTTCCTTCTCTAGGCAGCTTGTTCTGTTTCCTGGCAGAAGGGCTCAATTCCATAGCTGTGAGGACCCAGCCACCAATGCCACAATGGTTCTACAGGCCTAGGAGTCTTACTTATGTTCAATTACAAGGAAACTCAGTGTTTACTCTACTGTGGGAGGGGTGCGTTAAGGATGGATGCATTGGCTTCCCTAATGGCTGCCAGGAAGGGTCAGATCAAGAACCTAGAAATTCAGGGAAGTTAAGACCCCCTAGGAGAGAGTGACTAGTGAGATGCTGCATTCCAGAAAGATCTGAAAGTTAAACTGATTGCCCCTCCTCTCTTGTGTTTGGAGATGCAGGGATTCCGTGTGGTCTCACTGGAGAAGTCCCACATGATCTATCATGAGCAGGGTTTTGTGAAGCTATGACCAGCTCATTAGTATGTCACCTTATATTTGTTTGTTGTTGTTTTTTTCCTTTCCTTAGTTCACTTTCTTCTCACTCTTACCTGTTTTCTTAGGAACTCAGACTAACAAAGGTAGATAATCAGAATATTTCTACATTTCTTAAAAATGACTGCTTTGAAGTAAAATGCTGCCTTACATTTTGAAATTCTTGACTTACATATTTTAAAAATGCACCCATACTTTGTAGCCACACACACACACCTATATAATTGTATCAAACTACAATTGCATATTTCAAGCAGATTTTCTAGTTTTCAGAAAACATCAATAATAAGTGTATGATAATTCTTGTGGGAAGTAGTAAAAGAAATAATATTCACTGTAGACAGGAATCTTTAAATATTCGAATGAGTAATATGGAGGTTTCTTTTATGATCATAACCTACATGTATAAACTTGTAACCTACGTGAGATCAAGGAAGCTGCTAGCCTTAATAACTTTTCTTTTGTGCCTAAAAATGTGTCTGGCACATAGTAGAGATAATACATTAAATAAATAAATAAAGCAGCTTAAAGATATGGTGTCATATCAATGACTTCAATTCTCATTCACTGATTATTTCCATTAATCAAGCTTTGTTTGGAAAAGTCAAAACAAATGATATATCAGTAATTCTAATTTGGTTATTTGGGTATTTGGCTGATTTACATTGAGGTTAATACAATGTGAACAGTATTACAAAGAGTAATCACTACCTTCTTATCACATTCCTAAAAATATTGATTTTATAAATCTTAGTAGTCTTGACTACCATAAAATTAGTTATTTCTGTGCTGAGAAATGACATTTCTAAGCCTGTTTCTTTCTTGAATTTCTGTCCATAGAGTCTAAGATTTCTACTCAATCCTGAATATGTGACTTTGAGGCAAACTAGGTCACTAAGACTTTTGAGACTTACCACCATGCATAACAATGTTCGGCTATTTCTCAAATTCAAAATGAATGTAACAGGGTTAAATGCAAATATGCTTTAGGAAAAAAACATTTTTAATTAACAGTTTAATAATGAATGATGATAAAGTGACATCTATTTTTTATTTCCCTGAATAACACACTGACACTCCTGTGTTTCAAATCTAAAAATCTTGTCATTTGATAAAAGCACTCAATTCCTTAATTGAATTTGTGTCACTTCACTGAAAGGAGATAACTGTAAATTAGAGAGCAATATTAAAAAAAAGCACGATGATTATGTTGAAATTTTAAAAGTTAATATTCATTCCAGTGTGAAATATAGTTCATTTTTATAAAGGAATGCTATTAAGCTTTATTCCTTAAATGTTTTATTTCCACAAATAAATTGAATTGTTATATGCAAATATACACTCAGGTATCTAAATTAATGCATGTTCTTTTTTTATGTTCAATTTTTTTTATTATTTCTATACTTTAAGTTTTAGGGTACATGTTCACAACTTGCAGGTTTGTTACATATTTATACATGTGCCATGTTGGTGTGCTGCACCCATTAACTCATCATTTACATTAGGTATATCTCCTAATGCTATCACTTCCCCTCCCCCCACCCCACAACAGTCCCTGGAGTGTGATGTTCCCCTTCCTGTGTCCAAGTGTTCTCATTGTTCAATTCCCACCTATGAGTGAGAACATTCGGTATTTGGTTTTTTGTCCTTGCGATAGTTTGCTGAAAATGATGGTTTCCAGCTTCATCCATGTCCCTACAAAGGACATGAACTCATCATTTTTTATGGCTACATAGTATTCCATGGTGTATATGTGCCACATTTTCTTAATCCAGTCTATCATTGTTGGACATTTGGGTTGGTTCCAAGTCTTTGCTATTGTGATAGTGCCACAATAAACATACGTGTGCATGTGTCTTTATAGCAGCATGATTTATAATACTTTGGGTATATACCCAGTAATGGGATGGCTGGGTCAAATGGTATTTCTTGTTCTAGACCCCTGAGGAATTTCCACACTGACTTCCACAATGGTTGAATTAGTTTACACTCGCACCAACAGCGTAAAAGTGTTCCTATTTCTCCACATCCTCTCCAACACCTGCTGTTTCCTGACTTTTTAATGAGTGGTTTTGATTTGCATTTCTCTGATGGCCAGTGATGATGAGAATTTTTTCATTTGTCTGTTGGCTGCATAAATGTCTTCTTTTGAGAAGTGTCTGTTCATATCCTTTGCCCACTTTTTGATGGAGTTGTTTGTTTTTTTCTTGTAAATTTGTTTGAGTTCTTTGTAGATTCTGGATATTAGCCCTTTGTCAGATGAGGAGATTGTAAAAATTTTCTCCCATTCTGTAGGTTGCCTCTTCACTCTGATGGTAGTTTCTTTTGTTGTGCAGAAGCTCTTTAGTTTAATTAGATCCCATTTGTCAGTTTTGGCTTTTGTTGCCATTGCTATTGATGTTTCAGACATGAAGTCCTTGCCCATGCCTATGTCCTGAACGGTATTGCCTAGGTTTTCTTCTAGGGTTTTTATGGTTTTAGGTCTAAGATTTAAGTCTTTAATCCATCTTGAATTAATTTTTGCATAAGGTGTAAGTAAGAGATCCAGTTTCAGCTTTCTGCATATGGCTAGCCAGTTCTCCTACCAACTTTTATTAAATAGGGAATACTTTCCCCATTTCTTGTTTTTGTCAGGTTTGTCAAAGATCAGATAGTTGTAGATGTGTGGCATTATTTCTGAGGGCTCTGTTCTGTCCATTGGTCTACATATCTGTTTTGGTTCCAGTACCATGCTGTTTTGGTTACTGTAGCCTTGTAGTATAGTTTGAAGTCAGGTAGCGTGATGCCTCCATCTTTGTTCTTTTGGCTTAGGATTGACTTGGTGATGTGGGCTCTTTTTTGGGTCCATATGAACTTTAAACTAGTTTTTTCCAGTTCTGTGAAGAAAGTCATTGGTAGCTTGATAGGGATGGTATTGAATCTATAAATTATCTTGGGCAGTATGGCCATTTTCATGATATTGATTCTTCCTACCCATGAGCATGGAATGTTCTTCCATTTGTTTGTATCCTCTTTTATTTCGTTGAGCAGTGGTTTTTAGTTCTCCTTGAAGAGGTCCTTCACATCCCTTGTAAGTTGGATTCGTAGATATTTTATTCTCTTTGAAGCAATTGCTAATGGGAGTTCATTCATGATTTGGCTCTGTTTGTCTGTTACTGGTGTATAAGAATGCTTGTGACTTTTGCACGTTTATTTTGTATCCTGAGAGTTTGCTGAAGTTGCTTTTCAGCCTAAGGAGATTTGGGGCTGAGACAAAGGGGTTTTCTAGATATACAATCATGTCATCTGAAAAGAGGGACAATTTGACTTCCTCTTTTTCTAATTGAATACCCTTTATTTCCTTCTCCTGCCTTATTGCCCTGGCCAGAACTTCCAACACTATGTTGAATAGGAGTGGTGAGAGAGGGCATCCCTGTCTTGTGCCAGTTTTCAAAGGGAATGCTTCCAGTTTTTGCCCATTCAGTATGATGTTGGTTGTGGGTTTGTCATAAATAGCTCTTATTATTTTGAGATACGTCCCATCAATACCTAATTTTTTGAGAGTTTTTACCATGAAGGGCTGTTGAATTTTTTCAAAGACCTTTTCTGCATCTATTGAGATAATCAGGTGGTTTTTGTCTTTGGTTCTGTTTATATGCTGGATTACATTTATTGATTTGCATATGTTGAACCAGACTTGCATCCCAGGGATGAAGCCCACTTGATCATGGTGGATAAGCTTTCTGATGTGTTGCTGAATTCAATTGGCCAGTATTTTATTGAAGATTTTTGCATCGACGTTCATCAGGGATGTTGGTCTAAAATTCTCTTTTTTTGTTGTGTCTCTGCCAGGCTTTAGTATCAGGATGATGCTGGCCTCATAAAATGAGTTAGGGAGGATTCCTTCTTTTTCTATTGATTGGAATAGTTTCAGAAGGAATGGTACCAGCTCCTCCTTGCACCTTTGGTAGAATTTGGCTGTGAATCCATCTGGTCCTGGACTTTTTTTGGTTGGTAAGCTGTTAATTATTGCCTCAATTTCAGACACTGTTATTGGTCTATTCAGAGAAGCAACTTCTTCCTAGTTTAGTCTTGGGAGGGTGTATGTGTCGAGGAATTTATCCATTTCTTCTAGATTTTCTAGTTTATTTGCATAGAGGTGTTTATAGTATTCTCTGATGGTAGTTTGTATTTCTATGGGATCGGTGGTGATATCCCCTTTATCCTTTTTTATTGCGTCTATTTGATTCTTCTCTTTTCTTCTTTATTAGTCTTGCTAGTGGTCTATTAATTTTGTTGATCTTTTCAAAAAACCAGCTCCTGGATTCATTAATTTTTTGAAGGGTTTTTTGTGTCTCTATTTCCTTCAGTTCTGCTTGATTTTAGTTATTTCTTGCCTTCTGCTAGCTTTTGAGTGTGTTTGCTCTTGCTTCTCTAGTTCTTTTAATTGTGATGTTAGGGTGTCTATTTTAGATCTTTCCTGCTTTCTCTTGTGTGCATTTAGTGCTATAAATTTCCCTCTACACACTGCTTTGAAAGGGTCCCAGAGATTCTGGTATGTTGTGTCTTTGTTCTCACTGGTTTCAAAGAACATCTTTATTTCTGCCTTCATTTGGTTATGTACCAAGTAGTGATTCAGGAGCAGGTTGTTCATCTTCCATGTAGTTGAGCAGTTTTGAGTGAGTTTCTTAATCCTGAGTTCTAGTTTGATTGCATTGTGGTCTGAGAGACAGTTTGTTATAATTTCTGTTCTTTTACATTTGCTAAGAGGTGCTTTACTTCCAACTATGTGGTCAGTTTTGGAATAAGTGTGGTGTGATGCTGAGAAGAATGTATATTCTGTTGATTTGGGGTGGAGAGTTCTGTAGATGTCTATTAGGTCCGCTTGGTGCAGAGCTGAGTTCAATACCTGGATATCCTTGTTAACTTTCTGTCTCGTTGATCTTTCTAATGTTGACAGTGGGGTGTTTAAGTCTCCCATTATTATTGTGTGGGAGTCTAAGTCTCTTTGTAGGTCTCTAAGGACTTGCTTTATGAATCTGCGTGCTCCTGTATTGGGTGCATATATATTTAGGATAGTTAGCTCTTCTTGTTGAATTGATCCCATTACCATTATGTAATGGCCTTCTTTCTGTCTTTTGATCTTTGTTGGTTTAAAGTCTGTTTTATCAGAGACTAGGATTGCAACCCCTGCTTTTTTTTGTTTTCCATTTGCTTGATAGATCTTTCTCCATCCCTTTATTTTGAGCCTATGTGTGTCTCTGCACGTGAGATGGGTTTCCTGAATACAGCACACTGATGGGTCTTGACTCTTTATCCAATTTGCCAGTCTGTGTCTTTTAGTTGGAGCACTTAGCCCATTTACATTTAAGGTTAATATTGTTATGTGTGAATTTGATCCTGTCGTTATGGTATTAGCTGGTTATTTTGCTCTTTCGTTGATGCAGTTTCTTCCTAGCCTCGATGGTCTTTACCATTTGGCATGTTTTTGCAGTGGCTGGTACTGGTTGTTCCTTTCCATGTTTAGTGCTTCCTTCAGGAGCTCTTTTAGGGCAGGCCTGGTGGTGACAAAATCTCTCAGCATTTGCTTGTCTGTAAAGGATTTTATTTCTCCTTCACTTATGAAGCTTAGTTTGGCTGGATATGAGATTCTGGGTTGAAATTCTTTTCTTTAAGAATGTTGAATATTGGCCCCCACTCTCTTCTGGCTTGTAGAGTTTCTGCTGAGAGATCCACTGTTAGTCTGATGGGGTTCCCTTTGTTGGTAACCTGACCTTTCTGTCTGGCTGCCCTTAACATTTTTTCCTTCATTTCAACTTTGGTGAATATGACAATTATGTGTCTTGTAGTTGCTCTTCTCGAGGAGTATCTTTGTGGCATTCTCTGTATTTCTTGAATTTGAATGTTGGCCTGCCTTGCTAGGTTGGGGAAGTTCTCCTGGATAATATCCTGCAGAGTGTTTTCCAACTTGGTTCCATTATCCCCATCACTTTCAGGTACACCAATCAGACGTAGATATGGTCTTTTTACATAGTCCCATATTTCTTGGAGGCTTTGTTCATTTCTTTTTATTATTTTTTCTCTAAACTTCTCTTCTTGCTTCATTTCATTCATTCGATCTTCTATCACTGATACCCTTTCTTCCAGTTGATCAAATCGGCTACTGAAGCTTGTGCATTCGCCACGTAGTTCTCGTACCATGGTTTTCAGCTCCATCAGGTCCTTTAAGGACTTCTCTGCATTGGTTATTCTAGGTAGCCATTCATCTAATCTTTTTTCAAGGTTTTTAACTTCTTTGCCATGGGTTCGAACTTCCTCCTTTAGCTCAGAGAAGTTTGATCATCTGAAGCCTTCTTCTCTCAGCTTGTCAAAGTCATTCTCCATCCAGCTTTGTTCCATTGCTGGTGAGAAGCTGTGTTCCTTTGGAGGAGGAGAGGTGTTCTGATTTTTAGATTTTTCAGTTTTTCTGCTCTGTTTTTTCCCCATCTTTATGGTTTTATCTACCTTTGGTCTTTGATGATGGTGACGTACAGATGGGGCTTTGGTGTGGATGTCCTTTCTGTTTGTTAGTTTTCCTTCTAACACTCTGGACCCTCAGCTATAGGTCTGTTGGATTGTGCTGGAGGTCCACTCCAGACCCTGTTTGCCTGGGTATCAGCAGCAGAGGCTGCAGAACAGTGAATATTGGTGAACAGCAAATGTTGCTGCCTGATCGTTCCTTTGGAAGTTTTGTCTCAGAGAAGTACCTGGCCATGTGAGGTGTCAGTCTGCCCCTACTGGGGGTGGCGTAGGACCCTCCAAGCCAGGCGCGGGATATAATCTCCTGGTGTGCCATTTGCTAAGACCATCGGAAAAGCGCAGTATAAGGGTGGGAGTGACCCGATTCTCCAGATGCCGCCTGTCACCCCTTTCCTTGGCTAGGAAAGGGAATTCCCTGTCCCCTTGCGATTCCCGGGTGAGGCGATGCCTTGCCCTGCTTCATCTCACGCTCGGTGCACTGCCCCTACTGTCCTGCACCCACTGTCCAACAATCCCCAGTGAGATGAACCCAAGTACTTCAGTTGGAAATGCAGAAATCATCCGTCTTCTGCATCGCTCACAGTGGGAGCTGTAGACTGGAGCTGTTCCTATTCAGCCATCTTGGAACCCCTAAATTAACACATGTTCTTAAGTCAATATACACAAAATCATTTTTAACTGTACACATAAAATATTTCACATAAGCTCTAGATCATTTGTAAGGCATATGAAAATCTTTCCATAAGTAATCATTTTTAAGTGCAAATCACAGTCATTATGCCAAAGGAAATAATATCATCTGAATATATTATTTTCTTACAATTTATCATGATGCTGTTTTTAATCATTGATTTAAAAGTTCAAGGAACAGAGCACATTGACAACCTTTATTTATGACACTTTCCCAACATCATTGAAATAAAAGTAAGGGGATTTTTATCTTTAAAAAAACAAGGGAAGGAGAGCATAAACCCATAGGAATAAAGTGAATGAAAAAGGACACACGTGCAAATATTAAATGTTAACACATTTTGGGGAAGATGGACATCAACTAGAAGAATTATGACTTTCTTAGTGGACTGAAAAGACCTACAACACAGTGGGCTGAAGGGAGAGTTGCTTTAGAGAAAGAATTGTTTGCTCATTGGATTCCTGAAAAGTATAAACAGAGCTTGAAGTTACCACTTGAGAGGTATTGTGGAAACTGGTAGTGAGGCTGAATTTTTAGCAGTTTAGTCAAAGTAATTTTGTAGTCTGGCTAGAAAAGCTGATATCTCTCTAATTTCTATTTTGTAGGCGAGGAGCAGTGAACTGACATTTTCTGCAGAAGAAAGGGGCTGGACTCATCATTTGATGAAACTACGTAACATTGTTGTGTGAGTGAAGTGTTGGACTATTAAAGAGACAAATTGAAATTACTATACTCCTTGGTGGGTTCACCTCTGTCTCCTTTATTCTTTCTATTCCCAGAACATTAAAAGGCAGAGGGATTTCTTCTTTTCTTGTGAAAGATATTAAGTAGCACCTGTAAAAACATATTCAAATACTTACATTTGAGGAGAATGGGACACACACAACAAAATTACCTTATTGCTATCTGATCATTCTTCCATTCAGGGGTTGTAGATATAACTCTGTGATTATGCAGAGATTGTTCTACTTGCATATTAATATTTAAAGTTTTCATTTATAAATTATAATACATATTAAATAACCATCCTCTTCTCCTACCTCTGTTGACCCACAGTATCTTGCTTTATGCTTTTTAAAGTTCATACAGAAATCTGAAATTATTCTCTTCATGCATTTGCTTACTAGCTTATTGTCTCTACCCAATATGATAAAAACTCCATGAGTTATGGAGTTCTGCCTGCCTTGTTCATTGCCATAATACCAAATAGAGTGCATCTAGGGTGAGAAGAGGGGTGACAGTTTTTTGTGGATTTCCTAGATGAACTAAAGATTTCTGGATGAGACTTGAATAAAGAGAAGAGACTGGTCTTGTAAGTATATAGGTAGCAGAGAGTTTAAAAATAAATAACGAAGAAACTAAAAAAGTCCTGGGACATGATCAAACAGATAAAAGGCTTGTATAGCTACAGTAGAGTGAACAAACTGGCGAAGGGCTTGAAACATGTAGTAAAGAAGTAAAACAGCTCATTTGTGCAGAAGTTTCACAATAACAAAAGTCTTCAAGATTGGCCTGAGTTTATTGCCTTTTGTTTAAAATACTGTTATATCACATTGTTACATTTATTACATTATTGCATTTGTTTTGGTACACTGCACTAGAATGTTTTCTTTCTCAAAGATCTAGACAATCCAGACAATCGTGTTCCTTCCATTTTAAGAAGGTAAACACAAATATTTCACCATAATCTTCACCTTTTCTACCAACGTATTATTGTCGTGTATTCTATCCCCTTTTATAATACCTCCTGGCACAGGATAATTTGGCAGTGGCAACGTACAGTCATAATTTCACTTTCACATTTGAGGCAGTGTTAATAACAGGCATGCCCATCTCTAATTTTTAGTAGCAACATCAAATTGCAAGCTGGCACAGATCGTCAACAAAAAGTAACACTGTGACTTGCCAAGAGATACATGTTTCATGTGTTGCAGCAATGTGAAATTTATGTTCTAAGGAAGATGCATACAGAGGTATCCAGATGGGATTAATTTAAGAACATAGAAAATTTTTATTTGGATTTTTAAAGATATAATATAAATTAAATGTATTCTGGTTGTTCAGGAGTCTTCAAGGCTATAAAGGGGAATATAGCCAATGACTATTTTGACCAATACTTTGGAATGGTCTGCTGCATGATGACTTGTGGTGGTTATCATAATAAATAACACTTCTTGTTCTGTATTGAACCACAACTTGTGATAAAAGTGAATCCACAGAGCATGCTGTGAACTTTACCTCACACTAGAAATTCCAGAAATACCACTCCAGGAGAAAGCTCCTCTGTCCATCCCCCATGCCATGAGTCCCATCATTATTGTGATACACAGCATGTTGATCTCCAAAGCAGAATCTGTCCTGGAGGCAATTAGCATAATAGTTTAATTTTGCTGCAAATCTCTGGAGCCAAATTTTAACCATTCCCAATGTCCAATTTTACAGACTCAGGTACTAAAAAGGTTGATAAAGTGAACAGAAATAAAAGAGCTCACATCAAAGTCCATGTCTAATGATATAAGCTTTGCCCTGAGGACTTGCTTACCTTCTAGGGATAACATCAGAGCAATTGGAAGATTTTTGACGTTTGGTATACTATCATGAAAATAACAGACTCATCTATATCAATGTAATGTTGGGGCGTTCTACTTGGTGCATCATTTTCATAACAGACCATACTAATAAAGAATTGTCCTGAGTGCACTTGGTTCCATGCAAATACTTGTACTAGATGAAAATTTATAACTCTGGGAGTTTGACGTGTAAAGGTAGATTCTGTTAATGCAAGTTGTGATTCTAAAATCTCAGTCAAAAGAAAAAAAATTGCCCTAGAGGCTGAGCTATCCAATTCCGAAGATAAAATTCTTACTTATTCTGTCCATTTTAGACTTTATAGTTTTCAGTACTCTTACCTTGAATGGAGTCTTTCAATAGTATAATACTGGGGAGGCAAAGTAGAAGAGTTCCATATTGAAGAGTAAAATTTCAATCAGTGAAAAATAACAAATATTTTATGACACTCTAACATTCATTTATTCATTTAAAAAGCATTAAACTCATAAAATGAGTAAGTTGTATACTCTTGAAAACCTAAAAGCAGTAGAATAAAAACGACTTAAGATTTATTTAAATAATTTTAAAACACAGTGGAAAAAGACAACAGTAAGATATATACAAATGTAAATCTATGGCATTGCAGTATATGTATACTTTTTTTTGGCTGGAGAATCTGTGACAACTTCTAAAAGATGTAGTCACTGAATTAATTATTTAGGCAAAAGCCTAATCATACCTAATGCTTGAGGACCGACACATTTAGCAAATATGTCTATGAAGCTCATATAAAGCTAGTATAATTTACACTGAGTACATCTTTCCCCATCTCTATTGAAACTTGCATTGTAACAAGAGTTACTGTTACTTCTGCAGTCCCTTTCTCTTTCTCTTTAACATTTCACATCTGCATCAATTAATCACCTTCACAAGACAGAATAAAATCCATGCACAGGCTTTTTTATCTGTTGGATCATGCTTCAGGATTTTTTTATTTGCTTTCCGATTTATCTTTAAATTCTGGGCTTCACATTTATTTGCAAAACTAGCTTCTTCTCTTCATTCAGCTCTCAATTCTAGTCACCTCATCTTAGGGATCTTCCTTAACAAACCACCACAAATTATCACCCATTCCTTCTACCCTAGTTGCACTCTATACTATTATTCTTTTTAAAAAAAAAATCGGAACGTTAGAAATTATTTTTCTTATTCAGTTGTTACTTGTTTATTATGTCTATCACCAAAGAATTAAAGTTTCATTTCCTGTTTGTTCCTATTCATGACAACAGCATATAATACACAACTACTCATTAAAAAGTGTTTAATGTCTATATATCTGCACACTCTCTCCATCATTCTTTTTCTTGAATTCTCCACTTCCCAGCCCTGTGCGTACATTAAAAATTTCCCACTTTCCAAAATACATGTTTGGTAAGAGTATCAGCTTGAAAACAATTTTGTAGGAAACAAATCTAAGAAGGCAAATAAACCAAATATGAAACTGATGAACTCATTCTCTACCTTTTCCTGAACAAAGTGAGGTATTACACAACAGAAAAGGGGATGGTCTTTGACATCAATCATACTAAGTTTGAGCTTCACCTTTGCCTGCCGGGTAATTTGAAAAAGTTGGCCCATTTAAAACTCTGTCTTTCATCTAAAAAATGAAAAGTATATAACAATACCTTTTTCAGCTATGAAAATCAAATGAATTTGTTTTCATGAAAGCATACATAAAAAACTTTCTGGTATATAGTTGATATTCAATAAAGACTTCCTTCTTTCCTCTTTTGCCTTTTTCCCTCAGGCTAATCAAAATTCCAAACTAGACTAGAGTCAGAATTCTAATTTACATTAGGCCTACAGAGTGACGCCTAATAGGCCTGAAGGTAAACTATTTTGCCTTCGGCCTCCCAGGCAAGTATCATTTTAGATGGCTTCCTCAGAAATGTTAGAGTTATAAATGCAGCTACGAGAGGGAATGTTCCATTAAATTAATGCCTAAATCTTAATTTAAGAAAGCTAATTGAATTGTGAAGAAAAAAGCTACTGCTTAAATGTCTTTGATTTTGGAAGATATAATGCAAGTGTAAAAATGTTTCGCGAAATCATCAACATCCTTGAAATTTCCAAGTGTATTTTTCCACAGTAAAAAGCTACACTTTCTTTTAATTATTTTACAGTCTTCCATATATTTGAATGTTATCTTTCTTAATTGAAACTAGTGTTTGTTTGTTTTTCTTACTCAATCTCAAAAGACATTTATCTATAGTATTCTTCACATCAAATAAAATGAGCTTTCGGATTGTATTTGTCTTATTTGTCTTTCAAATGAGTTTACTGGTTTTCTATTTTATTAATTTCAAATTTTATTTTTGTTTTCCCCTTTTCTTACTTTTTGGTTTTCTTTGTTGTTATATTTTTCCTTTTGGTGAAGTTTATTAAGATACGTACTCAGGTATTTCTTCTTTAATAATGATGATCTGTATTAGCTGATTGTCTAATTAGCTTTATCCAAAAGAAAAAATAATTTCTTCTATATCTTATATTTTATATATTATGACAAAAGGTAGTTTTGCAACTTGGAGAAAGGTGCCAGTGGAATTTAGGCTCTTACCCTTCTGTAGAAACTAGGAGATAGAGGCTTCATTTTCCTTGATCATTACATTAAAAAGAAAAAATTTCTTGAGAAAGAAATTCCTATGTGTAAATTTGGCAGGATGATTATTTAGCTTTTATGAAAATTTACACACATTTCAAAGAGAAAAAGTAAAGGAATTGTAATTACAAAAGTTTTCTAAAATAAATGCTGTAAGAAAATTAAGTAAGGTGGAGTCTCCTCTACTATTTTCAGTCAACAGAATTAATCTTCTTTTTTTAAATTTGTATTTGTATACAAAAGAAAGAGTTTCTAGGTGAAAAGCTTCTTCAGGGACACAGCTTTGCCAGGAGGCTTGCTATCTGCTTCCAAACTCCAGCATTTAAAGCCTCAGGTGAGACATTAATTGAATTCGATCTAAGGAGCAAAGCAGCATGGATTCACTGGAGCTTCCATCTTTCCAGCATTATTGAAACTCACCCCAGGAAAAGAGGAAATGTGTTACACATATTGCTGTGGTGAAACCCAAGAGAAAAGTATGTAAAAAGGTATCACTAAAAGGAGGCAGGAGGATATGTCTCTTAGTCTAATAGATTAGATAAAGGGACAGAGCCTGATACCTGATTTTTTTTTTTTTTTTTTTTTTTACAAGCACTACAGCTTGGAGGATTCTGACACAAGTGTGCTGGGAGGTACATTTTTAGAAACACTCCACTAAGGCATTGAGAACTTCAGGAAGATAGAATGTGTGAAATTTTGTCTCAGAAACAACAACCTATTGACCAAACATACAAGGGAGGACAGAAATTAGAAGGTAAACATGAAGCTCAAGTAAGGAAAATCTAGACTTAGAAGCTGGCAAAATATGAACATGTCCATGTGATAATAGATTCAAAAATGTACAAAAATGATCTATAGAAACTTTTAATCCTCTTCTTTATCTCCATAGCATTTAATAGTGCTTAATATCATTATCTTTTCAAACATTACCTCTCCACTTTGAACATTTTAACAATGTACCTGCTTTTTATCATTTCTTTTTGATATTTCTGCTCCTTTTTCTTATTGTTTTTTAAATATTCCTTGCCCCTAAACATAGTCATCATCCAAGCCTAACTTTCTAGGTATCTTAAATTTCTTCCTCAAAATAATGATATCCAATATCATTAATTAATCCAATAAATTAATTTCTGTTAATAAGTTTCATGATGATTTTCATCAATGGTATTTTCATTAGCCATGGCCACCATCTGTTTTTTTTGACTCTTTGATGGATAACACACAATATAGGTTCAAAAAAAATGTCCAGGGAGCCAAATATGTGATTAATACGTAAGTTATGTACTCTGATCTTGCGGGAAGGAAGAAATTTAAGTAAAAATGAATGTGGGTAGTAGATTTCAGAAAAGTTTTCAAGTGTCAAGGAAGAAGACATGTGCACAAAGACTAGGAATCCAAGATAAAAGTGTTAAATGATGAGCTTCTATAAGAGTTGAGAATATTGCTTGGAGGTTGGGAGTGGCATCTATAATGAAAGGAATGTGAATAATTATTTATTAATTATTAAATTATTAACATTAGCAACTTTTTTATTATTTTTAAAGTTATTATTTTACAACCACTTATTGTGTTCTGGTATTGTGTAAATTTCTTTTGTATTCATAATCTCATTTAAATCTCACCTTTGTAGAAGAACTAATACTATTTTCACTTTACACATGAAAAAACTGTGGTTGGAGGGACAGTCCCAGCCCCTGTAAGAATATTTTGCTAGGTGCTCATTCTCTCTCTCTCTCTTTTTTTTCCTAGTTGTTGAATGCTTTGTGGATAATTATTTTTAAAAGCAAGAACTAGATGGTCAAGTATCAGAGCCTTTCAAGTCTCAGACTGCCAAAGATGTGATCTGTAATGTGCCGTCTATTAAGAGTTAAACCCAATTTTTACAAGATTGTGCATAGCTTAAAAATTCTATGAATCTGTAATTTTTAAAAGCAAAATTACTTAAAGCCTTTATATTTATTTGATTTATTTGCTTAAGGCAGTGTACGTCCTAATATTGTT
Organism: Hylobates moloch; assembly: GCF_009828535.3. Taxonomy (NCBI): domain Eukaryota; kingdom Metazoa; phylum Chordata; class Mammalia; order Primates; family Hylobatidae; genus Hylobates; species Hylobates moloch. Next base: position 126,669,724 of record NW_026652278.1, read on the forward strand.
TAGTACTTTCACACAGAAATGCTATATTGCATATATTCTGAATTTGATTCTGCCCAACTATGCCCACACAGTAGTGATTTGAAATGATTCTATGGATGTGGTGGGATAGTAATGTTTCAGGACCTGGTTTCAAAAGTGAGTCTGTAGGAATCAAAGCCCCAAATTAAAATCTAGTAGCAGCTTCTACCCTTCAGTTTTCCCATAAAATATCCATTATGATTCTCACACATCAGAAATACGGAATCAAGCATTTAGGAAAGTCAAGTCACCAAAGCTTTTGTTTTTAACTTTTGTACTGACTTTAATGTATAACTATTACACTGGTAGGTTTGAAGAAACCCAGTCTATTTCTCTATTTTAATCATCATATGATCAATAAATGATCCTAGGGTTAATTAACTGTCTGCTTGGTTATTTATTTATTTATTTTTGATCTATAGATGCTCTTCAACTTCCCATGGAGTTATGAATGGATAAACCCAACGTAAATTGAAAATATCATTACGTTGAAAATTCATTTAAAGCATCTAACCTACTGAATGTCACAGCTTAGCCTAACCTACCTTAAATGTGCTTATAACACTTACATTAGCCCACGTTTGGGAAAAATCATCTAATAGAAAGCCGATTTCATAATAAAGCATTGAATATCTCATAGACTTTCTTGATACACTGCATTGTAGAGTACAGTATCAGTTATTTAGCCTCATGAACTGCAGCTCACTACCACTGCCCAACATCACCAGAAAGAATTGTGTTGCATGTCGCTAGCCTGGGAAAAGATCCAAATTCCAAGTATAATTTCTGTGAAATGCCTTTAACTTTCACATCCCACTGTTAGAAAACTGTAAGTCAAGCCATTATAAGTCAGGGACTGTCTGTATTTGTTCTTTTTTTTCTCTCTCTACTATGCATTTATGCTGTTTTTATCTTTTAAATTACTGAAACTTGCTTACAAACTGATAGATGTCAGGCCACTCTACTGATAAGGCTTTCTATTTTTAAATATGCTTTCAGCATGCACACAAAAAAATGACATGAAAGTCTCCTTTCTGTTCCAGAAATGGATACCAGCCCTGGAGAAAAATTATTATGCGATATATACTATACAAGATTTTTAAGATCATTAATATGTTATATTGTGAAGAAAGATGGACAAGAACTTGAGCTATGGAAGATAATAAACCATGGCATTTGCATTTGTTTGTTCTTGAGGTAATTTGTATACTGCTGTGATGCCCAGAGCCCAAACCACAATTACTGTAAACAACATAAATGGATATTGGTCTTATACAATAATTGCTAGTTATATATGAGAAAACTGAGAATGTGAAAAAAATGAGTATTTAAATGGGAAACAGTAGATATAATGGTTTCATTTTTATGATTACAAATAATTACCAGTAACTGTTAAGTCAAAGGCAAGCTGCAGATATATTTGAAATGTGAAACCTTACAAACAATTGTCCTGGTGTGGTTTTAGATTGTGCTTTTCTGTTTTTATTCTCTATTAAAGAAGAGATCCGGCTGGGCATGGTGGCTCACACTTGTAATACCAGTATTTTGGGAGGCCGAGTCGGGTGGATTACCTGAGGTCAGGAGCTCGAGACCAGCCTGGCCAACATGATGAAACCCCGTCTCTTCTAAAAATACAAAAATTAGCCAGGCATGGTGGCGGGTGCCTGTAGTCTCAGATACTCAGGGAGCTTAGGCAGGAGAATTGCTTGAATTCAGGAGGCGGAGTTTGAAGTGAGCCGAGATTGTGCCATTACACTCCAGCCTGGTGACAGAGCAAGACTCAATCTAAAAAAAGAGAGAGAGAGAGAGAGAAGAAGAAGAAAAAGAAGAGCTCCAAGTCATTTTATGAACAGAGTAGTAGAGGCATTTGATTCTCTTTTCATTTTGGTAACTTGAGTCACCAGCATTTTGGGTCTCAGGACTCAATCCTTTATTTTCCCCATTCCGGTTACCCCATAATGCTTACCCTGTTTTCTTATGTTCATGCTTTAATTATTCCTCTCTCCAGAAGAAAGCATTCTGATATCTCATTCTGCCTTAAGTCAGCATCAGAAACTCATTTATTTTTGTTATTTTTGTTTTTGCTTTTATTTTGTTTTGTTTTGTTTTCTTTTGAGAAGGAGTCCCACTCTGTCGTCCAGGCTGGAGCGCAATGGCACAATCTCAGCTCACTGCAACCTCCGACTCCCAGGTTCAAGCGATTCTTTTGCCTCAGCCTCCTGAATACCTGGGATTACAGTCACCCACCACTGTGCTCGGCTAATTTTTTGGTATTTTTAATAGAGATGTGGTTTCACCATGTTGGCCAGGTTGGTCTGGAACTCCTGACCTCAGGTGATCCACCCACCTCGGCCTACCAAAGTGCCAGGATTACAGGCATGAGCCACTGTACCCAGCCCTCATTTATTCTTTCACAAATATTTATTCCACTTCTCTGCATCAGTTCCTGTACTGAGAAGTGAGGATACATATTGAACAAGACTTCCATGATCCCTTTTCTTATAGAGTTCAGAGTTCATTGGAGAAAAAAAGTAACGTTAAGCTAGTAATATTCATAAAGTGTGATAAGAGGTAGAGTAAGGGAAGTACAAGCATAACATATAATGTGTGGAACTCATCTTGTTGAAGTCAAATAACGCCTCTTAAAGAAATAAATGTTTAGGGTGAGATGTGAGGGATATGTTGGAAAGAAGATGTAGTAAAAGGTAATAGGTATTGAAAACCTATAAAAATACCTTCAAATGAGGGTTAGTTTAGTATATTTAGAGAATTACCTTGGGACTCACTTAGGATGGTGGCAGAAGTATTAAAGGGAAATATTAGGGAAAGTTATAGGGAATAGTCACAAACTTTTCGGAAGGCTCAAAGGTTACATAGCTTGTAATAATTGAACAGGCTGAAGGCAGCCAGTTCTTACCTTAAAGCATTAAGTCATAGGGTAAATACTAGGGACAATAGAGCCTTCCCCAGTTAAGTCTGTTTACACTACCTCCGTTAACTAACCTTTGAGCCAGATGGCCCTCTCAGGGGGAGGTCAACCAAGGATATTGCCCTCTAATGGTATTTTCCTTAGACTGTGGTACCTGAGCTTTAATCATTCCTAGAACTACACTCTTAACCATTTTAATTATCCACAAGTGTGTTTACTCAAAGCTTCTGTTGTTAATTGTGTACTAAATAAATGCCTGGAGTGCGAGCTGCTCAGGACCAGTGCAGTGACAAAACTCTCTTGTTGTGCAGGCAGTCGGATACTCAGCAGGACTGGCAAAGCAGAATATCTGTGTGTTAGTGTATGTTTTATTCATCCGTTGTTTGGGTCAGGGTCTGCAGGCAATACCTCACAATTAAAATAGAATGATTGTACTTTATTCTAAAACAAATGATAAATCATTTAAAATGTTAGGAAATAAAATTATTGATCAAGACTGAATGTGTATGGAAATGGTTTGGAGTCAGAGTGATAAGATAACACATACAAAGGCCCGGCACAGTGGCTCATGCCTTTAATCCCAGCACTTTGGGAGGCCAAGGCAGGCAGATCACCTGAGGTCGGGAGTTCGAGACCAGCTTAACCAACATGGAGAAACACTGTCTATACTAAAAATACAAAAATTAGCTGGCGTGGTAGCACATGTCTGTAATCCCAGCTACTCGGGAGGCTGGGGCAGGAGAATCGCTTGAACCCGGGAGGCTGAGGTTGTAGTGAGGCGAGATCATGCCGTTGCACTCCAGCCTGGACAACAAGAGCAAAATTCTGTCTCAAAAAAAAAAAAAAAAAGAAACAAAAACAAAAAAAGAAAACAACAACAAAAAAACAAAAAGAAAGAAAAGAAAACACATGCAGCTACTCATGCAGCATTGATGGACACATCTCAAGGTCTTGCTCCTACTGCTGCATGCAGATCACTCCTCTCCCATCCTCTTGTGACTCTGGAAAAATTTTTTTTTGAGGCTTAAGCCATGGGCTACCCATCGTGTAGCCCTTGTCATCTGTATTCTTCACCTACTTTCAGACTTTCAGCCCCTTACAATCATGGAAGACTAAATATTTGTCACAGTGTTTTCCTCATTTACAAATTCTGCCATTTTTCTCAGCATTTAAAGTTGTGTAAGTTTTACCTGGGTAAGAAGACAGGAAGAGTTGCTTGTACTGAAACAGGGATTGCAAGCTTCTTGTAATTTGTTCATTGGCATGAGGTTGCATCACCTCAGAGCAAGGTCTGCTTTTTTGCCAAGCGGAGAAGCATTTTATAATTAATACTTCCAGCAGGAATAACTCTCCTCTAAGCCATACAAAGATGTTTTAGGTTTTGGTTATATTGGCATGTTAACTATAGATTTCAATATCTGCATTAGTTGTCAGTTGTGTAACAATCATCTACTAACTTGGTGCTTTAATATAATGGTTTATTATTTTTTCAGATTTTTGTGGATTCGCTTAGGTTCAGCCGGGTAATTCTTCTGTAGATTTTGCTAGAGGCCAGTCCCTTATGAAGCTCCATTCAGCTGGCAACTCTTCTGGGGTGAAAATATGCAAGATAGCCTTCATCTTCGAGGATCTCACATATATGGCTTCTAATCATTCAATGTCTAGCCTGGTTTTCCTGTACAAAAGAGACTGAACTCAAAAGGGAGAAGCAGAATCCACTACGTTCTGGGCTCAAGAAGCCCAAGTATGTCATTTGCACCACATTTAATATAAAAACAAGTCACAAGAATAACTCATATTCAAGAGAACAGGAAATAGAATTTATCTCTTGATGTGAGGAGCAATATGCTCACATGGCCATAGCAGGAATTAGTGGTTATATTTGGAGATTACTTACCACCTTCTCTTTTCTCCTACACTCTATGTCTCAGAGATTTGTGCCAAGTTGCTTAAACATTTTGTATCTCACTGTCTTTCTACATAAAAAAGGGATGTTAGAAAGCTATTTATTTCCTAGCGCTTTTGGGTCCAATGTGGTCCTTGTATATCACTTAAAACAAGACCTGACACATGGCTTATTAATAATTGTAACTATTATTATTAATTATTATTACTATTACTATCTTTTTCATTGTAATCAATCATTTTGATTCTTCCTCAATTTATAGCAGGTCTACAATATGTATTATTTGCTTACTTAGCAACTTAACCACTTAGTTACTTAGCAACTTAAGTATTATAAGTTAATTATTTGCTACAAATAATTAAAATATTTCTCTAATATCTGATATAAACTTTGAAAGCACAGTAAGAACTATTGTCCAGGCTAACAAGATTAAGCAATCACCATCTGTAAATATTACATTTAGATCAATCATTTCAAATTCAGTAGGTGTTTGCCTTTCTGCACTGCAGACTATACACATAATAAGTTGTAATGGCTACCGCAGTACCCAGAAAAAGATCATGAAAATCAAAATATATTGAAGTGCTCTTTTCAAAAACCTTTAGGCTAGATGGGATCTTACCAACATTGATATCATTTTAAAGTAATAAATAACTTGAAATTTGTTGTGTTATAGAAAACATGACACCATGTTCTTTCACCACTTACAAAACCAAACAGATAAAGAATTCCAGGCTGGGGGCGGTGGCTCATGCCTGTAATCCCAGCACTTTGGGAGGCCAAGGGAAGCGGATCACGAGGTCAGGAGATCAAGACCATGCTGGCCAACATGGTGAAACCTCGTTTCTACTGAAAGTACAAAAATTAGCTGGGCATGGTGGTGCGTTCCTGTTAGTCCCAGCTACTTGGTAGGCTGAGGGAGGAGAATCACTTGAACCCGGAAGCAGAGGATGCAGTGAGCCAAGATTGTGCTACTGCACTCCAGCCTGGCGACAGAGCGGGACTCTGTCTCAAAAAAAAAAAAAAAAAGAAAGAAAGAAGAAAAGAATTCCAGTGCACTTGATTTTACAGACCATATTGAAATACGCTTTAATGTAAATCAATATTTTGCTGCTCCAGCATCTCTATTCTTTGTCCATTTTTACTGATGAATGATTCTTTGTCACTCACTCTGGGCTCCTTTTCTAACCTCCCATCAGACTGCCAGATGCCTCATGTTATTTTCCCTCATACATATACATTTTATATATAATATAGATGGTGCTAATTAATTTTATAATATTAATATCTCAAAAACAATTAGTAATTAGAAACTGGTAAAAGTATAGCAATTATATATCAAAAATATAATTATATCAGCATTACATCATTTAATTCCAATAAACAGCAAAATAAATAGGCATATTTTTGTCTTCAAATGAGAAAAATCATTTTAGAGTAATTTTTCTAAGTTTATATAACCAGATCATAACAAAATTTGAATTTTGAGCCCAAGCTGACCAGACTCTATGGTTCAATTTCTTACAATAAAGGCAAAATATAAAAAGAAATCCTTAACTATGTATTGTAAGTCAGTAAAGTTATCCTCAGATGGTACTCATTTTGATATAGGATAAACTTTCTACTACAATAAAACAAAAAAAATTCCTTATGATAGAAATTAAAAGAAAACACATATTATTTATAATTTGGTAGTAGCACAGTCTGAAGGTCAAAAGTGAACCGATACTGACTTCTTAAACATATTTACTATTTTTATTTTTTACTCTAATCAACCACCATTCTTTCTATTGTCTACAGAAGATAATGCTTTTTGCAGTTGCAATTGCTCTGTTTTCAAAACTATGGACCTCTCTGCAGCATTTATCAACCCCTTCCTTCTTGAAACTTTCTTCCTTCTTTTATATTCAGTGTTAATGAATTGTTTTAAATATTTTAACTCTCTGATTATAATTTCTCTGGTTGTTGTTTTTTTTTAAAAAAAAAAAAAAACATATAAGCCGGGTGCAGTGACTCACCCCTGTAATCCCAGCACTTTGGGAGGCCGAGGCAGGTGGATCATCTGAGGTCAGCGGTTTGAGACCAGCCTGGCCAATGTGGTGAAACCCTGTCTCTACTAAAAATACAAAAAATTAGCCGGGTGTGGGGATGTCTGTGGTCCCAGTTACTTGGGAGGCTGAGGCTGGAGAATCGCTTGAACCTGGGAGGCGGAGGTTGCAGCGAGCCGAGATTGCTCACTGCACTCTAGCCTGGGCTACAAGAGCGAAACTCTGTCTCCAAAAAAAAAATTATATCTATCTATCTATCTATCTATCTATCTATCTATCTATCTATCTCTCTCTCTATCTATAGATATTCACAATATTCTCTCTTCAAAGATTTATTTCATTCTATTCATTGTACTCTAATTGATTTTAATTTTTATGGGGATATATATCAGTATCACTAGCCGATAAAATTTATGGCTCTACTTATCTGAATAATGTACATATGATTATTTTTACAATAATGTTACCTAACAGTTCTGGAGCCCATATATAGAATCAAGACTCTATTGTGATCCTTAAGAGGGCAGGCATCCTAGATTAATAACACTAAATTTCTTATACTTACCTCAAAATTAGTTTGGTTTCACTGAATGTGATCTTCCTACACTGGGCACTGTAAGAACTAGGGTAATGACTGGTTCATCTCCATCTCCAGTGTAGTGCCTGTAGCACAAAAAGCATTCATTAAAGTTGGTCAACTTAAAAAGCAAATGATTTAAGAGAAAAACAAAACAAAACAAAATATAAACCCAAAAACCTCATGTGAGTCAGGTGTGGTAGCTCACACTTGTAATCCTAGCAATTTGGGAAGGCAAGGTAGGAGAATCACTTGAGGCCAGGAGTTTGAGATCAGCCTGGCCAGCATAGCAAGACCCCATCTTTATTTTAAAAATTCAATTAAAAATAAAATTAAAAAATTATGTTTGCCTCAATTATCTTCTTTGCTCTAGTTATGCATCATACTTTTATTTCTAGGAAGTGATGAGATTTTTATTTGAGACAGGGTCTCACTCTTTCACCCAGGCTGAAGTGCCGTGGCAAGATCTTGGCTCACTGCAGCCTTGACCTCCCAGGCTCAAGCGATCCTCCTGCCTCAGCCTCCCAAGTCTGGGACCACAGGTGCACACCACCATGATGAGTTAATTTTTTAATTTTTTTTGTAGAGATGGTGTTTCACCATGTTGCCCAGTCTGGTCTCAAATTCCTGTACTCAAGTGATCCACCCACCTTGGCCTCCCAAAGTGCTCAGTGCTCAGATTACAGGTGTGTGCCACTGGCCTGCTGATGGGATTTTGAAACTGATTGTTCATAACTAAATTAATGATAGGAGCATAGAATTCTAGAATTTTTTTTTCTTCAAGTAATCTAGATCTGACAATTCAGTCATCTGTAATCCTCTTTTCTTTATTTTCTTACTATTCCAGTCCCAGCCCTTCTTACATTTCCTTAGAAACATTCCATCTAGCTAACCTATTGACGTGTTTGAATCTCACCCTGATAAATATTTTATAGTTCATATCTACAATAGTAACTTTAAAGTATGCATGTGATTACATTTCTCACATTCAAAAAATCTTGATGAGCTCATAATTGGTTACAGAATAAGTAAAAGGTATTTAAACTCCTCTTGAAGATACCTTTAACCTAGCCATACATATTCAAGAATATCCAAATAATTGTTCAGCACCTCTCTATGCTCTAAGATCTGAATATTACTCTGTGTTTTGCTTTTGCTTTCCCCACTACTTGGGATTGTCTCCCTATCTCACCTCTGCATGTTTAAATATTGCTTATCTTTTCAGACAGCACTCAAATGTTGCCTTATTCATATTCTCAAAGCCAGCAAATAACAACCTGATAAAATTAAATTGGTGAGAAAAAAAAGGAATAATTACATGCAAAGCAAGGAGAACAAATTCTTCAAGAAATCACTGAAAAGCATTAATATAGATATTAATAAGTGAAAAACAACAGAAACAGAGACTAGTGTGGATGCACTTATATTTCCTGTTTTCAGCAAATCTGTCCTTGATTCTAAGAACAAAATAATATCTTCAATAAATATATATGTAAGCAACTAATAACAATTAGATTAATAGACACATAAAATTAAAACATTCAGTCTGAATAATATAGAATTATCAGAAACATGCGGTTGTGCTTATATGTGTTATTTCTAATATAGCCCAAATAAGAAAAAAAGAGAAAGAACTGCACCTAACATTTACAATTGTGAAAGCAGCAGAGAAGAAAAAAGGAAACAATGTTTATTTAAATAGACAGAAAAACATAATGGAGAAAATGGAGAGAACCTTTAAAAAGTTAAAGGATGCAAGACAAACCACAAACACTAACCACAATGATATTTAATTCATTTTTGTTGGAAAATCAGAGTCACTGTTACCAGGTTCTGAACTTTCAGTGGTGCCAGGATGTCTTGAAGTTGATCTTTAGTCCAGTAAATCATTTATTTTGTCCAAGTCAGAATGGTTTCCTGAATTTCTGCAACAGGCATTAGTAGTTCTGAAAAACTATGTGTTTGTGTGTGTATGCATAAATGTGTGTGTATATATATATATATATTAATTATACTAATATAAAACTGCATATATATGCATACAAATACACACATGCACATAGATTTTTTCTTCATTAAATTAAAATTTCCATATTTTAAAATGTGTGAATACATCTTAAATATAAGAAAATAGGTAGCAAGATAAATTCATATGTTTTTGTTTTGATTATGATAAAGTCACTATTTAGTTTTTAAAAAATAAATTACAATTTTGAAAATAATAGTAATATAATTTTTTAAAATACTCACTTTAAAAAATGTGTTCTCTTAGCCATTTAAGGTTTTATGTTGCATTAAATAACACATCAGAGATGTTCAAAGATAATGTAACTTGTATATTTTTCTATTAAAAATACTAAAATATAATAGAGAAATATTATTTCTAGAAAGACTTTAGCAGGTAAGTATAATGAAATAATTTATAGAAATGGGATATTTTCTGGAAAATATATCTGGAGAGTCTTTCAACTTTACATATTTGTTCCACTGCCTTTTGGGGGTAAGTGTTTAATTTTGAAGGCTATGAGCGGTTCAAAACACTTAAAAACTTAAACATGAGAATTCACAATGTAATCATGGCTACTTAAGAGCTCATACAATTAGGCTGTCAATCATCACAACAAGTACTCATTTCAAAATATTTCACTATCAGTAGTATTGGGGTGAGAATCAGTTCAATTTTTCTTTTTCAACCAGATATAAATAATAACCCATACAAATCTAGGAGGAAGAAGAAATCTCAAGAACTTCCTCTTAGATTGTCTCTTGAGATAGATTTTTTTTCTGGCAATGATTCCAAGAAAAGAAAAAGATTCTGCCTATAGACGAAAAGCATAATCATCAGTTTCATAATATTTTAGTAGATTTTGGTATACAAATTGTTAATGGAAAGCATTTTTAAATAAATAAATGAAATAATGAGTCATACATGTTGCATTGGAATTTTTATGTGAGATGCAACTTTCCCAAAGTGGAATTTATTTGATTAAGTATATTTTTTACATTACTTTTCACAAATCAGTAGTGCTAGTTGTTTAGATCTAATAAATGTATAAATGACAACATAGATTTATAACAAACAGAATGAAGGTGCAATCAATCTATTATAAAGATCTATATGGCAATAAACAATGTTTATTGAACAGTAGTTATCAGCCAGGTACTGTATTATGTGCCGAGAAAAATTTAAACAATTACTTGTTAACATGTATATGTGAAACATATATATATTATATATACAGTATGCATGTGCATGTGTGTTGTATTTATTTCTAGGTAAAATATGTAAAAAAATTTATAAATAGGCTCCAGAATTCTCAAAGTTACGGTAATTTTCAGTTCCATTTTTTATAATTATGACATATGTACACACACACTCACACACCCACACACACACTCCTCAAATTGGTAATAAAGAATGACATGATTGTTTATTTTTAAGTAAAAATGTGATTGGAGTGTTTGTCAACACTACTATTCACAACAATCCTACAAACTAACAATAATAATAAAAATAAAAATGAAATGATAGCATGGCCTGACCAGTATCTATCTTTGCTTCTAGTGTATTTCCATGTAAGCAAAATTAAATAAATTTCTAATTTTATAACAATTATAAGTTTAGCAAAAACTTGTGGCACTAGAATGCCCTCTTACCTCACATCCAGTTTCCCCTGATATTAATATATTACATGGTCTGGCATTATTGTTGTAATTAATAAGCTAATATTGATAAATTATTAACCAAAATGCATGTTGAAATCCATTCGTACTTCCCTAGTTTTAACTAATATTATTCTGTTCCAGGATATAGTCCAGAAAAACATAGTGCAGTTCATATTTATGCCTTCTTAGGTTGCCCTTGACTGTGTCAGTCTCTTAGATTTTCCTTGTTTTTTATGACCTTGAGAGTTTTGAGGAGAATTGTTCAGGTATTTTGTAAAATGTGCCTCGATTTTTTTTTAATGTTTTTGTGTGATTAGACTGGGTATTTAGTTTTTGGGAGGAAGACCATGGAAGTAAATTACCTTTGTCGTCACCTCATATGGATAGTACAAATTATTAACGTGACCTATTACTGCTGATGCTATCCGTGATCATCTGACTGCGGTGGTATTTTTCATGTTAATCCACAGTAAAAACAGTGTTTTTCTCCCTGCTTTCCTCCTCTCTGGAAGGAAGTCATTATGTGCAGCCAACTTTAAAGAGTAGGGGGTTACACTCCCTCACTGAGATTAGAATAATTATCTAAATATTTTGGAACTTTTCTGCACAGGAGCATTTGTCTCCTCTCTCCCATTTATGTACTTATTTAATTATTTGTTTATGTTAATGGACTAATGAATACTTATTTTATAGTTTTTGTTATAGCCCAATACTACTTTATTTTCTTCCTCAAATTGTTACTACTTTAGACATTTGGAGCTCTGTCAGTTGGCTATGTCCTTTCCACATAAAACCATTATGTGGGGTTTTGGTGGGCTAAAGGGGTATTGCCTTACATTTCGGGATAAAAGATACTCTGTAATTATCGAGTCTATTTTCTTCTCCAGTCCTAGAATCAGCCACTTCTCCAAGGAATCCTGTTTCTTTTATTGGTGACTAGTATTATCAACCAAGATCTAGGTGTACTTGATGCTACTGAGGTGTCATTCTTTTAGGCCCTCACAGCTGACAGAGCAAGGAGATATATGTGTATACTAACTCACGTATATACACACATCTATAAATATTTTTATATGTAACCATCCATGTCTATGTTGAGCTAGAACAAGCTAAATGTGAGATAACTAATGTCTCTGACTCTAATTCATTGCTATGTGGATCATTCTATTTTCTCTTTGCTCATCTGCAACTTTCCATGCTAACAGTGAGAAAATTGGCTCTCACACTACACCATGAATTTACAGTTTTTATTTTTATTTATTGCTTTTAGTCTTACATACTATGCTCATTTCCAAAATGATTTAGATCAGCGACTTCCTGCCACACCTTTTAATTAGATTGATCCATACACGTGTAATAAAGGGAAACTGATTTGTAATAGTCTGCATCTATCCTAGGATCTCCTGATCTCCTAAAGGCTGTTGTCACAATTTGCATACCTTAAGGTTCACTCTTTGTGCTATGAAATTCTATGGGTTTTGATAAATGTACACTGTCATGTAACTACCATTTCAGTAACAAAAATAATACTTTCACTGCAGTAAAATAATCTGTGTTGCCTTTATTCAGCCTTCCTCCCCTCTCTTGAAACCCTGGCAAACACTGTTTTCTTTCTTTTCTCTTTCTTTCTTTCTTTCTTTCTTTCTTTCTTTCTTTCTTGCTTGCTTGCTTGCTTGTTTGCTTGCTCTTGCTTGCTTTCTTGCTTCCTTTCTCTTTCTCTTCCTTCTTTCCTTCCATCCTTCCTTCCTTCCCTCCCTCCCTCCCTCCTTCCTTCCTTCCTTCCTTGCTTCCTTCCTTCCTTCCTTCTCTCTCTTCCTTTCTTCCTTTCTTCCTTCCTCTCTCTTTCTTTTCTTTTCTTTCTTTTTCTTTCTTTCTTTCTTTCTTTCTTTCTTTCTTTCTTTCTTTCTTTCTTCTTTTTCTTTCTCTCTTTCTCTCTTCCTTTCTTCCTTTCTCTCTCTTTCTCTCTTCTTTCTCTCTTCTTTCTCTCTTTCTTTCTTTCTTTTTTGAGATGGAGATTCACTCTTGCTGCCCAGGCTGGAGTGTAATGGCGTGATCTCTGCTCACTGCAACCTCCCCTTCCCTGGTTCAAGCGATTCCCCTGCCTCAGCCTCCAGAGTAGCTGGGATTACAGGCATGCACCACCACATCCAGCTAATTTTCTATTTTAAGTAGAGGCGAGGTTTCTCCATGTTGGTCAGGCTGTTCCTCCCGCTCTCAGGTGGTCCACCTGCCTTGGCCTCCCAAAGTGCTGGGATTACAGGAGTGAGCCACCACGTCCGGCTTTGGCAAACACTGTTTTCTATAGTTTTGCCTTTTCTAGAATATTTATAATTGAACTTAAACAGCATGTAGCCTTTGAAACTTATTCCACTATCAATAAGCATTTTAGACTTATCCATGTGATTTGTTGTCTTGAGAGCTCATTTATTTTTGTCGCTGAATGATATCTCCTTGTATGGAAGGATCATAGTTTGTTTATTCATTTACCTATTGAAGGACATGTTGACTGCCTCCAATTCAGAGCCATTATGAATAAAGCTGATAAATCATGCTCGTAAAGTTTTTGACATAAATTTTCAAATCCTTTGGGCAAATATGTAGGAATGTAATTGCTATATCATATGATAAGACAATGTTTAGCTTCGTAAGAAACTGACATACTGTGTTCCAAAGTAGCTGTACCATTTTGTATTCCCACCAACAATATATGAGAGTTTTTTTATTTTGCATCATCACCAGCATTGGTATTTACAGATTTTTAGATTTTAATCATTCTAATAGGTATGTATTGGTATCTCTTAATTTGATATTTGTTAATAGTAAATGCTGTTGAACACCTTTTTTATGTCTCATTCCCATTTATATCCCTTCTTGGGTGAAATATCTGTTCATATTGTTTGCCTATTTTTATTGGGGTTATTTGCTTGTTATTGAGTTTTAAGAGTTATAAATTTTAGGTACAAGTTTTGTGTTAAATATGTGTTTTGCAAATATTATTTTAAAATTCTGGATCTTTTCATTCTTCTAACACTGTCTTTCACTGAGGAAGCATTTTAAATTTTAATATGGTTTGACTTACCAAACTTTTTCCCATGGGTCACACTTTTCACATTGTATTAATATCTAAAAAGTTACTACGAATCCCAAGGATGCATATCAGTTCTTCTGGTTTTTTTTCTTTTATGTATTTTATCATTTTGCATTTTAAATTTAGTGTATGCTGTATTTTGAGTTCTCTTTCTTTTCTCAAAATTGTATATTCTGTGTTTAGGTTGATTTGATTTTGAATATGGATGTGCAATTTTTGTGTCTTCATTTCAGTATACATTCTAGGCATCATATACTCTAAAAATAAATATTAAAATGCCACTTTAGCTGGTAAATCTATATACTCCATTAATTTTCAAATTTTCTTTAGAATTCATATGATCTAAGTAGATTTTTTTGTTAGAGCTTATTATCTGAGAATTTTTGTTAATTGTTTGGACCTTTCTACAAAGACAATTATGTAATCTGCCAACAAAGACCATCATTTTATATCTTCTTTCCCAATCTGTAAACTTTTATTTCCTTTTCTTATCTCCCTAGCTAGGGCTTCCAGTATAACATTGAATAAGAGTGATGAGAGTGGACCTACTTCACCAGTTCCAAAAGTCGTCTAGAAAAAGACAGCTAGTTTATCACAATTAAGTATGATGTTAATTGTAGATTTGGGGTGATTTTTTTTTATCAGTGAAGTGTTATTATTTGGTACCAAAACAATACAAATCTTTCAAGAATTTATAAAGTGGACAATTTTTAAATCAATAATATTTGTTCAACAAAAGATATCAAATGAGATTTAAAAGCAAGCCCAGACAGTAGGATAAAATATTTGTGAAACATATCCAGAGTATGAATATTCTCCTATAGATCATAGAAAAAGAAGAATGACAAAATAGAAAAAATGCACAACAAACTTGAACAAGATTTTCACATGAGGCTGTCTAAATTACAATGATTACATTAAAAATTATCAATCTCCTAAGTCAACAGAAAATCAAAACCTTAATAAGATAAATTCACTTGTTACAATGACAAACATTTTAAAAGACTTTAAATTATAAAATTCTATTTTAAAAATTATAAAATTTACATTTGACATTTTATTATTCAATCTTGTTTTAATTAATAATATGCAAATAATTTTATTTCACATTATTTTCTGCATTGTAGAAAACATAATGTGTTATATTCTTCTCGTGAATAGCTACCAGTATGAAGTATGTTAAATAATATGTAAAAACCATTCATGTTTCCTCCTCCAAAATACTCCTATGTCTAACAACTCTCAATAGTTTGAATTTACCTTTGGAATATACTTTCAATCTACATTTAAAGACATATACCTATATAGAATATGTTCTCCATGTAGGACTCTGATTTTATTGACATAAAATGATAATGTATGTTGCTAGTGAGCTTAAGATTAAGTAATAATAAAAGACACACAACCAAAGCAAGATATAATGCAGAATATTCTGACAGGTGTACAGCCTTCCCACATTTCCAGGATTTCAGAGGCAGATGTGTGTGGGAATGTTCTTTCAGTGATAATTTGATCATGCAATAGAAGCTTGCCTTAAACATTTATAACAAACTCATTGTGTCTCCACCCAAATCCGTATGTTGAAACCCTAACACCAATATGATAGCATTTGGAGGGAGGATCTTTTGGAAGTAATTAGGTCATGAGGGTAAAGCTTTTATGAATGTTTTTGGTGTACTTGTAAGATTCCAGAGAGCTAGCTCACTCTCTTTCTGCCATGTGATAATACAATGTGAAGACCACCATATGCAATCCAGTACATGAGCTTTCACCAGACACTGCATGTACCAGCAACTGGATCTTGGACTTCCAGGCTTCAGAACTATAAGAAATAAATATTTGTTGTTTAAGCTGTTATACTTAGTCCATGGTAATTAGTTACAGCAACCCAAACTAAGGCAGAAGCATATCAAGAAGTGAGTATGCTGCTGTAACAAACATGTAAAAATGTGGAAGTAGCTTTGGAACTGGGTGTTAGGGAGAGGTGGAAAGTGTTCTGAAGTACATGCAAAAAGAAGCCACGATTGTTGTGAAGGGATTTTTAAAAATAATTCCAGTGAAGGCTCAGAGAAAAAGGAGAGTTGGAGAGAGGTCTCCGTCTTCTCAGAGAATACCTAAGTAATAATGAACAGAATGTTGATAGATATATAAATGGTAAAGGTCATTCTGATTAGGTCTCAGACAGAAATGAGAAACATGGTATTGGAAACTGTAAGAAAGGCAAACTTTGTTAAGTGGCAAAGAAATTGGCTGAAATGTGTTTATTTTCTAGTGTTTTGTCGAAGGTAGAAATTGTGAGCAATGAAAGTGGATATTTTGCTGGAGACTACTAAGCAAATTGTTGAAAAACTGTCTTTGTTCCTCTTGACTGCTTAAAGTAAAATGCAAAAAGAGTGATATGTCTTGAATATGAAATCACTAGGCCAAAATAAACTAGAACTTAAAAGTTTTAGAAAATTCTCAGCCTGTCTACACTGTAAGAAAGCATCCCTTTGATACAAAGATTGGTATGGTGTGAACCATGGAATTAATCAGCCACCCCAGCAGGAAAATTGTTAGTTTGACCTAAAGGGAAAAGAGGGTAGGAATGAAAGAATGTTCTGTCTTAAATTTTATAAGAAGACTGTAAAGCTATTTAGTTGGAAATGGGCTCTATTTTTCATGATAAGGTAAAAAGGATCTTGAAGGCAATTCAGAGACAATCAGGTTGCCTCCTATATTTCACCAAGGAAGGAAGAGAATAACCCTGATTTCAAGGTGCCAGAACCACCACCCAATGGCACAGAGTGGGACCACCCAAAGCTGTCAGGGCTGAAACCCTGTCTATCAGAGTCCTAGGGGCAGGATCTCACCCCAGTGAGTTTACAAGGTGGAAATTCTGCCCTAGTGAATCTGGAAGGTGGACCCACCATGTCAGTGGCATAGGAGGCAGAGAATCTAGCCAAAGATGGATATTCCTGAGGCATAAGATCTCATGGAGTTTGCCTTGCTAGGTTTTGGACTTGCTTGGGACTTGTTATTGCTTTCGTTTTCTTTTCTTTTTTTTTTTTTTTTTTCCTGTTTCTACCTTTTAGAATGAGAATGTCTATCCTATACCTGTGCTACCATTGTTTTTTGCAAGTACCTAACTTGCTTGATTCCACAGGTTCACAGATACAAAGAAATTTTTCCTCAGGATGAGTCATATCTCAAGTTTCACCCATATCTGATTTAGATGGTATTTAGATGAGATGTTGGACTTTGACCTTACAGCTGATGTTGGAACAAGTTAAGACTTTGAAAACTATTAAGATGGAATAATTGTATTTTGCATGTGAGAAGAACATGAGTTTTGAGGGATCAGGGCAGAAGGCAATGGCTTGGAGTTGGTGTCCCCCCACCCCTTTCCTGCAGATTCATATGTTGAAACACTAATCCCAGTGTGATGGTATTTGGAAGTGGGGCCTTTGGGAAGTAATTGCATCATGAGGGTGGTGCCCTTACTAATAGTATTAGTGTCCTTATAAGATACCAGAGAACTATCTTTTTTTCTATCATGTAAGGGTATAACAGAAAGATAGCAATTCACTAACCATGAAGCAAGTCATCACCAAACATCAGATCTCCTGGCACTTTCATCTTGGACTTTCCAGCCTCCAGAACTATAAAAAAGAAACACTTGTTGTTTAAGCTACCCAATTTATGGTAATTTATAGTATCCTGAAATGATTTTGACACTATTCTCTTGAATTTCTTAAAACTCCTTGTGAACTACGCACCCCTTCCCTCTCACACACTTCTTCAAGATTGTGAAACATGAAAGGCTATGGTTCTATATCCACATGCTGCCAAGGGTAAGAAACTGATGTGAGTGTCTCTTGAACAATGCTGAATGCCTACTGATATGTCAAGTGAAACAAATGTTATTTTATAAGAAATATTTTTTTCACATTTCACATGTTTAAGAGGCATTTATCCTTGTATCATCCACATTATTTGTGATTTGTTTTCTCTACTAAACACTAAATTATGAACATTATTTGCATGTATCAGTATTAGATAATTGCAATTTGAAATTAAAAGCATGATGTCACTTGAAATAGCACTAAAAGATAAAATATCTGTATAAATCTCACAACATATATACTGGGTAAATATAAAGAAAACTATAAAACTCTGATGAAAGAAATCAAAGATAATCTAAATAAAAAGAAATTCTGTATGCATGGGTCGAAAGATACATTTTAAGATGTCAATTATTCCAAAATTGATCTATTCCTTTAATGCAATGTTGATCAAATCCCAGAAAGTAATTTTGTGGATATCAACAAATCTTTTAAAAAGCTTATATTGAGAGGGAGAGTAGCAAACACAATATTGAAGAACAAAGCTGAAGAACTAACACCACCTGAGTACAAGACCTACTATAAAGGTACAGCAATGAAGATGGAGTTATTTTGGAAAAAGAACAGACATATAGATCAATACAGCAGAAGCGAGAACCCAGAAATTTATACATACAATTATTTAAGAAAGGCAAACCAGATCTTTGACAAAGGAGCAAAGGCTTTTAAATCAAGAAAGAATGGTCTTTCAACAAATGTTACCATTATCACTGGATATCTGTATGCAACTCCATGTGGATAATAATGCACAAAAGACACAAATCTTACAGGTGTACAATACGAAATAAATACATGGAACAGTTATTTATGAGCTCTGAAAGGTAAATTGTAGCAGGTTGATTGGGGAGAAGAGCAGAATTCAATTAACACGGCAAGTTATATGAATATACCACCATCACACCTTCTCCCAACCCCATCCTGAAATCATTGCACAGGAAACCAGGAATTGAGCACTGAAGCACAGACCTTGGAAACTCTGAAACAATACCCCTATCTTGTCTGTTATACAGAAAAAGAATACATAAGCTCACAGGTAGAGTGGAAATTCCATGCTTTTCATTTGTCGTTGTTGTTTTTTTTTTTTCCTCTCATCCCCTGTACTTCACTGCTCAAATATCTAGTGATAGTCATGGCAGAAACTGGCAACGGAAGTTCTCATAAGCCAAACTTCAGTTGAAGGGGCTGCTTTCTCTATGCTCTGTGCAGCTGTAGGTCCAATAGGGAAGGGCCAGGCTGGTCGATATATTATTTGTCCTCTCGTTGCTTGTACTCAGCAATGAACACAGTTGTGTAATTATGCAGAAGACTGGGATAACTAAAGACCCAGCTTTCTAAACAAAAGGCCAAAAAGAGGAGCCCCATTGAATTCGAAAGTATAGAATAAGTCTCGGAGAAGAAATTCCCCTATAGAATTCTCCAAAGGATTTAGACAAAACTCCCATGTCCTATATAGGATTTAGACACAATTTTAAAACTCAAACATAATATGCAAACTGTGCTGGGCACAATTCAAAATTATGAACTGACACAGAGACAATTTATTAGAAAAGAGGGAGCTATTGTGTAAGTTATTAATATCAACTTAAGATGCATGTTGATTATTTTTCTCAGAACACAAACCTAATCATTCTACAATCCTAGATTAGTCTATATTTCCTTTTTACTGTTGTTTACAGAACCTTCAGTATGTGGTCCCTAACTATCTTGCTTACTAGATTATTTATTTTCACAGACCTATTATTTCTCTGTTAGCTACTTTAGTTTTTATATGTTCTAGTTTCTCAGTTGTCTCACATTAACTTTTAAATCAATTTCCAACAAGGTGTTTCTAAATGGACCATTATTTGTGTACCTCCTCTGTCTTCTACTAGTTCTCCTCCAGTCTTGTTTGCCAAACTACTTTCCCTGAATTATGAGTTTAGTGATCATTTTCACAGGCAGTCTTGCCTGATCCATTCTAGACCAGACTTCTGCCACTTTTATGCATTTCCAGTGCTTAATACCTCCATTTGTGATGCTAGCTTTTAAGCTTGATTAAAAAAATAAAGCAATAAGGGTATGTCCTCTCTTTGCCTCCATAGGTGGGGCTTAAAATAATACTAGACACACAACAGCTGGGTAAATCAATAAATGAATGATTAAACAAGAGAAATAATCATGCTGATGCCCACCTCTTAAAATAAAACTACTTTGAAAACTTTAGATTCTATAATCTATGTACATAAAAGTATTAACAATTTTAATATATTTTTAGAACATGGAACCAAGACTAGGCTATCATAGATGTTTTGGGGAACAGGAAAAGATTAACAGCTCCTCCGTGTAAAATATATTTACAACCCTCTTTATTTTTGTTAGTGTACATTAAGCATATTTGCCCTGATATTCCAGGGATTTTAAAATGTCTATTGTCAGTTTTCAATATGAAACGTTCGCATTTCTCTTATTTTCAAAAGAAGTTTAAGATTATAAAAATGTTAAGTAATGTATCATTTTTGCTTATAAAATGTTATAGGCCAAGATACATTCACATTAAGAAAAGTTATGATAAATGATAAATTTAAAGAAATAATAGATTTTCACTTGGGTGAAAATGTCAAAAATACAAACATAAATACATAAATTATTGTTCAGCAGTTAGTAATTCAAAATAGGGCTTATCAAAACCTACTAATTTTTAGAGCCTAAATATTGAAGAATAAGGTACTAAACTATATTTGTGAAAAACATCAAATGGAAGAACCTGGAAAATAAATTATGAATATATGTGATGCTAAGAAATTAGTTTTACTTGTACTTAAAGACCAATGAATATTGTTTTTCAATATGCTTAGATCTGCAAGGTACCATGCGCACTTCCCTCTTCCTTAATCCAAAAGATATTAATTCACCAATTCATGCATCTCTTCAGAGGTTACTATATTTTTTATGTGATTTGAGTTTTCCATTTTCTCTGTTATTCAGTGAAATTTAGCTTAGGAAATCTTGTTTAAATACTTTATCTTTTTATTTCTGGTAAAATTGTGGACTTAGAGTACATGTTCCCATATATTGTCTTTGGTTTTAATATTCCTTGATTCTGTCATTCTATAATCTGGGTATTTATTTGCATAACCTCACAAAATGCATGCATACACATACAACTTAATAAAACAGAACAATAATGAATCACTTTTTTCCCTACCTTAGTAATTTACCCTCTTTGCTGGCTTCATAATTTTCTACCCGCATAATTCCCATATAGCTGTAAGGGAGACTGACAGCTATGAAAAGTCAAAAAATGTCAAAAAAAAGTATTTTATTGAAGAGAAGGACAAGATGAAGAAACACCCCTTGCAAAAGCTTAATCCAAACAACCGATTCATAATATGTATATTGCATATATCGTAGACTCAAACGAATCACTGAAACAAACAAACAAAACATAAAGAAGGGCAGAGATAGTTGGAAACTAGAATTGCCTAGGAATCTCTCCACATCTGTATCTTTCCTTTTCACTCTATGGGTGGCTTTATTTACCTTCAACCATTTTCTCCTTAAAGTACAAACATCTTCAGTCACTCATTTCATGCTTTGCAAATAGGAGGAGAGGGATACATGTATTCCAAAAACAATTTGAAAAGTTCAAGAGAAAGATTCCAATGTACCAGCTTTTTCATTTTTGGCCTTTAGTAGCCAAGAAAGAGAGGTTCTACGAATTTCCCAGCTTGCTTTATGCCTCAGGTGCATGTGCTTCAGATACAGAGTCTATAACAAACGGAAAGAGATAATTTGTCTTGGGAAGACCAACAAACAAACAAACAAGTACATTAGCTGCTGAATTTGAATGAAAAAATACTGAATGTTGATTCCTCCTCTGCCAATGTTCATAATTTCTCAAATTTAGAAAAGTGAGATTTAAAAAGTGTGTGGGCCTAAGTGTGTATTATTTAGAACACACTCGTTAATATCCAATTTAGCAATAGCTCCTCTGGTCTAGTCAGCCCTCTTCATTTGTGAAAACTTTTATAGCACAAGGTTAATGCTCCCTAATGCAGGCTATTGTCAATGTTAAGCATCACATATATCTTTCTGAAATTTCTAAGATAGAAATCATCATGTAATTCAATCATCCATAAGCCTCATAAGTTTCATAAGAACATTGTCTTAGGTAATCATTAAAGTGAGTACCCACATAACATATTGACTCTCAACATACCTAGTTAATGGAATTCTAAAATATTAATAATTTCATAACTCATACCTAAGCAAAATGGCTTTCAAGTCTTTAATTATTTCTTTTAACATTTTTATTTCCAAACTACTGAAAAATCTAATTTTCAAAGTAATACTTATTTTCATTGGTTTTACCTACTTACTATACTTTAAATACTGTTTTATTTTTGAGTTTTTAAGGAAGGACATTTTCCTCAATTTATTGCCAAAATATTAACCATCATTTAAGATTTGGTTCAAATATTGTGGGTATATTCATCAAATCTAACTAAATAATGCTGACATCCTATAGCCTTATATTATTCCTTTATGGGGTATATTCTGTGCATTTACTTCATAGCATTATTTATTCCTTTTTTTTGTATTACATATGTTGTATGCTTGCCTTATCTCTCATGCAAGATGCATACTATATATATATATATATATACACACACACATAGACACAATGATTTATGTCTTTGTATCTAGAATAATGCCCTGCCAAAATAGGAAATCAATCAATAAATTAGATAATATTTGTTTTGCATTTAGTTTTAAAGAATCACAATGATGAAATCACTTCTATTCATGGTAGATTTGAATGAATTTCAAAAGAGCAGGAATAATAGTCAAAAGCCTGGGTTCTAATACCAGACTCACCTTATTATGTCATCTTGAACACAATTCTAACATTTGGATGAATACATCAAATTCTAAATTTCTTTTATTTACAAAATGTTTGGTGGTACTGATTTTCCAGAGCCTAGAATTTCCACACTGTGTCTTTGAATGAATTAGTATTTCAACAGATAAAAAGCAAATCTACTTGGAAGGCAAAGGCAGGAGAATCGTTTGAACCCAAGAGGCAGAGTTTGCAGTGAGCCGAGATCGATGGAGTCATTGCACTCAAGCTTGTAGGACAAGAGCGAGACTTCTAAAAAATAAAAATAAAAAAGCAAAAGCGAAAAGCAAATTATCCCTAGTTGGGCAAGATTGGAGGGCCCCAAGCTTTTCTACTTAGTCCCCATTCACTTCTTCAATGTGGTGACCCACTGAGCTCTGATCAGCTGTTTGAAAACTTCAGGATTAGATAGATGGCTCATTTAATAGTTTTCAAAATATTTGCTACTTGTATATGCACAGTCTCTATGGATAAATGTTGATAACAGGACAAAAGTCCATTTTCCGCTGCTTGCTCTCATGATATATGAAGCTCAACTAATCCTTTAATTAATAAATCATCATTATTATAGAAAATTATGTACAGAACAATATGTCTTAGCACCTAGTATTTAATACAACTTCAACAATAATGTGCCTTTAGTATATTAATGCTAATTTTCTCACATAGTTCTTTCCGTTGCTGGCAACAAAACACTGAAAATTGTCTTTCTGCCCTTTAAAATAACAGAACTATTTATGAGATAGAACAATGTAGCATACTTGAATTCATTATGACATAAGTTTTCAAACAGGGTAAAAGTTGAAAATGTTGTACAGAAATTAATGCATGAAAACTAAGATGCTAATGATTTATGGCAGCTGCTCCTCTTACTGAATTGTTTTGGTCTTTACATCAATTTTTAAAAGTTCATTTAAGAAAACATATATTATTCAAAACAAATTATGTTATTGCCTGTATCATAAAATAATGTATTTATCTTGACTATAAATGTTATTTTTTATATTTAAGCATAGAGTGTTAGACATATAAACCTTTTGTGATTCTGTTCTGCTTCTGCAAATGGAATCCTTCTCTATAAGATACAATGTAATTACAAAATTTCACTTCAGACATTTTTTACAAGATTCACTCAGCTCAGATGAATCGTATTGTAAGAAAAATGTTGTTTTATGCAACTAGACTAGGGATTTTTAAAGCTCAGAACTACTGAAATTTTGGCTAGACAATTATTTAATGTGGGAGTCTATCCTGTGTAGTGTAGAATATTTAGCATCATGCTTGGCCTCTACCTACTAGGTGTGAGTAGCATCCATGTATCTCCCTAGCCTTTAAGAGTGAAATCATCCCTTACTATTACCACTAAACCAGACAATAAAAAAAAAATCACAAACCTTAGAAAAATTATCTGTACTAGTATATGGCTTTTGCATTCATAAATTAAACTAAGAGTTTATAATAATCTACATAATATTTCTATATGTTTATGTTCAAATTTGTGACCCTTTAAGCAATATGTGATTTTAGTGTAAAAATGGCAGTTTTTTACTAGCCCAGTGTTTTCTTTTTGTTTCATTAAAATAATTCAACATGACATAACAAAATTATGATTGGCTTTTTCTGGAAAAATGCTGCACAACCTGTTTCCTTACTTTTTCTTTAAAAAAAAATTAGAAATGGAATCTCATTATGTTGATCAGGCTGGAGTTCAGTGGGTATTCACAGGTGTGATCATAGTATACTACAGCCTCTAAGTCCTGCGCCCAAGGGATCCCCCTGCCTCAGCTTCCTGAGTAGCTGGAACTACAGGCATGCACCCTTGTGTCTGGCTTAAAGATGTTCTTTTCTGACCTGCATGCTCTTGACAAAACATAAATTTAGTTTGTAATTAAAATTCTAGAGAAAGTTTATTTGATGCAAGTGTTTATAAAGTATGACTAGGTCACATTATGAAATACAGTGTTTCAAACATTTGCCTTTCAATAATACACTATGTTTTTAGTGTTATTAACTACAATCTGTCTCCTGGAGAAACTGGAAAAAACATTAGTATGGTGAAAATAAGAGAAATGTTACAATCCTGGTCATTTCCAGACTTTCCTTTTATTTTCTAAATACAGTATTACATTATTATTGGACATGCGGCATTTCACTACCCATATTTTTCTTTTGCTAATGGTTGAATCCTTATATCAGAGACTCAACAATATATAATGGTCACGATGAGCAGAAATACTTAGTTTCAATTTCTGGCTCTAGCATTTATTAGCTACACAATGGTCAGTAATTCATTTACCCTCTTAAGCTTCAGGCTTCTCATTTGTGAAAAATGGGATAACATTAGTTTGATTTTAAAAGTATGTAATAAAAGCAAATATACTTAAGATGCTTAGGACAGTGCTTGAACAAAGCAAGTGTTCTGTAATGTTAGCCCATTATCATAGTGATTCTTATTATACAAATGTTTATACAAACAAGGAGAAGTTTTCAGTTTCACTTTAAGTCCAGTTGTTGACATATAAAGCCATCTATAGTTCTAGCTGCTGTATCATTTTATAGTACAGGTGTTTGCAGTGTGGTAGCCCTTAAGCTGTGCCTGTTCTTCCAATGAACTTTGTGAAAAAGGCAGGTTGAAATTGTATATTTTGGACTAGAATATGCTCTCATATATTGCCTTTTTTTCAGAAAGAAAACTTCAAGAATGGTAAAGACTTAAAGTCTTATCTGCTATGCAAAAGTCAGTGACTTGACTCTTTTACGTGTGTCTAGAATTATTCCTCTAGGATTTTGTTGTTTTATTATCATAATGGGTACTCTGCAATAGTTTTATGTTTAATGCAACACTCAATTGTTTTAAAATAATTTGTGAAACAAACAAATGTATGTTACAGAATAACTATTAGAAAATATGAAATTTAGAAAAATAAAGAAGGTAGATTCAGATTTGGATTAACTGGTATAATAAAAATAATATTTTTTAATCAATGGAACTCACCACTTTACTGTAAGATAAACAGATTAGGTTCATTATTTCAGAGGAGAAAGATGAGACTTAAAAAACAAGGGGAAATTAAAAGAGAAAAGAAAAAGGTAAAGCTCTCTCTATATAAGCATAAAAATATTCTATGGCCAGAAATACCTAGTTACTTTAGTAAATTAAGTGAAAAGAGACGTTAAAATAAAATAGTGGAGGATGCACATTGTCGCCACACTATCACACACCCCCTTAAATCCAATTTACTATATAAGTTGTACTAAAGCTTTTCTGTTCATTTAGAATATATTTGTTATTGACTCTATGCACAAATGTTGATGAAAGTTAAATACCATATTTTATCTCTTTGCCAGAATAATCACTTGTTGATAGGATTTCCAAGTATTTAGAATATTCATATATTTATATCTTTACTTCTATTTTTGTGAGCTCATTTATTCATTCATACATTCAATAAATCTTCATGGGACTCCTCTTATATGCTTGGAGTTGCGCTGGAGTTGATGGTGAACAGTATAAAAACATAAAAATATCTGGCTTTAATTTTCATATTCTATTTAATAAAATAAATCAATAAAATATACAGTACATAAAATGATAAGTACTATGGAGAAAGATAGATTAGTGGTAAGAAATAGAGAACATTTGCAGAGGTTTACAAATGAAATGGGGAGGTCAGTAAGGATCTAATGTATAAGGTGAAATAAGGTCGAAGGATGTAAAAGCAAGAACATCCAAGGCAGAGAGACATGCATAAGCAAAGGTCCTGAGGAAGAATTGTACAAGGAGGCCAGAGTGCTGGAACACACTGAATGAAGAGAAGAACAGTAGATAAAAGATCAGAATGGTAACAGTATGTTATGGTATAGGACAATGTAGTTCATTTTAATGTCTCTGAGTTTTATTCTGGGTGAGAAGAGAAGCCACTAAGAGATTTAGATCAATGGAGTGGCCATGATCTGAGATAATTTTAACATATAGATTCAAAGGCAGAAGAGGGAGATAATTTAAATGGCAACAATTTGCAACAATTTAGTTTCGATGTGATTGTAGCAACAAAGGTAGTGAGGAAGAGTCAGATTCTGGATATTTTGCAATTATATTCCACTATATCCAACATGATGTCCTGACCAATTGGATGTGGTGGCAGTTGGGGGAGGCATTATTTTGGGAGAAAGAGGCAACTTGGATATGCAAGTATATTTTGGGTGCTTGATGGTGAAGAAAAAGGCATAAGGTAATATAAAAGAAAATAAAATTTAGAGATATCTTATAGACAGGAAAAGTAATAAACCAACTATATATAAGACTCAATCAACACATCCAATTTAATTCTAACAAAAATTTTAACAGAGATTTATGAGAAACTTAACAAGTTAATTTTAAAATTTATATGAAAGAACAAATAACCAGCAAAGATATAGTTAGACAGGTATGAGTAGACAAAAGGCAAAATACATTTATGACATCGAGGCAGAAAAAATTGCAAATATCAATATAATGTGCTATTGCCAGAAGAATAGGTAAATATTCCAATAGATGGGTTGTTATGCACAGAGGAAAAAATATTAAATTAGATTCCCACCTCACACCAGATGCAAAACTCAATTAAAACTCAAATAAGAACAACTTATCAGGTAAGTAGCTATTTACTTAGGTTGGGAAATGATTTTTAAATTAAGATATAAAAAATATAAAAATATAAAATCATAAAGGAAATTATTGATTAATTTTACAACATTCAAATTAACAGTATAGGTTCAGCAAGAAAACACAATAAAGTTATAAGACAAGTCACAAAATGGAGAAGATATTTGCAATAAAAATAGCTTACAGAGGATTAATATTCAAAATGCATAAAGAAGCAAAAATCAATGAAAAAAACCCCACCACTCAATAGACTTATAGGCAAGAGAAATGAGCAGGCATTTTAGAGACATGACAGCATGAAACCCAATAGATAGGAAGAGATATTTGATCTCATTATTAATCTGGGAAGTAAAAATAAGAACCATAATGAAATACATGTTTACTGCAACTGTGTTCTAAATGTTGTCTAGGATATATAGGAATGAAAATACTTGTACACTTTAATGGAATGTAATTTGTGTAATCATGTTGGAGTCTAGTAAAAATGAAAAACATATTATGTAAATATCCCATATTTTATTTTTAAGTGATATTGTTTTATAGATTTGTCAGTAAATACATATGATTTTGCAATAGCAAAACAACAACAAAATGAAACAAAACAAAATGACCTGTAAATAATCCAATTTCCACCAAGGCCACCAAATCAATACATAAATTATATGATTTGATAAGATTGATTACTAAGCATATAGTATATGAAATAATAATCAGTGCTGTAGAGAAAGATTTGTGGCAGGAAATAAAGAATATTTGTGGAGGTTTTACAAATGAAACTGGGAGGTTAGTAAAGACCTCATGGGTAAGGTGGAAATAGGTAACAATGAAGTAGAGCAGGGTTTGGCAAACTTTTCTAATAAAGTGTCAGATAGTATATATTTTAGTCTTTGAGCATCACACATGTTCTCTTTCATATATACTTATTTATTTTTTTAATTTCTTTTCTTTTTTCTTATACTTTAAGTTCTAGGGTACATGTGCACAACGTGCAGTTTTGTTACATATGTGTACATGTGCCATGTTGGTGTGCTGCACCCATTAACTCGTCATTTACATTAGGTACATCTCCTAATGCTATCCCTCCCCATTCTCCCCACCCCACGAAATCTCGCAGAGGAGATTTCAGTTCTAAATATGGAACAGACTTGCCAAGAATATAAAATAATCAGAAAAGTAAATATTTTTACTGGAAAAAATATTACATTAATAATTAGAATTACTATAGACAACATTTCATCTAGAAAATAAATGTTCCCCACCCTGTGTCCAAGTGTTCTCATTGTTCAATTCCCACCTATGAATGAGAACATGCAGTGTTTGATTTTTTGTCCTTGCGATAGTTTGATCAGAATGATGGTTTCCAGCTTCACCCATGTCCCTACAAAGGACAAGAACTCATCCCTTTTTATGGCTGCATAGTATTCCATGGTGTATATGTGCCACATTTTCTTAATCCAGTCTATCACTGATGGACATTTGAGTTGGTACCAAGTCTTTGCTATTGTGAATAGTGCTGCAATAAACATACGTGTGCATGTGTCTTTGTAGCAGCATAATTTATAATCTTTTGGGTATATACCCAGTAATGGGATGGCTGGGTCAAATGGTGTTTCTAGTTCTAGGTCCTTGAGGAATCGCCACACTGTCTTCCACAGTGGTTGAACTAGTTTACAGTCCCACCAACAGTGTAAAAGTGTTCCCATTTCTCCACATCCTCTCTGGCACCTGTTGTTTCCTGACTTTTTAAAAAAACAAAATAAAACAAAACTTTAAGATTTAAAACATGAGCTCAAAGGCTGTAAAACAAAAGGAGTTGTTGATCTGATTTGGTGCATCGGCCATAGTTTGCTAACTGCTGAACTAGGTATACAAATGTAAACATTATGAATGTCACAAATATACATCTTGGAGAAGACAAAAAGCAGGCAAATGATGGCAGAATAAATATTGTATTCTATTTAAAATTCAAAAATGTGTAAACCAAACCATATGTAGCATTTCATACATATAGGTTATAACTATTAAGAAGTCGCATGAATGACAAAAATAAAATTTAAAGCACAGCTTACCTCTGAAGAGAAGAAAGCAATTACACTTAGAAGTGTCACCCAGAAGATGCCAATGGCATTGGATACTTTTTTTTCAAGAGTATATTTTCAGTATATATATATACATATATATATTTATGCACATTTTATTTATACATTTACATCATATGCAGGTATTTTATAAATACTTTTGTATGTATTTTGTATGTTGCTAACCTTTCTTCCTGCTCAACATACTTTCATGTTAATGGAAGTTAGTGTGTTTCAACTAATTGAAATATATTCAAATTTCTAAATTCAAGAAACTAGACAATTTCAGAGGAAACATTTAACTACCACCTCCAAGTAACTTCATTCAGAATTGTGATCAGATAACCAAGGATTGTGAGATATTTGAGGATAATAGCAGAAAAGAGGAAAGCTAATACATAAAAAAGAGCATCTGAAAATTGTGGAAACATTATATTATTACAATCAGAGAATTTGCAGAGGAGATTTCAGTTCTAAATATGGAACAGACTTGCCATGAGTATAAAATAATCAGAAAAGTAAACATTTTTATTGGAAAAAAATATTACGTTAATAATTAGAATTCCTATAGACAACGTTTTGTCTAGAAGATAAAATTTATTGTTTTAAATTATAGAGAAGACAAATTGAGAGATATAAATTATTTGCAAAACAATGGGTTCTAGTTTTAGGAGATTTTGATTCTTAATTATAGCTGTATTAGAAGGGGAGGAAAAAGACAAGGTGGGAGAGGAAATTATCAAAGACAATTGAGAATAATATTAACATCCAATTCATATACATTTGGTCATGGTAACCTGATTTTTCTTTAAAGAATCTACTGTGAGTCTTAGTAAGTATGACATGCTCTCCCACTCTAGGTTAGGGTTAGGAATGTGAATCAAGGAGAGCTATTTACATGTTGCTTTTTTTGGGGGGGGGTGGGGAGTGGGTTGTTGTTGTTTTTTCTGTTTTTAAGTATTTAAGTTTTTAAGCCATCTTTTTATTCTGTGAGTTGCCAACTATCCCCCAGTACTAGTTTGTCTTTGTTTCTCTTTGCATAAATGAACTATTTAACTTTATTTATAAGGATTTTTAGAAATTTTTTCAAAAAATAATTATTTGAAATGGAGCAATATGTATTCTAATAAAGACCAAAAGCCATCATCTTTCTGGGAACACGGGTTTTCACAGTATTCTCTCTGAGTATATTTCAGATTAGTTTCTATTATTGCAAAGAAATGGTAACCCAGGGGATTTAAAGTTTTTATTAATGTAAAATGTGGCTCAGTTACCTAGTTTCATTCTGATTCTCCTACAGTCTCCCTAGCTAATGCTTCTCAGCCTGGTTTTTATCATCTTTCTGGTCTCATAGTTTTGTTATATTCTGAGAAGTCTTAGCTCTCTCTCTCTTTTTTTTTTTTTTTTTTTGAGATAGAGTCTCGTTCTGTCGCCCAGGCTGGAGTGCAGTGGTGCAATCTCGCTCACTGCCAGCTCTGCCTCCCCAGTTCACGCCATTCTCTTGCCTCAGCCTCCTGAGTAGCTGGGACTACAGGCGCCCGCCACCACACCAGGGTAATTTTTTTGTATTTTTTAGTAGAGACGGGGTTTCACTGTGTTAGCCAGGATGGTCTCAATCTCCTGACCTTTTGATCCACCCGCCTCGGCCTCCCAAAGTACTGGTATTACAGGCGTGAGCCACCGCTCCCAGCCTCTTGGCTCTCTTTTCTTTTGTAGTTCCACTAACATTCCAAGTCATCTCACGTAGTCATACATTTTAAATAACATCTATACATTGAGGAAAACTTATTTGCATCACCAGCTTGAACCTCTCTCCTGGACTTTTGATGCAATTCCAGATGCTGCCTTAACACTCTGCTTTTATACTATGTAGTAGGCACCCCTTGTGAACATGTTCAAAACCTAAGGGAGGATTCCTCCTCTTTCAAACCTGAAATCTGACTTCTTTTTCTTGGTTGCTCAGTCCAAAAGTCTTGAAGTCGTTCTTGACTTCATTCTTTCCCCTATGACCCCACATCTAATGCACACTGAATCCTGCAAACACTAACACTCACATTTCATCTTTTACACAACTCAAGTCACCGTCACATCCTCAATAGAATTTTATAAGCAGTAACTGCATTTCCTGCTTCTGTTCTTGACATACCAATCTTCAGTCTACTTACAATATAGCAGATAGTGATACTTTAAAAACATGACAAGATACTGTTGCTTAATGGCTTAAAACTGTCCATGGCTTTAACATTGTTTCACAGTTAAAACCATTGTCTTTTCAATGGCAATCAAACCTGACAGGATTTGTCCACCACTACCTGTCTTTCACCCCCTACCTAACTGTCCTTGCTCACTCTGCTCCAGATGCACTGGCTCATTACTCTTTTCACTGCTTTTGGTCTTAAACTTTGAGTCTGCTTTTATGTTCTCTTAATGTTCTTACTCTGCCTGCCTTTATGAAGAGCCCTCTCCTTGTTTAGTTCTCTCTTCAAATATCCTGTTTTTGGTGATCATTAGAAATAAAGTAAAAACTCCCAACACCTGTTCCAGGCAGTAGAAAAACGCTTTACCTCCAAAGCTCTTGTGACTATTTACATAATGTATAAAATTGCGTGCTTTTTTATGTCTATTTCTTCATTCTAGATTGTTAAGGTCTATTAGGATTAATTTTTCTCTGTTTGTTACTGCAGCCAAAACACCTAAAGGAACCTCTTTATTGCCGAATGAATGATGAAGAATGTGTAGATTGATAAGCCAAGCTATCAGTTGTTAAGTATCTTCATTTTAGACTATCATAAATAATAAAGTAAAAATGTAGAATGTTGTAACTTTTTTAAAAAGAACTGGAAATTATGTCACTATAGCAATCAAATGGACATTCTATTTGTCAAATGTTTTCAAGCATTTATAAATTATCCAGAGACATTAAGGTTATACATGTAAAATATAATAAAGTGTTATGGGCTGGACACAGGGGCTTACACCTGTAATTCCAGTGCTTTCAGAGGCCCAGGCAGAAGGATCATGTGAGGCAAGGAGCTTGAGACCAGCCTGGGCAACATAAGAAGATTCCATTTCTAAAAATTTAAAAACTTAGCCAGCTTCAACTGAACCCATCATCCAAATAGTGAACATATTACCAAATAGATAGTTTTTCAACACTTACCCCCACCATTCCTTCCCCGTTTTGGAGTCCCCAGTGTCTATTTTTCCCATCTTTATGTCCACAAGTGTTCAATGCTAGCTCTCATTTATAAGCAAGACTATGTGGTATTTGGTTTTCTGTTTCTGTGTTAATTCACTTAGAATAATGGCCACCAGCTGCATCTGTGTTGCTGCAGAGGACATGACTTCCTTCTTTTTATAACTCTGCAGTATTCCATGATGTATTTCTACCACATTGCCTTTATCCAGTCCACCACTGATGGGCACCTGGGTTGATTCCATGTCTTTCCTATTGAGAATAGCGCTGTGATAAAAATGCAAATGCAGGTGTCTTTTTGGTAAAAATAATTATTTTCCTTTGGGTAAATACCCAGTAGTAGAATTGCTGCACATGTACCCCCCGAATCTAAATTATATATACATATATATATATATATATATGTGTGTGTATATATATATGTGTATATATATATATATGTATATATATATGTGTGTGTGTGTATATATATATATATATATATATGGCCAGATGTGGTGGCATGTGCCTGAAGTCCCAGCTACCTAGGTGGCTGAGGTGGAAGGATCACTTGAGCCTAGGATTTCGACGCTGCCATGAGCACTGATCATGCCTTTGCACAGCACAGTAAGACCCTGACTCAGAAAGTGTTAGGAAAATTTTCTGTGAATGGAAATACATAGATATTCAATACAATCTCACAACAAAGTGTATTGAGGATTATGTTTTTCACCTAAGTTATAGAACCTTGATCAATACTATCTAATTCCTACAGATTGTCAGATTGAAAAGTAATTGATAGTTTCATTTCAATACTGACTTCATGAGAGATTCCAATCATTGTATTTAATCTAGTCATTCATTAGGTTTACCATGAACAAAGGCAGTTATTTTAACAAAAAGTAGTATATAAATGATAATATTATATATTCATGGGAGATTTTGGACTTTTCTTAGAAAGATCATAAATATATTTGAAGGAGAATTTTTAGGGGTATAAGATGGATGAACATATGTTCTAGCAAAAAAACCCATGCTTGCCATAACTCTCTGCATGAGGACAGCTCTTGACACTTCGTAGTCAATGCCAATTCCAAAACATTTTTTTAGCTATTTCTATTGTCACCATAAGATCCTTAAATAAGTAGCTGCAGTTTGAAATTAAGATAGGAAATGCACATAGTTTTGTGTCTTCTATCATCCCCACAAAGTGTTGCCTAGAATTCAACCAACCATCTGTCATCTCATACAAGTCCCATAGCCAATATAAGAAGATAGAGATTCAGGCTATTTTTTAAGTGATATGTAAAGAAGCACATTTAATTGCTGAATATTATTATCCCAGTAATTAAAAAGTGGCATGGAAGATAATGACACCGAATCCAATGAGTTGATTTAAATCCTTTCTCTAATCACTATTATAAGAGAAGTATATTTAAACTCTTTCATAAAAATAGATATTAATATAGTTTTTGCCCATTATTCTATTAATTAGGTATATCACATTTGTTGATTTACATGTGTTATATCATTCTTGCATCTATTCAATAAATCTCACTTGATAATGATGAATGATTTCTTTTAATGTTCTACTGAATTTGGTTTTTTAGTGTTTTGTTGAGAATTTTTGCATCTATGTTCCTCAGGGATATTGACCTGTAGTCTTCTTTTCCTGTAGTATCCTTTTCTGGCTTTGGTATCAGGAGGATGCTAGTCTTGTACAATAAGTTTGAAAGTATTCCCTCCTTTTCAAATTTTTTGAAAGAGTATGAGAAGGATTTTTATTCATTTTTTAATGTTTGGTAAAATTTGGCAGTGTAGCCATCAATTCCTGGGCATTTCTTTGATGGGAGACATTTTACTACTAATTCAATCTCTTTATTTGTTATTGGTCTCTTTAGATGCTCTATTTCTTCTTGATTCAGTCTTGATAGGTTGCTTGCTTCTAGGAATTCATCCATTCCTTCTAGGTGAACTAATTTGTTAGTATATAGTTATTCATACTATTCTTTTATGACCTTTGCATTTCTATGGCACCAGTCATAATGTCTTGTCTTTTGTTTCTGATTTTGAGTCTTCATTTTTCTTTTCTTTGTAAGTCTAACTAAAGTTTTGTGGATTTTATCTTTTAAATAAAGAACTTTTAGTTTTGTTGATTTTTTTATTGTTTTCCTATTTTCTATTTATTTTTCCTCTTATCTTTCATCTCCATAGATGCAGAAAAATAATTTGACAAAATTCAACATCTGTTCATAGTAAAATCTCTCAAAAAATAGGTACAGAAGGAATCTATTTCAACATAGTAAAGGTCATATATGACAAGCTCATAGCTTACAGCAAATGCAAGGTAAAAATTAGACATCTTTTCTTCTAAGATAAACAACAAGACAAAGATGCCCACTCTCACCATTTTCATTCAACATATTATTGGAGTCTCGGCAAGAGCAATTTGGCAAAAGATAAAAATAAAAAATTCATCCATACAGGAAAAGGAGAAGTGAAATTATCTCTATTTGGTGTTTGATAAATTATCATCTCTGGTATAACCACTTATACAGAAAACCCTAAAGACTGCATCAGAATACTGTTAGAACTAAGAAATTCAGTGAAGTTGCAGGTTTGAAAATCAACATTAAAAAATGAGTTAATGGGTGCAGGAAACCAACATGGCACATGGATACATATGTAACAAACCTGCACATTGTGCACATGTACCCTAAAACCTAAAGTATAATAAAAAAAAAAAGAAACCTCAGGAAAAAAAAAAATGAGTACCATTTCTATACACTAAGAACAAACTATCCCCCCCACTAAAAATTAAGAAAACAATCTTATTTATAGTGGCATCAAAAAATACTTAGGAGTAAATTTAACTAAGGAGATCAAAGATCTGTGCATTGAAAGCTATAAAACACCAATCAATGAAACTGAAGAAGAAACAAGTAAAGAATATTACATGTATATGGATTGAAATAATTAATATTGTTAACAAATCCATACTACCCAAGGAAGTCTACAGATCCAATGCAATTTCCATAAAACTCCAATATTCTTTTTCAAAAAATAGAACAATTTTAAAACTTGTATAAAACCTGAAAAGACCTCCAAATAGCCAGAACAATCTTGAGCAAAATCAACAAAGCTGGAGGCATCATACTCCCTGATTTTAAAATATATCATAAAGCTATTGTAATCAAAACAGCATGATACTGGAATTAGAAAACACATTTACCAATGGAACAGGATAGAAAGTCCAGAAATAAATCCACATATTTAAGGTCAATTGATTTTTTAAAAAGTTGCCATAATGGGGAAGTTACAGTCTCTTCAATAAATGGTGTTTGAATAACCAAATATCCTCTTGCAGAAAATCGGACCCTTATCTCAAACCATAAGCAAAAATAAACTCAAAATGGATAAGGACTTTAAGGTAAGCCCTGAAATTGTAAAACTACTAGAAGAAAACGTAAGGGAAAATCTCTGCAACATTGGTCTGGACAGTGATTTATTTATTGGAAATAATTTCAAAGCCACAGGAATCATAAGCAAAAATAGATAAATTGAATTATGTCAAATTAAAAGGCTTCTATACGGCAAGGGAAACAATTAAGAGAGTGAAGGGACAACCCACAAATTGGGAGAAAATATTTGCAAGCCACACATCTGATAATGGACTAGTAGCTGAAATACATAAGCAAATCATACAATTCTACAACAAGAAAACAAAGAATTCAATTTAAAAGTTGAGTAAAGGACCAGAAAAGCCATTTCTCAAATTAAAAGCTACAAATGGCCAACAGATAAATAAAAGATGCTCAACATCTTTAATCGGCAGGGAAATGCAAATTAAAACCACAATAAATATCACTTCATACCTGTTAGAATGGCTATTATCAAAAAGATGAATGATAGTAAGTGTTGGTGAGGATGTAGAGGAAAGATAACCTTTGTACACTGTTAGTGG
This sequence comes from Hylobates moloch, assembly GCF_009828535.3. Lineage (NCBI taxonomy): Eukaryota > Metazoa > Chordata > Mammalia > Primates > Hylobatidae > Hylobates > Hylobates moloch. Next base: position 126,706,581 of record NW_026652278.1, read on the forward strand.
GAAAGTAAACTAGTACAATCATTTTTGGGAAATAATATAGAGGTTCTGCAAAAATCTAAAAATAGAATTATTGTTTAATCCACCAATCCAGTGTTTTTTTTTTTTTTTTTTTTTTTAGATGGAGGTCTTGCTCTGCCACTAAGGCTATAGTGCAGTGGTGTGCTCAAAGCAGCCTTATACTCCTGGGCTGAAGTAGTCTTCCCACCTCAGTCTCCTGAGTAGCTGAAACGACAGGCACATATCACCACATCAGGCCCCCTTCTAAGCATATGCCCAAAGGAATTGAAATCCGTATGTTCAAGAGATATCCTCACTTCTGTGTTTATTTCAATGTTATTCACAATTGCCAAGATGGAAGAAACATAAATGTTCATAAACAGAAGAATAGATAAAGAAAATGTGGTATGTATACATGCACGGTGGAATATTCTACAGCCTTTAAAAAGAAGAAAAGTCTTTTTTTTCACAATAATATGAATGAAACTAAAGAGCATTATGCTAAGAGAAATAAGCCAAGCACAGAAAGCAAATACTGTATGAGCTCACTTACATGTACAATGTAAAACAGTTGATCTCATAGAAACAGAGTAGAAGGGTGGTTATGGGAGGTAAGAGGTAGACAGGGGTAAATCCAGGCAAAGGAATGATATTGATCAAGGAGTAAAATCTTTTAGTTAGATTGGAACAATAAGTTTTAGTGATCTATTGCACTACATGGTGACCACGATTAATGATAATGCATTGTATATTTCAAAATTGCTAAAAGAATAGATTTTCAATGTTCTCATCACAAAAAAGTAGGTGCAGTAATAGATATATTAATCAGCTTGATTGACTCTTTCTACAATATACAAATGGATCAAAATATAACATTGTACCCCATAAATATACATAACTATGGCTTTTCAATTACAAACAAATACATAATTTTTAAAAAGTAACAAAGGAATATTTATAACAATGTTAATAATATAAGTAAAATAATATAAATATAAGTGCTAATATAACACATTTAAATGTCATACATTCTTAACACAACTCCTTGTAGCAGTAACTTTCATAATCATAACATTTCTAAATCAGATAACTGATTATATTAATACTTTGCAAGAAGAAAAATGAAACCCTAAGAGACATCTCTTCACATATAAAAAGTTAAATGAAAACTTCAGATCATTGCTGGGATAGTTCTGATATGTTTTTAAATCTACATGATTTTTATTGTGGATCCTTTTATTATAATAAACTACTAACTAAAGAGCACTTAATGTGAATTTAATTCATTTATTTTATGTGAAACTCACATAGTTTAAATAAACATATAAATTTTATCTTTCTATACACTGAGATCAGAGATATTTTGATAATCTAGCTAGTGCTGTATAAATTCAAGATTACAAAAATGCCACCAAGTAGAGAAGCAAAAAAACTTCTTTCATCTATGTTTTCTTCAACTATTCATGAGTTTCTTTAAGTTTATTCTGGAGGAAAGATTCATAATTTTACTTCAGGACACAAAGACTTAGTCAGTATATTATACTTCTGGTTCAAAGCATGCAAGAGAACCAAACCAGCAAAGCAAATTTATTTGATGTTGCTTTGTGTTAGAATCTAGGGAAAATAAATACTTTGATCAATTTTCTGCCTTGGAAATGTCCTCTAGTAGAACTGCTCCAAAGTAGTCTTTGATACAGCTTGCATAGCATATGTGTCAATCTTCAATTGAATTTGGTGCACAGGTTGTAGGAAAGATCAAGTTATCCAGTATGTATATACTTTATTAATTTCTATCATGATTAAATAAGAAAAGTTCCTTCAACTTTTTAGTTTCTTGACCCCAAATTAGTAATAATTATAATTTATTTACACAGATTGCAGAAAAGCGATAGTAGGTAAACATGAACATAAAAATTTAAAAACGAAAATATAGCTTCAACATGTGAAAAAAGCCTGATGTAAAATGCCTTTAGTATATCTAGTACATTTAGGGTTAAACATTTATGTCAAATCAAAGTATAAAGTAATTATCTAAAAGCTTCTTTAGAACTGAGACAGAATACCTATTTTATAATTACTTAGGAACAATTAGGGTGGTTTCAAATGCAAACTATTTTAGGCCAGCACATATGTAACAGTTTATTTCTACATTTAACTATTAAGATAATTGTTTAAGGGAGGGAAACATGATATTTCATAACTTAGAAGAATAAACATTATTATGTATTAAAGATATAATTTATTATATGTCCATTCTATTCCAGGTACATATTTTTCAATAATTTTCAGAAAAGTTGAGAAGTACATATTATTATTATAATAATTTTAAAAATGAGAAAAAAATGATTTTCAGAGACTCAAGAAGATAGGGATAGTGACAAAGTTGGAAAGTGATCTTATTGAAATTTGAACCTTGATCTGTCTAGCACAAACAGTATCACATAAAAATATAACACATTACAACACATGGGCACTCTCCCTGCACTGCCCCCCATACAAAACAAATACATTTACTGATATAAAAAGTTTTATGATGTTGAAGGTAACATCAGCAATTCTATTTTATTTAAACTATAAGTTTTGTCTGATAAAATTATCTAAAGTCATCATGTCCAATTGCAGAGACATTTCTACATTGGTAAGTGTAGGAATAAGGAACTCCTTTTGTTGGATTTTTGTTATAGAAACTCAAAACAATGTGAGTAACCAAACTAGTTCTCTGTATTTGCTATGTAAACATTGATGGAATTTTTGTCTATTTTTAAAAATTTGTTCTTTGGAATATTATCTAGCATCCAGATAATGACATATTTTTTAAAAATAGGAAAATGCTTTATACACAATGTACAACTAATTTTCACAGGCCAAAGTTATGGTTTCAAGCAATCTACTCTGACTGTATAGGGAAAAAACTGATTCTTTACGGTTTGTATAGGATTGTGCTTTTAGTATAGACACAAAATGCAATCTTTTAAACTTTCTGATATTACTAAAATGCAAGTCAATTTTTTCTATGTCTTCTTAAAACATTTTTATATTGCACACAAAATACAATTCAGTTATTTAGCATATTTGAAAATATAATTTGTATTTGAAAGGTAAATAACATAAACATCTTTGTTCTGGAACATGTTCAAAAATAAAACAAAGAGTAATATATTTAGTTTACATCCATCCAATGCAATTTTACTTCACTGTTTTTACTATTGTCTATTAAGTTGGCTACTCAAGGAATTTCTGTAATATATCTAATGAAAGACTCAAAATGTAGAAAAGATGCCAGGCGTATTTGCCTGAAATTTCCCATAATGTCAATTGCATAATACGCTACCGAATAATTATGATATATTTATCAATAGAGTTTTCGAAAATTGGTACATTAGTTTATATTTATATAATTTCTCTTAAGATTGATAAAAGCTTCAGAAGTATGTATACTCTATAAAAATCAACTAAATTAACAAGCTATTTGAATAAACCTGAGAGATCTTTGGAAACCTATTGTTTGCATGCTTAAAGTCACTATTTATCAAAGGAAATGAATGAACAACACTCCAGAAAGTTTTGCCAGCTCTTTAAGTTTAAAATATACATTTATTTATCCAATGTTTGATTGTGTGGATCTAAAAAATATTAAATTAATATTGTCCCAAAACATATATTACCCTTTTATTCATTTTAGCTCTTCTGTCCTATAATGAAATAGAGTAAAAAGTGAATAAAAACAGTTGCAACAAAACAGTTGGTTACTCATAATTTTAAATAGATAGTAGAATTTCCTAATGGAAAGCATCAGAAAAAGTTTTGATGAAAAGAAAATTAGAAGAACCAGTGTTACCTGATTCAGGGCTGCAAATAAATCTGAAAATAGGGAGAATCAAAAAAGGTAAGATTTTTTATTGATATTTTTATTTTTATTATAATTAGTATATTATTAATAATAAAGTTTACTTTAGGACTTAATTCCAACATACATATTTGTCTTATTTTATTGACTTTAAAAAATATTAGATTACTCTGACTCTAGGTGGGAAATGTACGACATTTAACAGAGGATTACTGAATATATACAAATCAGTGACTTCTATTTGCTGGTCTTAAATAAAATAATTTTAAAAGATCATATCATTTAAATAGAAGGGCATTGTCTGCACATATCCTTTGAGTTAAATTTTACAATTATTTAAAAATCATCATGTGTACAATTCAAGTAAAGTAATAATTTCAATAAAGTGTAATTTTTATATTTTCATCAGGATAAAACTTTATCCAATAAATATTAAAGTTTGGAGTTCAGCTCTAATTTTTAACTCATTGTCTAGCTCTTTAGGCACAAAGTAAATTTAAGTTTTCTAGATCTCAATTTACAAATACTTAAGACCAAAAATCTAAGTTAAAATTTTCAGTTTGAAAATATTTTCAAAACTGCTATAACTTCCTCAAACGCCTTCTTGTTTCATCTATGACCCTCTAATATCTTTCTCTCCTGAACTATATACTTCTTTTTATAAAGCAAGTTTTATGAAAGCAAGATAAACTTTGAGGTTCCATCATTTGTAACCATTTTCATGCATGTGCATGTAAACCTCTGCATTTATATGTGATCACTTACAGCATTTACACCAATCCTGGTTTTAGTTATCTTATGAGATGTACAGCTTCAGGCCTAAATCTTATGTGTGATCCTTCAGGCCCAGCCAGTGGCTTTGCCTGCTAGATCTCGTGGGAACAGCAGCCAAACCTGTATTGGATGTCATACACTGGTAATGCACTGCAGTTTTCTGGAGGAAATTTCAGTCAAGGATTCAGGCCCACGGCACTAGCTTGCTTATACACATTGTTGTGTCCAAGCCAAGGTATCTCCATGCAGAGGCCTCCTTTTCAGGGGCATTGGATGAGGCACTTTTCTACCCCTAACCCTTCCCCCAGTACTTCCTCTTGTCCCCCAGGTCCATAAAAAAGCAAAAACTTTTGTTTAGGGCATTACAGCAATAGGACAGTTCTATCTATCTGTGCTGCATGTCATGTAACCCTCACTCGGTGCTAAATACAGAGAAAAATGGAACCCTGGGGGACTGGCATCTTTTATTTTTGTCTCTTACCTTCACTGCCACAATAAGGGAATAGATGCTTGATTGTTATTTCAGTTTGGTTCATTGTCCTAATTGACTAGCTTGGCAATTGGAAGCTCCGCACGTGTGTGTGTGTGTGTGTGTGTGTGCGCGTGTGCACGCGCGCGCATATGCACACACTTGCATATGTGTGTCTGTGTGGTGTGTGTGTGTGTGGTGTATGTTTATAAGCAATTGCATTTCACTCCCAAGCAACTTTATTAAAAAGACATTATTATTGTCATTTTACATGGGAAGAAATCATACCAGAGAGAGAATGCTTTGCTCAGATTCACATATTGATTAACTGGAGAAGTTAAATTTTCCTTTAATGTCATTTTCCTGACAGGCTTTTTTCTCATGATAGTACTTACAGAAATTATTTACCATTTTGTTTAACATCTGTTGATGCTACTAATGTAAATTTTCCACGAGCCTTTTAATTCCTAGCCCTACTCCTTACAGGCAATTCTGATTAGTACTATCTTCAAAGTTACCTATTAATACTATCCTTCTTTTGTAGGCTAGCTGTATATATGCATATATACATGCACTCACACATAGTTACACACTTAAAATGTTGTTGCAATTTGTTTCTTTTTACGTAAAAAATATTTTGACATATTTCATATTTACATTTATCTATTCATTTATGTACACGCCTATTCAAAGCTTCTTAATGAATTCATAGCAATCTTTTGCATAAGTATGTCATATTATACTAAACCCTCTATTTTTATGCATATGTAAGTTTACTTTGATTTTGTTTTACCTGCAAGATTTAGCTTTGTAAAAGATACTATATTACTAATATTTGGTCATATATATATATAATTATTATTATGAGTTGAGTTATAACTTCCCAATATGCATATGTTGAAGTCCTAATTCCCAGTACCTCAGAATGTGGCCTTATTTAGAGATAGGGTCATTATAGAGTAATCAAGTTAAAATGAGGTTATTAAAGTGGGAGCTAAAGCAATATGATTTGTACTCTTATAAGATGGGGACATTTGAACACAGAGACAGGCATAGCGGGAAGGTAATCAAGAATGTGATGAGATATAGGGAGAAGCCAGCCAGCTCCAAGCTAAGCAGAGAAGCCTAGAACATATTATTCCCTCACAGTGCTCAGAAGAAAACAACCTTGGAAGCACCTCAATCCCCAGAACTTTGAACCAATAAATTTGTATTGTTTAAGCCATCTTGCCTATGGTATTTTGTTATGACAGCCCCAGAAAACTAATGCATATATTCTTTCAAGTAATTTTGTTGAGTGCCATCATGAATTTCTTACACATTTTTGTTATATAATGCCAAGTTGTTCTCTGAAAAGTTTATGTCAATTTATATTGTATATAATAGTTTTTATATTGGAAAATTATTTAAGTAGTAACCCTTTCATAATTTCTACATATGAAAAATGCTAAACATTTCTTTGGCCAGGGGAAAACTAGTGAATATGGGTGACAATATGCTTCTAGAATATTTTTCCTAATGTTAAATCTGTGACTTGTAAAGGGACACAGTTTGTTTAAGTGACTGTTTAAACAGTACGGTTTAAAGTAGGAATGAAGGGATTTGAATAAGTATACAGAATTTGGTTACTTTAATGCAATCTGATGTCTAGATTATGGTATAAATTTTAAAAGTTTTCCTGGATGCTAACTCAGAATATAACCAAAGTTTGGCATAAAATGGGTATAAGGATATTGGATGGATGGATGGAAGATTAGCTAGATGGATTACTTTTGTATTTAAAGACACTACGAAAACCAGCTAAGTTCTTATAGCTCACAAAGACATACATTTGATTCAGAGACATCTAAACATTCTGACCTTAAAACTGCAGGAAAGAAAAGAGCAAACTTGATTTTTTTCATGGATTTACAAGGTTTTAGATTCAGTCTTGACAGGTGCATTGAAATTTTCTCCAATTGATAAAGGATTCTGAGATCAATGAACTCACATGTTTGAGAGGACTGTAAAGCTTTTGAGTAGAAATGAAGTCATTTTATTTTCAGATTTCCATAGTATTTTTAACTGGATCATGTCTAATGTTCTGTGACTTTCTTTTGAGTCAAACTTAGGACATCTTTGAGTTATTCAGTTTCTGCCCTTTTGGTATAGCTTATTTTAAAGAAGAATAAATGAAGCTGGAAATGATTTATGCCCATGAGCATGTCATTCTTTCTCTGTAATGTTTAAATAAATCCATGAGAATTCTAAACTTTATCCTAAGTTTGTAGTTATATTTTCTAATCTCCAAACACTTATTAGGTCTACAGACTTTTACACTACTTTTACACCCTCTGGGATTAAATAACTTTGAACAGCTATTTTTAAAACCTATTTTATTTACACTATGCACTTGGCTCCTACAAAAGTACCTGACATGTACTAAATGCACAGAAATTATTGGATAAACTAAGGAATAAAATTAGCAGACAGAAATAATCAGTAGTACAATTCTGGATTTCAAGTTGTAATTCTTTCCTGAACAACAGCATCCCGTAATTTTAAAAATGTGTTTCAAGTTATTGTACACCTGAATTAACATTTTAAATCAACTAACCAAGAAATATTTTCCTTTGGACCTTCTACATTTATGTAGATCCTGCCGCTTCTCACCACTATCACTGTTACCAAGACAAAGATTGACATCTTTTTACCTAGATAAGGACTATAGCCTAACTCATCTTCTCAAGTTGGCCTTTGTTTCCCTTTAGGTTGCCTGTTCTCAGCCAGCAGCCTGACTGAATTTTTAGAATTTATTTGAACATATTATTATTCTGCATAAGACTCTCCAATGGACTCACATTTTATTTTAAAAAGCCAAAGTCCTAACAATGACTTACAAGCCTTAGAAGGTGGATTCCTCGTTACCTGTCTGTCCTCTTTCACTACCAGTCTCACTCGCCCCAATCCGCTTTAATTCATTGACCTCCTGGCTGTCCATTCAATTCTTCAGGCAAACTTTCACAGTAGAGCATTTTTAGTTGATGTTACTAATACCTATGAGTCTTGCCCTTCCCCTAGAATTGTGTGTTGCAGTCTCACATCCTTCACAAGTTAGTTCATGTCACTTTTTCTGGTCTGTCCTTTAAAATTGCAATCCTGCTCGCTCCCATGAATCCCTCTCCCTTGACCAGCTTTATTGTTATCTTTACATGTATCAGCATTTAACATATTAGATATTTATTTTTCTTGTTTATTATTTTCTCACCATTAGAAGGTAAGCTCCATAAAGTAGAAAATTTTATTTATTTTGCTCATTGCTGTATCTGCTCTGTCGTAAGCAGTGTCTGGCACACTGTGCACATGCGTGAAAAAGCATGTGCATGAAAACACACACACAATATCTGAGAATCATCTGCAGAAAAAAGAAATAAATAAATGAGCTTTCACAGTACTTAGTTCCCTTCCTTCAGAATTAGCATTTCTTTCAGCTTCTGCATGTTTAAATATTCAGTAAATGCTGCATCTTTGGGGAACTTCCCTGTCCATCTTGTTTATAATTTTTGTTCCCCACTATAATCAGGCATAACTTACTTGTTTTGATCAGTTATTACTATATAAATTATTTGTTTTACAAAACTGTTTTCATTTGGTTTCCTTCACTCTGTAAAACAATGCTAGCTCCATTAGAACAAAGACATTATGTGTGGTTAATCTGTTTCCCCAGTTCCTAGAACATTGACAAGGAAATGATGGCCAATAAGTAATTTTTCCATATGTGAATGAGCTAAGCCTACCTAACTGCATGACTTATAGGTAAAAAACTTTAGTTTTTTGCTTTTCTTTTTTTTTTTTTTTTTTTGAGACAGAGTTTTGCTCTTGTCCCCCAAGTGCAGAGACACGATCTTGGCTCACTGCAACTTCCACCTCCCAGGTTCAAGCAATTCTCCTGCCTCAGCCTCCCAAGTAGCTAGGGTTACAGGCACCCACCACCATGCCTGACTAATGTTTTGTATTTTTAGTAGAAATGAGGTTTCACCATGTTGGGCAGGCTGGTCTCAACTCCTGACCTCGGTGATATGCCTGCCTCGGCCTCCCAAAACTTTAGTTTTTGCATTGCCATGTAGTACAGATAAGTAGCTAACAAGTTTCACTTAGCTGCTTCTATTAATTACTAAAATTCAAATGACTCTACTTAGCTAAATTATTTCTGATTTCATGACCCATTATTACAGAAGTTGTAGATGTCTCTACCAGAAGTTACCTTATAATTGGATGTCATTTATTCTTATTTGGCCATCTCACTTTACAACCAGGGCTTTATTAAATTCTAAATTTTATCACATTCTTAATTCTCAGCTTAATGATGACACATTATCATCAATTTTATGTTGCATAATTAATATTTTCTTATCTAATTATCAGAAACAAAAAATGTGAACATTATTTTCACATATGTAAAGATACTAACTGATACATGTAACTAACAATGAGATGAGATGGTAATAGGTGTGCCATAGGAAAATGCTGTAGTGTTTAAGGGACTCTAGATATATGTATCCAGCAATCCTGTAACAAGTCCTAAAATATAAAATAGAAAGTAAGGGATATTTGTAGTGCTCTACAATCTAGCATCACTTTCTCTCATGAGCCCATCTGATCATGACCAGAAATTCACATCTCTGTATATACCTTAATCCCAAATTAAGTTCCTGGGCCACACTTGCAAAAGCAAAGCCTCTACAGATATTCAAGTAAAAAAAAAAAAAAAAAGTCACATTCACATTTTTAGTATGAAACATAATACACTCACACACATACACACACACACACACACACACATATATATATATATATATATATATATATTTATTTAAGACAGAATCTTGCTCTGTTGCTTAGGCTGGAGTGCAGTGGTTTGATCATGGCTCACTGTAGGCCCAACCTGCTAAGCTCAAGTGATTCTCCCACCTCAGCCTCCGAGTAGCTGGGACTACAGTGTATCACTATGTTGTCCAGACTGATCTCCAACTCCTGGGCTCAAGCAATCCTCCTGCCCTCACCTCCGGAAGTGCTGAAATTACAGGCATGAACCATATATAAATACTTCAATTTATATATAATATATATTAATTTATTATATATATGTAGAGAGAGAGAGATAAAGCAGTGTTTACGTTCGTTTGAAGGTATAAAAGAAAAATAAAATCTTGGGACGCTAAACTCACTGTGCTAAAGGGAAATTTAAGCTTGGGTACAAAAAAACTACCTTGCTTTTGTTCTTTAACAGATAGCTATAATTTCAGATACTTACTTTATTTTCTGTAACATACAGAGTTAAAGGAATGCATAATTGACTTCCCCACTACTCCCTTCTTTTCACATGTAAAATGTAGATTCAATGAGCACTAATCAGAGCCTCAAGGGAATGTAAACACTTGTCTCATTGCCTATCCTCTCTCCTTTTTTTTCTTCCTTTACTGCTTGTTATTTTCCCTTTGCACATTGAAGTTTCCAAGCCCTCTTTGGAAAAAGCACAGGTTAGAGATTCTACTGCACTTTGTGTTTTTTTTTTCCCCTGGGTGCATCCTTAATCTTGGCAAAATAAACCTCTAATCAATTGAAATCTGTCTCAGTCACCTTTTAGTTTACATTTTGGTAATTAACATTTTGGAGTTTGGCCCTTGGTCTGAAGTAATTTTCCTGTCAGGTCCTGGTACCAGGTGGAGTTCTTTATTATTCTGACTGGATGCTGTGCTGAGGGCCCGGAGCTTCTCCCTCCAGAGAGTACTAATATTCCAAATTATTTTTGGTTGAGATCTGAGGTTTTTTCTGCTGCAGAACTCCTTTTCTGGGAGTTTTCTGTGTCTTTAAAGATGAAGAGTAGTCTTAGGTTGGGCCTTATTTACAGGTAAGGAGCAGGTTTGGGGCATTATTTTGGGATTGGATAGCTGAAAGTCAAGGTTTACTGTCAGCTGGCTATAACTTCTGAGAGATCTTGACCATATATATGTAAACTGCATGATCATTCCTTTTCCTTTTTTGGTTTAGTTCACTTCTGTTAGATTTGACCAACTTTTGGCCCCTCTGATATCTTCTGGAAAACTTGCAGCTGCAGAAAGTCAAGTTCCACCTAGAAAACCCCGGCTGATTAAGAAAGATAAAGAATTTGACTATCTGAGGAGTTTTATTTACATGACCAGACGACCTTCCTACCCTTTCTCTCTGTGCTATTAATTTAAAGATTTTAGAGATCTCTTATTCTAAACAATTAATGAAAATAGCACATTTTAAAAGGACGCACAATAATGCAATGGCTGGCCTTGAACATTCTCTTGTCTAAATTACGAGCAAAAATCTGACCTAAAATGGCTCTGGTAATTAAAATTTCTGTCATGGCTTAGGTTTGCTACCTAATTAGGGAACACAAAGGCCACTCCACTTTATGACCTAATAGTTAAAATTCTGCACTTTCACTTTCATGGCATGGGTTTGATTCTTAATTGGCTTTAAAAGTTAGCAATTAAATATTTTAACAGAAACATAGAAACTTCAACTCAAATACATTTTAGCTCACATAACTTTAGTAATCTTTCAATAGTCTTTGTCCCAGCAAAAATCTAATAAGAGATTTGAAAGTACTTTTTAAGAGCTCTATACTCAAAAGTTGGCTTCATAAAAATTGATATTTAGGCTACTACATAGTCTAAATATCAACTTTATTGAAATGTTTAGAGAGAGAGAGCAGAGGCCTTATACTCTCTCTCTCTCTGTGTGTCTCTAAAATTAATTTATCTCTTTTTAAATCCCTGTTAGCCACAGGTGCTCTCACTGTTTTCTTATTTATTTCTATTGGCCCCTCCTTCCATTTCCTATGCTCTGTGCCACATTAGGGAACAACAAATATTCTAACAGCCTGAAATCCCTAAAGAAAAATTACAGAAGGCATCACAGACTCCTTTTTGGAAGAAATTTCTGTTTCTACCTCAAGGATTCTCAAAGGTTGCAAATGGACAGTGTCCTCTCAGATCTAAAACTCTCCTCTTTTTTGCATTGCATTGCCTAATCTTTTTAGCTTTGTGGGGGGTGACGGGGAGAAGGCACTAGAAATTACTTTCCATTGCAAAAAAATTGACTTTGGTGTGTATAAATGAGTGGAGAGTAGGCTGATCACAGAGTAGTAGGCTGATTGGCGTTGGGTTTCCCATCAGCCCCAGGGAATGTCTTTGTAGCTAAATAAACTGTGAAAATGTTGTGTGACCCAGTCTTCATGGCATTTCTTATTTTGAGAACTCAAGTGTTACAGGAAAGGGATCTGGAACCAGACCCCAAGAGAGGGTTCTTGGATCTCACCCAAGAAAAAATTCAGGGCAAGTCTGCAGTGCAAAGCAAAAACTAGTTTATTAAGAAAATAAAGTGGGGAAGTACAACTACTCCATAGACAGAGTAGGATGATCCTGAAAGAAAGAGGAGGAACGTGTCCATCCTAGGTACAATGTTGTATATATGGGGAGATGTGCTCTGCTACAAAGGTTTGTGATGAAGGATTAATTTTCTTAATTACTATACTTTGCAAGAATCAATATTATTATCTTTAAAGCAAAATTAGGAATGCCTTTGTTCCCCAGATATGAGGATATCTGGACACTCCTAAGTCTGGGTCTGTTTAGTAAACATTATTAATTTGGGCCCTTAACCATAAACATCTAGAGGCTATGAATACCTAACTTACTGGGAATGCAGCCCAGCAAGTCCCAGCCTCATTTTCATAGCCCTCACTCAAGATGGAGTATCTCTGTTTTGAACTCCTCTGACACAAGTTTCAGTATGAGTTCCACTCTGAGGTTAATGGTCTAGTTAAAAGACAGACTAAATTAAAAGCACTTATCTAAATAAAATTGGTCTCCTTGTAAAATCCTATAATAAATTTGTATAATTTTTGGTTACCTTTCCATCTATTTGTTTAATCTTTCTCTAACACACCCAAACTTCTTAAAAAAGAAAAGCTTAAATTCTCTATCTCTATATTTTTAGATGAAACTTTTCTATTATGTTTCACCTAAGAGTTATCCCACAAATTTACCAGGGCAGAGTTCTTCCCCACCCTAGTAAACCTGAGGATTCTGCAGGATACTAGGGCTTATCTCAGTTCTTATCTCAACTGAACAAAACAGACATTCCCAGAGCGGCCGTTTATAGACTTCTCTCTAGGAAAGCATTCTTTTCCCAGGGTATTAATATTAATATTCTTTGCTAGGAAAAGAATTTAGCAATACGTTTCCTACTTGCACGTCCATTTATAGGCTCTCTGCAAGAAGAAAACTAATGGGTCTTTTTGCCCGAAACTGCAGGCAGTCAGACCTTATGTTGCCTTCCCTTGTTCCATAAAAATCGCTATTATTCTGTTCTTTTTCAAGGTGCAATGTCCACTGATTTCATATTTTTCAAACACACATTTTACAATTTGTACAGTTAACACAATGATCACAGTGGTCCTGAGGCAATGTACATCCTCAGCTTACGAAGATAACAGGATTAAGAGATTAAAGACAGGCATATGAAATTATGAAAGTATTATTTGAGAACTGATAAATGTACATATTAAGATGAAATCTTCACAGTTTATGTTCTTCTGCCATGGCTCCAGCTGTTCCCTCCATTCGGAGTCCCTGACTTCCCATAACACTGGTGGAGAAAAGAAAAGAAGTTCAAAGTGCAGGACTGTGTTAACTGTTGATAGGGTAGAGAAAAGGAAAAAAAAAGTTTAAGGTGCAGGGTTAAGTCTGGGGAAGAACCTCTTATTCTTTTTTTTTTTTTTGAGACGGAGTCTCGCTCTGTCGCCCAGGCTAGAGTGCAGTGGCACTATCTTGGCTCACTGCAAGCTCCGCCTCCCAGGTTCACGCCATTCTCCTGCCTCAGCCTCCCGAGTAGTTGGGACTACAGGTGCCCGCCACCAAGCCCAGCTAATTTTTTTGTATTTTTAGTAGAAACGGGGTTTCACAGAACCTCTTATTCTTATGCAAATGGGTTCTTCCCACTGGAAGAGAAACTTAATAGCTATCAGAAGGAGCTGGACTCCTTGGCTGGAGGAGGGGAAGATTCCACGGATGTGTGGTGGGCAAGGCAAGCCAGTCATTGGGTATCCTTGAGCCGTGAACCCCAGCCCCAGCTGGAAGGAGAGGGAGCCGCTGTTTGACTGTCCATCCCCAAAAAAGAAAGAAAAGGTTGACATTCCCGACCCCTGAAAGCGATGGGGGTCAGGACAGAAAGGAGGCACAATTTCTTCTACCCTCAGAAAAAGTCTGAGGACAAAAAGGCTTAGAAGCAAAAATGAAGAAGACTTTTTGGTCCACACTTTACTCATTCTTCCTCAAGCCCCACGTCTGGGTGCCAAAATGTTGCAGAATTTTGCCCCTTAGTTCAGCAAAAACTGGGTTATTTTCACACGATCAGGAAAATGTAGGAACATGGCATTGTGTCCGGAATTGGTGGGTTCTTGGTCTCACTGACTTCAAGAAGGAAGCCGCGGACCCTTGCGGTGAGTGTTACAGCTCTTAAGGCAGCGCACCTGGAGTTGTTCGTTCCTCCTCGTGGGCTCCTGGTCTCACCGGCTTCAGGAGTGAAGCTGCAGACCTTCGCGGTGAGTGTTACAGCTCTTAAGGCAGAGTGGACCCAAACAGTGAGCAGTAGCAAGATTTATTGTAAAGAGCGAAAGAACAAAGCTTTCACAGTGTGGAAGGGGACCCGAGGCTCGGGTGGCACAGGAGCCCATGGCGGGGGTGGGAGGCTCAGGCATGGCGGGCTGCAGGTCCCGAGCCCTGCCCCGCGGGAAGGCAGCTAAGGGCCGGTGAGAAATCGAGCACACCACGGGTAGGCTGGTACTGCTGGGGGACGCAGTACACCCTCCGCAGCCGCTGGCCCGAGTGCTAAGCCCCTCATTGCCCGGGGCAGCAGGGCCTGCCGGCTGCTCGGAGTGCAGGGCCCGCCAAGCCCACGCCCACCCGGAACTCCAGCCGGCCCACAAGCCCGCGCGCAGCCCCGGTTCCCGCTCGCGCCTCTCCCTCCACACCTCCCTGCAAGCTGAGGGAGCCGGCTCTGGTCTTGGCCAGCCCAGAAAAGGGCTCCCACAGTGCAGCGGTGGGCTGAAGGGCTCCTCAAGTGCCGCCAAAGTGGGAGCCCAGGCAGAGGAGGTGCCGAGAGGGCTGTGAGGACTGCCAGCATGCTGTCACCCCTCAGAAACACTGAAGGGTGAGTATAACAGCATTTTATTGGGCAAAAAGGGGGAAAAGAAAAAGAAAAACAAACAAAAACCTTAACAAAGTGAGATGCAGCCCTGCTAACAGCCCCCCGCCCCTTCCCCCGCCACCTGGGAGATTGAATCCCAGGCCATCACAAAGGAACTGAAGAGGCCAGGCTCCTTCCCCTGCTGCCTATGGCTCCACCCTGTTCCCCCAGTGCACACCTGAGCATGCTCAGACAAGGCCCTGGGCAGGTTCCCTCATCTGTACAAATGCATCTGATGTAAACACTTGTGGGGCATGTCGGAGTTTCTCTGGAGATCCCCTTTTATCTGCCTAGGCATTTGACTATTTCACTGAGACATGACCTGTTAGAAATGAGCCTTCCTGGCAACATGGGACTTAACCTTCTAGGAATAAACCATCCTGGTGATGAAGGTTCAGACCAAACCTGTGACCAGAGACTTATTTTCTTTTACAATGCTTTTTCTGAAAGATTTTTAAGAATAGAGGGAAGTATGAAATAAAAATAAAAGCTTGCGACATCAAACTGCCTATGCCAAAGAGAAAATTAAGATTGAGAACTGAGTCATACAAAAAACTATCTTCCTTTTGTTCCCAGAGAGCTGTAATTTTTTAAAATTTATTTTTATTTTATTTTACTTTTTATTTTTTAAGACAGGGTCTCACACTGTGGCCAAGCTGGAGTGAAATGGCATGATCATCCTTCTTTGCAGCCTCGACCTACCAGGCTCAAGCCATTCTCCCACCTCAGTCTTCTTAGTAGCTGGGACCACAGAGATGCCCCCCATACCTGGCTAAAGTGTTTTTTGTAGTGGTGAAGTCTCATGTTATTGCTCAGGCAGGTCTCAAATTTCCAAGCTCAATTGACCCTCCTCCCTTGGGTTCTCAAAGGGCTGAGACTGCAGATGAGTGCCACTGTGCCCAGTCAGAGCTGTACTTTCAAATGCCTTATTGCATGTAAAAAGTAGATTACTGAGTGTGAGATCAATGCATAGTTGACTGTTTCTCCCACTCCTTTCTTTTCATATGTAAAATATAGATTTAAGGAACACTATTCACAGCCTCACAAGAATGTAACCACTTGCCTCATTGCCTACTCACCCTTTTTTTTTTTTTCTTCCTCTTTTGCTTGCTCTCCTTTTTGCATATTGAAGCTCTCAATCCCTCTTTGGAAGAAGCACAAGATTAAAAATATCAATTGGTTACTTAAATCATATTTCTTATTCCACCCTTATGACGTTCTAATTTAGTTAGTTTAGAAAGTACAAAGTTACTAAAGTAGTGTCCTGTAAATATATACAGGAGAAGGAAGTCAAATACAAATTGTATCTTTATAAATATATTTCAATCAAGAACATTAGGACTATTACTTTTAAATATTTTTAATTTTTAATTTTTTTCTTATCCATCTGGATATATTTGACATTAATACAATTGTGAGGTTGATTCAATAGCTGTAGTGTTAAATAAAATAGACATTGGATGTATATCACTTTCCCAAAGATTTTAGAGATTTGATTAGGTTAAAAAACCTCATCAGATATTACATCAAGTATCTTAAGTTAAATCTGAAAAGAAATATTCCATAAAAATTTCAAGACAATAATCTTGAAATATGTTTTATTTTACTACAATTTATCAGTAACACATTTACAGAACTTAATTTTTTTTTGTTTACTTATTCTGTTTTCAGTCAAGTTAGTTAAATTTTTACAGTAGCTCTTTATCTGAGCATAGTGAAATGTGGATCAGGTTTAAGAGGAGGGAGTAGTATTTTCCATTAGCATCTCATTAAAATACTCTTTCCAAAAAAAGTACTCTAATGATAATGGAAATCAAGTACCTTGGATTACTATCAAATTTTAAAATAATTGTTAGAGATTTCTTTCTGTGGATATTGTTAATATTTTAAATTTACTAAAAAATTGAAAACTTAGAGATATCAGTATATTATGAAAGTCATGCATAAAGATTTTAATGTTATTTGACCTTCATATGAAGATTAAATATTCATGTAAAATTTCATCTGATAACTTTAATTTCAAGTAATAATCTCCCTATACTACTACATTGAAAAAATAGGAGAACAACAAAAAAAGGAAAAGTAATCCTTTTATGTAACTCTCAGTATGTTCTCCATAAATATGAAACAAAAATACTTATTCTGCCTTATATTTAGCATTGAAAATGAGGAAAAAGGATGAAGAATTGTATATTCAAGTGTATACCAAAATGTAGAAAGCTGTGAAATTTAAATGTTTGGAGAATGGAAAATTTCTTCCAGCTGAGAAAGGGGGAAGCATGACTACAACTAGAATGGTCAAATTCCTAGGTTTGCCAAATGTCTATACAATGAAGCCACCACAGGCATGTACGATATATGCCTATGTGTTGTCGGTGGTAGGGACTGTACAGTTCATGCCTGCCATTGAGATTACAGAGGAAACTAGTACTCAGGCCCAGGCAATTGTTTACATTTCAAAATGCATATTCAATGTAGAGAGAATCTCTGAATTTCTGAGATAATTCAGATATCTTAATTAAACATAATCCCAAAATTATTAAATGTTACTTAAAAATTAGGTTCATTTTTTTAAAAAAAAGGATGCAGTGGGAAGTCAGTTAAAAACCTCTGCATAGAAATGCATTTTGGAAAAAAAATGAAGAGAGTATATGTTTATCTGTCCTTTATTAATGATTTGTGATAGGGAGTGGTTGAGAAAATCAGTTTGCATAAAGTAGTGTGAGTTTATATGAGTTTGGAACAGAAATCTTTCCACTTGTATGAAAAATTCTCTTACCATCTTCCTGCATCAGCTGTAGAAGGTCAAGACTTAAAAACTGAGCTTTGATATCTTGGAGGTAATAGTAAAACATCATGAGTATGAAAAAAGCTGCACATGGAGTGAAGAGCTATTAACAGTTACAAAAACAATACCATGCTTTGAAAGAAGTCTAAAAACTCTGTG
The DNA here is from genome assembly GCF_009828535.3 of Hylobates moloch. Classification (NCBI taxonomy): domain Eukaryota; kingdom Metazoa; phylum Chordata; class Mammalia; order Primates; family Hylobatidae; genus Hylobates; species Hylobates moloch. Next base: position 126,724,878 of record NW_026652278.1, read on the forward strand.
ATTGTATTGCAACTTTACTGCAATTATTATAAAATTAATTTTCATTAAAATATTGTTCTTGTATTTTTTAAAATTTGATGTTTCTAAAACATGGACCACATTTTCACATGAGAATTTACTATTTTGTGCCTGTATTTATCTCTCAACAGAACAACCTAAGTTTATTACAAAAGAAAGACAATTTTTATTCAACTGCTCTACAAAAGATTATTTGAATAGGTGAATAATTATATAATTATTTCTTCAGGATCTTAATTTTCAAGTTAAAAATTTTAAGTGAAGTCACTAAGGTTTCACACAAATGTTTTGATGAGAATTAATGGCGAAACAGGGAAGTCTGAGTAGACACCCACATTCATACTGCCATTGAAACCTGTTCAGTTTGGAAACCACTGGGATGTTTGTTTTTAGTTTGCATCTTATCTCTAGTGTTCTAATTTATAACTTTTTCCTTATAATTCGAATCTATATATCATTTTCCCATTTTTTTGAGTATACTTGTTTTTAAAGGAGTATTCGGAGAACAGAAACAACTCTTGGGGAAAAAAACATAATTTACTTAAGATTCAATAAAGAATTGAAAAATGAAATTCTTTGCTCCACAGGAAGCAGCAAAATAAATAAATTTTGGGTAGTAGAAAAGATAGTTCCTTGCTGGAAGTCAATAAATGGTACTAAAATTGCAAAACCAAAAAAGCGCCATTATGAGAAGTCATTTAGTATTATTTAGCTAAACAGTAGTATTATTTAGCTAATAATCTGATAAAAATTTTGTGATAATTTCTTCTGGGAGGTGGAAATAAATCAGGTAGTACGTGTGTGTGTTCTTAAGAGTCCATGTAGAAATTATTTAACTGAGAAACATTTTATTATGTTTTTTGAGACAGAGTCTTGCTATATTGCCCAGGCTGGTCTCAAACTTCTGGACTCAAGTAATTCTCCCACCACAGCCTCCCAAGTAGTGGTGATTACAGGCCTGTGCTACTGCACCTGGCAAATTCAGGAACATTCTTAAACTAGACCCACAGAAATAAACACAAACAAACAAATGCAAAGAAAGGTCTAGAACTATCAATATCATAATTATATTCATTCGTCCACTTAATAGCTTTATAATATTTATTGAGCATTGATGATATGCCAGATACTATTCTGAATTTTACAGAAAGAAGCAAAAAACAAACTTGCCATCATGGAACTTACATTCTAGGGAAAAAAGACAAATCATATATATATATATATATACACACACACACACATATATATATAATCATATATACATACATATATAATCATATATATACATATATATAAAATCATATATATACATACATATATAATCATATATATACATACATATAAAATCATATATACATACATATAAATCATATATATACATATATATATATAAAATACATTGTACTTTAGTGAAGGTAAGTAGAAAGAATGAAACCAAAGCAGAGGTGGAGGAAAGATATAGGCCAAGACTACAGTCAAGAAGTTTGTGATTTTCCACAGTAGTTTCTAGCATTATCAGAACTGCCCCTCATATATTGTTTATTTCTATCTGTATGTATATTTTTGGGCTACTAATGTGATCTTTACCTGGTGTGTATTTCCTTTGTATAATTGCTTTTGTTTCTTCAAGTAGGGCTTACTCAGAGCTTTGGATATGTGTTCCTCTTCCATTTTTAATACTTCATGGCATAATAGTTTTAATTTCTGCAGCTAAATATGTACTATTTCCCATATTTACCCATTCAGATTTTTAAGGGCATCATTCAAAATGTCCCTGCTGGTCATCATTCTGGCAAAGTTTAAACCAGGCCTATTCAAGCTGTCAGAGAAGGGGTGGGCATGACAGCATGATATTCATGTACAGTTTCAGATAAAAATATGTTGAAAGCAGAAAATCTTAGGTTTGGGGTATAACTCATGCCTTCATCAAAGGATAAATTTATGTATTTATCTGTATCTGGGTTCTGATTTTTGTCATTAAAAAGTAAAATCAAACTATTTTTAAATATAATCTCTGTGTTACCACTTATTAATTTTTTAAATTAAAATTAATTACCCCTTCTCTTTTGCTCTTTGTCTGTTTTTTTTCCAATTTCTGTCTCTGTTTCTCTTTCATCAATCTATTATTTCTTTTTTGCTTTTTGATCATTTTTATTTAATGAATTTTATCTTAAAAAGACATAATGCTGCAAAATTACTTGTCAGATTACTGAACACAGTATTGCTCAAAATTCTTAGTACTCTCTCACTTAGTAAGTGCTCATGGTACATTATAAAATGAATGTTCTAGAATCTGGGATAGATAAAGGTTTTTTATTTTTATTTTTGAGAAAGTTTTTATGAAAGCAGCCTATCCTAATTACTTAACAATTGTTGATAAATCTTACTATTTCACCCCGTTTTTGTGGTTATAGTAATCTTTTTCTTTAAAACAAGGTTCAATAACTATCAACTAGTAAGAGTGTGGACTTTGCCTTGCCAGGATAAATCATGGTGAGTTCATCATAAATGCTACCAGTTTTCCCCTCAGATAATTTTTCCAGAAAGTATTTCAACTACTTTAAATGTATTTTATGAAAACATATTTTTATAGCTACATTGTGTTAGAAATGAACCAATTTTATGTAAATGAACATTCTGCATTCTGCAGATAAAACATGCTAATTTTAACAATTTCAGACATCTGTGACAGAATTTCTAAACTACCCGACTGGATTAAGCTGACAAATGTGAAAAAGTAATAAATGGTTAGTCACCTTTTAATTCTTACATTTACATTAAACTACCACTTCAAAGGGCAAGGATAATTTCACACTTTTAAAGTTTTAAATAGCTTTTATTTCAACTTAAACAAAATACACCAATATTGAAACACAGTTATATTTTTTATGATTTCTATTTTAAAATATATTGAATAATATAACTTTCTCCTCCCAAATAACTAGCACTCATACAGCTCTGTGCATATCATTATCTCATAACTCTTTATTTCAAAAATTTTCTGTGCTGAAAATGTGTACACGTAGGACCAGATTTGCAATACTGTGCATATAAGCTGGCCCCTAAAAATTTTTCTTATTGTACAATGTGTGTTTGCATAAAACACACATATTTGGATGGCTAATTATAATATATGCTCAAGTAACAGAATAATAAGAATATTCATGTTGTTATCACCTATTATGTGCCAGGCTTTTTTCTAAACATTTTGCATACAGGAACTTATTTAATCTTTGATGCCACTTAATAAGTTAGGTTCTATTAATATCACACTCATTTTACAGACTAGGAAACTGAGGAACAAAGCTTATATAACTTTACCAAGGTCATCAACAGCACATATGCCATTCAACAGCAGACAGTTGGCTTCAAATCTTATGGTTCAGATGGTGTAGAAACACTGAAAGAAGGGGTAAAAAGTTTTACATTTTAGTTCAGCTCTTACAGTGTATAGCATATTTAAATATTAGAATTATAAACGCTTCAAGTAATATTAACTTTTTCTTTTACAAGTGACATTCCAAGTATCATTATGTACATGCTTTAGGAGAAAATTATTTCCCTTTAAGAACAACTCTTAAGTAGTATAATGAAAGTCAATGCCAAAATAGATTGAAAATATTTGCCTTTGCTATCACATGGGGTGATTTGTGCCAATTGGTATGCTGAAGCTTAAAAGGAAATTGAGTTCTATCTACAGAAGTTATATTTCCTTAAGTGCAAAATTCTTTCCTTTTCCTCAAAGAATTACCAATATATATCTTAAGCCAATGACTAATTTTACCTTTACAAACTCGTGCACACATGGTTGCTTGAATAACAACTACATTTCAGACTTTCTAGTTAGTGTTGCAAGAGTGAGCAGTTGTGGCATGCTGCTTCCTTACCCCCAGAGTGACCCTGGAGAAACTGTATAATTGGCAGGGAAGGTGGCGTAGATTTTAGGAAGCGAACGTGTAGTCTATGAGTATCTGACAGCTAAAGGCTGTAGTATCTTGTAGCCAGTCATGCCATCAAACAATAGCTGATTTAGGGAAATCCAGGATTTTAAGAGCCAAATGAATACTTGGTATCTTTGAATAATCCCTGGTGGAAGTAATTATATCATGGAAATTAGGAAACACTACAATTCAGGACTGTGTCTTCTTCTTCTCCTCCTTCTTCTCCTTCTCCTTCTCCTTCTTTTTCCTCCTCCTCCTCTTCTGCTGCTTCTTCTTCTTCATTATCATTATTATTATTATTTGAGACCCCATTGTTAAATATTTTCTAGCACTTTACTGAGTAGAGAACTATCTGAAGCTTCAGGATGAAGATAGGTGGGTGTCAATTATTTCTAGCCAAAGACCACCAAGAGCATACCCACAGTTATACAGATTGGAAAACCTCAGCAAGAGCCAACACACACTATGGAGGACTGAGGGCTTCTCAGCACGCAGTGTTAAAAAGTAGTATAAGATTTGAGTTTGTGTTAGATGACGTAGGGCAGAGTGTAAGGAAGAATGTGTTGCTCTGGATTGCACATTTTAAAGGAGTGGAGGTTATTATGTGAGTGGATACTTTAATACATCATATCTAGAAGGAGAGAAAACTTAGGGCTAAAGCTAAATTTAGTAAAGCAGCAGCAGTCTCGGATGTGTCTGGGAGAGGAGAATGTTCAGTGTTCTGTGATCTGGACATGTTCTTGTTTTGTCTGTGTTCACCCATAATTATGGAGTGATCTTGTTTTTATCTTGATTCATCATAGTCAAGAGTGACCTTATTTGATGTTAATGTTCTATGAAATTATTTATATCAACTGGAGAAGAGCAAGGCCTGATAGTTTCAGGTCAGCTGTAGGATGACAGAGGCAGCATTACTCTTTCACACAGGAGTAAAGCATCTAAATCTTGTTCCAAGCTTTCCCCTGTCCCTTGGGAAAATACTTTTCTGCCTTTTCATCACAAAAGTTTAGTAGCAGCAGTACTAGTCTTTGTTCCAAAGTGGAAATGATATTAGGTCTGCACAAAAGTCCTCCTGCAATGTGTAGGGACAGTCTATAAGCTTTTGCTCTCCCAGACCCAGTGACTGATTAAAACTTGCAGAGGCTGCCTCTTGAAAGGCAGCTGCTGCTTCTTAAGAGTTTAAAAGAAAAATTTTGTTTAGAAAAATTTCTTGCTGGAGAGCTGGGAAGAATGGGAATGATAAACAATGTTTCCTCCCCAACCACTGAATTAATCTGTGGAGACAGTGAATCGAATTAAGGAGGTAACAGGAACCCCATGGGAACAAATCCAAATTAACTCAACCACAGAGGAATATTACTACTGCAAAAAAAAAAAAAGATGACAAACTAAGTGACTAATTTATTCATCTAACAAATATTCATTTAGGTTGTGCTACATTCCGGAAACTCTTTTAGGTGCCAAGGAATACATAACTCAAATACATTAGCTTTAAACAAAAAGACAAATATTTATATTCTTCCAGGGCATACATTTTTTTAGGGGAAGGAAAACCATACATGTAAAATACATACATTTATTTGAGGAGATGATAGTACTATGGAAAAATAAAACAGGGTGATATAGCTTGGATGTTTGTTCCTCCGAAATCTCATGTTAAAATTTAATTTCCAATGTTGAAGGTGGGGCCTGGTGGGAAATCCTGTCCTCTTGATAGTGAGTTCTTCTGAGATCTGGTTGTTTAAAAGTGTATGGTACCCACTCCCCACTCTCTTGCTCCCTCTTTTACCCTGTGATGTGCTTGCTCCCCCTTCACCTTCTGCCATGAGTAATGCTCCCTGAAGCCTCCCCAGAAGCTGAGCTGATGCCAGTGCCATGCTTGTACAGCCTGAAGAACTGTTAGCCAATTAAACCTCTTTTTGTTATAAATTGTCCAGTGTTAGGTATTTCTTTATAGCAATGCAAGAATAGCATGATTCAGAAAATTGTTACCAGGAGGAGGGTGGCTGCTTAAATAACTTAACATTGGAACTTATTCGTAAAAGAGAAGTGGAGCATAAAAGTTTGGAAAATTTTCAGGCTTGCCATGTGGCAGAGAAAGAAAAACCATTATTAGGAGAGGAATTTAAGTGGGCTACAGAGCAATCGCTTGTTAGAGAGATTTGTATGACTAAAAATGAGTCAGGTACTCATAGCCAAGATAATGGGATAGAGGCTTTGAAGGCATTTTAGAGATCTTTGAGGCAAAACAGACCCAGAGACCTAGGAGGAGAATGGTTTCAGGGGCCAGGCCTCGAGTTCCATAGCCCCCCTGCCACCTAGAGAGGCTGCTCCCTGCATCCCTGCTGCTCCAGCTATGGCCATGGCTCAAAAGACCTCAGGAAGAGCTCAGGCTGCTCTTCTGGAGGGTGCAAGCCACTGTAAGCCTTGGGGGTTTCCATAAGGTGTTAAGCCTTGTGGCACACAGAGTGCTAGAATGAAGGAGACTTGGTAGCCTCCACCTAGATTTTAGAGGATGCATAAAAAGCATAGGTGCCCAGGCAGAAGCATGCTGCAGGGGCAGAGCTCTCACAGAGAACCTCTACTAGGGCAGGGCAGAGGGGAAATGTAGGGTTGAAGGTCCTATGCAGAGTCCCCACAGAAGCACGTCCTATTGGCGCTGTGGGATGGGGGCCACTGCCCTCCAGACCCAGAATAGTAGAAGCATCAGCAGTCTGTATCCTGGCCCTGGAAAAGGCACCCAGGCAAAGCTGCCCCATGCCTTGGAGCCCATCCTTTGTAGTAATGTGCCCTGGAAGTGGGATTTGGAGTCAAAGGAGATTATTTTGGAGCTTTAAGATATAATGACTTCTCAGCTGGCTTTCAGGCTTGCATGGGGCCTGTAGCCTCCTTGTTTTGGCTGATTTCTCCCTTTTGGAATGAAAATGTTTACCCAATGGCTCTACCTCCATTGTGGAAGTAAATAATTTGTTTTGATTTTATAGGTGGAAGAAACTCATTTCCAGATGAAACTTTGAATGTGGGACTTTTGAGTGATTTGATGCTGGAATTAGTTAAGACTTTGGAGGACTGTTGGGGGGTCATGATTGTATTTTGCAATGTGAAAAGGACATGATACTTGGGAGACCAGGGGCAGAATGATATAGTTTGGGTATTTGCCACCCTAAATCCCATGTTGAAATATAATCCCCAAGAGGTGGGGCCTGGTGAGAGGTGTTTGGGTCATGGGGGCAAATCCCTCATAGCTTGGTGCTGTCCTCTTGATAGTGAGCTCTCATGAGGTCTGGTTGTTTAAAAGTGAGTGGCACCTCCCACCACTCTCTCGCTCAACTCTCACCATGTGACATGCATGATCCACTTTCTCCTTCTGCCATGAGTAAAAGCTCCCTGATGCCTCCTCAGAAGCTGAGCAAATGCTGGCACCATGCTTGTATAGCCTGCAGAACCATTAGTCAATTAAAGCTCTTTTCTTTATTAATTACCCAGCCTTGGGTATTTCTTTGTAGCAATGCAACAACAGCCTAAAACATAGAGTAAGAAATGTTAGGAGGGTGGAGTTGCAATTTTATGTCACACTCTGAGGGAGACTTTTGAGTAAAAATTTAAATGAAGTGGGTATATAAGCAATACAATTATATGGATTAAAATGATTTGATGCATTAGAGAAAGTCAGTGCAAGTGCTGAGGACAGTCTGTCTGCCTTCCTTGGTACTGTGTTCATTTCCCAGGGAGCGCTGCTATAACAATGATTAAAACAAAAGAAATCTCTATTCTTTGTAGTTCTGGAGTGCAGAAATTTGAAGTTAAGGTGACAGCAAGAGGGATCTTTCTCCCCAGGTTGGAAGGAGATATTGTCTTTATTGCCTCTTATAGATTCTGGCTATTCTAGGATTTTCTTGTCTTAAGACTGCATTACTCCAGTCTCTGCCTTTATCTTCGTATAACTCTTCTATCTTTTATAAGAACATTTGTTATTGGATTTTGGGTCCACCATGATAATCCAAGATGGTCTCATCTTGAGAGCCTTAGCTACATCTGTGAAGATACTTTGTCTAAATGAGGGCACATTCCCAGTTTCCAGGACCTGGATATATCTTTTTTGGAGGCAACCCACTACAGGGAACAATTCTTGGTCAGTAGGGATAGACTGATGTGAGCAATGAGAAGGATAGTAGAAAATGAGTTCACAGAAATACAGAGGTTTGCAAGGCCTCATAGGCAGTTGTGAGAGTTTGGGGGTTTTCTCTGAGATAAATAGGAAATTGTTTAATTTGAGGACTAAATCAGCCTGATTATATTTTTCTTAGGCTCCCTTGAACAATTACATTGGGGAAAAAATTGATGGGATATATGATAAAAACAGGCACAAGTTTAGAGGCTACTGTAGTTATCTTGCTGAGAGATGATGTCTTGATTCAGAGAAAGTAACCGAAAGACTAGAAAATGGTTAGATTCTGAATTTATTTTAAATATCTGACCGAATTTTTTGGAAAAAAAAAAAAAAAGACAAAAAAGTCAAGGATGACTACAGCATTATATTTGTAAGAAAATAGAAAGTTGGCATTAACATTATTAGAAATGAAGGATGATTGGTGGAGCAAATTCCTTTGAGAAGGGGTGGAATTAAAGAGGATTCAATTAAACAAGAATTTAAAATTAGCACAATATATTTGATTATAGAGCTTGAGGTATTAATAATTTGAAGAAAAACACAAGATAATTTCGAAAGAACCAAAACAAAATATTTGGTATGCAAAATATACTTGAAATAAATAATGGGGAAAATGGATGGAATAAATTACTGAATGGACATAGCTGAAGAACAAATTACTCAGTGGAAGAAAAGATCAAGCAACTCACCAAAATATCCAAAGGAAAGAAAAGAGAAGTAGTAAATAGAAAAGTAAAGTTTAGAGGTTTAAAAACTAAGAATCATATAATAAGCCTTTTGATAACATACCATAGAAAGAAAAGAAATTATTTAAAGGAAAAGGAAGACAAAAACAAAAAATAAAAGCCTCAGTTTGAAAGGCCTCAGAGAAAGCTCAGTGGGGGGAATACGTGAAACCCGACAACTAGATCCATTATACTGAAACCTAAGAACAACAAAAACAAGGAATGTATTTCTTAAAATAAAGCAAAATTTTAAAAACAAAACTAAACTACTTTGGAGCAAAAGCATATCATTTGCAAAGTTTTAAGAATCAAATTAGCATTAGACTGCTTAACAGCATCACTAGATACATGCAAAAATACAATTTTTTATTTACTTAGGTAGACTAAAATGAAATTTTGAAAGAAAAGAAAATAGATGTCTAAATGGAATAGTACAAATTCTGTAGAGGACATCCTTCCAGATTAACTGATTTCAGACTTGTATTGCCTTAAAGCTAATTTATAACTCTGCAAATTGTAGATAAGTGAAACTTATGCAAAATAAGTCTTGTCTATGAAATGCAAATGAATTCTTTCCAGTGGGTATTCAGTGGACTTTCTTCTCTTACTTTCCCCCACTACTGTTTTTTAAAAGCTACTTTTGAATACATTGGCAAATTCATTTCAACATTTTAAAACTCAAAATAAGTTTGTTTCTTTCAAATCTTTTTTGAACTGGTTGTAAGATCTCCCTTGTTCCCTCATTAATGCTGGGTTAAATATCTAACAAGAGTTCATCTAATATCTCTAGGACAGTTATAATTTTACTTTTTTTTTGAAAAGAATTCTTTAACAATTTTGGAAGTCTTCCACTGAGACTCACAGTGGATTGATTCACCTGACAGAGCTAGATGAATGGACATTGTTGCTAGGGAACCGCTCTCTATATGGGCTGCTGGAGCCCAGGCACATCTTTTCTTGACTCCCTGAGGTGAATCCAAATAGCAGTTGAATTTTGCTGACTCTCTGTTTTTCCAATTCAGTTTTCTTTCCTATGTATTTTTTTAAATCACTAATAAGTGATAGCAATGATTAGGAATGTGGAGCTATGGCCAAGCCATTTTATGATCTCTGTAAAAGGACTAATGATTTATAGAGATCAATTACCTGGTAGATGAGAATTGTTAGAGAATCTGGCTTAACAACCTTTTTGTTTATTTGTCACTTTGGGCTCAAATTCTGTAGAAAATTCTGACCACTAGTAAGGAGAACATCTCTTTCTTATCTTAATCAGTGAGCTTTTGTGGTTTTGTGCTTACTATTGGCTCAAGGCTGAAATTATAAAATTGAAGCTATAAGTTATCTTTATGCCAGTATGTCTATCTGTAATTCATAAAGGTCTTTACCTGTAATTATGAAATATTTCTATACCTCTAGAGAATATTTTGAAATTAGTGTATTTGGTCTCTTAAAGTAAGTTCTAATGGATTTATAGAGAAAAATAAGCACTTATTTTCAATTTTTAAAATTTACAGGTAATAATAAAATTGAACATGTAATAATTTAAATATTCTTTAATTAAAAGATAAAAATAATATTTTATATAAACTAACCCAGAAACTTTAAAAAATCCAAGGGAATGTAAATTAGGTAAAACTTTGGTCAGAAAAAAAATTACTTATTATGATTTAATAAAAATAGTTGTGCCTTCACTTATTTGCATGAGGAAGTAGAATGGTAGCATGGCTTGTTATTCTACTTGGGTATGATTTTTTTCCAAATTTATACACATTTACTGATCAAAGAGGTAACATTACTCTTACATGATGTTTAATATTATAAAAAATGTAAATGTACATTTAACAAAATGGATTTTGATCAACTTAACAGTAATTAGGTTCTATAGTGTGTTTTGAAGAAAATTTTCAAGATCTTTACATGACTTAAAATCTTAGAATGAGTTAATTCAGTTAGGTATTGGATAGTCAGTGGCTATCCATATAATTCCAAACTAAGTACCAAACATTGACTCTTTGTCATAATTTTGTTTATATTTTTTTATTTTTATTTTTATATGTTACAAAAAGGCTATGGCTTTGTTCCATGTTAATTAAAAAATTTATGTTTTTCCACTTCGAAAAGTTTTAAAAGGGGTGCTTGTGTCTATAGAATGTTATGCGTATTTGGAACTCATATTTATCTGCTAAAATGTTGGTGCATGACAAACACCTCTCAATTATTTGTCCTCCTCTCCCCTACCTTCCTCTGTTCTCTCTGTGAAATAAAAGCTAGTTACTTTGATTAAGAGTTATAGTTAATATAAGTGGTTGATACTATACTAGGAGCAACAGTGACAGAGAAAAATATACTATGTTCTCTAGACATACTAAAAATAATTAGGTTTTATTTGATATGTTATTTATGAGTAGCATGAACATTGTTTTAAAATTAGAAGAGATGCTTAGCCTTTCCTACGTTACATTTGTATAGGTAAAATACTACTAATATAAGTATTTTATAAATTATCTGTTTTATAGGAAGGTGGGGAAATAAAACTTCCCTGTATTTCTCAGTGCTTTTGCAAATGCCCTCGCCTCCTGAAACATGGATATGTACATGATACAAAGCTAGAGAATGTTGGCTTTCTTTCCTCTCACTTCCTCAGAAGTATTTTGATTTTCATATACGAGGAATTAGATCTATAAGCATTTATCTAGTTAATTGCTCTGATATGCAAATATATTCAACTTCCATTATGTCCCCTAGAGAACCAAATGGTGAGAGCTTAGACTAGATCCCTGTGTTAAATGCTAAGTGCCAGGAGCACTGAAACACATCAAAAGGAATGAAGCCAATAATTGGGAGACAGTTCTAGCTTCTTATAACTGGAGACATCCAGGGGTCATCTGGCTCTTATAAAGACTTATTTATTTTTCTAAAAACATTAGGGTGAAAATAGTTTCTTATCATGCTCAAAACATTAAAATTATTGTTTTCTTTTTTTTTTCATTTTGGGGGACTAAAAGGGGACAGCTATCAATTTAGTATAAAAACAGAAGAAAATCTTCTGTTCTTTTCCTTCATCATCAGGATGTAATACTCCCATCACATCACTTCTGGACTGAGGAATGATGCTGTAATATTACTTTAGCCATTGATCTGGTTGTATGAATAAAGAACTTTCCCTGACTATAACTTCATATGGTGTAACATCTCATGGTCTTCACCACTCTTGACAAAACATAAAATTTTCTAGAAATGTCCTGGTGTTCATAATCCTTCTGTTTAGCTTGGTTCTGGTGGTGGTTTGTAGATTATTAAACAATGCTACCAGATATAACATCAGTTATTATTTAAAATGTTTACTTGACTTCAACCTTATTTCTCTAATTTAAATTTAGCATCTTCTAAATCAGTTTGTTAAAATTAAGGAATACATATCTAATTTATCTATAAAGTTTTATAAAAATACTGATGTTTGGGTTCTACTCCAGACTCAGTGAATCACTTTATTTGAATTATTCCAATATTCTTTGCATTTTCTTGGTTTGCTTTTTATATATTTTTTGGTGTGGTCTTAGCATATGATACATATGGTGTCTCAGGATTATTTTGTTGTATATGAAAAAGTTTTTATCTCTATAAAAATTTTGTCAATTTTAACAAATCAGTTGTAACATTCACAGACTTATTTGAAAATAGGCTTAATCCTTGTCCTTAATGACATCTTGTTTAATTTTTTCAGATATGGCTATTTTTTTCTTATTTTGCATACTACATAGATAACCATTTCCTTGTCAGCTCTGTGATTCTTGTTATAAACCCTCACCATATCTTTCACACTTGAAAATTTTAGTAATAAATTAACCATGACTGTGTTAAGTATCTGTCATTTACATGTAGATTTTGGTTTACTGTGATGCTTGCCTAAAGGCCCTGCAATAACCTACAGGCCATAGTTCCTATCTTCATTAAAGAAAGACTGTCGGCTGGGTGAGGTGGCTCACGCCTGTAACCCCAGCACTCTGGGAGGCCGAAGCAGGTGGATCACTAGAGGTCAGCAGTTCGAGACCAGCCTGGCTGACATGGTGAAACCCCGTCTCTACTAAAATACAAAAATTAGCCTGGTGTGGTGGTGTGTGCCTGTAGTCCCAGCTACTCTGGAGGCTGAGGTGGGAGAATCACTTGAGCCTGGGAGGTGGATGTTGCAGTGAGCTGAGATCAGGCCACTGCACTCCAGCCTAGGCAACAGAGCGAGACTCCCAAAAAGAGAGAAAGAAAGAAAGAAAGAAAGAAAGAAAGAAAGAAAGAAAGAAAGAAGAAAGAAAGAAAGAAAGAAAGAAAGAAAGAAAGAAAGAAAGAAAGAAAAGGAAAGAAAGACTGTCTTAGAGCCTTGTGAGTAAGGCTCTAGTAAGTATTTTAAACCACGGATATGTCAAAAATATATTTTTGGCTACAGGCTTCTGATGTCATTGCTTAGACAACATTCAGTCCATACCACTGGCTGTCAGGATATCCAGAAACCTTTTTAAAGTTAATGCTAATCCAAGATACGGGAGAACAAGAATTAATTACATGAAATCTAATGAACTGATGAGGGGAATTTAATTATGTAATTTGGAATTGTGTTGACATTGTTTTAATATTTTATTTTGTGAATATATAAAGAAGTCATTTTTCTATCTTCTTTATCTCTAACAGATAATTGTTTAGTAGACTTCCTTTGAAAACTGAAATGAAACATTTAAAAATTATATCTGATTCTTACTGACATCCTACTATTCACAATTCAGAAAATTTCTATTGAATTTTGTTACTTTTTATGGCAATGGTTGTTCAATAGTAATCCATTCTCCTTTTTACTAGGATAAATGGGAAAGATAAGGCAATTAAAACTTTGTCCAGAACATCATGTTTGGCAATAATGATTATTTTACAAAGACGATAAACCCTTTCCAGAAAACTAAGGTGAACTTTATAGATTCTAAGCTCACCGAGCTGCATCAAAAACAGTGGCCCACTACCTGGCATACAGGGTTCTCAGCTTCACAGTTGATAAGAAAGATCACTTTCTGGTAGGTCGAAGATCATCAAGACATTGTAGAGACTTCAAAGAAGAGGTATTCATACACATCATGAACACTGAAGGTAAAATCTGGGGAAGGATTTATTGAATTTTGCTTCTTATTCTTCCAATAGAAAACAGTTATACTTTATAAAAGTCCAATCTGATATTCCTTATGAAAATTTTGAGTATAGCAAACATAGTAAGGCACATTAAAAATTAATGGTTTTGGTATACCTAGATAAATAACCAGGCTGTGATGGTCTCAATGCTTGTCTCCCCAAGAATTCCTATGTTGAAATTGTAACCCCCAAAGTGATATTAGAAGACAGAGACTTAAGGTGAATAGGTCATGGGGGCAGAGCTCTTTCAATTGGGATTAGTGCCCTTTATGAGAGGCACCAGTGAGCTGCCTTGCCCCTTCCTCCATGTAAGGACACTGTGAGAAAGCACCATTTATAAACTGGGAAATAAGGCTCACCAGGTGCCAAATCAGCCAACACCCTGATCTTGGACTTTCCAGCCTCCAAAACTGTGAGAAACAGATTTCTGTTCTTTATAAGCTACATAGTTTATGGCATTTTGTTATGGCACTTTGAATAGACTAAGACACAGAACATACATAATAAAACCCTCATTATTTTGTAATAAGAAATAATGTTTCTTTGAAGTTACTTTGATAGAAAGGACAAAATATGATAAGTAAAGTTGGAATAAATAAGATTGTGGAGTATCTCAAAAGAAAAGCTATGTATTGATAGATCTTAGCCTTTTGGGTTAGCTAATTATTTAGCTGCCTTTGAGCAATTTTGCAATTCTAGTGAGTTGTAGATTACTGATAACAATACAAAATAATTCTTGTTTATGCAAATGCAAATGAATTTTGTCCAGTGGGGCTTCAACTGACACCCCTCTCCCCACAGGAAGAAAGCCATCCATGTGCAAATTTATTTCAACATTCTTTTACTACTACATATAAAAGTATGCTTCTTTGATTTTTCCTTTATCTTGTTGTAACATCTTCCTGGCTCTGTAATTAATAATGAGTTAAATTTTTAACTCATGTACATTTTTTGAACATTATCATTATTCTGATGTTATTGCTTAGACAACATTCAGACTATATCACTCACTGTCAGGATATCTTGAAATCTGGATACATAAATCATAAGATATAGATTCTTTATCTCGCTCTTTCTCTTTAAACACAAACACACACACACACACACACACACACATTCAATTCTCGAGCATGTGAGGCTTCAGAAATTCTCCTATAAAAAACATTCTTACTAAAACTACTCTTGGAGGAAGTATTCAAATAAGAAAGGAAGCAAATCCAGGAAAATACTGAAGTAATATAGGAGTTAACAAATATATTGGCTTAACAATATATAAGGCTTAACAAACATACTGATAATATTCACTGTTACCTAAACAGCCAAATAAATAAAACCTGCCTCTGCCCTAAAAATCTAGATATAAAGAAAAGGAAAGCAAGTATTATTAGTTGTCTTTATTATGTATTAGAATCAAGGGCATATTGTTTAGCTATGTCAATAAAAACAAGTAGCAGTAGGCTTCTACAGGCTGATCTTTAAAATAGTTTTCTTGAGCAAATACATTCTGTCAAAGAATGTATCGTTTAAATTTAAAAATATATTTATTTCTAATGGGGTTAAAACTTTATTTAAAAATTTAATGTAAGGCAATAATCGCAAAACACGAGAAATGTGTTCTGTAATTTCAGTGGCTAATATGCAAGTTAATGAATGATTTATTTGTTTCTTACAATGCGAAGCTAAACATGTAAGAATAAAGTTTTTCAGAAAGTAGACTTGAAAACAATTCATGCATTCTTGAGAATTTTTTAATGTTTTTAATTTGTAACCTTGTGATGATTAAATAGTCAATCCATAGAAGCATTTTCTGTTTTAAAAATCTTTAAAAACTTGTCTCAATTTTTATGTTGCAGATTGCAACATAAAACTTAGTTCTTTCCGCCTTCCTGTATCCAAGGCTTGCCATGTAATTTTAGAGTTTCTTTCACTGAAGTGACAGAATTCTATGTCTCTGCCCTTGTTTCTAAGTTTGACCATATGACTAGCCTTAGCTAATGACATATTATTAGGTGTGATGCATCAAGTAGCTTTCAAATGGTCTACTGCATTTTAAACACTCTAGCGTGTGTGCCTCATCCACAAGATTTTGCCTAAACTAGCCTGATGGAGGCATAAGGAGGCAGAGTCATCCCAGTCTACAACATCCTAGATCAGCTGATCTGCAGCCAATCCCCCAATATATGTGAGATCAGAAGACTGTCCAATCAAATCCACCTTGATTTGTGAACGTGCAGACACTTGAGTTAAATTCATGTGTATTGTTCTAAGCCAATAAGTTTTAGGTTGGCTTTTACAGAGTATTAAAGGATTTGCATTAATGTAAAGGGCTAATGTAGCAGGACTTGATTGTTCAAACCTTGTGCATTCCAAAGAAAGTTTTGGCCCTTGACCTCCTCCTGGGAGATAGCATGTAAACCATTGGAATATCCTGCCTGATCCCATCTTTGTTCACCTGGGGCCTTGGGCCATGCCAGATAGTTTACACTAAAATGTGATTTATGGTGGGGGGATTGGGGTACACAGTACAAATTTGACCTCTGGAGGGGCTGGAGACTAAGTTACTAAGAATAGCCGTTGCAAGCTTTTCATGCCTACATGTCTGACACCCAATAAAAACTCCGGACACAAGCCTTCCATGGTTGGCAGTAATTAATATGTATTGTTGCTTAGCATTACTAGGAGAAGTTAAGGCCTATCTTAATTTCAATGGGAGGGGACAACTGAAAACTTATGTTTTTTTCTCTTGAATTCTGCCCTATATTTCTATTTCATTAGCTGATTTTAATCTTTATCTTTCTGCTATAATAAATTATATCTATGAGTATAACTGCTTTTCTTTGTTCTATGAGTTTTTCTAGTGAAATATCGAAACTGAGGGTGGTCTTTTGGGACCCCAGACAACACATAGCATATGATAGCAATAGACAGCTTGTGCCATGTATAAACTTGCCCACTGACACAGTAGTAATTTGTTTTGAACAGCATACAAATAGTACATGATTAGAAAAAAAAATCACTTATCAGATTATTTTATCAGAGTGGCTTGACCTTATACTGTACATGTTTTGGTTTCTTCTTTTCCTCCTCTAAAACTCTGACACAAATCTGTTCATCATTTTAGAACTGATGACCTGTGCTATCTATGTGGCTGTTTTTGTCTATTTTTCTTTTTCTCACCTAAGGGTAAAGAATGTTTCCTTTTTAAGGGAGTTTCTTATTAAAGAAGGTAGATACTGTGTTGTTTGGTGCATAGTATTTGTAAATATTATGACTTTTTTTGTACATTGTGACCTTTAGCATTAAAAGTTGTGCATTTATCCCATCAAAAACTTTTTTACAAATCCGAATGTTGCTATCCTTTTCCATAACAGGATCCAAACCACACATTTTTATTGCTTGAAATTGTTTTTACACTTTTGGGCATCCATTTATTTTTCACTCTTTGTTAAGTTTCATTTTTTAATCATCTGTCATCAGGCAAGGAAATATTTAAATATTAGCTTCTCTCTTTATCAATAAGTAAATGTAATATAGTGTATTATAATAATATCTGTTTTATTATTTCTGCAGATATAATCATCGTTTTTAAAAACAGAAATGTCTTAAAAAACAGATACTTTCTTTTTTTTTTTTTTTAGTGTTACTTCTAAATTTCTGGCTATCTCATTCCTAAGAGAAGAAACAACAAATGCGTAGCTCTGACACATTCTCTTTTACTTGACAAAATCATTTAACCTATGAATAGATTGGTTGAAAGTTATCGCTCAATATATTTCCAGTGAAAGTATTTGGGATTTTGCTCCTATCCTCCAGTCTGGCCTCATCATCCATTTTTAAGATACTAGCATTTTCTTGTTTGAAAACCTGGATTGCCTTGCCTGAGGCAGTTAATTGGCAATGAACCACCCATTTTTTCTCAATATTCACTCCATTCTCTCATTGCCTCGAGGCCTAGAACTAGAAGTCAGAGCCTATGTGACTGGAGGTAAAGTAAGAATTACAAGGTATGTCTGGAGAGAGTGAATAAAATAAATATGTTTCATGATCTTGAAGATATATTTTACAGGGATATAGATAAACAGTTATTTGGTGTAATAAAGCATAGTTTACTCTTTATTATTATTTTTTTCTAGAATGTCAGTAGGCATCTGATTTGAATGATTACAATGGAAAGTATAGGTGCTGCAAAGGTCTCCAGATTCCAAGGAGTTCAAAGGCCCAGACCTCTTTGTAAGATAGCCTAGTTTCAACTAAAGAAGAACCCTGGCACTATTGTCATAAGTATATAATGTATATCTTTCTTATAGACTTCCTTAAAGGGACTTGGCAAAGGAATACCAGTTAACTCTGCACTGGGGAAATACTGATGCTCTTGGGGCATTATTACACACTGGCTCTGGGTTGACCCTGGGTGGCCCATAAGTCAGTATACAGCCCAATGAACATTTGGTGGTCCATGGAGTTTTACTTTAAAGTTCTTATGATAAGAGTGGCTTCATTAGATTCACACATTAACTCTGTGATTATCACCTCATTCCTAGTTCAGGCCATGTACGACAATAATTATAATCCCCAGCACCCTGAGTATTTTTTTTTCTTGTTTTTGTTAGAAACAGACAATTTTAAAACCCTGGTCCCGAACTTTCCTTTCAAAAGAGTAAAGGCAAATCTGTATTGTTTTTAATATGTGAGGATGATGATATCAACTATAGTCCTGATTAGCTGGAAATAGTAAGGATTATCTTAAACATTGTCAAACAGTAACTCTAGTTGTACCTGCTACTCCAGTTTTGGTAACTTCTTGGAGCAAATTATTATGTAGCTTTTGATTTGGTGATTGAATTTTTTTCCATATAAATAAACAAGGATGTCCAGAAGTAGCTCATATTCATTGGGAGGAAAAGCAGTAGATCTTCATAATGTTAATTTAGTGTTATATCAACTATTCTACTTTCTGTCAAAATATGGTATACAGAGTTACTGACTGCCTATATATACTTTTAAATGTCACTCTTGTCTACTACATTAATGACATTATACTATTTTGATGTGGTGAGAAGAAGGTGACATGCAGGCTAGATACTTTACTAAAACATGAATTTGCCCAAAGATAAAAGGTGAAACCTCAAAATTTAAAACTTTTCTACAACACTAGAATTTCATCTAGTGTTCAAGAGCAGTACTTCTCAAACCTAAACATGCATGCATACAAATCATTTAGGGATTTTCTTGCAAGGCATACTGTGATTTATTATGTCTGGGGAAGGGCTTGCTTTTTTACATTATTCACAAGCTACCAGGTAATACTGATGCATTTTTGAGGGAACCACACTTTAAAGAGGAAGGGGCTAAGGTTCTATATTTAAAAACAAGTTGCTGCATCTTCCATCACTTACCAATTAGAAAGAGGCATAATCAATGCTATGTAAGCTTGTTTGGATTTTAGAAGGAAAATGTATACTATTTAGGTGGCCTTCAAACCATATGTCAAGTAACTTACGTGGTTTCTAAGTTCCAAGGCTTCCTAAAAAAGTTTAGTTTTAGTTGCAGCAGAATGAAGCTGCAATGCATGCTTTCCTGTCACTGAAGCCTTAGGCACAGCATCTTTAATGGTGTTCCAGGAGTCTCTGGTGAATACAAAGTAGGGACCTCTGGAAATGAATTCCCAAGAAGAGAATCATAGCACATACCATGGGAGTTTTCAAACAATGACTTCTTTTGTTGTTAAATAACCTTTAGAAAATTATTAATAGCTTAGGTATCATGCCTGGCCTCTGTAGAGAATTTATACTTCAATTGCAACTCCAAATAATGTTTGATCAAAGCAGGCTCTTAGGAAGTGTTTTCTTTTTCCACAAAGTTGGGTATGAGTAGCAACTCTATATTATGAAATAGAAGTGAGATTTCACACAAGTAGGACTTAAGGAAGTTGTATGAGCAGATGACTCAGACTCTCACAACACCTACTATAGGTATGTAGCTGCTCTTGCCTTTACCAGGCTTAGAACCTCACTAACAGTTCATTATCAACAGTTGAAAGAGGAACAGAATATTTCACAGGTCAGTATGAAGTTCTGTCATTGGGCATAAGTGGGCTCCTTCTGCCGTTCAGTCCCTCTAGTGGCTAGCCTTAAAAGACAACGGTGAAAGGAAATACTTCTTTGGGCAGAATTTTGGCAGGATGCCTGGCTGTGCGTTTTTTATGGAAAGAGAAATGATAAGAGTTTAAGATTTATGCTAAATCATGTGCAAAGCCTATTGGTTTGGCTAGTTGGTAAGAGGCTAGAAAGAAAATGATTGATTGTAGGATTCAACAAGAAGGTATAATAAAAGAGTATGTGGTTACTTACATTTCTTCATTGCAGATAAATCTATCGATAATCAGGGGAGATAATACTCATTCTTTGCAAGTTAGTCTTCTTTTCTTTTTTTAAATCAACCTTTCAGGTGCTTATACAATGGGCCCATGTACAAAGCGGGCATGGTAGCAGAATTTGAGGGTATACATAAGCTCGACAAACAAAATTTGGCCTTATCAGTAGCTTATTGCCACTGTTAAATACCAGAGTTGCAAACAGCAGAAACTAAGTCTGTGCTCCTATATGGCACCATTGCCCAGTGAGGATCACTTACCCAGCTTGTGGCAGATTGATTATATTGAGTTATTTATTTTATTTTATTTTTTTTTGAAACGGAGTCTCGCTCTGTCGCCCAGGCTGGAGTGCAGTGGCGCAATCTCCGCTCTCTCCAAGCTCCGCCTCCTGGGATCAAGCCATTCTCCTGCCTCAGCCTCCCGAGTAGCTGGGACTTCAGGCGCCTGCCACCGCGCCCGGCTAATTTTTTTTGTATTTTTTAGTAGAGATGGTGTTTCACTGTGTTAGCCAGGATGGTCTTGATCTCCTGACCTCGTGATCTGGCCACCTCGGCCTCCCAAAGTGCTGAGATTACAGGTGTGAGCCACCACGCCCGGCCTATATTGAATTATTTCTATTGGATATCTTCTATCATGGAAGAACTGACAATTTGTCCTCCCTGCTATAGATATCTGTTCTAATAAGAACTTTTATGCCCTTATGGCAAGGATTCTGCTAACATTATCGTCTATGACCTTATTGAATACTTTGCTCACTGTTATGATATTCTGTACATGTTTCCAAAGAACAGATTTTATAACAAAATAAGTGTAGCAATGAACTCATGCTACAAAAATTCACTAGCCAAGCAACATTTCTCAACATTCATTTAAGTCATACTTGGGGTGCATGGAAGTGAAAAAACTTTTTAAAACTAAAAAATAAGCAATCATGCAGAGGGATTAGAATGAGCAAATACCAAAAGGAACAGAAGATTAGCTTTTTTCTTTTTAAATTTATTTTCTAAATATATACATATTTGTAATCAGTCCATTGGTATTTTATTCTCAAGTTATCAATATTATAAAATATTTTTCAGGATAACTACTGTTTTTTTTTTTTAGGTTAATTTTAGGTAAAATTTACTTCAATTGATTTCTCAAGTAAATTGGACCAGGGCAGTGATAGTAATTACAAGGCAAAAAGCAAAACATATCTGTAAACAGATCAGTAAGCTTGAGTTCTCATAATTACTGAGAGTATAGATGTTTATATTAAAGTGTAGTTTGTTATGTATATTATTTTATATCTGTGAACGTCACTTTAGGATTCAACTGAGAAGATAGTGAGTTAAGTTATATCATTTATATATCTTTAAACAAATTTATATAATGCTCACTTGTACTAGGATTTTGCTCACTGTTGGGTATATAAATTAATACAAATTATTAAGCTCAAATTTATCACTTTCATTTTGTTTCCTAGTTGTCACTCTTCTCAAATGTTGTCCACTCACTACTATTGTCAGTATTTTCTAAAGTAAAAATCTGTGCCACAATAACCACAGACAGCACATGAAACTGATTTAAGAAAACAATATAGCTGATTTACAATGAAAAAATTGGAGACCTAATATTCATAGGACTCTCACTATTGTTATCTTTATGCAATTTATTAAGATACTTTCCATTAAGGATTTGTAAAATGTATTGTTTTACATTATAGTTATCCTGTTTACCTCCTTCTTATTGTGTCAGTCTATTCAAGGTTTTTCCCTAAGCCGAGTTCTCACTTTATTGGGGTTGCTTACTTTTTATCATTTTTTGCCTGCTTTTTCACTACATATAAGTGGCATTTGAGCTTCTTTGCTATCAAATTTTGACAGGTGATTTATTTTTGAGAACCAGAAATATTCTTCAGCTTCTTTTGAAATTGACTTTGTTCATTATGCTTGCTAATCAGCTCAACCTTAGATTTGACGTCCTCAACCATTACAGTTATCTCCAAAAAATGTAGAACTCAGAATTAAAATTTTTTTTAAAAAGGAGGAAAAAAATGAGTGAAACCACCCTCCTTTATGATCTCATTATACTCTCTTCTTTGCCAAGATGGTTGCCAATCTTGCAAATTATTCTACTTTTCTTTTTTTTTCTTTTCTTTCCTATGCATTATGATCACAAGTAATATAAAAAGGCATTCTCAATTTACTTTGTCGGCTAATAGCCGCAGAGCCTTTCCTGAGAGATTTCATTTTGCTTTCCTCTCTAGTTTCCTTAGTCAGCAGGTAGTATTTCTTTTCATTGTTACAATTCTACTCTCTATCCTTGATAGATTAAATGTTCTTTTTGTGTCATAGTCTACAGCTAATGTGAGCTTCACCTCCGTAGTTCCTCATGCTGTTTTACCCTTTACATCTGTAAACCCTTTTTTGTAGCACAACCTTTGCAGCTCTTTGAAGTCTTCTCATTTTGTGGCTCACTAACTCAGGTCATGAAGCTGCCATGGTGGGGTGGAAGGAGGGTTTCTCACTGCAGTTTGGACCTTTCTTTGAGGATACACTTTTTATCTTTTTTCTAGATGTACTAATTGGAGATCTAGAGTGGAATATAGAAAAAAGATGTTGGTGTCTAAATTAAAGATTTACTAAATGCACTGAAATAATTATTTACCTAACACATATTTAATGCCTGATAACTATCTTGTTGATGAATAATTATATTTTAAATATTTCAATGCTAGTAGCTAAAAGATAAGATAATTTAGAGTAAGGAAGAGAAAGATACATGCTTTATATGAATCTTTAACCTGTTTGAGGACTGACAATCTTCATCAAAATGGAGATGAACTGATTCAGTGAATACTACATCTATCTGCCCTCTGTAAGATAGTAATGTATCAAATCATTGATGAGACCATAAAACTCATACACATTGAAAAACTTGTTAGTCTACTCATGATATACAAATTTGTAAATGCCTATTGATATTTCTACAAGTTCAATTGAACTCTATGCTTGTGTAGAAAACTTTAACTGCTGGAAACACAACTAAACATAAAAATATTATTTAAAAATTCTAATTTTTATGTATCTGCTTACAATAATTTATATTACCACCTCTTCTTCAAATGTTATTCTACCATTTTGTGTATAGATATATATAGAAGTTAAATATAGATGCATGCATTCTTTCAAGTAATTTCCAGCTATTGCAGTTATTGATTTTCTTCTTCATTTTAAAAAGATACAATGCAAACCTCCAGCTTCTTGTAGTTTTCAATTTTTCCTCTGCAAGGGAATGTATTACCTTCCAACATCCTGCCACCCCAAAATACTAAAATATATTTTGTAACACTTTTCTCCATTGAACTCGAAACTCATATATTTAACTGCATATTTTACATTTTTATCTTGGCATTCAAAAGACTTTTGAAGCTTAACAGATTCAAACAGAACTCTTGATTTTTTTCCCTAACAATAAATTCTCCTTTAATTTTTTTCTATATGAGTAATTAGCATCACCATATACTATATTACTCAGAACAAATATTCTGTACATTCTACCTTCAAATCATGAGCTATCCTTGCTGGCTGTGTTTCTAAGTGTAATTAAAATAAGTATATTGTCTATTTCCTACCTGCCCAAAATATCTACATAATTTACATGAACTATTATAATATTATATAGACGAGACCTAACTAGTCTATTTTGCTTCCTATTGGCTTCCCTGTAATCCACTCTTTTTAAAGCAGCCAGGGTGTATTCTAAAAATTAAATCACACACGAAGTAGTCTGTTTAAAACCTACCAATGATTTTCCATTGCAAGTAGGAAAACATAATTGTATTGTGGTCCGATAGATCCTAAACAATTTAGAATCAGTCCACCTGTATCATTTTATTTTCCTTCAGTCTCTTGAATTCTCTATACTGTGCATACTCATAGTAGCTTTCCTCTGTGATTAGAACATGCCAAGTTTTTCCTCCACTTCAGTACTCTAGATTTGAACCATGATACAGAATCCATGATCTGTGTATTAAACTAATCTTTTGAAAGAGCAAGTCTTGGAAAATACATGCTCAAAACCTTCCTTACATCAGATAGTCAGTTGTATGGTTCTATAATAGTTGAATTATCTGTCAAAGAGAATAATTAAGTTCAGTATTTCATGAATATAAAATTCTGTTAAAAAAGGCAGATATTAAAACACATTTTAGAAACTACTACACACCAGACGCTTTGTTAGGTGATTTACTTCACCTCAATTAAAATACAAAATTCTCTCATGTTAGATCTGTCAGAACTACATATTTGGATTACACTATGAATACTTTTAGTTTTGGGCTTTGGGAGAGGCTTTGTAAAATCTGAGCATCTAAACTATGAATACATAGACCTATAGTCCCATAGAAGCTATATTCCTGTTAGTAAGTAAGGCTTGATACTCCCTAAGGAAACTAGCCTACCAATAGCTACAATTCTACAATAGAACAGGGGATCTTAACTATTTGGGGTTGCACACCTTGTTGCGTATCCAGTGGGGTTAAGGAAATTAACTTTCCACAGTGCACCTAATTGGCATTTTCCCCACATCATTTCAGAATATTGTGGACTGCCTAAAGTTTGTCCCATGGGTCATAGGATAAAAACAAAGAAACAAACAAACAAAACAAAAACGTGAAAACCCTGCTACAGAGATTGACACTTTGCTGGATCACTTCTCTAAGATCATTAATTACCCTCAGCTTTACATTAATAAACATTTACAAGTTGTAGCATTAACATTTTTATTTTTTAAGGACCACGCCATTGGAAAGTCATTGCTGAAGTAATACTGCAAATGTTCATCTCTAAGAATATTTTCTAAAATTCTACTTGAGAAAAGGTTTTCTGCTTAATTCTTAGGTAAGACATAGTCCAGTTACCACTATTTAATCTCCTAACAATGTTTTCTCCTCCATGAGAAACACTTTTTGATAAAAAATGCTTCCATGGAACAAATAGTTAACAAAAGTTCACGTGCTTTATTTTCCTTTATTTTGAAGACTTCGTTTAAGAGTGAATCCTTGAGTTTGTTTAACCCTTACTTGACACACAAACAACATCATTAGCACAATACCTATATATATCTTAGAACTGTTTTTTAACTAAATGTGATATCATTCTCACATTTCTTAATTCTTTCGATTGAATGATTGGGTTTTGAATATAATTTCTAATAAATTCTGTGTTAATATATGTCCAAGAAAACACACACTTCCTTCCCCATGTCTCACAAAAACTTTGATCATTTCACATTATTTTCTAACATGTTCCAGCTCTGTTGCTTTCTCCGTTCTTGGAACTAAATATCTACTCTGAGCAGATGGCGTATTGGTGAAATCTCAATACATAAGTTTCTTTTCGTAACAGTTTTAATATCCTCATCTGATACAATATCTGACTTATCTCTGAGTTAGTTTCCATTTACTGCTTTATATCCAGGCTATGGATCTATGTACGTGCTTCCTTATATGTCTAATAGTTGTGTTATTTTAGGCTGGATATTTTTCAGAGTCTTAATTATGCTTTTTTTTTTTTTTTTTTTTTTTTTAAGTGTAGTATTTTGTTCCGGCACAAATTCCTATTCTGGCATCTCAGCTTTATTCTACGAAGGCATTAGTGTAAACTTTACTTGGTCTTAATGAGAGTAACCCATAATTTTAGCCTAGAGTGGCCCTATTTCTAAGACACGGCCTTACAGAGATTCACGTAAATGCCCAGGGTGTTCAGCAAGATTTTCTCTACTTTAATGACTTTAACACACTGCCACCTTTGGAAAAAAACCCTAGAGTCTAGCCCTATGGATGTATTGTTTAGTATTTGCCTAATGACTCAAGGAGACCACTAGGTACATTTCTAGGTCACATTCTCTGATCAATTCTCTCACTTCTGGCACTCTGGCCTGCAAATTTCAAACACTTCATTAGACTCAACCTTCAGTTTCTGCTTCTTCTGCCCAGCTAGACCCTTGTTCTCAGTTTGAGTGGCATTTACCTTTGCTTGTAAAGGTCTGGAAATTGTTGCAAATATCATGTGGATGTGGCGTTTACTTGCATTTCTTTTATCTCAAGAACCATATACCTGCACTGCAAGATTTTCAATTCCTGAAATTATTTGTTTCATATATTGCTCAGGTTTATAATCGTTGTCAGTGAGAGAGTAAGTTGGTACCCTGTATGTGGAAGAAATTTTTTTTTTTTGAGAATGGAAATTAAAATGATTAATTATTAAATAATAGACACTTTTGGCATATTATTTCATTTAACATTCACACAGAAATTTTGAGATAAGAATATGCTCATTTTACATGAGTGGAATCTGAAGTCCAGAAAGGTTAAGTAAAATTCAAGAATAATTGTTTAGAAATGGTAGAGTCAGAATTAGAATACGGGTATGCCCAGTCCTAAAAGGCCCATGTGCTTGTTAACACTGCTTCTCACTACCCCTTTGTCATGCTTTGCTTTCCAAACATGGCCACTCTATCATACAATGAACTGTCTTTAATTTTCAACAATATTTTTAACATCTTAGCTTCTCTGACTCTACTCAATTATTTCCATCATAATCACAAATGAGCAATAGTACAGATATCAACAATAGCAATAATAACTCAGTAAAAAGGCAAACATTTACCAAGTATTTACTATATTCTGGGCACCATTCAAATCCAGTAATATAATTTTTAAAATAACTTTATATTTTCACTACATTTTAATAGAATCGAGGCATTGAAAGTAAAATGATTTCTCTAATATTCCATAATAAGTTCAAAAAGGATTTTAACATCAGTTTTACTTTGAGATTCTAATTAAATCTAATTATGAGCATTAATTGAGAATGACAAAAGGAATAGAATACAAGATAAATAAAAATTATCAAAGTAATTCCAAATTATAAAAAATAGTACAAAGAAAAGTAGTGATATACTTATTTTTGTATACTGCTGATAAATATGTCTAATTATATAATGAGAATTAACATAATGATTTTAGATGATAAAACAATTCTTTCTATTTATAGATGTGGAAACTGATTTCTCAAATAATTCAATAAGTCACTTAATGGAAAACATCAGTTTTAACAAGAATGTGTGCTAAAATTAAATTTAATATCAACTCTCAGTTGTGTCTTTCTACTATACCATGCTCCATTTTAATATATAGATATTTATAGATATTTTCTTTGTGTTTTTTTCCCCTTTTTATTCGGCACTTACTATGTACTGACTAACATAATAAATAGTTAACATTCTCATTTTATCCCCACAGAAACCCTAGAGCAGATATTTTTATGGCCATTTATCCAGTTAGAGAAACAGAATCACAGTAAAGCTTAGTAATGTGTCCAAGGCCAGTAGAATTAAGACCCCAGGGCCCTTGGTTTTAATGATGATGCCATACTGTCTCTTCTTGAATAAAATGATTTTTTTGACAGAAGAGTTTTAATTTAATTTATTATCATCAATTATTTTTAATTGGCTCTTAGGTAAATATCAAAAATTTATTATTTTACAAGTGACCTGGCTTTCATCTCCGTTTGCAACTCTCTCTATTCATCCTTGTATTCCCCATTTCTCTTCTTCTTTCTTTCCTTCATTTTTCTCTTCTCCTTCTACTGTTCTTCCTCCTCTCTCTCCTTTTTCTTTCTTCTTTTTGTTTTCTTCTTTCTTCTTATCCTTCACTTTCTACTTTCTCTTCTTCTGAAAACTGAAATTTGGTCCATGTCTTTACTGGAATCAGTAGTCTGAGAAGTTTCTGCATAATGCATTTTCTATTCATAATTTACATATAAAAATATTAAGAGTTTTTAAAGCACATTATGGAATGCAGCTGTATCATTTACTGGAAACAGAAAAAATAACATTTTGACTCTTATCTCAAAAATAGAGCAACATGACAGCATAGTTACTCTTGTAAATAAAACTATTTTTTCTCCTCGGGTACATACAAGAGGAGTTTCCTTTATTGGCTTTCAATATGGAATGGAGAAATTTCCAAATTATGTATAATTTCAATATGTTTGGTAGAAAATGTAAAACTAATTTTCCAGGAAAAATTATGCTGACTTCAATTTGATTTAGATACATTAATTGAATAACTACTACATACAAAATAACTGTCATAGATGGAATAAATGATGTAAGGTTCTTTGCTCTTAAATGTTGTAAATTATTTGAAATAAATTTAACTTAAAGCAGTCTTTATTTTCTTATTAACAGAATGTCTGGGTTTAAACTGAGTATTCAGCTTTGAAACTGAACATTGCTATGTCTTCCTTCTCAGCATTTTGCTAAATTTAGATTCTTTTTTCTCAAAATGGCACTGCAATTCATTAATTCCCAATATTGGTTAATAAACATTCCTTATATATTAGATTCATAATAAAAATTAGTTTAGGGAGGATGAGGAAGAAAACAGATATTCTTTCAAAATTGAATAAGAAATGCAGATTCTCCGTCTTTAGGTTATTTCTATGTATAATCATATATTTTATATAATGCATATCTATCCATATATCTATAAAATTTAGCCACTCAAATATGTAATGTGTAAATCTTTGACACTGATACATATTTATAAAAGCACTTTTAGTGCTTAATGAGATTTTCATGTTGGTTTATATTTCAACATGCTGATATTGAAATGCAGGTTTTTAAATATTTTTAAACAGTCAATGCATAGAAAGGTATGAGGAAAACAATAGCGATCACGTATGACAATACAGTTTATCAAAGAAAGTCGATGTGTAAACTTGTCATGTCGGGTATTAGAGCAGCATTGCACATTGTGCCAGGCAAAGAAATTAGTTTGAAAGGAAAAATAAAAATGTTAGAAATTTGCTTGAATTTTTGGCACCTGCTTGTGTCCTGGTGGGCTCCAAATGGAGCCCCTTATTGTTTTTCTTTAATCCATCTTCGAGCTGACAGAGGTGCAAGTTGCAAGTCACAGCTTGCATACCGTGCCTTAGGATGACAAAGCTCAATAGAAACAATTATTCCAAAGCCCATATCTCATCCATTATTAAACCTATGAAAAGAGTTTTAATTTCCTGTGCAATTACATAGTGAAATGTCATCCTCTGGATGAAAAAGGATTAATTGCTTTTGATAAAATACTGTGTATTTTTATTTGACTTTTTGGACATCCATTTAATGCAGTAATATCATTTCAATCTGATGTGCTTCATATCATAGAGAATTATTGTAATTTTGCATAGGTAATGCTGTTTAATTATTTTCTTTTCTCATAAAGAAGGAAGAATAAAATATTAATATTTCTTGGCTCAAGAGCACAAGCAGCCACACTTTATTTTTCAAATCAAGTTGGAAACTCTTTTACAAATGAGCAGTAGCAAAATATGATTAATATATTTTGCAAGAGATTCGTAAGATTACATCAGATAAAATTTATGTGTCATGTGTAGGCACAAATTACAATTTCTATCATTTGTATTTGTTTTCCACTTACCAATGATTATTAAGTAATCCATAAAACAACGACTAATCACTTTCTTCCTGTCACAAATGTGAGTTCAATGTATTCTCCTATAAAGACTAAAATATGGCAAAGGAATCTACAAGAAAATAAACTGTCCAAATACTATGAGACTTACTCTTTATGGTGACAGACCAGGAAGTCCCCATTGGAGTGAGACTAGCATTTGAGAAATAAGGAACTGGAAAGCCACCTTCACATTTTCACCAATTGCATCCAGCCCATTAAATGCTTGGGTGCTATGAATTTAATTATTCTTTTGCATTTCTGAAAATAGTTGGAATAGACATTCAATAGAAAATGAATATTTTAGCAATTTCACCTTCCTACAAAGAAAATATAATTTTATATTTGATAGTATTCATAATACAAATAGCTATTATAGTCACTCATATTAAATAGCAAAGAATAAAATGTGGAATAATATGTGCAGTATTTTCTGAAAAATTATAATACAAGAAAAAAACGGCATTCTTTATTTACAGCAGTTTAATGTGATTGCCAGTTTGGACCCTGGCAAATGTATTTTAGGTCAGGAATGAGTTTGATTGGCACATATGCTTTGGAAAGCTTATATAGTTCCTCATCCATCAAAAACTAATATGGGAAATTGTAAGTCTTAAAATCAGTACATTTATGTTTTTTTTCCAGAATTACAAATCAAGTAGTCATTTTATATCCAATGTGTTTTTCTCTTTTGCTGATTTGTAAAGAAGAAAGCTGGAAATGAGATAAACAGTAGAAGATTGCCTTTTCAGAGGTGAAAAGGAAGAGTGTTGCAGAGAAAGCATATTAAGAACCAGAAATAAAATTTCCATATTCACTTGTAATTTTAAAATACCTATTTAAGTAAAATGTAAAAAAAAAATTGTACTTTGCACATATCAGTCATTATTTGTCAATAATAAAGTACTGGTCATTTTCCTGTTGCTATAATTTAAGGTAATGTTGATAAGCCTCTATCTATCCTGAAAATGTGAATTAAAAAATTGGTTATTCAATTTGGTGTTTATGTAAGTGTAATCTTTTAATTCACAGTATAAATGGAAAAATGTAAACTTGTACAACTTTCAAATATTACATTAATTTTCCATATTATATATAGATTTTAATAAATATGCGTACATGAATTGATGGACTGCTGTACAGATATCTGAGGTCATTTTAATACAAAATTGAAAAGCTTTTGATCTTAAAGTATACATATTTTAAGGATGACATTTGATCTGAGTACAAAAAGTAAAACACGTATTGAAACTCCTTATGCATTTCTAAGACATTCATATAACAGACATGTGGCTTTGATTATTGAATTTTACTTAAAACCTTCCCATTAATCTATAGTTTCTTAATTTAAAAAGTGACTAGATCAATACAATAAACATATGAAGGCTTATCACACAATTGCTACTTAATTTTATATTTCATGACCAGCATTTTGCTTGACCCAGAGTACATCTCTCTATAAACATTAATAAATGAAAGCATGAAAGAGAGCACAGAGATAATACCTGAAAAGATTTAAATGCTATAATGCAAACTATTTTTTCTGTACCCTAAAAACATTGTGCATGAAAATTCAGATTTTCCATTATAATTCAGCATTCTTGAAGTTTGAACAATCATTGAATCAATTCTGACTTCTTAAATGTTAAACATTCTTTTAAGCATATGATTAAAATTGCTTTTTTCAAGGACGATGAAAACTTCCATCTTGCCAAATCTGGTTTTTAATCTTCTTTCCTCAACGTAATCCATATATTGGCTTGATTCTCAATATTCATGACTTTTCCAACTATAATTTTTTAGTAGGTAATCCAATGATTTAAATATGATTTTTATACTGATGGCTTCAAATTTTCCATCATAGTCTTTTCCTTTCTTCTGAGATCCTGCTTCTGTGTCCAGCTCTCTACTCAGCATCACCACTTGAGTATATACATCTCAAAGTCAGTATGTCAAAAGGAACTCACAATCACAACTGTATCAAATTTTCTTCTGCCTTGGTGTTCCTCATCCCAGTAAATCTCAGCCTCATAACTGTATCATTACTGCTGCATATTGAAGACATACTTGATTTCTCCAATACACTATATCCAATCCTTCAGCAATTTTCATGTTTCTAGTTTCAAAGCATATACCAACATGAACTCATCCCATTAGCTTAATTATTCTAACATCTACTCAACTCACCAACATCTCTTGCCTGTATTTTGATAGTAAAATTTATTTGGTCTCTACATCCATGCTTTCCAGTTTATAGTCATCTCTTCATTCACACAGTAGTCAAAATAATATTTAAAAAAAAGTTGGAACACAATATCCTTTTGCCATAGTACATTCCATCTGATGCTCCTTATATTTATAATAAAATCTAGACCCTCCTCTAAGGGTCCACAAGATATCACATGATCAAGTGCTGTCATCTTTCCACTTTCCTGTCTACCATTGTTCCTTTCCTCTACTAACTACAGAAAAACAACACATAATATTTTGGTGTCGTTTCCTAATTCCAAATTTGTTCTTGACTTAGGATCTCTATATCAACTGTTTCCTCTGCTTTTACATTATTTTTTGGAATGTGTGCATGGCTCATTCTTTCTCAACATTCAGATCATTCCTTCATAACATTCAGGTCTTGGCTCAAATGTCACATCCTCAGAAAACACTACTCTAAATATCTTTTCAAAAACAGGTTCTCTCTCCAGTCTCTTTTCTAATAGAACACTTACCATAATCTAAAATTATCTTTGTTTTTGTTCTGTCTTCTACCAGTTCCAGTAACAAGTGACTCTTATTAGGTAACACACTTTGTTCACTACTCTATTTCAGAGAACATACGTGATATATTATAGTAGCCAAAACACAGTCATTAAATGAGAATGAATGAACTTTCTACACTTTGTACTCCTGACATTAAATAATTCTTTCACTTTTGAAATGTCCCCAAACTGGCTCACATGTCCCCTTTCAGCTGCCCAAGTACTTTCAAATATACCTGAGAACCAATTAGGAAGTCTCATTCACTTCTAAAATGTCTACCTAATAGGAAGGTTTCCAAACGAAAATTGTTTCAGTATTTTTTCTTTTTACTCTCTAGAGTATACTCTCCTTTCAAACTCTTTTAACTCCTGCTGAAACTTAAGTGATTGCACATAAATTTCCTTGTTTTACATTTACAAATAAATGGGTTTGTTAATTTTATCTCAGACTTAGTTTTGTATTTGACACTACTGAAGAGAGATTTAGGAGAAGCTGTTGGTCTTCTAAACATAACAGCATAGAAATACTTGATATTCATTCCTTACACTAATAACAACATTACATTTTTCAGCCTGAGAAATGGGAAGGTGTCACAGTGTGAATGAATTGAACTTAATGCACTGATAACTTCAGTCTCCAAAGGTAAGGAATTCCTGAAAATTGTTTTAAAGTATATACAAAATGAACGTATAACTTAATCTAGATATAAGTAGCACTGTTCATATGTTGATTTCACTAAAATTGCCCTCTCAACAAACTCATTTTTACTAAATCCAGTTCATATATGTTTCTGAATCCTATTAGAGCCTCTGCAACATGATGTTGCCTGCTTTCCTAAACAAGTCTTATCTTAGATTTGCTAACGTTATAAATGGTCCTGGATTTCTTACCAAATTTCTGGAAGATGATTGAGACTTTCATGTTTGTGTTGCTTCTCTGTCTCTCCAGGTCTCTAACATTAGCAAGGTATTCCCAGGCCATAAGGGTCTGTATGTAAAAATAAAATCACAGCAATATAGCTGCATTAGTATTCCTGGCTAACAAACTCTATCAATCAATTAAGGGACTCCAGTTTAAAGTAGTTTATGCAAAGAGAAAATAAGTAAATTGGCTTATATGAATGAAAAGTCTGATGGTTATATTGGAAACAGATTCAGGTGGATCTAGATATTCATACATCATTAGGATATTGCCATTTTGACTATATTTCTATTCATCTTTTAGTTTTGTCTCCCCGGTGTGTTTTTTATTTTCATTCTCAGTGTGTTACTCTTGATGAAAAAATGGATTCTAGTAGTTTCAAGCATACAAGGGCTTATAAGTTCTCAGAATTCATATAAATTCTTTAAAAATGTTTAATATTGCTACTTGGCACAGGTATTCATCCAATCTTTGATCAGTCATTAAATTAAGGGAAATGTGTGTTCAGGGATGTCATTGATTGACCAGGCTGACTCTGTCATTGTACCCATTTCTAGTTCTTTGGAAAGTAAAAGATAGTTGAGAGGAGAGAGAGAAAGAGAAAAAGAGCTGGGGGCGGAGGGGGAAAGGGAAACTCAGCAGGTAGAAAATGAAAAACAATATAATTCTTGACAGCCAAAAGAATAGTTTTATAATAAATTCAATCTGTTTTGATTGCTCAGCATTTATTCACAGCTTTATCATAATCGTTTTTTGAATTCTGCCTACTAAAATGTCACTATCCCAAATGAAATATGCACAAATACGCAGTTTTATGTGTGTAGGGCAACCCAAAGACTTACCTAATCACTATACCTAGCTTGAAGCCCAGGATTTGGAGATGTTATTCAGGCTTGGATATAGCCTCTTATTATTCTACTACCTATCCTAAGTGGTACATTATACGTCTACCAAAAACACTCTCTATGTAATGCTACAGGGAGTATAATTACTGAAAAGTACCACATCTATTTCAGAGATAGAGTAATAAACATTAGCCTTTTAACAAAAACAACAACAAAAGAAACAAATACAAAACTCCAAGGAATTCTAATATGGCAGTGCAGGGAGTTAATTGCTAAGTCAATCTATGTTCTTTGAGCTTTTTCCTGAGAGATTATTTTTGTTCAAGGCCAGTTGTGCAATGGCTATTGAGAGAATTTTTCTTTAGCCTATGAATTGTCTCAAGCACTTGCAAAGGTTAACCTAAATGTATTAATTTAGAACTGTGACAATAGACCTCCTTTAAGCTGAAGTCTACCAACATTTCTTTGGACTAAGAGCATCAAATATTTATTTTAATATCATGACTTTTGAAATTAGACCTTGCTCTTGAAGATTCTAAGTCTGGCTAGCAGGCTTCAGGGCTAGCCTCCAGTTAGCTTCTGCCTAGGGGAAGAATGGCATGGGTTATGAGGGAGTGTCAGAGCCCACTTCCCTGAGCTGATTCACTAGGGCGGTGTGTGGGGAGACATGTATAATTTATCACTTTTGCCAGAGGGATGGACTTTGTGTTCTGGTTTCCTCTTTAGCTAGGCTTCTTGCCCCTCTACCTCTTTTTATGCTGACCTTATATTTGAGCAAAGAAGGTGGCTTTTACACATTTTCAAGGGACAGGATTATCCAATGACTCCTTCCTGGTATGTGGTTTTCTACCAATTAGGGCCTTACCTTGCAGGGCTAATTTTTTTTTTTTTTCGACTGAGACTTAAGCCATGTTTGTAGGGTGACCATAAGCAGTAGCCTAGAAAATTCAACATCCTTATATTTTCAATCAATTCACTTGTTCAATATGCTTGTTTTTTGAGTTCCTAAATACAAAAATATTCTTCCTAACAAGGTGCTTTGCCATCCCAGAATACAGGTTGCCATCCTGTGAAGTAAGGGTTGGGTTATAATCACTATGCTTCAATCCCACTGTGACTGAGCCAATCTTACAGTTTAGAAATTTTCACATACAATAATTCTAATACTTTATAATTTTTCTGTCTATCATGATTCTTCTGGGTGCAGGTGACAAAAGTCTATAGCTAATTAGCTTTAACCAAAAAGTGAATTGTATTTGTTTCTTTAATTGGATATCATGAAGTTGAATCAGCTGTGCTGTTCTCATTGTTTCCAGAAATGCCATTTTTAATCTTTCTCTTATACTTGCAATTTCCTTACATATTGGCTTTGTTTGCAGGTAGCTTTTCTGCACCTGGTGGCTAAGATGAACAATTTTTTCCAAGCTAGACTTTGTTTCAGGCAGATGATAATATGGGAATGTTGACCCTGGGGTTGCACAAAGTGGCAGGGCTCTGATTAGGCACTGCAAATTCAGCAAGATCAGAAAGATAAAAATCCATGACCCAAAGGAGCTGAGATTCTAGAGAGGTAGGACCAACAATAATAAATGATTGTTTACCATATGTAATATCTCAGATGGTGATAAATTCAGTGGAAAAAATTATATGTAGAGGAGAGAATGTTCATAGAGAGTGCCCAGAATAACTTATTCTACAGAAGAGCTTGAATTCCCCTCCTTGAAGACAAACAATAAATAAATGAGTGACATATATACTATTTCAGTTGATGATAGTATCTGTAGAAAAGAAGATTTAAATGTTTGTTCATAAAGAAGAGAAAGCTCTTAAGGAGTGCAGGATTGCCTAGAAGGAAAGAGATAATCTGTCTCAGGGTGTATAAATCCCGATCCTTTGCCCTGTATCAATAACTATCTCTGGAGAATAGGGTATTTTTCCCAGTGACTATTTCTGAAGTGAGAAAGGTAGGGCCCCTTGAACAACAGAACATTCAAGGAAGGAAGGAGGGAAGGGGGAAGGCTGCTTCTGGAGGGAAAAGAAAAGTTTTGTTTCTAGACATAATGGTTTAGGATTTTAATCAGAAATGACAGAAAAAGTTCCATTCAAAAAACTTCCTTAAAGAGTAGATTTGAGGGTGGTACTTCCCCAGAACTATTTCTCTCTGCACGATTACAGCACTGTGTTTATGCTGGATTAGTTTCAGTATTGTCCTAAAGCTGTGAATCTTATAATGTTAAAATAATGCTTCAGTCTTCATTGATCTAAAGTTACTCTTTGCTTAATGAAAAATCAGGAAAATTTCTTATTTTCTGTGTTTATGTTATACTTGTTCTCTTGGAACTTGAAGAAGATATTTCTTAGCAAATATTACAGACAGTAGGAGTTTTAGCTTCTCTGTCTGTCTCCACAATATTCAAATCTATGAGGGTATGCCAAGGAAAAGATACTATGTTGTCTTCACAAACCCCAGATGCAGCTCTCAGTAACATGCCTTCAGTGGAACCAAACTAACACAAAACTTGCGCAAAAACTTGCCATAGGTTTTGATTACACAGTTGCCACAGAATCGAAGTTTAGGGTTTTCTAGGACATCTTTGGATATATATATATATCCAGTTATCAGTGATGTTGAGCTTTTCATGTTTGTTGGGCACATGTATGTCTTCTTTTGAGATATGTCTGTTCATGTCCTTTGACCACTTTTTAATGGGGTTGTTTTTCTCTTGTAAATTTTAAGTCCCTTGTAAATTCTGAGGAAACAACTCTGACAGCTTAAAATATATGTATATACACACACACACACACATATACACACACACACACACACATACATATACTTATATGAGAACAAATTATAAATAAATGTAAATTAGGAGCATTAAACAATTATGTCATTACATTAAGTTTTTGTATTTAGTTATTATAGCATTGTATTAAAAGAGCATCACATTATGCTGGTCTCAAAATACAGACAAAGACAAGTATAGAAGCAATTACATTTCCTTTTGAACTTGACATCAACTTACTGCAAATGTGTAGATACACTTACTAAATATTTTTGTAGACTTTAACCTAAATCTATAAAAGTTAGCAGCCAAATTACTAATTTTCAGTAATATAAAAAATACAAGAAACAAGACAAGATAGGATCATTTTCATAGACTTACTTTCATACATTATTTTGTTGAAATAGGAAATCTTTCAATTAGAAAACAGGCATTTATACAGTATCTATGTCTTGATTAGAGCTCTCATTTATTATTTTTTGGTCTTTTTCAAAAATCCACTTGAAATGAGTAAGAATGCTTTCTATGCTATAAAACATTTATTGTATGAATATTTAAAAAGGAGTTAGTAGCTTTCTCAAATTAACATCAAATATAGTATTCAAAAATTGAATATATAAAGGCTTTTGATAAAGTAAATGACATAAAATATTTAGTTTTAAGATATTTGTGCTACCAATCTCAGAAACCATGAGATGTCACTTAACTTTAAATTAGTTGCAAAATACTTAGAATTATTTTACATGGTCCTATTTAATTGTCTTATTTTCATGTCTTGCATAACATAGTAAAAATATTTAAGTAAGTATTCTAAGACTTGGCTCCCAACTCTGCTGTCTCACTTGATTCACACAATTTCTTGCTCCAAATAGGCTGGAAATTCAAATAATATCACCATCTTCTATTTGAAATAACAAACTCTTTGACACCTTTAAATTCTTTATTATAGCTTTTTTAAAAAAAAATTCCAGATACCTCAAGCTCAGAGCTCCTGTACATGTGCTTTACGCCTCTGTCTGTAACTTATTTTTTCTGTCTTTCCATGGAACACAAATTTCCATCATTCAAATCTTAATTTTAAAAAGCATTTCTTCAGAAAGTTCCTGTCAGGAACTATGTCTACCACTATGTCTCCAGACTTCATATTCTTGCCTGACACAAAGTACACATTCATTAATAATTTTGCATAATTACAGTTAGGTGTGAGCACTTGTCTACCAAGGTTGAAGTAACAGGAGCCATCTTCCTGATGCTGGAAATAAGTGTGTGCAGAGTCTTTAAAAAATTTCAAATTTATATTATTTCACTAATAATTTTGAGTACACATTATGTCTCCAAACTTTACAGTGCTTTGGTAGACTTGAAATAAACACAGAGATTGTCAGCATACAGTCAAAGAATAGGCAATGCTTCAATACTCTTATTTGTGACCACTTGAAATTTTCATAATTTTTTATCAATTATCATTTTATTAATGTTTAATATTTAAAATGGTGAAAGGTGCAAAGTATATATATATTTTAGAAATATGCTAATATAATTAAAAGTATTATTTGATAACTTTTTCCATTTGAATAATGAAATTTGTTTTATTTCTTATTTTTACTTAAATCCACTGGCTCTGTTATAAACACAAAACTCAATAAAAATATTAACAGTTGCATTCCCTTTGTGTTGTTATTAATATTATCCACTTGATTTTATTATAACAACAATTTATAGAGGAGATGGGTGTTAAAAGTCATCTACTCTCGATTTTGTTATTATTATACCTTGGGAATGACTTCAACGTTTTTCATCCTCATATTACCATTGAATTTAAAAATTTAAAAACTATATAAATCTGTACCATTCAATGAGTTTAATAGAACTTGGAGCCTTAGCTTTCCCTACATTAATCGGTATTCTTCCATTTTTAAATTATGTGTGCCTCCCTCATGAGAATGAAGGAGATATACATAATCTATTGACTGTGACGTGTAAATATTAAACAATTTAATTCTAGGAGAAAGTATTACTTAATAAACTGAAAATATAGATGCAGAATATTATGTTGCTTAAAGTAGAAGCTGTCTCACCACATAAACCTGAGTTCAGTTCACCTTTTGCCTTTTTATCAACTAGCTTTGTAACTTTTTAAATCTAATTTTTAATTTTATGTATTATATCTAATATATAATTTTTGCCTCAATTTTCTCATTTGTTTTAGGGGTATATAAATAGTATCTACCTCAGATGGTTTTTTTTGATGATTAAACAAGCTCAAGCATATAAAATATTAACCTAAAATGGCCATTAATAAATAATTCACCTAATTTTCATTGCCAACAATTGTTATCATTATCAAAATAATTAACAAAACAAAATAGTTAAGTTCATATATTATAGGGAAACACTGCTACCAAACAGCATATATTTATGCAAACAAAAGCAAATTTGTTTAATCATAGTTAGGATATTTAGCCTATAATATTTGTATTTCAACTTGGAACAAAGATGAAGAAGAACAGCACTGATTCACAGATTCATTCCAGTTCAGTGTTATCATTAGACAACTCTGAATTTGTAAGATTTTATTTGTATATTAAATGTTGGCTATTAAGGAGAATTATATTCACAGAAGCCTAGACTTGTAGGTAGAAAAAGAAAATTCAGATTGGAGTATATATTTTAGGAGTTGCTTTCAATAACTAATAACATAAAATACTCTTACTTTATGAGTAACCAAGATGAACTGAAATGCAACATACAAGGCTGTAACCTTTGTTCTGCAGAAGAAGAGAGAAATCTATAGTTTATTCAGAGATTACATTACATTAATTTTTAGCTTTGTGTAGTGTTATAGAACATAAAACAAACAGAGTGGTTGCTAGAAGATGGATCTGTAAAATTAGTTTTGGGCTTCATGTAA
The DNA here is from genome assembly GCF_009828535.3 of Hylobates moloch. Classification (NCBI taxonomy): domain Eukaryota; kingdom Metazoa; phylum Chordata; class Mammalia; order Primates; family Hylobatidae; genus Hylobates; species Hylobates moloch. The sequence continues at coordinate 126,765,012 of NW_026652278.1, forward strand.
ATTTTGGAAGTATGTACAGAGAATGAAAAAGACTGTGATCAACTCCTGAACTTAAATATATAAGCTCTCTGGAAATCAGTGTTTGATTTTGTAAAATGAAAGTAACACTCTCTTCCAATTCTCTAGAGAGGCTCTAAGCAAGTAAAATATTTTTAACACATTTGGTAAGTTTAGAAGTGAAACAAAAATCTAGTTTTAATATTACCAGGTATTATAATAATAAGGAAATTTGAACATCTCTAAATTTACAAACAAGCATAACTTTTTTTCTGAATTCCCTACTGAGATCATCACATTGTACAATTAAATATAACTTTCAGCAGATGTTAAATAGCAAAACTAGCCTTCGCCTGTCATGTTTCTTTGTAAGTGAATAGGTGTCCTGAAGATGGATATTGCTCTAGCAACAGGATAAGTTATAAAACTTTGATGTGTTTCATGCATTTGTTGATAACTGATTAATTTATCCTACCCGGCTCTTGATCCACTCTCTGTAATAAAATGATGTACAATGCTTTGCAGTATAGACAACCACATAAAGACCCTATAGAATATCACAGCAGCATCTGCTATTATGAAGCAGAGAGCAGAGATAAAAGCTTTGGTAGCAAGCTTAATAGAAGCTAGCATTTTTTATTTAGCAATGATAGGCAATAATGAAAGAAAAGAAGTAAAAATTGTGTTTTATAGCATTATTGGCTGTTACTGATAGCCTCTCAGTCAGGGTTATGGGTGTGGGTCATGGAATTCTGGGTTCCTTGGCTGTACTTGGCAAGTAAATTATTTTAACATCTGAATACTTAAAGCTCCACTAGATGCACAGAAATGTCTAAAAGGGGGAGGAACTACCTTTAGGTTAATGTGTTTGTGATTATACATATAAACAGAAATGAACAACTTTTCTTTTCTAAACATTATGTGAAATGTACGCTACACCAGCTAAAGTGTTTCATTGTATGCATTAGTAACATTAGATCCATTAAATAGTTTTGCTAAACTAAAAGTATATATTTGAGAGGAAAAAGTGAATACAAGATAGAATAAAACTTAACAGAATGAATTATTTTAAAGTATACTTCAGCAACATTATTCAGATATATCTAACCTAATCATTAACAACTCTACCCATTTGTATAGGAATATCTAGTTAATAACCTTTAAAAGTGTAAAGGTAATAGTTATGAAGATACTTCTTCATTCATGAAGATAATTGCTCCCTTTTTCAGGCAGAGTTAGTTATCCTTCTGCATGCATTCTGTTTTATTCTCTGATTGAAGAAGATGAATCTTTATTTTCATAGATTTGAGCTGTATTTTCTTTTCACTCTCTCTATGTCAGAAATGTATGTACTGTGAAATCAAATTTTAGCATTCAGTGATTTCTTAACACTTTCATTTAGTGACTAGACACAGAACAAAGATTTGTGTGTTTATTAATCACTTCTAAAAGTAATTTCGAGTTTAGAGTCTGCCAGGGCAGGATATGAGTCCTAGGTTAGATTGTATTTAAAAGAAGATTCACAGTAACATACATCAAGTCTGTATATGCACAATGTATGGAATTAAATAATATTTGCTCTGTTGTGTGGTAGAAACCACTACGATGTGTTTTACTTTGGGATTCTCATATTATTTTACCTTTCAAGTAGCTGAGTCACATTTCTAAATGAATGTTCTTGATAAATCTAAGTGGACTCAGCAGGATGTCTCAAAGTATTCCCTCTTGCCCTGCTAGCAAAGCATCCAAAGATATTTTTGCTCAGTATGCAGAAGTCCTTATAACCTTTTTCCACTTGAGGGTTCCTTATACCCCCGTACAGGGAAGAATCTTGGAATATCTCTCTGACTGTGAGAGTTTCCTTCAGTGAGAAGGCATTGGAGATATATTTAACTCCACAAGCTGTCACACTGTGAATCTATGGGGGAGAGAGACCTGCAGAGGTCTTATTATGAGACTCTTCTTATAGTGCGATAGCAGTGGTAACAGACAACAAAACCTGATGTCATTGACGGGAGTAAAGCATTACTTTGGATTTCTAATGCCTAATGTTAAAGACAGGTCTGTTTTTCTATATTTCTTATGGAAATATCTGGCTTATTCTTTTGTAATCATATCATATATTCTCCTCACTGAGGAACCTTATATAGCTAGATAACTAATATCATCTCCTTTGTAGATCGAAGGAAGGATTTGAAGTGGGTCAAATTAGATATTTACGAGGAATATTTTTACAGCAACTTCTGTTATGAGTGATACTAATATTCAAAAATTCTAATTTATTTAGCAAATAAGTGCATTTTGCACAATTATTTTTCATTATTTTAACAAGGCCTTTTTCATCCTTCTTTCCTCCTGAATCTGCTTCTACTTCCTTATTTTCCTGCTGTTAAATCCCCTGCACAGCCTTGGCAGAAAGACTTGAAGAAAAAAAATGATACCTGACAAAGATGAGGAAATCGAAAACTTTCAAATGCTCAGTGTTCATCGGCACATCATATACAATTTTCCAATTTATATGTTAGCATATTTTCTAATGATATTACATGTTTTATGAACACACCAGAACAAATTCTGTTGGAATTTTAAAATGGAAAATTATAATTTAGTATAATGTTTTTATTAGGCTCTTTTTCCGTAATTTTTCATTTTAAAATTCCAAAAGGGGTTGCTTTCTAATTGTAGTAGCTGCAGAAATACATTTGGAATATTAATCATAATAAAAAATTTCATTTCTATAAGGAGTGCAATCTCCTCTTTTTTTGAACATGTGGCCTTTCTGTTTATCTTAGTTCTTTTCACACTATTAAAGATTCAGTATGAGAAGCCAGGGGATGGTCTGACTTAATTAACAATGAAACTCAGAAATATATTATTACAAGATGGCTGGAAATTTCTTTTTATCAATATAGGTATTAAGGTTGACATGTCACCTGTCAATCCTAGCCCCACTTCCCTCATCAGGCTAGAACTCTATAAAAGACAGGAAAACTATAGTTCTGGAGTGTTCCAGAACTATATCCACATTTTACTAGGCATTTTGAATATATGCCATTTTCTAAGGCATGGCTACCATGACCAATGGACTCAAAGCAGTGATAGCCACCTAAATGAGTTGGTGTTATTCATAGTCCTAGGAGACTGAAAGTTCAAGTATGTAATTTAGGGTACTGCCAATGTCTATATTCCACTCTTCAAGGAAGTTTTATTTCCCTTCTCTCATGATTATAGTCTCTGTAAAAGTACTATTTATTTTGACCAAAATTTAAAGAAAACTTTAAGTGCTAGCAATCAAGCTAAGTTCTCTATATATGATGTGTGTTAGATGTAGAAGACTACATTAATGGTCAGTCAGAACCTGGTATGTTTGACCATCCATTCTCAAATACCATTTCAATTTCAATTCAATTCAATGTAATTACAAATGTAAAATTGTAAAGATCATGTTAGGAGAGAGGGAAGATAATTTCTAAATCTCCTTCAATCTATAAACCTCTCTGATTTAATGAAAACTTCTCTGAAAATTAATTTTGGTAACAAAGGTAGAAAAAGAAGCATGAAAGCACCTACAGTGTGGTAGGTAACTTAGCTTAAGAAATCTAAAAACAAATTTTATACTTCCGAGTTACATTTTAATTAGGTTCTACACCTTCAGTGTTCTCTTTAGGCTCTTCAAGGAGGGGAAGAGTTACACTGGTCCTTGATGAGATAATGTCTTTATTTTTCTGTCTTCAGCAGCCAGTCTGATGAAGTTGATTTTTATTTTGCAAATAGCAAAGAAAAGTGAATTTTGTAACACATCATTCAGACCAAATGACACGTCTGAATTTTTTTATTAGAAAGCAATGTCATATATTAAGAATAAGATTTTATATAATTGAATATATGTTTCCAAGGAGAATATCAGATCAGTTTAATTTTTCAACCACTAAAACCTGGATACTATTTTTTTTTCTGTAACTGAAGGGAGCTGCTATAAAATGAGAAAGAAACTACATGCTTCGGAAACTTGGATTTAACAAGGAGTGCTAAAATTCAACCTTGCATTAGTCATTATAATTTTTTGACACTGTCTTAATGTGTGAAGGAAGAATTGAACTCTAAAGCTAGAAAGGGCATCATTAAAAGACAAGATTGCCTTTCTGTATGACAGATATTAATATTAGATCATTTGCTTGGCTAGGAGCAGAGCTTATGAGGTGTATGGAGGCCACACAATTTGGTTGAGACTGAAAACCTTTCTTGCTATATTTCTTTCTTCTTCCTCTATACTTTACCGATGAGTTAAAAGAAATATGACTGAGTATTAATTGGTTTTGCTGCTGTATTCCACACTTGTTACAGAAAAGGTAATCCACTGAAATGCTCGATTCAAATAAGTGCATTCTGTCTCCTATCCTGGAGGCTTTGTAAACAGAACATTTTGTTTTATGTTATTCAGAAAATCCAACTTGTATAAACCTTAGAAATTCCCTTACTTGCAATGTCTTCCTACCACACATACGTGCATCAGCCAAACATAACTCAAAACAGCCAGTTATTTTCCTTTAAGATAAGTTTATTTTGCATATTATTTTCACCATCAAAGCTTAAATTTAATTAAATCAAGAATTGATATGAGGCTTGTTCAGAATTTATGCATGTTTTCCTCTCCAAAGTGCAGTTAAGAATAAAAGAGGGCAAGGGTAGGGAGTAAATTTTAACAGATGTTGACTCATTAGATTGCCTGAGTCACTGCGATACAGGCAGAGATAGATTGCTGTTAAGACTAATGAACCTGGAGCCCAACGGCCTGAGCTCAAAACCTGACTCTACTACTTATTAGAAATGTGACCTGGCACAACTTACCTACCCTCTCTAGGTGTCAGCTTCCTCTCCTGTTAGATAGAAACAATAATAATAGTACCTCTTTCTTACAGTTATTCTGAAAATTAAATGAGCTAATTATTTCTATAGCATCTGGTCCTTCACAATGTTTTAAATATAAATAACTTCTGTGTTGTACCACATATAGGTGAGCTTCTTTTCCTTGTAACTTTTCTAACTTCTGAAAGCATTTGAGTTTGCACGTTCTGATTTACATGCTGACTTAAAATGATATTGACCTTGATGCCAAATAAGGAACCATTCTTGATACTGCTGATATCTTCCAGAAGAAAAAGTGATGGATCTTTATTTTGATCTGTCCTGGCAAGGATATTTTTGTAGTGAGTAGCCTTTGAAGAGAGAAGAAAGGACAGGCACGCTTCTATCCACTACAAAAGATTTGGTTTCCTAAGTCTTGGTGCTTCCTAAGTCCTGGTCCATCATCTTCTTAATAGATTATAGTGATTACTTGTGTCTACAGCATTTTACTATATATTAGACACTATGGGAAGTGCTTTAAATATCTTTTATTAAAATTTGGCTAACTTGTAATTTAAATATTATCATTACCATCTATTATGTTGCCAAAATGAGGCTTAAAGGTATTAAACAGTGTGTTCAAGTCATAAGTTGTGGAGTCTGGGTTGAATGTAAACTGGAGAATATGTTTGATGCAGGACAGAGACTGTAAAACCTAGGATCTCTGATGTCAAATGTAGAACCAACGACTTATAAAAGGCACTGACCTCAGCTATTTATCTGAAAGTAACCAAAAAATACTAAATAATATGCGAATGCTTACTTTTATCTGCATGCTCACTTTATGAATCAGAGACATGCCACTGAATTATCTTTATTCCTGGCCAACTACTTGCTTCCCCCACTCTCCCTGAGAATGGTGGACACAAATCAGGATACTCTAAATGGAGATACCTGTGTTTCAGTTTCTGTGATCCTAGTCTTCAAAATTAATCCTTCCCATGTTTAAGTGATTTTAACATTTAATTCCCACTACGTGGGAGCTCAATAAGTAACTGCTGAATCCATTTCTCAATGATATACACCTAAGGCTTAATTTTCTATTGTTTAGTTTCTTACAATAATTCACTTTATTTTGCATGTTGGGAAGGAAGACTTGAGTTTTTCTGCAAAGGGGGAAATGCTAAAGTTATTTATAAATGAGGAAGCCGTTCGAATTTCCAAAGATTGGCTGCAAAGGAAATTTAGTAGACACTAAAATCTCAGAAGGAAAAATATCAGGCTGCGGGAGAGGGAATGGGACAGCCAGGTGATCTCTAACTGTTCCTAATGTGTTGCGTGTTGGGTGACTCACTAATTCCCTCTAGGCTTCAGTTGCTCATTCTTGAAATGCTGATAATAATGTCTTATTCGTGTAATTGTTCAGTAGATTATGTAACATCGTATATGTAAGACACCTGAAGTAGTGCCAGACTTCCCAGTTTGCATATAACAAATTTAATTTTAAATTTATTATTATTTTTATTATTAAATTCCCATATTCTGTGAACAAAAGTGACATTATCTTCTTCAATTTGCAAAGAATAAAATTCAGACTCACAAGATTAAGTAACTTGCCCAAAGTAGAACAGCTGGTATGTGGTGGAGCTGAGATTCAAAGCAAGGCAGCTCACAGTGATTGCATAATGTAACCCTCCTAGAAAGCTCACAGTTGCCTTGGAGTGTGAGGCCGTGATGCTTTCCAGCAATGTGTTGCTTGGTGATTACTCTGGCACTCAAGAGTATATTTCACAAACATAGACTACCTTCGATGCATTGTTGTTTATTTCATTGTTATTTAAGCAATATATGTTAAATCAGTTTTGATATTTTTCCTTGGTATTTTTGGAAAATATAAAAAGCAATTTATGAAGAGGTCGTTTTACTCCATGTTTATCACAGCTCTGGTGTGATCATTATATCTTTTCTTAACAACTGTAGAAACTACATAATTAAATATTAATTTGAATTTCCTTGTGAATATAATTCAATGGTTATGAGAAACCACAGTTCCCTAGCATAAATCTGCTCAAGTCAGAATTTTGCCAGAGAGAATTATGACTGATTAGCCATAATTTCCTCTAAAATAAATTGCAATGGCTATTTATTTAGGTTCTGTATTACAAATGCTGATTTATAAGGATGCATATCTAAGTGATCCAAATTAAGTATAAGATACATACATGCAGTTACTACTAACCTCTAAAGTCTAATTTTGAATTAATGGCTTTCAGACACACTGTTATGTATGCCTGAGGCATAACACGTGAATATATTCTATGATTTCCTCTCTCCTAACCATTGAGCTTGCTGTTCTTTCTAATTCCTTAGCCAGCTCTCTCACATTTAACTCCCCAAACCAAGCCCTGAATTAAATTACACATTCTCTGTGTATAGAGCTAGCTTTCCTCTGTCACAGGCAATCAGGTAAAAACAAAACGGATAAAAAACAAAACATCGTAAATGAAAGAATAATGTTTCTTTATTATCATAATTAAAATATACCTAAAATTTCATAGTAATGTGTGGTCAGCATATGCAATATGGATATGCATATGTCATATCAAACATCTAAGTAGTCAGTCAAGATTTCCATTAGATATGGTTTATTCACACACACACACACACACACACACACACACACACTGCAAAGGATGCAAGGATTTTGTAGATAATTGAAAATTAATAATAATTTCAAAGTAACTGAGATTTCGTTTTGTAATGCCTTGGAGGATTTTAGCGTCTCTAATTATTTTTTCTTGTTGGCTATGGTTTTTACTAGGCTCAGGAATGAAGGGACTGATTACTTGTGGATCAGTTTACCATTTGTGCCTGCCTGAATGGAAAATTATTTGCCAGATTTACTTACATACGTTACTAATAATTTTTCTGCTTCAGTTATATAAAATCAATTTTGAATTCCTGAATACAGTGGAAGGCAGGAAAAGGCAAACCAGCAACATAAACTTGAAAACATACCATATAGGAATGTCTCATTTCATTAATTTAATAAGCAGCTTCTAATACTTAGTAGGCTAACTGATACATCACAGGTGCTTTATAAATGATTATAGGAAAATGATCATTGCTCCAGGTAGAAATATTGACAGTTATTATTTTGTAGTCTCTAGCATTTTATTCTTCTTAAAATGATAAATATATTTTGACTGGTACTAAACTTGGAAACTTACTAACAATCACCACAATGTATCTATCATTTACTGAAGGTGTAGTATGTGTCAGGCACTAAGCTAAGCACCTTACAGTATTATCTTATTAAATTAAATCCTTGCACTGCATACTCTAACAATTCTGATTCAAGAGATGAAGGGATATTTCTTCTCTGAGAAAACATCAGATGGCGGATGGTCCCAGTGCGAAGAGACAGAGAGAGAGAGAGAGAGAGATGGATGAAGGGACAAAGAAAAAAGGAGATATGGAGATTACACTGTTTTTCCAAAGTTAAGTAATTAGTAAATGTGAAGCCACCATTAAAACCGAAACATTCCTACCCTACTACCATGATCACTTCTGGGAATTTCACTCTTATTCACCAGGCTACACAGCTTCTATTCAGTAAAGCAAATAGGGGTTCTATTCAGCAAATTTCTTCACTGAATTTCTGGGAAATAGTTGTGATGTAAAGAGCAATGAGTGACTTTTTCCTCTTGCCAGGCATTCAACTTTTGGCAATCCATGAGAATTTGGAATTCACAGTGCTTCAATAAAGTGGAGATATCGTCTCACAGAGTCATAAAGGTTTAACAATAGAGATGTTATATTATCAACAACTTCTTCAATTTTAGCTTTATTTTTAGCTCATCATTAGCAAAATTGTTAGCAAATTACACTGTGTGATACAAAAAGGCTGACAGTCTCTGCTAAAATTTATTATCATGAAACCCTAATAATCCTGCAATATTCTCTGATAATTCAAATACATTTCTCACTCCTACTCCCTCTCTGAATTTTTGTCACCATTTTAAGCCCTTTTTCTTCTCCTAAAAAGTCCAGCCCCTTTTCTTCTCCATCATACATAACTGACAATTCTGTTTCTTGCTTTGGATAAAAAAAAAAATTAGAGCTATCTAAGAAAAACGTCTTCTAGGATTAAAGATACAAACCTACTTATATATCTGCATCTATCTTCACTCTCTTCCTTTCTGATATACCACAAAGAAGCTCTGCTTGTTCCTGTCTAAATCAAATCTACCCAGATCTTCACACATTTGGGGAAATGTTGAAAAATTGAAACCTCTCTCTCAGATATTCAATCTCTCAATTGGTTAATTTGTATTGACTATTTTTCCTTTTCTTTCTTTCTTTTTTTTGAGACCGAGTCTTGCTCTGTCACCAGGCTGGAAAGCAGTGGCGTGATCTCGGCTCACTGCAACCTCTGCCTCCCGGGTTCAAGCAATTCTCCTTCCTCAGCCTCCCAAGTAGCTGGGAATACAGGCACGTGCCACCACACCTGGCTAATTTTTGTGTTTTTAGTAGAGACGGGGTTTCACCATGTTGGCCAGGATGGTCTTGATCTCCTGACCTCGTGATCCACCCGCCTTGGCCTCCCAAAGTGCTGGGATTACAGGCGTGAGCCACCGCGCCTGACCCATTTGTATTGATTTTTAAACGCTGTGGCTGACTGTAATGTTAGCACTCTACCAATGAATCATGCCTCCGAATAGGATAGCCAAACTCTTTTCTAGTCTTCTCTCATTGGCTTTGGGCTTAAACAAGTAATTTGTTTTGGTCAATGGTCCATTAGCAAGCATGAGACAAGCAGATGGTTTGGTAAGCACTTGCACATTTGAACTGTTTCTTTTTGAAATCTTCTTCTTGGAATCTAGCTGTTAAACCATAAGGAAATCAGAGTTAAATCCTATGACAAGCCAGAAGTCAGGAGGAGGAGTACTGACAAACCAGGTTCATGAAGTAAAACCTTCTGGGACCTTTCAGCTAGGCCCAGTAAGCAACAGATTATAACTGTGAATGACTCCACTAATTTATCATGTGGAGCACATAAATTACTCAGCCAAATCTTGTCCAGTTTATAGACCCACAGACACATGAAAAGTAACAAATCATTGCTGTTTTGATACACTTTATTTTGAGGTGGCTTCTTATGTAGCAATAAATAGCTAAAGCAAACAGCTAAAATGTTTCCTATTAAAAGAAGAAACCTAAAAATACAATAGAAAACCAAACATTGACAACATAAAACCTGGTATCAAATTTCATATTTTTTCCAATGACTATATACATATGTATATATAAATATATCTTACATATACATGACAATATATACATATAAGGAATATCTAGAATATGGAATATATATAATATATGGAAGACATATGTATGTATAATGTATATTCCATTACAAAACATTCTCAAAACAGTTTTCCTCACACATTCTGATTTTCACAATCACAGATTCCATCTTCAGTCCACGTAGATTTATATGTGTTCTGCCCTTGTCCCTCTAAGAGCACAGCTCTACTGAAAGAATATTAATGACTCTTTTTTTTAAACCTTATATTTCTGTTCTCACTTTAAATGATCTCTTAATAGAACTAAGGAATTTTACAAAATTCCTCAGTGAAATACTTCCTTCATTCCAAACATTCTTTCTGATTTTACTCCTTACATATCCCAAACATTCTTTCTTTCTAATTTTACTTCTTACATATTTTTGAATCATCTACTTTATTCATGACCACAACTCAAAGCGATTTATATGATTCATTTTTAATGAATATTTAGTATACTGCTGGTGCTTACTTCTACCAATTTTGCTTGATCTATTAAATGTAAAAATTTTTTTGGCATTTAAAGTCTAAAGAGGGTAAAGAAGAACAAATACATGGTGAAGTATATGCTTCTGATATTGGACGAGATGCCTTAGAGAAGATAAAGTTAAGATTCTAATTTTAACAAATGTTTTAGAATATAACATATATTTTTAGCATGTCAAGTAATAGATTATCTATGTTGAGTGTCACCTCTTAAACTTTTCCTTCATGCCTATCACATAATAAAGTTGCTAAAATGGAATTGAGGCCCGGCTTTCTAAAGTGATAAAGGCAATTTCCTCAAAAGTGAGTATTTCAAAAAGGAATTCCTTTCTTATATGAATCTGCATCCTTGACAACCGATCTGCATACAAAGTGAAAAATAAGGCTTCCCAACTAATTTATATTTTTCTCTTATAGCCACAGTATGAGTTTACATAATTACAACCCTATACTACTCCTTATCTGACTTGTTTTCTCACAACTATGTGTATTTCTAGCTTTGGAATAACTTTAAAACTATCTAATCAGAAAACAATTCATTGTTGACAGATAGTTATTTGACCTTCTATTTTTGCAGGTAGAGATACCAATTGCAAAATACGGTTTTAAAATTGTCCTTTTCTAAGCTCGGCAGCAATGTGAATTCTCATTAAATTTGTTTGTAATATTTATGACAGAATGCATGCATGAGAAAACCTTTTGTGAACGCTGTGTATATATTGAAGTCTACAAGAAAACCTGTAACTTTGGATATAAATATAGCTGAGAATACTAAGAAACCGTCTTCTGACAGTAAATCTATGCTAAGGCTACAGACTCTACTTTAAATTACATAGAAACTGACATGCTTATTCCTGACATAGTCATCAGACCATGATTAATATATATTTTACATTTCATCATGTGACAAAAAGATGGGATTGTGGTTGAGCCTCAATTTCTCTTTTGTATTTTAGTTGCAAAAAAAGAAATAAAGATAGAAAAGCTCTGGGCTCTTAATGGGTATTCTTCGAGATGAATCATAAGTTATACATACTTAATAGAAATCACTAGATCTAAAAGTTCACTGCAAAAATAATTTATATTTTTTCATATATAAATCATCAACAAAATAAATCCCTCCCGCCTCTTTTTTTTTTTTTTTTTTTCCCACAGAAAGACTCTGGATCTTGTATTAGGGTTCTATTTGTATATAGATGGTACTTAAAGGATTTAGCAGGTATTTAGTGCCAGATGGCACTAGAAGTAACCATATTTGTGATTTTCATAGCTCCAGACAGCAAGCTTTTATAGAATTTTGAAAATGTTTACTAGTAGTAATAACAATATTTTTAAAGACACTTAACGACTGCTGCCTTTAATTTCCCAATTTTTTTATTGAAAAGTAGTTTTTATGACTTCAATAATTTTTAATGCTTCTCAAAATAAATATCTTGATACATAATTATTTTGCATATATACATATGCACTTTTAAGAAAATGTACACATTGTATTTCTCCATTTATTTTTTAATGCTTATTACAAAATGGTATAATAACAAATTTTTGTTGAATTAACAAAAGGAAAATAATATAAAAATCTAACAATGGTAGGAGGAACTACCATACAGTGGAGAAACTTAACAATGTATGGTGAACATTTTAGATGGTGTGCATCTATGGATACACACACATTCACAGATATTGCAAAATCTGGGTTTCACTACAGAGCTTAATACTCTGTTTATCAAGAACTTTGAGAAGGGTCTGATTCAGTTGTTAAATTTATCAATAGTATAAATATCTCCATGCTAGGAATCTGATTAGTCTATCCACTAATGCTGGATTATTCTTTTTAGAATAGAGACAGATCATTATCACCCATATAGATATAAATGATACTTTATTAATTTTCAGTTTGGACTATACTCCAAAGAGATTTAAAGACAAATTCTCTGGAAAGTAAATGTTTTCTCTATAGGTAAATTATAGGTAGTAGAAATCAAATTTTAACTGTCAGCTTATAAATATGAACTCTGGGAGGCTGAGGCAGGAGAATGGGGTGAACCCGGGAGGCGGAGCTTGCAGTGAGCTGAGATTGTGCCACTGCACTCCAGCCTGGGCGACAGAGCAAGACTCCATCTCAAAAAAAAAAAAAAAAAAAGAACTGAAAATATGGGAGTTTTACCTTTGCCACAAAACTTACTCTGACTTGAAATCAAAGTCAATTTTGAGAAGATTTTGACTGCTTTTATTGTGATCTATGCTGATCATGATTTTCATAGTTTAATTTTCAGAAGACAGGTTCATTTGTATACACATGGTGGGGAAAGGGATCTCAATAAAGTTCCAGCACTCCTAGATCCTCATTGTCTATACTTAACACATAGCTGGTATGTATTATACTTTTTATTAAATGGTTGAAAAAATAAATATGTTAATAGAAAGTGTTTTTCTTACGTAATTATATATTTATCAGAAAATATTCTCAATGTCCTACCTCTCCATTTTTGCTAATTTTTAAAATGTACCTGTACAGCAAACCTGAAGTTTGTTGCTGTAACTTAAACTTTGGTCCTTATATTCATGTACCAGCTTGGCCCCTTATATTTGATAAAAAGCAAATATGCCTATATAAAATTAAGGTCATCAATTATTTGAATGCTATGGAAACATTTAGTTCCCTGAAAAGCAAAAACCCAAAAGCCCAATCTGGGTGTTTTGCAAAATTTGGCATTACAATTAATCAAAGACAGCTTGCTTTGCAAATATATAAGCACAAATAGAAATGAGAAGTGATTTAATCATAAGTTAGTAATTAAATGCATATTTACTTCAATTCAAAAGTTAAGATTGTATAACATTTTTATACAATATTCCTATACAAGCTCATTTTTAATAAGATTTTATTGTGTAATGTAATTATCACAAGGACTCTGTGAGTTAAATCTTATCTTTATCATAATTTTTCACATGTACAAAAGTGACTTAATCTCTCCTTCTCCCTCTACTCCTCATTTCCTCAGCTTCCTGAAGTTTTTGTATTGATTAAAGAACAACCCTAACCATTGCCATTATAAACATCTTAAAAAGGCAGATCATTATAGGTAATATTTTGGTGTGCAAAAGAAAGTTACAGTAAATTTTTATGTTACATAATGGCTCACTTCAGTTTTAGTGTTCTACACGCTACACAAGCAGATAGACTGTTTGTGTGCTTACGTATTACATGAGTAGTGATTTAGCAGAAGGTAAACTTGAAGGCAAGTTTAATTACCTAAGGAGATTGTTTTATTTAGTTTTCTCTCTCCAACTTAATAAATGAATGTAAAACTTATATATGGAAAATGGGATAAATTATAAGATCTATAATCATTAACACAGTAAAATGAATGCTGTGCTATAAAAATATATCTTAAAACAGTAGTTATTCTTGCCACAAGCTCTCTGTACAATGGGCAGATTGCAGAGAGTGCTGAAAGTCTTATTCTAGAAGATCAGTTCTTAGAAATGTCATGAAGGAACTATGAAAATGCACTTCTGTAATTGTTTCTATCTCATGCGCCTCTCTCAGACCACTGAATTACTAGAATAAACCAGTTTCCTTAACATTTCAGAGGGCTAATTCTTTGTTCTTTGTCATCCTGAAAGAAGAAAGAAAAGTTATAATACATTAAAGCTCTTCATTTTACTGTTCAGTTTTTTAGTTAATTTAATGTCCTAAGAATTCACACAGGGGCTTTGGCAGTGGTTGTGGCATTAAACTGCATTTTAAGTGCCTGAGTAAGATGCAACAACATCATTACCTTGAATGAAAGTTCAAGAAGAACACTCTGTTGGGAGCATTATAGTATCTGACATGAAGAAAATAATTCATGAGTACTCTTCATAAAATTAGCTTTATTTCTCCATTCTAGAATAAATGATAGGGCATTCGAAAGAATATGTCCTAAATCAGTAGCAAGCTGCCCCTCCTAAATCTCAATAACTGGCTGGGGTAATCTTCGACAGCTGGGTGCTATTAGGATTTGTTCTAATGGTGACAATGTGGAATACGCTAACACGGGGCTTATTGCCACTTATCCAGCAGGGGCATGAAATGAGGTGACATGGTAATGAGTTGATACAAATGACTTTTGTAACTTTCACACTGCTACCAGGCTGACGCAGGCAATCAGAGGGAAACTATTGTCTGCCTTTCGTGATGGTTTTAATGTGTTCCATTTGATTTAATACTGCTGGTAGGCAAAATGTGAAAGGAAAGTAGGTCACTGCTTCTTTGCTTTGCTCAGATAACAGGGCATACTTACCTGGTTTATCCTAAGAGTTATATTTATTTTCGCTAATGACAAAGAGATATATTTCGAGCTAGGGTTTATGCCATTCATTGTATATAAAGTTATCAAATATTGCTCTGGGTAATTATTAAGTGAGGATAAGATACAATCTTTTTAGAAGTTATTGAAATTTATTAATGTACAAATAAATTTAGCTACTTCCATATTCATTTAGAAAAAAGAGCTGTCATATAGATAATTAGCATCACAAGTTGAAATTTCTTAAGCATAAAGAGTCTGAAATAATTTTTGAACATAGGTAGCTGTCAGCCTTTTTGTAAGTACATTATTATCACAAATAAACTTCTATCTGCTGAAATGTTAACTACAGAAAATGAAAGGAGTATTTTTGCAAAGGCTTTTAATAAAAACTTACAGTAATTAAACTCATAAATGTATAAAATACTGACCTCACCAGTTAAATATGTCACATTTGGTGGCCTAATTTTCTCTGTGCTTGCAGCTCTTACTTTTATTATAACTGTTATTCTGTATGATACTAAGTAAAAAAATCAATGCATTGGTTTTGATGCTTTTATATGGGCAAATAGTGTATTACAAAAAGGGAACACTTACACTGTGTAATTATTTTGTGTGTGTCTGTTACTCCAGAATCATAGCAACTTGAAACATTTTAGGAAAATTGCTTTAAATCATAGCTTTCATAATATTAGTAATTTTGAATGCATACAATCGTAATTAATATAATG
The DNA here is from genome assembly GCF_009828535.3 of Hylobates moloch. NCBI lineage: Eukaryota > Metazoa > Chordata > Mammalia > Primates > Hylobatidae > Hylobates > Hylobates moloch. The sequence continues at coordinate 126,780,714 of NW_026652278.1, forward strand.
TGGGATTTAAATTATTTGTGTAACTATTTTTTTATTCTTCCTAATACAGAAAATGCAAGTCATTGTGAAATTACCTAAATAGAGGTTGAATGCTCATTTGTGGAGGGAAAACCAATTCCTGCCATGGGCATTAGAAGTTAAAGACACTGGCTAAGCTAGCTTCTATATCTGTGCCCTCCATGGGAGGCAGAGCATCAAATCAAGCTCAGCCTGGGACAAATTGGGGACAGAACTGCAGCTGCTGCCCAGAAACATCCCTGTCCCATTGTTCTCCTGTGGAGAAATTATATTTTCTTAAAAAAGAGCTTTAGCTATTTACCCTCCAGTGGTTAGCTTCTTAGGGACAGCCAGGTTTTTTGCATTCATCATAATGAGAAAGACTTTTGTTTGATATAGCAGCCTAGCTGGAGACAGAGGTAGGGATGTTCAATCCCCTTCACTTTTGTGTAAAGAACAATTGCAGCACCTTTCTTGTTAAAATGGAAAAGGATAATTTCCTATATAGTAAAATTTAGGAAGATAACTCAATTCCAGCTTAATGAGTTTCTACAAAACATATGAGTAAAAAGTAACGTATAAAATAATGAAGACATTCAAATGTGCGTTATGTAAACATAAAGCTCTTATACCAGGCTTCGGAAGTTAAGAGAGAGCCTGTTCTAAAAAAAAAATCTGTTATTGTAACTATTTCAGTTTAACCTCATGCTTTTCGGTGAGTTTGAGCACTATATGAAATGGTCGAAGAGATTTTATTAAAAATTTGAGGGTGTGTTATAGATGATTTGATTAAGAACACAGACTATTAAGCATATAAAATTTTCACTTGGGCAGAAGAGGGGAAGGAATGTTGTGTGATATTCCTGATATAGGACGTCATCCTTCAAGGAAAGTTTTGCAACTCACCAGATGCATTCTGTTTCAATCAGAACAAACAACTTCAAAAATAAAATGAGATAAAATAGAAAAGAATATGAAAGAGAAGTAGATAAAACGAGACTATATGTAACTAACCTGCACGTTGTGCGCATGTACCCTAAAACTTAAAGTATAATAAAAAAAAATCAAAGTACATCACAGGTTGCAAAATTAATTTTATTTCCTATACTTGTGCTTAAATTATGTGTGTGTATGTGTGTGCATGTGTGGTCTTTTTCATAGTTATAATACATATTTTTTTTTCTGTGGGTTGTGGTAAAAAAGAATTTGCAAATTTCAGCTCCAGAGTAGCAGAAAGTGAAATATAACAAGTAGCATGTTTACTGATAAGCAGAGTCCATGTGTATATGTTATAATGCCATAGGTGGAGAAAACAAATTCTAGTTTAAATTCCTGCCCCAAACTGAAAGTTAGAAGGCCAGATGTTCTATACAGCTGAGCTTGACCCACAATCCAGCTGCTGCTTCACCAGAAGATCTACTCAGTGTGCTGCAAAGTGAATAGCCATAGAGATTCACTCATTTTTCCATGGGTAATTACTCCCCTGGGCAATGCAATAGGAATCAGGTAAAATGAAATATAGTTTTCCTTTCTTTCTTAATACAATGTATATTTAAGAAATACCGCTCTGGACTTAGGGCTTATGTAGGTAGTAAAAGAGTAAATATTATGTATTAATCATTCATCAGTTCTTTAAAAATTTACAATATAAAAGGGGGATATTTATTGAACAATAGAATTTTAAAAACATATATTAAGATAGGGTCCATATCTTTAAAGAAGTCATGGTGTACAAATAAAAATAAATCAAATAATAAATATGAAAACTATAATACTATGTGCCAAATATAAACACAGCATGTTTAAAAGCAAGTAGAAGGAGATACCTGAAAGGAGGAATAAATCAGAGAAGCATTTTAAAGTACCATTTACAATAAATATTATAAAATTATTGGAATTTGTGTGATGAGATAAAATAAGAAAAAAATTGCGAAAACTGGAAATGGTATATTCATTGAGGTATGAACGTATTTTGGGAAGCCTAGTAAATTGTGTAATTCAACTAGTAATTGTACATGTGAATATATGATCATTATATGTTATGTCATATCACATATTATTGATTATCCTATATTATGTACTATAAAATATTGCAGTTTCATACCACTAAAATCTTTTCAAAATTATGGCAATTTTCAGTTAGTTTATTTGACAATTTATTACTGTGTATCAGTTATTGTCCAGAACACTTTTCAAATAATAATCTTCAGCAACATTTCTCCCATTTTATAGATGAGAAAACGGGCCCGAAGTACGTAAATAACTTGCCCTATGCCATCCAAGTAGTGAGCTGAAAGCTTAGCCCTGTGTGTGTAATCCAAACAATCTTACTATTTTGTTTGTGTATGTAATCTGGCCTAATTATTTTTATCATATATTTTCTATCCTTTAATTGGTGCATAACTACACTTGCAACTAGTTATGTAAGTAGAGACATTAGTGACATATCTCTGTCATCTTCAAAAGTAGGTATGTGCCCAAGGAGCAGTGGAAATACACGCTCTTCTGAATAAACTTACTTTCCTGAAGTTTATTTTCCACAATGAAACATTGGGTGCAGAGTAAATTTGATCGAACATCAGACAAGTAGGTATAGTATTTTGAAGACTATGAAACAGTTTAATAACCAACACATACACTAAACTTTTCAAAAGGTAGAGTTGTAATTTAATTTTATTCATAGCTGTCAAGTACTAAAGGCCACAAATAAGATAATAAATTCAAAAGAATATTAAAAACTAGATACCTTAAATAGAGTACCTGGCAGATGCTTGTAAGATTAATAACAAGTTATTAAATTTCTGTGGAACATCACAATAGAGAAACAATGGTTCTAAATATAACAGTATTTTGCTTATTATTAACTTATGAACCATTTTGTGGGCATTTTGATGCTAGTAACTGAGCACATAATCTTTCATGCTTCTAATTTCTTCTTTTGTTGTTCAGTATTAAAATTTTTCCACTCCCTTTTTTCTTTTGTACACTAGTAAGTGCTTTATCCATCTTTCTTTTTCCTCCCTTGATCCTTAACATAAGTGCATTCACTATTTTGTCATATGTAAAAATTGAGTATAAAGAAATTCGTAAACCCTCTTAATACATTTGTATTATACCACTTGTATCATGTTTCAACTCTTAATTTTTTCCCAGTTTCTACCTTCTTTTACACACAAAAAGGATCAAACATCATTTATGCTCATGTTCTTCTGTCTACGATGCTGAAATCCACAAGGCTATGGGAAAAACCATATTCCCTAATTGAGCATCCACATTTCCTTGTAAAATCAGTTTGTAAGATGACAAGACCTTTCAGACCATTTCTGTGTGTACTTTTCAAGTCTTTAATGAAATCATGTATTTTGCTTATCAATGCTACAGCTTTCTGTCATTTGTAAGTACAACAAAAATGTCATGAGAATATTTTTGTTCATTAATAGGTCAGAACACAAAGTATGGAAGTAGATTCTTAAAATACCCAGAATATCCCCAGAAAGTAACATATGTTTTGGAAGATTGTGTCACAATTTCAGGACTCTTTAATTTACAAAATTTAAGCATGAGGTATTGAACTTCCTATAATAACTTCTGTCACTGTGCCAACAGACGAATCAGAATAGATGGGATATAGTTAAAGGTTAATGTTTGCATGCCAGCCAGGTCACAAATAAATGTTTCATTTCCTTGGGAATCCCAACTTTCATTGCTATAAATAATTAATTTTGAGAACTAGATAATGGTTGTTAAAGGTCATAAAAGAAACAAATTTTTAAGCATTCCTTTTAGTAGAATAGTGCAAATGACTTAGGAATGAAGCAGCTACCCAAATAGCAGTTCTATACTAACAATTAAACTGAAGGGTGGTGATGAAAGAAAGCTTTTTTTGATCTGTTGTTAGCCTACTGAGAGTCCAAAAATATTTCATAGGGAGTTTGACTTTCATTTATTATTTATTTAATTCTTGTGGCTTCTTATGTGTAAACTCTTTCCAAAGACTTCGTATTGCATGTTCATTTTCATCTTTGTTCCTTACTCCTGGACTTCTGTCTCCCTCCTTTTGCAATAACTGTAAATCAAAATCTTTTCATAGACTACATAGTACATATTGCTACTATGTTGACACGAGTTCTACTCTACTTCCAGAAAAAAAGAAAAAAAAAGCAGTGAACTAAACATTAAAATATGCACAGTAAGGAAGTATTAGAAGAAAAAAATATTACTTTTTTGTCTGCTTGCTCTTTGCAACTCAGACATAGATACTATGTATATGGCAATTGCTTTATGAAACAAAATTCTTTGTTTGGTTTTCCAAATCCAGAAGGGGTGATATGAATTAAATTTTTAGGCAAAATAGTTATAAGACTGGTTACAAAAGCTATAACTGTTTAGATAGGAGACTGTCTAGAATAGGGAAGACTAAATAGTACAGTTTTAACTGTGATATTTCCCAAATATTAATATGCACTTATCATTGGCTATTATTTTTAATTTCCAAAGTTGAAACCACTGTCAATTTTCTAACTTTGTATCATATCATTTTATTCTAGCTCCCATGGATTTACAACTAAGAGCATGCTATTTATAAAATTTTAAATTAGGTGGGCCTGGTGCATTTTCCTAAAATCTGAGCTGTCATACATTCACAAAACGATAATTTGCCCCTAATCAAAAACATCTCTGGTTGGAGAAAAGTTGGTGGTCCTACACTTTAAAACTTAATTTGTACAAAGTTGTCTACCTCTGTCACACTGATAGCATGTCACTGAATTAAACATTTCAGTTAGAACTTTTGTGCTCAGGTCACCAGATTAATGACTTCTAAAGAGCAGGAGGCATATTTGGACCTCAGTTGGCAAGTAATTTGTAAGAAAGCTAGCTCAACTTTAGAAATAGTGGATCAGTGTTCTCAGTTCTTAGCAAAATGACCTTTATTTCCTTTTTTCCATGAAGTCATGAAATGAAATTGTGTATTTGACAAATAAATTTTATTTACTAAGTAATACTACATTTCCTAAGTTTATTTATTTGACATATTCATTCGACATACACAAAACAGTGAGTTAGGTGTTCAGCTGGAAATAACAAAAGATCAACAGTGGTTTAAACAATTAAATTGCTTATTTGTCTCACATAATAAACATTCCTAGACATGGACAGTGTGGGGATGAAATGGTGGCTCAATGACACGGTAATGTCTTAGTTCAACTCAGTTGTATTTTTATTTTAAATGATTATTGTTGAAAAAGAGTGAAAATTCAAGAACACTTTAACAAGTCTAATGAAGACTCATTCCAATACAATATTATTCTATCTTATACAACAACATATTTATTCCTTATGATTGCTTTCTATATCTTCATTTTTGCTCCTGAATGCCATGGGATACGTATTCTAAGACCAGAAAAAGGTTAAACATAATTAAAAGTTGACTTACCTGAACTTCCTTAGCCTTATAGCCATTGATTTTTCAAAAGATGTTATTATGTGGCTTTAAAGAGGCTTTTCCAATTTCTCTTCTTTTTAATAACTGAACTATCCCAATATACCTAGAAGTTCAACGATTCCTCATTTAAAAATATACATATATTGTTTGTATTAATGTGTTTTAACATAAATGAGAACAGAATATTTATACAAAAAGTTGATAACTTGCATATTTCATTCTTTTAAAATTATCCAGTCATCCATGGTATGAGTGTTAGGCATTACTGTGGTTAATTCTCTTTCATTCTTAGACTGTGGGAAAACTGTACTTCCTAGCCTCTGGAAGTAAGGTGTGACCACGTGGCTATCGGCAGTAAATTTCAAGCAAAAGTAACTTGCACTACTTATGCCTAGAGAATTTAATTGTGCAAGATCCTCTGTCTCTGCTCATGCAACAGAGATCCTGGAAGCACATGGTGACAAAAAGCCTATCATTTTGAGTTCCTTAGTACAATGAACAAAGTGCTTGCCTATTCACACTCTCCCCGCAATCCCCCACACCAAAAGGCCACCAAGCCGCATGAGCTTCTGTCTGCTATACCTTGTGTCCTCTGGAATAGCAGCAAGATACTTAACTCTTGTTTGTTCTCAGTGGTCCCAGGTATCAAGAGTATGCTGGGCCTCATCAGAATTCTGAGACAGGCAAAATAGAAACTGGTCTCTCTATATCTAGGCATATCATATTCAAAAAATAATTCTTTTAAAGATAATTTTCAATCATTTCTGTATGTGTTTGATAAACTAGCTGAGTCTGATTGAGTATCAGATTTTCCTGGAACACTATGTACGTTTTAACTTATAGAATGATATTTGTTATTATTCTGAGAAAATTCTCTTTTATTGTATATTTTTTGTTTTCTTTTCCATATATCTATTCTTTAGCTACAGGGACACAGATTACTACTTTTGATTATTTATCATTTGTTAGATTTTTTTTCCTTTAGCACAAACCTTCTGCTAATTTTTAAATCTTTATGCAATGACACTATTTTCTCTAGCATCAATTTTAATTTATATTGAAACTAAGCCTTTTTTTATTTATCACATGATTTAATAGGATTTCTATCATAAGTGTTCTGACATGTTCCAGATCTTATCTTCTGCTATCTTATTTTTTATTGATTTCTTGTATTTCAACTTGAGCTTTTTCAAAGAGCCCACTAAATATTGCTGGGATTTTTAAAGCCAAACTTAATTGTTAGCATGTTAATATCATAATCTATTTACTTGTATTAAGATTACTGACATATTTTTAATCTGACTATTGTCATGTTTTGTTTTCTGTTTTCCATTAGAACATGCAGAAAAATGGTCTCTGTCTCTCTACTGCATTCCAAAGATAAGTACAATTGTGTTGAATTAGCAGAAGCTACTTCCTATAAGAATCCTGGCTGTGATTGGGTAATAGAACTTTTAAGGAAATCAACTACCACACATACATACATTTACATTTTTCTAAGAAAATGTAAAGTTAATGATGAACTTTATCCTCCTTCTCATTAAGGCAGTTAACTTCAAACAATAAAATTTACTTCTAAATGCCTCCTATTCTAACATACATGATCTAGTTATGCAGAATTTTCTTTCTGCTCTGCCTAAGGATGTTACAGTCAATATTTACTGTTACCACCATGATATAATGATTGCCTCTTGCTTCACTACACTCTGATTGAGCTTGATTTCATTCTAATTATGTAGTATATATTTTTCCTTCACTCAGGATCTAGAAGTAGTAAACTCACTTGGGTTTTTATAATCTGAAGGCATTTTTATTGTACAATCGCACTTCAAAGATAGTTAAGCCAGTGTACCTGTCTGGCTTGGGAGATATATTTTCTAATGAGTTAACTATATTATTCAACTTGCTACTGAGTCTGTTATTTCTAATATTAATTCAGCTATTTATCATCATTTTGTGCTAAAGAATCTACTCACCATGCTATGTTTAATATTTTTTGTCTTTGAATTTTTTACATTTATGACTAATATTTGATAGAAGTATATACATTTATGTAGTTGTATAGACATAAACGTTTACTAGGGACTCAGTATTTTCATTCAGGCTTAGAATTCATACTTTCCTTCACTCCTGGGATATTCTTAGCAATTTTTCCTTTAAATATTGACTCTCCTACTCCCTGTATTGTTTTTATTCTGATGCTCCAGAAAGGCATAAATTAGATATTCTCAAGCTAGCCTTTCAAGCTAGCCTTCATACTTCTTCATTTCTTTTTCATATGTTCATCTGAATATCTCTGTGAGCTCTATTATAAATGATTCCCTCAAATGTTTTCCAACTCATCAATTTCCTCTTGACTATTGTTTAACCTATTTATTATTAATTTCTATGACCATTATTTCTTATTTACAGAATTTATATTTAATTATTTTTCATACTTTGTTTTCTCTCATAATATCTTGTTTTTCCCTTGCTGCTTTTTTTCCCCACTCAGCGAACATTGTAAACATATGTATTTTAAAGATACTTGAATACTGTGTTATATCTTAGGATTCAATATTGCCTTTTTCTCACTGGGCATAATATTTCCTCGTAGTTTATTTCTCTATGTGGCTTATATATTTTAGTGATCTTTCCTTAGTTTCAGGGTTTTTTCTGAAACCCCCGAAAATGGAAAACCAACTCAGAAAGCTACGAGTTGTAGAAACTTCCACATGGCATAGTTTCACAATTGTCTCTACATGGATTCTACAGGTTTTGCGGATTCAAGGCTCATTTTTATATTGGTTTCTTCTTAGGCTGTAAAAATCTGGATCTGCACTCACAAGTGATAGAGGTGTTGATTTTTCATTTCTCATCTACTTATAATTCCAGGCAGGTAGCCAATGTACTTGCCACCAAGTTTCTAGGTTGGTAGACCTAATAATTATATTGCTATGTCTAGGAGAGGAGAATCCTTCAGTTTTTCAGGTTTATATAGAAAAGTAGTTCTAATACTACTGTATGCAAAAAAGGTGCTCAATTATTTTTCCTATGAGGGCCTTAAAATCCCAACTTATATATGTATGTTTGAATCTGATGCCCCTCGGGAAATATTTTTCCCTTGATTAAATGTTAGAATTACCTGGAGAGAATAACACTTAAAACTTATTTATTGAAGTTGACATGAATAAAGAAAAGTAGATGTATGAGAAATGAGCAGATTGGTGAGTTTTCAAAAATTAAACATTCCCTTATAGCCAGTATGGAAATAAATACAGGACTTTTCTTTTAACCTTACTCATAATCTTGAGTGTGTGTTTGTTTGTGTGTGTGCATGTTTATTTTCTGATGCTTCAGAATTTCCATTTCTCCATTTCTTGTTCCCACATTGTATTGTTTATTGTTTTATTTTAATATTATAATTTAGCATCTCTCCGTATGTATAATGGTAGAGTGTTTCTCACCTCAATTTTGTTTACTATGTTGGTCAAATATTCTCTGCCTTCTCATCCACTAGTTGCTTTTGTCTTACTGACTCTGAGAAAACTAGACCCAATTTTCAGTTAAAAAATGTCTGTGTTTGGCTCTAAATTTTTGCAGCAATTCAGATCTCATCATATTTGGATTTCTGGGGAACCCTCAGAGATTCTTGCTTTACTGCTTTGGAAATTTCCAAAACTTTGGGTGAGAGACTCCAATAATATCATCTCTTCTCAGTCCCCTGTCACCATGGGGGAAGAATGAGATTGTAAACTTTTATCTGGTCTACCTTTATCTTCCCCCAGAAGAGGCACTGTGTAGTTCCTCTTAAACATGAATAATACTGACACATTTGGCGCAGAATGGATAAGAGTGAAAAAGTTGCTGAGTACAATGGAATTCTCTTACGGCATGTAGTCTACAACATGCATCTTCATAGCATTATCACTGATTATTTTTTATTTTATTTCCACTTTCAAAGATAATTTTAGAGATTTCTCTCTAAAGCCATTACATTCTGAAACAATTATAGGCTTTATGTTTTATTTTCTTTCTTTAAGTTTCATATCTTCTCAAAAACTGAAAATGGAACTATTGTTAAAATAAGTTATTTTATCCACCTGACTACATTTATATAAAATTGATAGGATTTTATTTATCCTTAAAAATAATGTTATGTTTGTAATGTATTATATATTTTTTATTTCTCCATTAAACAGTCATTTTCTTTAAAGATTACTTGGACGAATTTTAGAAACATTAATTTGATAATATGCTTCTGGCTCAATATAATTCAGATGATATTGAAAATGAGTACCTGAATTTCACCATCAAATTTTTAGTTTTTTGTTGAAGTATTTTTGAAGCTTGGAAACATTAAATTGTGTCTTTCTTATTATAAAATATTATAATATTAAATAACTGTCAAGGTAAACATGAATAAGCCATTTATATAATTTATCATAGTAGTTCAAGTCTGAAGATACATCATATTGACTTGAACAGTCTTTCTAACATTCCAATGCCAGGACCATAGAATTTCTGGGAGTGAGCTCTAGATGCCAGTATTTTTTAAATTCCTCAAGGATTTCCAACTATAACTAAAGTTGAGAGCCACTCATTGACTATGTATATTATATTGTGGTATGTAGGCTATAATAAGACAGAAATTCTTAAAAAGGTAATAAATACATGCTAATGTTTTAGATACATAGTGCTATAAAATATCAGAAAATGAGGCTGATGAGGAAAAGCAATAAAATATAAAATATCCATTAGTAATTCTAAGCAATCCTACTTTGATGTTGAAAGGCAGCAAAAGGTATAAAATACAAGTTGTCATTTTCAGAAAAAAAATTAATATCAGTTTAAGAATTTACAAAATGGCCAATTATTTTTTGTTTTAAAAAGATATGACATTTACAATGAGTTTGTTTTAGGATATGATTGCTATGGTCAGGTACATTGATGACACCAGCATAATTGTTTAGTAAGTTTAACATCAAGAACTTCCAGCTTTGTTTTATTTTTATTATTACTTAAACCTAGTGTTAATACATATTTACTTTCAATATGATTAATAATAATAATGTTGAGTCAAATATTTGCATATATAAAACTTCTTTTTCCAATAATTTACTTAGGTTGGGCCATGAGATACAGAATAATAGATTTTATGGTAAACAATGTTAAAACTCTTGAATATTCTGACAAAGTTGATAGAAAGTCTTTTTTATTTATTTATGATTATTATTTTAGTTCACAATTTATTGACTGGAGGACAAGTACTAAAATATTATTTATAGTAATATTGGAATCCAGGTAAAATAGAAAATAATTGTATCCTCTTGATGTCAACTTGTATTTAAGTCCCAAATCATCTATTACCTATGTGACCTTAAAGTTCCTACATTTTCCAAGCCTCAATACCTACATTCATAAAATTAAATATTATGTATCTCATTAAACCTTTGTGGTCATTAATTTTCAGTTGTTTATATAAGCAGTTGTATCATTTTCAAATTATCACACCTGCATCTTTGTTACATTATTTATTTATATCACATATATTTTTTTAAAAAAATTTGCATTGGTGCCTCCACATGTGAAGAATCGTTCTCTGTTTTTCAGAATCTATATTCTGGCTAGGCAGGTTGGCTCATGCCTGTAATCCCAAACTTTGAGGAGCTGAGGAGAGACGATTTCTTGAGCCCAGGAGTTGTAGACTGGCCTGAGCAAGATGATGAGAGGCGCATCTCTACAAAAATTTCAAAAAGTAGCCAGGCATGTTGGCACACACCTTTGGTCCCAGCTACTTGGGAGGCTGAGGTGGGAGGATTGCTTGATTCCAGGAGTTTGATGCTGTAGTGCACTGTGTTTATACCACTACACTTCAGCCTGGACAATAGAGTGAGACCCTGTCCCAAAGAAAGAAATATCTTTCTTTCATTGACTATCCCCACCTGCATAGTCAGCTACCATCCTCCCTACCTACTGCTCTCTCTTGCCTGTGGTATCACAGAGGTCTCACTAGGGGTCTGTGCTTTCATTCCTGCACCCTGAGTCTCTTTTTCACACAGAGATGAGAGCTTTAATTTTCAAGTATGTAATAATATATAAGGTCTTTTCTCAAAACTTTCTAATGGCTTTCCTTTAAACTTATAAGTACAAATTTTATGTGTTAATTTGGATGTAGATTATCCATTAAGGTAATCAATGAAGCCCTATGTTAATCTGGTCAAGACTTTGTCTGTGACCACTTGTTCACTCTGTTCTAGCCACTCTGGTATCCTTATTTGTTTGTATTCTGTCTTCCCTCTACCTGCAATGTTTTACTCCAGATATTAAAATCGCTTGCTTCTTCCTTTTTTCCCTGTCTCCTCTGAAATATCACAGCCTGAGAGATGACTTTTTTGAACATGTGATCTAAAACAGCACTACAAAAAATATGCCTTTAAAAATATTTTTAAAAAGCATTACTCTGTCACTCTCTCTCTCTACTTACTCATCTTTATTTTTTCTGATAATATTTACCTCTGCTAAACATTATGTATTTTCTGTCTCCACCTCTAAGACATGACTTCAATGAGGATAGAATTTTTTTAATGTTCACTGCTGTACCCTCTGGAATGCTTAAAACTATACCTTCTATATGGTAGGCATTCAACAAGTATTTGTTGAATGAATAAACTAATACAACAATGAATTGATGAAAATGCCCTGAACAACATTTAATAATACTAGTAATAGCTTGTGTTTGTTATCTATTGCTGCATAACCAAAGACACCAAAACCTAGTGGCTTAAAACATTACAAATCAAGAATTTGAGCAGGACCCAGCAAGGTCATCTCTGCCTCACCTGGCATCAGCTGAGGCAGCTTACCTCCCAGGGGCTGGGGCAGTCTAAAGACTCACTCTCATGTCTCTGGCTGTTGGTATTGGCTGTCAGCTTGGACATTAGCTGGGTTTGAGGGAAGAACACCTACATATATCCATTTGATGGGGCTGCTTGGCTTAACTACAGTATGATGGCAGGATTCCAACTAAGATACTTACAATAGAGAAGAGAGGCAGACAGAAAAAAGGTATACTACATTTTATCATATGGTCTCAGAAGTCATGCAATGTCACTTCTGTCCCATTCTATTCATCAAAACATGTGACTAAGCCTGGTTCATATTCAAGGGGAGAGATATTAGACTCCAGTTTTTAATGGAAAGACTGTCAAATAATTGGCTGACATCTTTTAAAACCATTACAGATTGCAGTGTTATTTTAGTCCTCATTTTAATGGAATTGCCTCTAGGATTTTCCTATCCAACAATAGCAAACCCAAGAATGATAGGCCAGCTTATTGCAAGTGAATTAATGAATACAACAATTTCGTACATATAAAGACTTATTTTTATGCCTCATTAAAAAATTGCACCTAAGTAGCTATCGGTACTTACTAAATTATTCTTAAGAAACTAGTAAGATACATTAAAAAATTTGAAATATAACAATACAAGCAACTTGTTAAGTATAATATAGTAATTGCAATTAGCGCTGGCTGGCCCTTTCTATGGATGTATTCCACTCTTGCCCATGTTGGCTTTGCCTTGTCCCCTGCCAATTTTACTGCCAACATGACAGCATTTATGAATTTATTGAACACTTTCAGCTTTCGATATGATGGCCAAATTTATACCTGAAATAAAATTTTTCTTGCTTCAAGAAAAAGATTTAGCTTACTGCTGATTTGATGGTTACTTGTCTTGGGGGCTTAGGGTACTATTATTCAGCATTCCTTTCCAAAAAGCCAACCTTTATTTCAGCTAAGTAAATATGAAAAAAATTAAAGTTATTCATATTTCAGCAATAAAAAAGAATAAAATATTCTGTTTCCATCACTGAACACTGGATGGTTTATTCACATAAAATATTTAGATACAATATTAATTTTCTTGCAAAATATCTTCTTTTCTTATCAAGCAGTGACTTGCATCTGACATCAGATAATGTATTATTTTGCTTAGTTCTACAATGCTGACATATTTAGGTTTTTACAGAGGTCTCCCTGTGTGATTGTACATATATTACATAAATAAAACCTTAGAAAGCAGTTGGAAATATTTCTTTTTAGGGATAGACAGATCCATTATATAAGAAATATAATTAGATTCAATAAAATATCTCCACATTAAAAAATAAAATCCCTTATTACAAAAGAAATTATCATTAAAAAATTAGACCTAGTGTGCAATTAAACAAAACACAATTAGTAATCTTATTCTAAATGTGAGACTAACATTATTTAAAACTGTAGAAATAATAGTAATATGAAGATTTTAAATATACTTATGTTTTTATAGCATACAATAAAAAAAGTCAAAAAAGTATTTCAGGAATTTTGTATTACATTTCCTTATTGTATTCTCAAAAGCAAAGGGAAAATTTAGAATATTGAAAGACAGATTTGATTCTTATAAGAGATCTAGTAACACTTGTCTTTCTTTTGGATAGTTAGAAGTAAACTTCTATTATAAAAGGGAGATTTTTATCATTAAATTTTAACAGGCAAAGGATGTGTACAGCTTCAAAAAGCTGACATGATTTTACCTTCAAGTTCTTTTTCTTCCTCAAATATTAAAGGTATTTGCAGATCCTTAGACCTGTTTGTCTACTTAGACAAGTTAAATTAAAATGCAAGATGATAATCTATTGTTAGATTATTTTTCCAATATTGACAATCAGTTCCCTTCTATAATGAACTTTTTCCTGTGCTAGCTACTTCAAATCTTTTTATCCTGTACCCATAGGATTGAACATGATTATGAAAGATAAACCTTAGTAATAAAAGATGAAAAGAGGTTATGACATTCTTATTAAACAGAAAAGGCAACTTCTTCTGATTCTAATCTTATAGTTACCAGCATTATTAGAACATTATTAGAAGGAGAGGAAATAGGCATATTTATTCATAAGTCTTATTCTCATAAATTATACTTTCTAAAGAGTAGAACTTTTACAAAACTAGTGCATTGCAATTCTTCTGTTTTGTTTTATAAAATGTATAATAGAAATTCTACTTTTTCTATAGAGGAAATGTTTAAAATATAAATATTTTATCAGAAACTAACATGTTAATGGAAAATTACTAAAACTTCCAAGGGGTTAAATAATAGGAGACAAGAAAATTAATCTTTTGTGAGCCGTGTATTCCAGAGAGTTGACTTTTTTTTTTTTTTCATTTTATCTTTCCAGGAAACTAAAGAAGAATTCAAAATAGTATTTGAACTATTTTAACACAGTTAAATTACTGTTTTAACAGTTCAAATATTGTATTTTAGGAGTCATAATCCAAAATAGTTTAAATAGGAAGGTATTTATTAAGAGGTAGAGAGTCACTAAGTCACTAGGAGAGGTCAAGAGATGCTAGGCTCACGTTCCAGGATCATAGAAATGAGCTACTGCATAACCAAAGTCAGGAACTTTCAAAACAGGAGGCTGCTATTAGAGATGCAAACTCTGGAATAACTTCTTTTCTGTGACAATCCAACAACTACTACAATTGGAAGCCCTTCGAAAAAACTTAAAAAGTCATCACAATAGTCAACAGTCTAGAATCTTACTATTCTGATGTTATTACTCAATTATGAAACAAACTCATGATGAGTATGTCTAATTACAGAAAACCAAAATCATGTTTGGTGCCCTAGCTGTAAGGTAATACAGGAAATGTAACTAGAGTCCAGAATCCATATGCTTAAAGTAGGTTGGAGAGGGCATTGGAACAGGTGTCAGGTGTATCCGCCAAGCTCCTCCCTTTACCACCTCTAGATACTCAGCACCAGTGAAGATCCTTTTCCAGTTACTATGGCAGACAAACAAATTATCCCAAAGCTTAGCATCTTCACACAGCCATTTTATTTTTCTCATTGTTCTGCCTTGAGTCTTTAGATGACTAGAGCTGTAATCATCTGAAAACTCTATTGAGACGGATAACTCAGAAGGCCCACTCATATGGCTGGTTTTTGGAACCTCTGTTGTAGACTAAAAGCCCTAAAGTGGTTTCTTTATATGGCCTGGCTTCCTCACTATGTAGCAGTACAGGACTCAAGGCACAAGTGCTCTAGTGTGCAAGGAAGATGCTCCATTGCTTTTTACAAAGTAGTATCAGAAATTACACATCATCCCTTCTGACATATTCTATTAGTCTCAACAGTCTCTAAAAGGTAGTTTCAAGATAAGGGGATGTAATTCCCACATTTCAATGAAATAAGTTTTAAAAACAAGAAGTATTTAATAAATCAATTAAAGATGTGTTTGCAGCAACATGATATACAGAAAAGACATATTTTTTTTTCTAAGCAAATGTTTATGAGAATCAGGAAGAATTACTGCACTCTCCCTGAAAAATCAAATGTAGTAATTCTGCTATTAGGTGGTCGACTGAATCCTCTAGGATATAGCACCATAGTGATAGTTCTTTGCAGTTTCTTGATTGGCACTTTTAATTGCTAGTATTAGATATGCTTTAATGTGAAGAAGTTGATGCTGTTGAACCCATGCAAATCTGTCCCTGAAACCATGGTCACACTCTGTATAAACCCATTAACCAAGAGCTGGGATGGATGTGGAAAGAAGGCGATTGACATCCTTAAGTTTGTACCACATTTGTCCAATTATTGAGAGCGTCCTCTACAGAACATTCATGTCAGCAATAAGTATCCTCAGTCATTAGGCCCATTCGGTGAGGTCTATCCACATTCCTCTTTCACAAGATGCCTTGTCGTCAATACTCCAATCTTGTTCTTCTCAAATTCCTCATTATTCATTTAAAACCAGGAGCTACTGCCCATGAATTGCCACACATCTGTACCTGCAGTAGTCCCTAATTCCAGGATAAGTAGAAAACAATCTGTAACAGTTTTGCTTACTGCCAAGATTTCTCTTTCCCAATCTCTTCTCATCTATCCTGTTCAACTGCAATATTCTAAGTATAGCTAAAAAAATTTTATGGGCAAATCCCAATGAGACTATAAACATGGGTTAGGCAAGAAGTGGCGAAAGTAAGCACACAGGAACATTAAAAACTGTTCAA
The DNA here is from genome assembly GCF_009828535.3 of Hylobates moloch. NCBI lineage: Eukaryota > Metazoa > Chordata > Mammalia > Primates > Hylobatidae > Hylobates > Hylobates moloch. The sequence continues at coordinate 126,797,202 of NW_026652278.1, forward strand.
GCTGAGTCTCGAATATACCACACTCAGTTGCAGGACAGTTCTTTTAGGAGTGACTGGCTTCATAACTTTCAGAAGAACTAACACCAAATTTATTTATGTATTGTTTTACTTTACGTTCTGGGATCCATGTGCAGAACGTGCAGGTTTGTTACATAGGTATACATGTCATGGTGGTTTGCTGCACCCATCAACCCGTCATGTAGGTTTTAAGCCCCTCATGCATTAGGTATTTGTCCTAATGCTCTCCCGCCCCTTGCCCCCACCTTCCGACAGGCCTTGACTTCTCATGTTCCCCTCCCTGTGTCCATGTATTCTCATTGTTCAACTCCCATTTATGAGTGAGAACATGTGGTGTTTGGTTTCCTGTTCCTGACTTACACCAAATTTATAATGGGAAGTTCAGGACTTGTCATTTGTTCCATTGTCTGGTGTTCAGTATCCACTTTGCACAATAACAAGCGAAGAATAATTTCTGGTCACTTGAGAGTTTAGCATTGCTCTGAAATCTAAGAAGCTGCTCCTCTGACTTGTCTACTAAGCCTGTGATAGGTGTCATGAATCATCCTGATCAGGCAGGCATTTTAAGCATCATCACATTAGCGGCTAATAAGGGCTGGGTGGAAGCCGTCTTTTAGTAGATCAAGTCTGAGCCAGCTGGAAAGCTTTTTCTTGCTTTCAGTCCAACTAAAAACTGGCAGTCTGATGAGCCACTTAGTAAATGTGTCAGAGCAATACAATTAAATATGATATCTGTTTCCTCCAGACTCCAAAGAGGTCCACAATTATGCCTGTTTCTCAGTAGTAGAGAAAGTAAACTGAAGCAACTTATCTTTCTGGAGGAGGTATTCTAAAACATAGAACTATAGATGTCAGAAACTGTAAGATGCCTTTATACTGTATTGTGGCATCCAGAATACTACTTCCTGATCAGGTACTATCAGCAATAGGACACCTTGGCATGAGCATGCTATGTCCTGTGATGTGGTGAGGTATTTGAGGTATATAGACTAAATTATAGCCATGAAACAGAGTGTTTGCATCACCCTAAGGATTTCTATAAAGATTTAACATTGTACCTCTTTGAGAAAAGCATAACGCACCCTATGATTTTCTGATTATTGGGATATAGAAAAAAATGTATAACATTTAACAAATCATTACTGCATAATAAGTATTAGGAACCATGTTAATTTGTTGCAATAAAAATGAAAATAAATACGAGTGGTCACTACCTAAGTTTGGAATAATCCTTTATTATTTTCTAAGAGTTATTTTTCTTCTGCACAGATCAAAAGATTAAAAAGACTGGGGTGTGTCAGAGGCCATTTCTCCTCTCTCTTTGATGTCTTTGATAATAACCCTATATTCTATAAAGCCTCCAGGGATTCATTATTGCTTTTGATTTGCTATTTTAGTAAGGAAAGGGAGGCTCCAAAAGCTTCCAATTAGTTTGCCAACCAATATCTCCCACTCCACAGAGAAGCACTGTGGGAAGTTTGCCAGTGTCTGAGTATTTATAGTCTAACAATACACTCACGAACTGAGGAAATAACTATAGTGGGGGGGGGCATAAACAGAGTTACCTTTATTTATCATCTGATCCTCATAAGCCCTCCATCTGATCAATGAAGTAGTATGGCATTCTAGATTCAAGAGAACAGAGTTAGTTTAGAGCCAGTGTTGAATCACTCCACTGAAGTCTATATAATTTTCTTTTTCTAGTGTAATTTGCTTCAGTAAATCAAAATAGATTTCTTAGCGGGAGATTGGGAAAAATATATACTGTGTACTTCAGATGTCTGTGTGGAATCCTTTAACCAGCTATGTGACTTTTCCTTGATTCAAAGAAATCTGTTTTTGAAAGGAATTAAAGTATGGGAATTTGGTGAGGTATAAGAAAGTTCCATCTGATAATTCAATTCAGGGCTCTCTCTTCCCAAGACATAGAGGAAATATTTGGTTAGGTAAATCAAGTACCATCTTAACGGACTGATATATTCTCTTAGGGATTATATAATCTACTAGTTACTAACAAAATCTCTGTAGGTGAGGTCATTCTGATTATATTTTATCGGCTATGTGGTTCAATAATCACCACCTCTATGGTTAATTGTCATTAATTGCTGTATTTTTGCAACTGCAATAATGAAAATCTCATTATTAATACTGACATTGGGGAATGTGTGTCAACAGAAGCATCTCCTTTTTATCCTCTGCCCACAGAAGACAGCCATCAATACATTTCTTGGGTGCAGATGCTCCTTTTACCAAAGACATTCTTAGTGGCTTTGTAAAGAGGTTGGCATCACAGACTAGTTAGTGGATGTCTTAGTTTGTTTTCTCTTCCTTATGACAGAATACCTAAAACTATATAATTTATATAGAAAAACATTATTTCTTAAAGTTATGGAGGCTGAGAAATGCAAGGTCAAGGGGCCTCATCTGAAAGCATTCTTGCTGGTGGAAACTCTGCAGAGTCCCAGTGCAGGGCATCACATGGAGAAGAGGCTGAGTGTGCTAGCTCAGGTTTCTCTTCCTCTTCTTAGAAAGCTACCAGTCTCACTTTTGTGATCACTTATTAATCCACTAGTCCATTCATCCATGAATGGATTAATCATTCATGAGGGCAAAGCCCTTATGACCCAATCACCAGCCCACCTTGAAGGCCCACCTCTCAATATTGTAACATTGAAGATTAAGTTTCATCATGAGTTTTGGAGCAGACAACCATTCAAACCACAGCAGTGAGCATACTTACTGGGTAGATAAATTCATATTACATGATAACCTTCTCCAATACAGCGATCTCCAAGATCTTGCTAACCATTAAGTGTGTATTAGTCCCCCACAATGATCTGTGCAATTCTCTGCCTCCTGCTTCATAGGATTCATTTGCAAATCAGAGACCTGCAAATTCATTTGATTGATATAACCAAACTTTCAGCTCCAAGACAGTCTACTGTATTTAGTTTTATATCTATTAGCTTTCCCATTTCTCAAGAGTGAGAACAGAGATTTAAAAAATATATATAACATATTATATAAGTATATAAATATATAATACACATTTAATATATAAATTTATATATTTATATATTATATATATTCATATATGTAAATGGAATTTATTTGAATAACAGAATAAAAGGAGCAGAAATGCCATTAAAATCTAAGTTAAAACCTATTTCAATTCACCATTCTATTTACCAGTTCCTCTTTAATAAATGGTTAAGGCTCAGAGAAAGCCTGGCATTATTTTTTGATTAGACAAAAGTTTGTATGCCATTTATTTTGGCAGATTAAAACTATTCCTAAAACCTACTGATTTTAAAACCTAGTACTTTCAAATTTGATTTAAGTACTTTTAATTTTCTCCAAATTCATTATGATGCTAAAGACAGAGGTATCAATGTGGCTCCATGTAGGTGATGGACCTAGAAGTAGACTTACCATAATATATCAGCTGTTGCCACCCAGTCCAATATAGCCCATTCCATTACTGCCTCTCTCCAGAAATTGTGTAACTGCTTCGTTACTTAATGCATTTCCACAGGCCTTTCATAATATTTAATAGTTCCAATATGAAACAAACTTACCTGTAAAGAGCACACACTTCTTGCTGTAGTCATATCTTCCATCCCAAGTGGAATTAACTGGATATTGGAATGTATGGTGTTGCTTAAATAATTATCTCTGATTAAAACAGCTAGTACCTTAATAATGCAAATCATTTTGTCTTTATCTTTACAATCTATGATTGAGTGGATTGCCTTCTTCTCTCATTTTGAGCTTCCTTATTTAACTATTTTTCTTTTGCACCCTAGAGACTATTTTTTCTTTTTTCTTCACTTTTATTTATTGATTTATATTCATTAATTCTCAGCAGTGTCCACTCTGGTTGGCTAGGGGTACAAAATAGATTTAAAATGAATTTTGTAGGTTGAACAATCAGACACTAACAAGTTGGTCCCCCTAATACCTCTCTGAATGTTGTTTTTCCATTAAAGTCACCAGGATTCTGCCTTTTTTTTGTTTTTGTTTTTGAATTTTGTTTCTAGTTGCCATTTACCTTCTACCATTATTTGGATCATTCCAGACATAAGGGAGAGTGAGAGAATAAAATATTTTACCATATATGCCTAATTAAATATTTGTATTTTTAAACTATTATTCTTTTTTATTTTTATTTTTTTGAGACAGAGTCTTGCTCTGTCACCCAGGCTAGAGTGCAGTGGCGCGATGTCAGCTCACTCCAAGCTCCACCTCCCGGGTTCAAGCAATTCTCCTGCCTCAGCCTCCCGAGTAGCTGGGATTACAGGCACCCACCGCCACACCCAGCTAATTTTTGTATTTTTAGTAGTGTTGGGGTTTTACCATGTTGGCCAGAATAGTCTTGCGCTCCTGATCTCATGATCCACCCACCTCGGCCTCCCAAAGTCCTGGGATTAAAGACTTGAGTCACCACATCCGGCCCCTAAACTATTATTCTTGTACCAAATTTCTATCAAGGTCCAGTTCCAATGCCATTTAAGGATTTTGGCTAGAAATTGTCTAATCAAGTTAATAATTGCTGTACCATTTACAATTAGTGTACTTTAAGATAATTCTAATGTTTATATTATTTTTTCATATTTAGCCATCTTACCTACATTTTTAGTTATAAACTTTGTAAAGCAGAATATCTATTACCTTATTCTACTTCTAAAGTTGTCCAGCACAATAGTATTTGTAAGCTTGATTATATGATTTTTAAACTATTTGCTCTGCAAGACAGTTAAAAAAATACTAATCAACAAATATTATGTTCATTTTAAACTTGATTTCCAAACACAACTTGAAAATGTGATGTGTATAATATAAAAACCTCAACCTATCCATTTAGGTGACGCAAATTTGCTAGAAGTGGTAACACACCAATAATGTTTTATAATGAATTTAATTATTTAAATTTTGTATTAATCTTGGAATTATATGATTTCAACTACTTGAAAACTTTTTTTATATGTTTTACATAGGTGTTAGTTTAGTTGTTGAATTATCACAAACTGTGATTCAGTATTCCTTACAGCAAGGTGACTCTCCTGCCTGCCTCTTTCTGTGCCTCTTTCTTCCATGAAACGTAACTGCTCAAGTATTCTTATAGTAGTCATAAGGAAATCTGTAAGTGAATTATTCTCTGGGCAGTAATTTTTTTTTTTTTTTTGAGACGGAGTCTTGCTCTGTTGCCCCAGCTGGAGTGCAGTGGTGTGATCTTGGTTCACTGCAATCTCCGTCTCCCGGGTTCAGGCGATTCTGCTGCCACAGCCTCCCAAGTGGCTGATATTACAGGTGCCTACCGCCATGCCTGGCTAATTTTTTTCTATTTTTAGTAGAGACGGGGTTTCACCATGTTGGTTAGGCTGGTCTCGAACTCCTGACCTCGTTATCTGCCCGCCTTGGCCACCCAAAGTGCTGGGATTACAGGTAGAAGCCACCGCGCCCGGCCTCTCTGGGCAATAATTTTATCTGTAATCAAAAAAGATGTCACAACTGAGGTTAAATAAGAAATTAGTTTAAAAAATATTTCTTGATGTTTTCCGGGCGCAGTGGCTCAAGCCTGTAATCCCAGCACTTTGGGAGGCCGAGGCGGGTGGATCACGAGGTCAGGAGATGTTTTCCATCATTGAAAGCACATCAAGCTTACACATGAAACGGCCAATACAATTAAGAAAATGCTAAATAATAATGACTTTATAGTTGGCTCTGTACGCAGGAATTCCTATATGGAATAAAGATAGCAAATAAGATAGCTAATGGCTGTGGTATCATGTCATGTTTCTCTCAATTAGGTATTATCGGTTGCTTATTTACTTCATGGGGAAAATTGTTTGGCTGTAACTTTGACCATAAACTTCCCTGAATGTTTAAATTTGCCATATGGACACTGAGATCTTTTTGCCTATTGAAAAATGAAGAACAAATGTGATTGAAGAGGAAAAAAAGTTATCTCTGCCCTATGTATTCAAACACACATTGTAGATAGCCGTTATGTCTAAATTTAGAAATCCTACAAACATGAAAAGGACCAGCATCATGCTTTCTACTCTATGGATATTTCTCTATTACTTCCACCAAACTTTAACCACTCCCACCACTCACTCCCTATCAGTTACACACACACATGCATAGAGTAACTTACTCATCTCATTTTGCTTACTTACCTTTTACGATATTTTGAGTTTTGTAATTTTTAGGTGTGAGGTAAGAGAGAGCATTAGGCCATATCATTTCTCTAACCTCACACACTGCTTGCATACAATAGATGTTTCAACCTATTTTAATTTAATTATTAATTATAATTTTAATTATTTTTGTATTTGTATTGGATTTTATTTTGGAAACGAAATAGATTACTAACTATATATCCATATATGTACACAAATGCACACACACACACACACACACACATATATAATTAATTATATCATGGTGAAACATTTGCTGCACAAGAATTTCCTTGTAGGCTCAGCCCTAGGCTGACTGAACACCAATTTATGCCTGAATTTCAGAATAAGGAAGTTGTCTGATCCCTGCTGCAGAATAAACGCTATTTCATTTTCTCTACCGGATGTTATTTAGATAGAAGATGGAAATAACTTTTAATATAAAGAAAAAAAGTTCTTAAGTATTAGATGCATGCAAGGTACCAGAGAACATTCACAGATGTTTTGGCTTGAGATAATTATGTGGATTTCTTTTTACTTTTTTCTTTTTCATCTTTTTTTTTTTTTTACGTGATGTTTTTACTTCTATCTGAAAGCTGCCTAAAAAAACATTGGAAGGTAGCTACATATGCCATAAAAGTTGTCATCAAAGTTATGCCTGCTGTTTTTTTACATCCCTATGCTGTTTATCCTCATCCATAATTCATTCTTTATAAAAAGAAAAAGAAAAGGAAAGAAACAAACCAACGAATAAATGGTGACATGGTGTCAAAGATCCCTTGGGAATCTGACACTAGAATGCAGTTAATTTTGCATCTTATGATTATCCTTTCATGTAAACACACATTCTCAGTGCATCCTCATTAATTTTTTTGAAAATCGAAATAATTGGATTAATTTTATTTTTTGAATAGGTGAGAATCCAAAACATTGTTTTCAATCCCTCATGAAAGATCTAAAACTTGATTATAATTATGTATGATTTATATAAAGCTAGCTTAGTTTTTAAATTTTTTTGAATAATGCATGTTAAATTATATAAAGCTAATCAGAAAACATGCATTTTCAAACATGATGCTGTAGGTGGGAAAGCTATATCAGGAAGAGAATACTTAGCTACAGGTTCTTTGTCTTATAAGAATCCAGCACTCCCAGTTTAGAACCAGACAAATGTCTACTAAATGTGAAACTATGTAAGAAAAGGATTTTCTGCTGGTTTTTAGAAAGTAACTTATAAAGTGATTATACCCTGTAGGAATAACAGGATAGTAAACAGTCAGCAGAACATATCAACACTTGTTTCCATTCAAACCCTTGATTTGGTTCAGGGCAGGAAGTGGATTGTTTAAATCTTTCCCTCAATTCACAGACACATTTTTAAAAATCCACAAACATGAACAACTCTATGGGTCAAATATTAATATTACCAGTATAAACAAAAAGAAACAGAAAAATTTTGTAAATTTTAGAAGGCCGGGAAACAGTAGTGACAGAATTCCAGCTACCCTGAGGGCTTTTAGGATAAATACCAGGAGTCTGAAGAAAAACTACCTGGTTTTTATTCCAAATATTCAGCTTCTCTAGTATGCAGCCTTGATCAAGTTAGTTAACTGCTCTGTGTTTTAGTTTTCCCATTGAAAATAGAGATAATTATTGTATCTACAAACCTGTTGGGGTCATTATGATTAAATGAGTAGAAGTTCTTATAACATTGCCAGGCATATATTAAATATGTCTACTATAAATCTTGGCTGTACATTCTTACCTGAGGACTAATTATTCATAAAGCCTAAGAAATTTAAAGTTGTTGGCACCATACCAAACACTAAACAAAAGATCTCATAGGAAAAATTAAAAAAAAAAGGAAAACAGATAAACTTACAAAACATTTAAAAATTTTCTATAGGTAAGATAATGAAAGGACAGCAGAGGATCCTGGGTGTTCATGCAAAAAGGTCTCATTTGTGACTCTACTTTGACATTGTCTCATTCCTCTTTATGTGAAGTTTATATGAGAGTGCAAAATAGTCCGTAAGTCCTTGAATTCTGTTTGGATAAGCAAAAGGAGAAACCACTATTATTTCAACCTTGTAGTACCGAAAGCAAACTATATAAATAGCAAAAGAGAACCAAGATTGTTTTCTCCTGAAAATAATGAATAAGATAAGCTATGTCTAATCTAGTGAAGCGAAAGAAAAATGTGATCACCTAAATGTATTAGAAAAGAAAGTGATTTTACAAACCATTACTAGCTATAAGAATTTAAGTGATTTTAGATTTTATTTTCTTTAAACATATGTATAATTGTATAAATCTTACAATGCTGTTTGTTAAAGTGGCAATATTCAGGGTAGATTTATGTTTTTATTTGTTTAGATGTCTTCCTAAATTAGCTTTAAACCTTTATTGTAAGCCTTTAACATAAAGCCCAAAGGAAAGCAGTTGAATCAGAGATTTATTTTAAAACTTGAATTAGTGTGGAGAGTCTTGTAAAACAGGTACAGAAACACCAACATTAAGTAGGCCTCCAGACAATTAAACTAAATAACTCCTTTAGACTCAAGCTAATCTAGTCACTCACATAAATTTACTTTAACTATTCACAAAGTCAAATTACTGGGGGAAAGGCAGATTCCTTTTCAATGGATAAACAGCAAATAATTCAGCATCAGCTTACTACAAAGAAAACAAAACTGAACAATTGGTTAGTAAGCCAAAATTACTTATTACAAAATTAATAGGCAAATTTTTTACAATGTTGATTTAATCATTTGTATTATTTCCTTAAGGAGAAAACAAACGAGTCTTTAAACATGCAATAAGAAATTTATGTAATGTTTTGTATAATTGACAATCTGAAAATAAATTAAGATATATGTGTGGGGATAAATAGTTGGAATGCTGTTTTAGTGGCTGTTGAAATAAAAAAAAAATCTAAGAATCTAGAATTTTTGAAAATAGTAAGAATCTAGAGAATTTGGAAAGTATGAAATTCATTCTATAGTTATGTCAGAATAAATATCGATTGAATAGTAATCAGACTTTATTCTATGAATGGCTTTGCTCATACATTCAACTAGACAAAAAGGTGAGAATTTTAATTTTTCTCTCACTCAGTCTTAACACATTAATTTATAAGTACTGTTTTATCAAAATAGTTTTTTAGAAATGATTATCATGATTCAATTTTTCAAAATGATAAAGTAGTAGAATTTCAGTTTTTATTTTAGCTTTTAAACTTGTTCTTTTTAAATTTTTATGATAAAAATGTGAAGCAGAACTAATTAGTTAGATATAATAGTATTTTAAAACTAAAATTAGAAAGTTTTAAAAAATGCCCTGAATTTGTTGTATTTTAAAAGACAAACTTTTTAAAAATTGTCATTTATTTTGAAATTTGAAAATAATCACGCAAATTAAGAGAAATGTAATTTAGAGAAGTTTAAAAAGGTAAAATTAATTTTAAAGTTGAATCTAAAATCATGCATTTTAACTTATTACATATTAAAATACAATGTTTAAGAAAAGTAACAGCTGAAAAATCCTAAGTTGAAGAATTGTTTAGTGTATTTAAATTTAATGAAAATGAAAATGGCAGAATGAAATGTAAAGTCATGATGAAGGAGATTAATAAAGGTTATATTCAGGTGGCAGCAATAATAATTATGTACATTATTTTAGGAGCTTATATATTTATCTCCTGAATTATTTTGTGTTCACTGTACTTTAATTTATTTTTTAAATATGAGAATATTCATTTTTAATGTTTATTGACTATATGATAAATACTTTCATGCTTCTCTTTTCTCGTAGAACGTGAGTGACTCATGCCCTGGTGTCTCGGGCTATCAGGTTCTTCTTTCTGTTCTACACATGCCTCTTTTCAGCTTTCATCTACATCCTAATAAGAAGTTTACTAAAACTAACTGACAGAGAGGGAAAGAAGTTGAGCCTGAGTCTCAAATGGCTCAGCGCATTATACTGGCACTAGCTGAAAATTAGTTGTTGTCACATTGCAGTCTCACTTAACAGAGGTCCTAAAGAACAGTTATGAAAAACTGTCCCAGTTGCCAGGGTTTTGTATGGTACATTTGGTCATTCAGTTTTTAAAGAAAGGATGAATGACCTGAAGTATGTGGATTCCAGAATAGTGCCAAATGGTTTGAGTAAGCCATTTCCTGGAAAGAGTAACACTAAAAAATTCAGAAGTAGGATGTCTAGAAAAATAGTGCACAGATCGACATATCTACATAGTATTCTGGGTTTGTACCCTGGATGTGTGAATTTTTGTATCACATGTTAATGCTCAACTGAGATCTTCGACAGCAAGTCAGCTCTCAAAAAACTTACAGGGTGACTTGCCTTGTGTATTTTACCTCTGCTCTCCACCATCCCGGTGTTCACACAATGAGCTGATGGATAAAACAGCTTGGGTAGCTGGGATAGGGGATAAGTATGGACCGAGAAGCAGGAGCTCTCTTTCACCAAGACTTATCTATCTACATTCACTGCAGAATACACAACCTGCCCAGAGTAGAGACTAATATTGAGTCCTTAATATTGTGTCAGGCATCAAAGTGACACATTCAGAGAGTTGCTTGCAGTATATTCTATCAGACAACTTTCCCCTAAGAGTAGTGATTCATCCTAACCAAATTCATACTTTCTTCACTGCTTACAAAGCCTTTGCCATACAAGGGCTCAGGAATGCTTAATCTAATCCCCAAATAACCCATACAATGTTGTTTCTGGCCAAAAGATGCATTTTACAGTGGAGCTGATAAGACAATATGTGCATGACAGTGGAATCCAATCTTCTTACCTGTGCATCCAACAGAATAGTATGAAAGAATCATCTGCTAAACACACACTTAAGGTGCCAGCTTAGCAACAGCATCTTATATGTCTGGGTGCTGTATGCTAGGCTATAGTAAATCCACTTAAGCAGGTGCTGCTGAGATTCTGAGGATTCCTTTTTAAGCCTTAAGACTCCAGTGAACTCCAATAGGAATTCTGTCAGTATCTGCATCTTGTTGCCTGAAGGCTTTCTACAAAGCAATGTGAAAGGCAGGCTTAGAATGCCTGTGAATTAACACTTACCCCCTACAAGCATCCTCAGTCACTGATAGAGGAGAATTTGGTAGATTAACATCACGATATACTTGCCTATATTTCCAAGTGTTTTTCTGTTTGGATTAAGTTCAATTAATGGCTTGATAATATATCCTTTGGTGTCTGCCTTCTTTTCCCTGATGCAGTTCATCACTTCTCTACCAATATTTCCTTCATTTCTTAAATAACATATTTCTACTTGAGACTTATCTCAAGCTAAGACCTGTGCAAAATCTATGCCTGATATGTGGAAACCAAGTAGAGGATTATTCTGGGTAGAAATCTTGGCTCCTAGCAGATAACTCTTCTGGCAAGAGAAACATGCAGATGCTCAATTATCACATTAGCTCCTCCTTCCAGGGGATCAATAAGTAAAAGAGGAAGGTAATATTCTGGTGGAATAATCAACCCTGAAGAGATAAGTCTTATGCTTCACAATGAAGACCAGGGGAAATATGAATGGATCTCAGAGCATGTGTTAAGACATTTCTTTTAGGTTTAATGCCAGTGATAAGGGCAAGTGGGCAAATGGCAGCATCCACAATCTAACAAGGACAAGTCAATTAAAGACTCAGATCCTTAGGCTATATAGGTTTGAGACACTCTAATAAGTGTCTCATAACAAAACAAAACAACAACATTAACAAAACAGAAAAACTACAACGCAAAAAACAAACCTAAATCAAAACTGCACTGTGCTGGGTTTAGGTTTCAGGGACATCTAAAATGTGTAGTGAAGGAAGAAGGTGATGAATCTGATTCACTCTCTTCAACAGGGAAGGACATTAATTGTTTACAAACACTCTGAACTAAATCATTTTGAGGAATTGAAATATACCCTTATGACTGGTTACACTTGTAAAAGCTTTCTCAAGAAAAAAAGGCCATCTTGATTACATATAGATGAAGACCCATAATTTAACACAAAATGAAGGACACAAGCAATATGAAATGTGTTAGCACCCTACCTCATGTGCATACTCTGCAACACTTACCTCCCATCTTGTACTTTCTTTTTGATGTCAAGTCATGAGATGCTATGGGACCAACCTGTCTACTATGCATGCACAATTTAGAAATATGGATGAGTCAATTGACTATAAGGAAAACCTTTGACAAAGGGGAGATGTCAATTGGGAGAAAAATTCTTCTCCTAAGATAATCTGTACTGAAATGCAGGACATACGTGTTCTCAGAAGATGGTGAAATCCAATAGTCAGCATCAACTGATATAAAATAGTGACTAGCTTGTACATGCCCTCCTATTGCTCTTCGTCCTTCCTACCTCCCTTCCTTTCCCCTCATTCTTTCTTCCCTGGGATTGCAAGGCTTAACAAGGAAGTTAACCATAAATATTTGCCTCCAACTATTTTATTTGCAATGTTGACCAAGACAAAAAGCACCTCATCCACTAATATGTTTGTAATCTTTCAGTGGACTGTAAGTGATTCAATAAATTTAATTAGATCAATCCATCTGTTATTAATAAGAATCCTCCTCATTTTCTAAACTGATATAGTTTTATGAGACATAAATACATAAAGTGAGAAACTTTAAGTACTAATATTATTCTTAAATATTTAATGACATTATGTTTGTCTGTGATAGACTAGAGAAGTGAGTCATCACTGCCATCTTAAGGAACAGAAAAAGAGAAAAAAGGAAATGAAGGCACACATCATGTTGAAAAAAGCTGATATTAGTCTTGGTCAATTTTTACTTAGTTATGAGACTCTAATTTATGTATTCATATTCACCCTAAACTTACTTAATAACTTGTGCTACTATCTGTACTTACATCTATACATGTCTTCTATATATTCTATTTCTTAGTTATATAATAAGAAATATGTATCAACATAGGAAAGATATGAATTAAAATGTATACCCTACTATTTTAATAGTTTTATCACTTTGGTGGGTTGATAAAGAGAGAGTTCAAATTAATTCATTAACCCCTAAATATTTCATAATGTGCAGGTTATGTTTAAGACTTAGTCCCAGCTACTCCGAGAGGCTGAGGCAGGAGAATGGCGTGAACCCGGGAGGCGGAGCTTCCAGTGAGCCGAGATTGCGCCACTGCACTCCAGCCTGGGTGACAGAGTGAGACTCCGTCTCAAAAAAAAAAAAAAAAAAAAAAGACTTAAAATTAATACTAATGTAATGCGACTATTGTATGGAATCTTTAAAGCTAAGGACACAATAAGAAATTCTACATACAACTTTCTAGCTATGTAATCGTAAGCAAGTTACTTAAAATGTGAGGTTCAGATTCATTATTTGCAGAATAAGAATAATAGCTGGAATATAAGGTTGTGGTAGTATTAAATGTCATAACATATATAAAACCAGCCATTACGATGCTTGCTATATATAGGATGATCAAGATTTGACTTTCTTCAGCTGCTTTTTCAACTACTGTTTTCTCAGGTGTAACCAACACTTTAACTATCAACTGTCTTTTACTGCGACTACCACTAAATCTTTTCCTAGCAACATAAAGTTTATTTCTGAAATGACTTTCTAGTAACACTCTTATGTATACAGTTTCTCTTGAAAAATGTTAATATTGCTAATCTTTTCTAATCATAAGTCTGACATCATTAAAAATGAGCGTATATCAAAATATCATTGCTAATTTTTCATACCTTGAATTTTTTAGAACTTCTTGAATGTGTTAATATGCATAGAATTCCAAATAAGGTATAACTTTGTGACTTTTAGATTTTAGTCATTTTTTGTTTTAATTTTTAATGCTAACTACTAATTCAATTTTCTCTCTTTATCTGATGTAATTTTCAAAACCTCTTCCATTCATTCAGATACAATAAAATAATGGAAAAACTATGATAAAATATTCTAGAGTTTATATACAAGTTCACAAGCAAGAAAGAAAAATCCCTGGACACAGAAATGAAGAAGGAGCTCAAATTTGGAGTACTTAACAGTTATACAATTGAAACAGCATAGGCAGGTATTAAATTCATTTCTAAAGACTGAGACTTTTACACCAATACCATTCTAGTTGCGAGGTGAAAATGAACTCTCTGGAAACATTCATGAGTCCCCAAGAGCTGAGGAACTTGGACCTGGAGCAGGCTGACCTCCCTGGTCCATGGAGAGGAAGAGTCACTTGGAATAATTTTAGAGTGTAGAATTGTGCTTTGTATGATGAGTGATCAGAATTCACACCACTCAAATTGTGTGGGAACCTGTAGCGGGAAAATTAGCAAAAATCTCAGATATCCCTGCAATGCAAGTAAATGTGAAATTTCCCCATGGGGAGGCTCCACAAACATGTGTATACAGGACTGTCATAGATTAAAAAAAATTTCTTACCATTTGTTCCAGTTTAATTTTCAAAACACACAAAAAAGGAAAAATCCGTAGACACAACTACACCATAAATAATTGTAAATTTGAAAACCAAATGATAGAATATTATATCTGAGACAAAACTAACTAAAAAAAAACTAGTGTATTGTTATTTCTGTTAAAAAGTAGATTTTATACATAAAATATTATTATAAAAATGAAGGTTATTAGTTAATTAAAAATGAAAAAATTCCAAGGAAAATATAACAGTTCTGAATATTTATATGCTTAATAATACATGCTTAAAATCCCCAAGTCCATCGACAGAATTACAAAGCAAGTCAATACATTTGCAATCTTCATTGAACTTTTTAATAGAACTTTTGTGGAAACTGGCATATAAAGGATAGACATTAATACAAGAAATATTTAAGACATACAATTAAAAACTAATGCATTGGTAATTCATTCAGTGTTAGAAATTTGTGTAGTATAGACTGACGTTTTTATTCTGAGTCATATAAACAGAAATCCTTGTGTATGTGTTAATGAAAATACATACAAGTTGTTCATCAAATCATTGTTTAAACTTACAAAAAAGAATTCTTAAAGAAATAGTAAAATATAGTGGACTAATATAGTGGAAAGCCTACAAAACATAAAATGAATAAATCAGCTCTATTTTTGCCAACATGGCTGATTCTCAAAAACGTAACGAGGTTAAGTAAGCTTTAAAAAACATACATTTGATTTGATTCCATTTAAAACATACAAAGCTCAATTTAGAAGAGATGTTGTTCATAGCTGCAGATATATATAGTATACTCACAAAAGCCTGTGTGGAGTGGGAACTCATCAACTTGAGCATATTGTCTCTGGAGAGGAATTTAGGAGAATGGGATGCAATATGACTTGAAGCATATCGTGGTAGTATTTATGATCTTTTAAAAATCTTAACAAAGTAGGTCAAATGTTAACATTTATTGAATCTGTATACTAAGTGGATATCTGTTTTATTATTCTCCATACTTATCTGTAAGTTTGAAATATTTCAGAATTTTCCAAAAGAAAAAAATGAAAAGAAAAAGGGACTTCAATGCACATTTGTTACATACCTTTTCCTGCTTTGCTTAGTGCATCAACTGTGAACGTAGTTTTGAAACATTCATTCACTCATGTATTGCTTTATTCAATGAGCACCAGCTCTGTTGCCAGGCACTGTACTAAATGCTGGTTTATAGAGCAATAGGTGAATAATGAAGTGGGCCCCTTTCTCCATAAATCTCTCCAAGAGAGAAAGAAGACAAGTAATTTTAAAAGTCCAGGGAAATGAGATGACTGTTGTAAGGGAAGTATAGTGTGGAATGACAGTGCGTAGCAGACAAATGAATCTCCCACAGGGGGAGAAATTTTAGCTGGCACTTAAAGAATGAGAGAGATTTAGAAAGAAAATGTTTGGAAGTAAGGTTGATTGGGAGGCAAAGTAAGGATAATTGTTCCAGCCACATAGAGTATCTAGCACCTTGAAGACCTAAAAGTAGTTTAGCAAGGCTGAAGTATAATTCAGTTTGAGGAGAAAAATGAGATCAGATTGGATAAGATCAGCACTTTTAGACAACTTGGAGGGTCTTATAGGAGTGATAGCAATCCACTGTGGAACTCATAAAGGAGGGAGATATATAATATTATTAGATTTTATTTTTTGAAAGAAAATAATGTGGATAACTAACATGGAAGAAGGATCTATTTGAGAAAGGTAGATTGGCTACTGTCCAGGAAAGAGGTGTGTTGGTCTGTATCCAGAAACAAACTGAGAAAGGAGAAACTAATCACACAAATACATAACAGATGGAAAGGATAGGACTTCATAATTCATTGATGATCTGGTTATGGAGAGTGAGGTATTAGTACTGATGTC
Organism: Hylobates moloch; assembly: GCF_009828535.3. Taxonomy (NCBI): domain Eukaryota; kingdom Metazoa; phylum Chordata; class Mammalia; order Primates; family Hylobatidae; genus Hylobates; species Hylobates moloch. The sequence goes on from NW_026652278.1 coordinate 126,813,750, forward strand.
TACAAGTATGGATTAGGAATGCGGGTGGTTAGTGGTGCCTCATATCAAGATAAGGAACACTACAAAGGAACAGTTTGGTGAAAGTAATGTTCAGTAATAGATATTCTGAATTTTAGTTGCGTATGAATTGTTGAGATGGAGTTATCTGATAGGAAGTCATAAAGATGAGTCTAGCACTGAGGAGATAATCCTGGAGGGCTGGTCTATTAGATTATGGGAATCTTCACTTTGATGATAATGGTATAGATTGGTAACAGGTGTGGACATAGTCATGAATACTGACTGGGTAATACCAATACTTAAGAAGTTCAGGCAAAGTCAGCTTTTATGAAATTCCAGGTAAGAAAGCCACACTGCATGGGGTTAATAAAAGTAGAAGATATAGAAGAGTAGGCTACAATTCTATTAGAAACTTATGATAATATGGAGAAAATCAGGGTAGTAATTGGAGTGTGCAAGAAAGAAAATAAGTTTTAGCGACTTGTATAGGTTTAAATGCAGATGCAATAAAAATTCACTCATGGTTCCTTCCTTTCTCTCAAATGCTTGCCAAAGAATCTCTGCAAGGACTGAGTCCTCTGTACAGAGTGTTTTTCCAACAGTTGCTTCTGTGGCAGAGGCTTTGTCTAATTCAATCTTAGTTGAAACAGGACCACTTCAGAGACTCTTCCTAAATTTCAAACTTAATGTCCTTTCCTCTTCCACTGAAACTATGCTCTCATTCTTCATATCTTATTGCATCATCATATTTAATTTTAATCAAGTTTATCACTAACTTTAACCTTGTTTAGTTATTAGATTGTTTACTTTCTTCAAATTAGAAGTAAATTTGTAGTAGTGGTAAATTAAATGAATTACTTTTCAAACACCATTTAATCTTTGCCGTCCTGGAAAAAATGCAAAATTGTATAATTAAAATACACTTATAGATATTGCTTAATTCAGTTTGTTAATATTTTTATAATGATACAAATATAGATTATTGAGAAAGATTTCTCTCCAATTTCATCTATAAGTTCTTGTCAGGTTTTAATTGAAAGATTGATGGGGATTTTATAAAAAGTTGGAAAACACTTTTATATTCTCTGGAACAATTTGAGGAGGAATAATAATATTTATTCCTTAAATGTTTGGAAGCTATCATTGGTCAAACCATTCTGTGTTTTCTTTGTAGAATAGTCATAAGTATGTAACCAATGCTTTTAATACACACAGGACAAATCATATTTTCCAATTCTTCTTGTGTCAGTTTTGGTGAACTAGGTATATCTAGAAAGTTGTCCTTAATACAAATTTTAAATTTTATTCTTGCAAGATTCTTCTAAATAAGAGGTTTGTTATCTTTTCGATGACTGTGGGATAGGGCATCTTTCTGATATTGATTTGCTTTTGATACTGATTGCTCTACCTTCTCCCTAGTGTTGTTTTCTCAGTATTTCCAGATGTTTTCAAATGTATTAGATTTCTCAAATATCAAACTTGCCTTGTACTGTTTTTCTTTATAACTTATTTCTATTCTTATATTTCTTTATCCCTGAGTTTAATTTGCTAAAGTTTTAAATTTCTATAGAAATTACTTGATTTGTTCACTTTTTGCCCTCTTTTATACTATTTGCAGTTAAGGGTACATATTTCACTTTGCATTCCACATGTTTGGCAATGTCATATTTTCATTACCATTTGATTCAAAATATTTTCAAATTTCCATTAAAAATTTATGAATTCACAAAATAAGCAATGTTTAATCTTCAAATATTTGAAGATTTTTGGTTATTTTTGCTATTGAATTTTAGCTTAATTCTTTATGTAGTCAGAGAACATATTTTGTATGATTTTCATCATTTAATATTTGCTTTTAATGGTCACAATTTGCCCTACCTTGAATAAAAGAATGCTGCAAAATGTGTTATTTAATAGAATTGATTTTCCCCCTAGAGCACAAAATATTGAAGTATGAACAAAGTAACAAGATCTGTTTTATACATGCAATTAAGTTACACTATCAGTCCAGGGAGTAGTAGATTAGGTATAATAAAACAACTAGATGTGTAGAAAAATACAAGAAAGAACTCGGACTCTCTACATAATTGTTTCTTCCAGGTGACTGCTGTGAGAATGACTGTTCCTGGCAGCATTAAGTCCCAAATGTACTCATCTCCTTCACTTGCATTATGTCCAGCCCCGGGGCTAATTTCAACAAGACCTACACATTATTTGATGTTATTCCAGTCTTCTTTCTATTTGTTTTTCTTGTCTATTCAAAGAAGAATTTGCACAGCCTGAATTAGTGAAGGAAATTAAGGTGGAAGGGCAAATATCCAATCTTAGATAACTCACTCATAGGCCGATTGGGTTAAACATCCTTGACATTGGACTTCATAAAAAGAAAACAGGGATCTGCATTTAAATGCAGGAATGAACATGTAAGTGAAGCCATAAAATATTCATCTTTTGAAATTGGTCCCAGTGAAAAAAATATGCTTAAGTTCCTAGTGTTTTCCCCATGATAAATATAGCTGGTGACAGATACAATAAAGTGACAGTGATCCTTCACTTCATTTTCTAACTTTTTTGTTAGATTTAGGGGTACATTTGCAGGATTCTTATATAGGTAAACTATGTGTCACAGGCGTATAGTGTACAGATTATTTAGTCACCTGAGTAATGAGCATAGTAACCAATAGGCGTGTTTTTTTTTTTTTTTTTTTGACTCTCTATATTTTTAAAGTAGGAAGCTCATGAGCTGAGCTTGTAGGGAAGCTCATAGCCAATGGCTGAGCATGATGCTGATAATGGAGCCTAGTGATTTCTACAAACTTGAGATTCCTCCTTTAGTCGATCTTTATTCTGGACAATGGTTCAAGTGAAGCTTCGTCAGAGCCACATTGCAGTCTGTGTCACTCTCTGCTCAACTTCTTCCACATTATGGACTGAATTATCTCCTCGCAAGTTTATATGTTAACGTCTTATTCTTCAGTACTTCAGAAAGTAACTGTATTTGGAGATGGGGCTTTAAAAAGGTAATTCAGTTCAAATAAGGCTTTTATTTTTATTTTTTTATTTTTTAGTTTTTTGAGACGGAGTCTGGCTGTGTCGCCCAGGCTGGAGTGCAGTGGTGCAATCTCGGCTCACTGCAAGCTCCGCCTCCCAGGTTCACGCCATTCTCCTGCCTCAGCCTCTCCGAGTAGCTGGGACTACAGGCGCCCGCCACCACGCCCGGCTAATTTTTTTGTATTTTTAGTAGAGACGGGGTTTCACCGTGGTCTCGATCTCCTGACCTCGTGATCTGCCCGCCTCGGCCTCCCAAAGTGTTGGGATTACAAGCGTGATCCACCGCGCCCGGCCTCAAATAAGGCTTTTAGGGTAGAGCCTAATCCAGTGTGACTGGTGTCCTCATAGGAAAAGGAGGAGACACCAGGATACATTCTCTGTGAGAAAAGACCATGTGAGGACATAATGAAAAGGTGGCCATCTGCAAGCTGAGGAGAGAGGTCTCAGGGAAAACTAACCTTGTCAGCACCCTGACAGAGGATTTCCAGCCTCCATAACTGTGAGAAAATAAATTTCTGTCATTTAGGCAGAACTTTGCTTTTTTTTATTTTTCCCGAATCTGCAAGTGTCTGCCTGCATTCCTTTGCTTAGGGCCTCTTGTTCCAACTTCAAAGCTAGCAGCACAGCATCTTAAAGTTTCCACTTAACTCTAATTCTCCTACCTCTCCAATTCACCTGTAAGGAGCTCAGGACACTTAGGGATCATTTCTGCAAAGTCCCTTTTGCCAAATAAATTAGCATATTAAAAGATTCCAAAGATTAGGATTAGCACATGGACACCTTTGGAAGAGTGTAATTCTGTTTACCACATAGACATTACCTCTCCAAATTAACCATTTGTACTCCTATCTGCAATAGGACTTTCACATCTTAGAAAATCATCTCTTATTAAGTGAAAAAATATTTGTTCTATAGAATAATATATAAATATACTTTCTCTAGGTATAATATTCTGAAAATAATAGGAACTCTTGAAGTGGGCACTTATGCAGCTTTAAACATTTACATAGTCAATAATATCATTGGAGTTTCTATGATAGATAATAAATATCTGTAAATATTGTGTGCAAATTACATATTAAAATCAACTTCCTTAAGAAATAGTTTATCAATTAAACATGTACTTTCCTTATTTTTAAACTTATAGCAGCTCAAAGGGTTTACTGCAAAATAAAATAGTATTGTTAAACAATAAAATAAATGAAAAATCTTGATTTATCTAGAGAACAAATGGTTTTTAAAAATTACTGTCACATGAGGTCTTTGCTCTTTGCTTCTGTTTCCTGCACATATTTTATATTCACCCTAACTTGTTATTTCTCACATTCTCTCTGATCTTTTCCCTAGATTACCCAGAGGGTTTGGACATCTCATAAGCCACAGTGCAGGCCACAGAAAAATGGCTGCTAGTTCAAGAAACAGGCAGGGCAACAACATTAAATATTCCCATCATGATATCCATCTAGAAGGAGTTCATTCTCCCTAGCAGCTTATAAATACAAGCACACTTTATTTGATTAGTAAGTACTTTAAATTATATTAGTTATATCATATCTAGAAAACAAAGAATTAGCACTGATTTTCTTTTTTCTGAAATTAACTTTGTGTTAGAGTGAGAAATTGGTTCACTACAAATACTCTCAGGTATTACTAGTCACAATCATGGGACAATTGGAAGTCTACTAAATTTATAGTGCCTTATTTTATTTTTTATTTTAATAAAATCTTGTTAAAGAATAAAAATCTAGAACACATTCAGAACTCGACAGGAGGCTAGGTCAAGATAAATCTAGCCTTCCTGCCTTAATACCCTTCTTATGCTCCGAAGTCTTCTCTTGGTTGATGCAGATCTCCTGTCATTTTCATAGACTACAGTCACCCACCACAGTATAAAATCTGTTCCTGCAGTTCTGCCGAGATTCCATTTCTTTATGAATAACTGATGTGTCACAGGATCAAGAGACAATAAGTTGGCCATCTATGCCTTATTTAAATTAGTACATCCTTTAAATATGTAAAAGTCTTTCATGCCTCTAGCCTATGAATGATTTTCCTTCAAGTGATCAGTTCTATCTTACAAGTGTATCTGCAGTAGAGGGGAGAGATGTACAGGCATATTCCTCTTGTTATTTTACAGTCAAGCCTCTTAAGTGGAAAATTATTAATTTCTACCCAACTTGGCATTACTTTAATGAATTTATCATTGTGTATATCAATGTATGAAAAAAGTATGGCTTACTCATATGCGACCTTTCCTGTGAAAATATGTCAAAGTTCTCTTTTACAAAATAATGTGCAATAATTTTACCTATTATGCAAATATCTGGCTGCCGTTTTATTTATCGTTCAACAGAAGTAATTCAGATTGCTTCTGTGGATATATCCAGGACATTCAAATATTACCTTGCCATGAGCGCTTTCTTTGTATCTTTGGGTGTTATATAATAGTATCAAGTTTTGGGCTGGGTGTGGTGGCTCATACCTGAAATCTCAGCACTTTAGGAAGCCAAGGTGGGCGGATAACTTGTGGTCAGGACAAGCCTGGCCAACATGGCAAATCCCGGTCTCTATTAAAAATATAAAAATTAGCTAGGCGTGGTTGAACACACCTGTAATCCCAGCTACTCGGGAGACTTAGACACAAGAATCACTTGTACTGGGGAGGTGGAAGTTGCAGTGAGACAAGATCACACCACTGCACTCCAGCTTGGATGACAGAGCGAGACACTGTCTCAAAAAAAAAGAAAAAAAATCAAAAATTCGTTCTTAGATATCGAAAGTGACTAAGACAGATTCAGTTTCTCAGAGTATTTCTCTCCTTGGACAAATTTCAGTTCAGAATGTAAAATATATAACAAATTATCAGAAACATTGCACTCTAATTTTTTATACTAATTTGATAAAAGAAAAGTAAAACCTGTGTTTTTTTAATATAATTCATTCATATATTTTTAAAATATTTTAAATTGCCTTTAGGCATATATATGTAAAAGTGTGTGTATATATATATGTAAAAATTTGTATATATATATGTAAAATATATATACCTATTTTAGATATGAGCAAACTGGAATTCAGAGACCTTATTGAATTTCCTTTGACCAGTAGCTCCAGGTGAAAGACTAGAAACAAATTTAGAATTGCAAAGTTTACAGCCTTGTGATATTTACTGTGTCACAGTAAGGAGATAACACATTAGAGTGTGTCATTAAGCTACATGTAGGTATAATGGGATGATAATCTCTAAATGTTTAAGAAGTAACAGTGGAAAAAGCAGTATCGAAAACTATCCTTATCTTTGACAAGGAATTGATATCACAAGCTTAGAGGGGCAGAAATTAATGGCCTACTTAATGGTTAAGAAGCTTCTTTATCTATGTGGTTCTTAGAACATGTAGACTTAAAGGATAAAAAACAGCAACAAAAGCAACAAGAACAAAAACAGGAAAAATAAAACCACTACTTTATTGGAAACCACGGCAACATCTCCTAAAAGTCATTGGAAAATTAGGCCACAGTTTCTTGGAAAGAAGGTCAGCATTGTAAGAGATAGAATCCTCATGAAGCTAATTTAGAAATGTCTTACTTTTCTGAAACATTTTACTAAGAAATGACAGAGAGTATGCCAAGATTTATCAAACCCATCAACCTCTACCCCCTTCTGACCAGTGCAGGAGCAAGTGATATTGCTAAAATAAACCTGCAGTTTTATCTAGTAAATTGAATTTATTTATAGGGGACACAGATGGTGTTTTTATCTCATTTTCCTATTGAATAGTATGACATTAAAAGTGAAAAGAGTGTATGAAAAAATGAAGCATTGGCTAGGTAGATGGTGCTGAAGAACTGAATTTGGTTTGAGAGACTTGGCAGGAATTGGGCACTTCTCACATGGCCCAGGACGAATGGATCTGGCAGGAGTTGGTGATCTGATTAAAAGCATTTTCAGCTAAAATGTGGAAAGAAGGGAGAAAGTGTAAAACTTAAAATGTAGATATTCCAGGGTTAAAAATCAGAAATGTGTACAATTTGCCTGTTAAATTGTCAAAAAAATATTCACAAAAGGTTGTGAAATACCTATGATTTCAGATGCTTGTAAAAAATGCAGAGTATAAGAGTCATAAATAATATATAAAACTAGCTCTATCAGTTAAGACTGATTTAACTAAAATATACAGCAGATTATATCAGGTTAGTATGAACGAAATACATATGTTGAACTATATACATAATTGTTTTAAGTTCCAATATTTTAAAATGTGCCATTTTAGAATCAAGGAGAATTTCATTAATATTGCAACTATTTATTAATATAACATATCACCTTACATTTCTTATTTCAACCTAATTTTCCTAAATATTCTGTGCAGGATATTTTAACTCCACTTCTGCTATTTACCCTTTATGTAAATCTGGATGTATTTTTATCTTCCCAGAGAAGGAGGTTTATAACCAAATGTTAACTCCAACCTTACTGAGGGACCTTGAGAAAGTTTCTCTTATTTTTAGTTTATAAGACTCAGTGTCTTTATCTGTCAAAAAGGAATGAATACTCTATTTCATTACTGTTCTCATGAGGATTAAGCAGAAATGATTTTGTAACAAAGCACTTAACATGGCTTCTAGGATATAGAAAGCACAGATACCCTACAACTGCTTCATCTTCTTACCCAAAATCAGGCCCATCTAGAAGTCTGGGAGTTATTCCTGACTATACCTTCTTACTCATCAAATATATTTCTAATTGATGCATAATAGGTATTCACAGTTTTGAATACATTCAAATAATTTGTAAAGATCAAATCAGTGTACTTGGGATGTCATCACCTCAAATATCTGTCTATTTTCATTGTTGTTGTTGTTTTTTGAGACAGGGTCTTGCTCCATCACCCAGGCTAGAGTGCATTGCTGTGATCTCGGCTCGCTGGAACCTCTGCCTCCCATACTCAAGCAAAACTCCCAGCCCCCCAACTCAGCCTCCCAAGTAGCTGGGACTGCAGGCATGCACCATCACACCTGGTTAATTTTTGTATTTCTCATAGATAACAGGGTTTCGCCATGTTGCACAGGCTGGTTTCAAACTCCTGGGCTCAAGTAATCTGCTTGCCTTGGCCTCCCAAAGTGCTGGGATTACAGATGTGAACCACCTTGCCCTGTCTTTTCTTTCTAATAGAAATATTTCAGTTATTCTCTTCTAGCTCCTTATATATCCTGGTTATTAACTCCATGTCAAAGGGGGTGGTTTGTAAAGATTTTCTCTCATTTAATGATTGTCGCTGTACATTGTTGATTGTTTCCTTTGCTGTGTAGAAGCTTTTTAGCTTGATATAATCTTATATATCTATTTTTGCTTTAGTTGCCTATGCTTTTGAGGTCTTACACAGAAATATTTGTCCAGACCAGTTCTGTGGAGCATTTCCCCAATGTTTTCTTCTGGTAGTTTTATAGTTTCAGGTCTTATATTTAAATCTTTGATCTATTTCAGTTTGATTTTTGTGTATGGTGAGAGATAGGGAGTCTAGTTCATTCTTCTGCATGTGGATATCCAGTTTTCCCAGCACCATTTATTGAAGAGACTGCCCTTTCCCCAGAGTATTTCCTTGGCAACTTTGTTGAACATAAGTTGGCTGTAAATGCTTGGATTTATATCTGGGTGCTCTATTCTGTCCCATTGGTTTACGAGTCTGTTTTATGCCAGTTTCATGCTGTTTTGGTTACTATAGCTTTGTCACAAATTTTGAAGTCAGTTAATGTGATGCCTCCAGCTTTGTTCTTTTTGCTCAAGCTATTCAAGGTCTTCATGGTTTGATATGAATTTTAGGATTTTTTTTTCTGTTTCTTTGAAGAATGTCATTTGTATTTTAATAGGAGTTGCATTGAATATATTAATTGCTTTTTATACTATTTTTATTTTTAACAATATTAGTTCCATGAGCATGGAATATCTTTCCATTTGTTTGTGAAATTTTGAATTGCTTTTATCAGTGTTTTATAAGTTTTCTTGTATAGATTTTTCACTTCTTTTTTTAAATTGATTCTTAGGAATTTTACATTCTCTTTATCTATTGTAAGTGGGATTCTTTTCTGATTTATATTTCAAATTATTCACTGTTAGTATGTATAAACGCTACTGATATTTGTATGTTAATTTTGTGTCTTGCAACAGTATTGAATTTATCTTTTCTAAGAGTTTTTGGTGGAGTTTAAATTTTTCAAAGAATAAGATTATGTCATTTGTGAGCAAGGAAAAATTAATTGACTTGTTTTTTTTCCAATTTGTATGCCCTTTAATTTAACTTATTTTTTCTCAATTTGGATGTCCTTTATTTATTTCTCTTGCCTACTTGCTCTGACCAGGACTTCAGGTGCTATTTTTAATTAATGTAGTAGAAGTGGACATTCTTTTCTTGTTCCTGATCCTAGACAAAAGGTCTTCAATTTTCCCCATTAATTACAATGTTAGCTGTCCTTTTTTCATATATGGCCTTAATTATTTTGGAGTATGTTCTTCTATACCTAGTTTAATGAGCATTTTTATCATAAAGGAATGTTAAATTTTATTGAATTTTTTCTGCATCAATTTAGATGATTACATAGCATTGTACTTGGTTCTGTAAATGTGATGTATATCTTTATTGATGAGCATATATTGAATCATCCTTGCATTAGTGAGATGAATTCCACTTGATCATGTGAATGATCTTTTTAATGTGTAATGTGTTCAATTAGCTAGTATTTTGTTGAGAACTTTTGCATCTGTGTTCATTAGTGATATTGACCTGTAGTTTTCTTCCTTGTTGTTATTTCCTTGCTTAGTTTTGGTGTCAGGATAATGCTGGCCTCATGGAATAAGTCTGAATGATGTCTTTCCTTATCAATTTTTTAGAAGAATTAGAGTAGAATTGGTCTTAATTATACTTTAAATGTTTAGTAGAATTCATCAGTTAAGCCATCAGGTCCTAGACTTTTGTTTCATGAGAGATTTCTATATTTCTTAAAGATCACTGAGCTTCCTTAAAACTGCAGTTTTCAATTCCTTATCAGAGAGCTGAAATTTTACCATCTCATTGGGGTTAGTCACTGATTTCTTGCTTTGTCCATTTGTGGACATCATAGTTCCTTGTTTGCTGCAGTTTCTTGTGGATGTATATATATGTCTTCACATGGAATGATTAGTTATTTATTCCAATATTCTCTGGTTTATTTTCGTTTTTATTTGATATATTTGCTTAGAGGCTCTTTACTGCTAGGTCACTGAATCCTTTTTGGCTCTAAGTGGTGCCTTAGGCTCAAATTCACATTGACTCTAGTAAACAATCATAGCACTGCCTTTTCAAAACGGGGGAGGTCCCAAAGGGGATATTCTAGCAATGTAAGAATACTCACTAGGGGGTTGTACCTAGGAGACTTTTTAAATGAACCTCTTACAATATGGTACTGCTGAACAACCACTCTGATTTGGTGTCATTTTGGCCAAGTTACAGAGCAGAGTTTTTAGAATTTGGGAATGGTACTGCTGCCTTCCCCTTTTGTTTCTGCCTGTCTTCAGGGGTATTTCTTCTTTCTGGCACTTAATGCTTCCTGTGGGTTAAGGTAAGAACAGATCTCCTTTCAAGGGACTCATGATGGTTGGGGAAGCTGGTTGCTCACCTTGATGTCACTATTTCCAATGTAGAAGCTGTAAGATAGGGAAAAATTTTCTACATGCTTGGTACCACGAAGAATGAGGGGTGGGGCATTGTGTATGTGGAGGTCTGATTCCCTTACCATCTGGTCAGAGATTTTTCACTTTTCTGTGGCCCTAACAACTGTCTCATATTCATATTTGAGTTCTGGGATATTGCTGGCGATAATCTGAGCACTGTCTATTTGTTTTTGTTTTTCTTTTGGGGGAACTGAAGCCAGCTTGCTTCTATGCTGCCATTTTGGAACCACATATCCCATATCAAATATCTTTTTCCATTCACTGATTTGAAAACTAAATATCAGTGATATGATCCCTCTCTTGATCTTCATTATTAGTGTCTGAGCTTATGTCCCTGGTATCTATTACTTGAAAATTTATAATAGACTTCAGCCTAGTCCACATGAAATTCATCCATAAAGCATATACAAGTGCCACGACCCCCTGACTTCAACAATTCCTGAATTTTGTTTTGTTCCAGTTTGTTGGTTAGTTTGTTTTTTAGACAATCAAATATGTGTTTAAATTTCTGACAATACACTTAGTTGTTGTTGGAGAGCAAGCCATCTTCCCTCTCTCAGTACAAGTAGTTTATTTGAGCAATACTGCAGAATTAGCTGTGAGGTTCTAACTCAAGCTAGGAAAATGTGAGCCTTTCATCCCGTGTTACACATGGATTGATTCAAGAGTATGAAGGGAACCCAAGTTTATGTAATGAGAGAAAATTGTTGGACTTTTCATACATGACCAAGAAGCAGATAAAGAAGCACGTAATCCTTACTTCTTACCTTTGAGATATATAAGCCTGTATTTTCTACTACAATTTTTGCACACCCCAATGAGCAAACGTGTATGTCTGAGAAGAATCAGTCCACTTGGTCAGGACTAAGATCATTAGGACTTTCTAGTTACTGTATCCAAGCCTCTCTTTATGCTTGTGGATTCCTTAAATGTATTCTGTCATTCATCCCCCTATATTTCTATGTACTATTTCTTTGGCCTCAGATACTAGATTCGTCACTTAACACACACACGTATGCATGCATACGCAGACACACGAAAATGAACTCCCACACTCACATACAACCTTCAATAACATTGCTCTGCTCTACTTCATTTCTATCTGCACTTGTCCCTTTATTAGCATAGTGTTTAAAGATTTGCTGTTGTTTCTGATTCTCAAACTGGTCCATTACTACTTTGAGGGTAGGAAATGGTGTAATATTTATCTTTTGCCCTAAGAGCTTGACTTTAAGGTAGACATTTATTAAATTCTTTTAAATTGACTTCTATAAATTATGTATTCATTGAAGGAAAATTTTATGAATGTATTTTGCAAGTGTATTTTTATACAATGATAGAATTTTCAATGACATTTGAATGTTTTATTCTTTGATTTCAGAAAACTGGGAAAAAGAAAGAATATAATTACTCTCGTAAAACAGTTCACCTAAAGGAAAACAACAGCTAATATTAATGGAGCATTTGCTATGTAATGTGCTCTATGTTACAAGCTTTTCATTTGATTTTAAAAGCAAACTTATGGATATAATATTAAATATTAGAAAATAGAAAAAAACATTGAGTTTTGGAAAAGTAAATTAAATAGACATCACATTGTTAATTAAAAGCACAAGTAATGTTGGAACTCAGGCAGTCTAATTCTAGCATTTAGATATTGAAAAATTGTACTATAGTGTATGAGTTAAGTACATATTATTAAGCTTTTAATAGAATATTGTTGATACTTTTTTTATTAATGAATTTATCATAATTGCTAGGGTTAAACACCATTTTACAAAAATTTCCAGTAATATTTTATGCCAAATCAGTTATCAAATCTCTTTTTGCCTAAAAGGCACTGTAATTAATAGCAGTGCCTATTGAACAACTCTACCACCAAACGTGTTTTGAACCTCCATTCAGCCTTTTTCTAGATAAAAAATCATGTCTCTGTGTTAGTTTCTTCATCTGTTAAAATGGGTAACTGACAACAAATAATTATGGAAGAGTCAATTAAATTAGGGTTTTTACATAAATAAACTAAGTCAAATTAAAGGTAGTCAGTAAAGTTTATTTTTTTAAGCAGTGAAAATAACACAAATAATGAAATATTAAAATTTGGTGGAAAATTGATGCATCTATCTTAAAGATATGATTACTTAGTAACATTCAAACAAATAATCATTGTCTTTAGAATTTCAGATTTGTATATATACTTAAAGGTGGTACATTGCTCCCTACATTGGTCAAGTGTCCTAAGAATGAATCTTATGAAACTATGCTTACCTGTTAGCCTATTAGTGGCCAACAAATTACAACAAATTTTGGCCAGATACTTATCTATTAGTTTTACCTTTTACTGAATATAAAAAAATACGCATATTTGGAACATTAAAAAAAATAAAGAAAGCTCTTAGATTCTTTGATGGGGGAGAGATAGAGGGTAACAGTGGTATGAGAATTGAAGGCAATAGTATAAAAACTTATAAAAGTGAAGCACAAGTTTGTATAAATTTGGAAATATGCAGGAAATAATAAATTGAACATGAGATGAAACAGAAAATCATTCAAAGAATATCAAATGCACCAAACACTTTTAAGAGAGGTAGAGATTGATGTCTGATGTACCAAGCGTTCTTTCAACTGGAATTAAGGGACATCTTGGATAGATCTCAAAGGCATTGGTTATTTCTTACTCATCCTTGAATCCTCAACACTTTATCATCTTCTTACACATAATTGACCTTCCTAACTGTGTGATTGATGAAAGAGTAAGCCCAATTATTATGTAGAAAAGCAACAGAATTCACTGGAATTAAACTAATTGTTTCTCTATTAAACTGTCATTTAAATACCTTTATGAAAACAACCATAATTTTTGGATAAGTAATGTTGATGATTTTAGAATTTCTCTTAAAATTTGAGCCTGCCATATGCCAGATATGGTAACTGTTAAAAGATTCACTTTTGATGTTAGACAAAGAAAAAAAGTAATAACCATAGTTTAAAAATCACAGCTTTAAAAAGTTCAACTGTTTATTTTACATCCTTATCATTATTTTTAGCATATTTAAATTTAAAAAATTTCTGTGTTAAACATATCAAAACACACTCGTTTATTCATTCACTTCTGTTTGTTTACACTCTTTTTTCTTGTACTTTACAATATTTGACTACTAGAGTGATTACAAATACAAGCAGACATTGTAGTGTTTTTCCTTTGTAATTCAAGCAGCTGAATACTTAATTAATTATGCATTTCAATGGAATTGAGCATGTAGGTAAAGCCAAAAAGAAATAGGAATAAATCTGTATTATTAACTAACCAATGAGGAAAAGGATCAGACCCTACCAAATCATACTCTGTACAGTAAATTAACTCTAAGTCAGTAAAACTTATTCAAATGGAAAGGGTAATGATAAATTGTTTTAAGCATGTACATGAGTGCATGGACTTGTAATAAAATATTCTGACCCAGTCATATTTAAAAACCTGCTGATCTCAATTGAGCAGAAACATTACCAAATTAAAAAATCATTCATAAAGTGATTGAGTCTCATTTCTGTCAGACTCATGGTAGAAAAACTTTACCAGCTCTCCCGTATATTAGAAGAATTATTTATTTTATGTAGTTGCTCATAGAGCAAATACAGTAAATCAAAAAGCATCAGTAATACTTAAAAACACCTAATTATAGAGCAGTTTTAATTTAGAAGGGAGGCTGGCTTTCTGAACCTATATGACGTGATAATAAATTGAAAGTAATAAATTACTTTTTGGATTTATGAAATGAAAAACATAAGACAATATAAAATTTAGACAACCTTATATAATTAAGAACTAATTTTAAATTACATTTGAACATTAGACTTAAAACTTTGATTTATATTAAATAAGAAAAAGGAATAAAATCAATTATTCTGGCCTTCATGGATTCTAAATAACTCCAAGCAAACATTAATATTTGAGGTGAGTTTGAAGGGGGTCTCATCTTTTAGAAATTGCATAGTACTAACCAGGAAAGTGATAGCACTTACAACACTGCTAGTTTTTCAATTAACCATAATAACGGTCAGACAAAACTATAGGATTGAGCCTTTATTCAACTTTATTAATATTTTGTGGTCTTCTATTACAAAAATATATCATCTAAAGCTCTAATTTTCATGTAGATTTATGCTATTTACAGGTCTTAATAGACTCATAGCTCTACAAAATAGGTTGTTTGAAATACCTCTCAAGAGCTAGCAATCAAAGTAAGTAAAATTGAAGTGTTCAGGTTCAAGTTGAATGGCAGGTTCTTTGTTTCCTTCAACTTCTTGCACAATTGTCCTTTTCTTTTTCTTTTTTTTAGAGAGAGAAAATATATAGACTTCTATAGTTTAGTTTCTGTGATGATAAGCCAAGCTGCCACTGACTGCTGGCTCCTTCCCTCAAAATCAATACTGAAGAGAATCTAGAAGCAAGAGGAAAAATAAACCTGAATTCTAGTAACTCAGGCAGCATCCAAAAACTTAACAAATCTCTAAGCAGATTAAAGAATGTTTCTAATTAATATCTGTGTGGAAATTGAGTTGCCACAGCCCAAAGAAGAGAAATTTTGGAGTAAGATGTAAGCGGGTAGATTGGAGTAAAACTTTCAAAAATGTTTCTCTTGCTTCTCCCCCATACCCTTCTGACAAACATTGCTTGTTTGCTCTGGGTAGTAGCAGTGTAACATGAAACCTGTGCTTGGTTGAAGCACATGAAACCTGTGCTTGGTTGAAGACAGGATTTAAAGACCAGCGGCCCTCAGGCATTCACTGCCATTATTCCTTATGTAAGGCTGCAAGGCTGTTCGAATACTTACCGTGGAGGCAGCCTCCTTTCATTACTGCTTCTTCTCGGTGGTTTATAGGTTATACCAAGCCTAGGATGTTGTCCTTATCCAAGTGATTCATGATGGCTTCCCTCCTTATAAACATCCTCAACAGAAGGAGAAGAAACATTCATCTTCTACTTTTAGAACACATTAGAGATATTACATCCCCCAGAAGTTACCTTTCATCTCATTGGACAGGATTCAGTTATGTTGTGTACATGGCCACATGTGGTTGCAAGAGAAGCAAGGAAATACAATGTGTGCACACACAGAGACAGGCATACCCACATATATTTATTTACATATATAAAGATTTTTTTTTTTCTGGGTGAACATATGCCCCATAAAAATTAAGGTCTTAATTACCGAAGAAAAGTTGAACATGTTACCTGGGTTTCAACTAAAAGATTCTTCCATAATCCTATCCATTCCCTTTCCAAGTAGTCCTGCACACTCATCTCATCTTTTTGAAGAATATCAACTCTCCTACTTTCTATATGAAACAATACAGATCCTACTTCATTTGCTGCATCTACCTTAAAGTTCATAATCTTTGGGTCATGTGTGAAATTCTTCAGGTTATTTCCTTGCAGTGTATTACATACACAATTGTATATTAGTTAGCATAGTAAAATTTTATTTAGAAATAGGAGGAATAAATATTTTATGGCCACTGGTCAACAGCAAACTCCAAATCTCATGGAAGAGCAGAGACTTTCTTGCCAAGAAGGAAACTATATATCTTGATTGGCTCACCTGGCTGTAATAAGTTTCATTTTCTGAGAGATTCTTCTTATACCTTTCCTTCCATGGCCACATGCTCTCCAGCATTGGAGAGCAGGCATTTTTGGACTCTGAAAGGCGTTCACAGCCTGATTGTAGCTAATAGTAGTTTAGCAGCTTGAAATTGGAAAATGCTACATATCAGGACTGAAGAATGTGTTAATAACACAGATTAAGCTCAAAACTGTCTTAACTTTAATCATTACATTGTAAATGGCACAAAAGATTTAAAGAGATGTCTTTCCAATATTTGAAAATTATAATATGTTTTAGCAAATTAATCACACACGTGGTCAATGATCAAATGAATGCCTAACATATGGCTTTGTAATTTCTTTTTTCTCTTACTTGTTAATGCAAAGAAAATATCAACCAAATTTAATGTCAAACTACCCTTGTTCATCTGGTGTAACCATAGGCTGTCTATTGAAGGATGTCAGAACATGCCACCCCAAAATATGCCGCTCTGGCACACTGAGTATTTTGAGTTAAAGGCACTTGAAAACAGCAGATGCAAGATAAACATTCTGACCTTCCTTCTGTTTTCAAAAAGCAGGAAATAAAATTCCAGTAGGAAAGATGATGTTTTCCTTATTCCAGGACTGTAAATTCTTATCATCTAGGATGGGAAGTTGAGGCTAGAAAAATCTGTAAAAACAAACTTTATCAAACTAATCCTTATCTTCCTAGTAACTTCACTCAATTAATTACTGTATACCATAGCCCTAGTTCCCTTACCTTGCAACATTTTCACATTTACTTTCTTTTGGTCTAATTCAGTATACAAGTGTTTAACTCTGTGTCATTGGGTTTTAATTTCATTATGAAGTCTTGATTAAGCATAAAACTTGTATTAAATAAACTATATACTTTTTTTCTATTGATCTGTCTTTTCTCAATGTAACTGTCATGTCCAACTGAAAAACTCCAGAAAGTAGAGGTAAACTTTTGTCTCACCTACACTACAGATATGAGCATTTGACCAGAATCAATAACAGCATTCTATAAGAATCAGCTGACTATTTGAAATTATCAGTAAAGTATAATTTATATTCTATTATTATTTGTGAAGTATTTGCTTTATCATTAACACCTTGCATTAATGTGGTACATTTGTTATAATATATGAATCAGTATTAATGTACTACCAACTGAGGTCCATAGATTACATTCAGGTTTACTCTTTGTGTTGCACATTCTATAGATTTTGAAAAATGTAAAATTCATGATCAATATACTTTAAATATAGAATTTAATCAAAATAGACAAAAATGTTAATGTGACTAAACTACACATTTGTTTTTAGGTTTATTTTGTATGGTTTCTCTCCCTACTAGAATACTAGCCCATTAGGAGTCCTTAGACTATTTTGTTTACTATTATATTTGCAATGCCTAGGGCAGTTTCTTGCATGGAGTAGATGCTCAACAAATATTGAGCGTATATTGTGTGTTGAATATACAAGTGTGAATTTGATATTTTTGAGACAGAGTTCATATTTTCTAGTACAAAACAAAATAAGAGACTGGAGCAAACAATTTTAAACTATATTTGAAAATCTCAAAAATGTTGTTATGATAAAGAGGGAAAGAGGTGAAGAAATTAATTATAAAATGTATAATTTTGGGGGAACATACATAACATCTCATTAGCTACCATATCCAGTGAAGTGTTTACAAATAGGTCACAATTTCAACTAAAATATAAATATTAATCACCATTGGTGTTCTTCATGTAAAATAGTAAATACAAAGGAGGAGCCATAAATAATAGAAAACATAGTTTGTGGGGTACAGCAAAATTAATTATTTAGCACAGATAGCATATATATTTAATAATAGTTAGTGAGTGAAAGAAACCACTATAAGAATTGAAAAAGTCATGAACATCCAATAGGTGTAAAAATACGATGAAACTGGCTTGAGGAAGTTCGCATATCAAGCTTTTGGGAAAAAAGAAATGGTACTCTCACATATTCTAAAATCTGAAAAGAGTTTAAGCAGTTACAAAGGTGTGGGGACGACTTTACGAAAAGGAGCAAGGGATGATACAGTGCCCATTTATAGAGATAGGGAAAAAGAAAGACAGAGATACAGACAGGGAAAACTATGTGGAAAGGATCACTTGGCAAGAACTCTCTCCTTCATAAGATTAACACAACCAATGCAGAGAGATGTGGCAGAATAAGAAAGAGTTGGGGGACTAAGTACCTCTAACTCTCTCTTTTCCTACTCTCTGTATCCCCTGTCAGCATCTCTTTTTGTTAAAATCTCATCATAAAATTGAAAGTAATCAATCCATTGATGTGGCCAATAAAAATCCACCTTTCAGTCGTAGAATAGGATGCAGAAAGTAGAGAATAACATTCATAACATAAGGTGTCACTTGAGTTTATCTTTGCAAATTTGCTTAGGTCTGAAAAATGAGTATGAGTTGACTTAGGCTTCTGCCAACCAGACTTGATTAAGTATCACCTAACCAGAATATCCATATGTTATATTTTCAGTGACCTCTTGTTCAATTAGTCATTGACATTAATAATGCTCAGGGCCAAATACCCATAAAACCACAGCTGTGATCAATCACAGTTAAACTGATTATTTTGCTATAGCAATGTAATTGGAGGAGTCAAGAGATGTCTCTGTAAGGAGAGGATATTATAAGGTGTGAGCCAATAATAAATGACATAGGAGAGCACTCAAGGAAGCAAGGGTTTATTCCAGATTAGGCACTAGTAGGAAAGAAAGAGATTTGATGTGTGTGTGTGTGTGTGTGTGTGTGTGATGTGTGTGTGGGATGTGCGTATAAGTGTATGTATGTATGTTTACGCATCTATCTATATCTATCTATTATATATATCTCCAGTGAAAGACAATTATGTGGGGTTTGTCACTGCATAGTGGTGCTTTTGTATTTGGCTATTTTCAGACATCACTTAACGATGATTATGGAGTGTTCTTGTTTGGGTCTTGTTCCATCCTTGTTCCATCAAGTCTGTGAAGGGTCCTCATATGATGTTTATATTTTGTGAAATTGCTCATGTCCAGTAGGAAAGACCCCATGCTAGCTGTTTTTCTTCTGTTGTCAACTGGATCCTACAAGGGACATTTTTCTTCCTCTCTAAGCTACTTTTTTTGGCTAACAGCATCTGATATCAGACTGCATTTAAGACACAGGATTTTAATTTGTTGAGGCCAGATTCACATGGTTTTTAAGATTCTGTTGATGAGAAAGTTGTTGTCTATAGTTGGACAAGAGTGTGTCCCTCCTGTTCCTTTTGTAGCATGTTGAGTTATTGAATTATCCAATGTGACAATGGCTTCACATTATTATCACTACTCTAAATAGGAAACATTGGCCAGCTACAATGCATTCAGTTACAAAAATTAAAGGTTGATTTGTTCCTGTAAAGAGCTATGAAGCTAGGGCCTAGAAAACAAATCCCAATTATTAACATATGTTCTAACATTTAGCTAGGTTATTTTTTAGACTCAATTGTTCTTTTATTTTAGAGAAGTCACACATTTATATAAGTGCAGTAGGAATTTTATATAGCACAAATTCCTTCTTTTTTTCTTTTTCTTTTTTTTTTTTTTTAAAGACAAAGTTTTGCCCTGTTGCCCAGGCTGGAGTGCAGTGGTGCAATCTCTGCTCACTGCAACCTCTGCCTCTTGGGTTCAAAAGATTCTTTCACCTCAGTCTCCTGAGTAGCTGGGATTACATACAGGTGCCCACCACCACACCCGGCTAATTTTTGTATTTTCAGTAGAGACTGGCCAGGCTGGTCCCAAACTCCTGACCTTGAGATCCACCTGCCTCGGCCTCCCAAAGTGCTGGGAGTACAGGTGTGAGCCACCACACCCAGCCAAATTCTTTCTTTGATAATGAAGAGGAATCAAGGGATAGCTGTTGGTTTATGAAACCAGTGACTCAGTATAAACCAATTTTGAGAATCTCTAAAACAATACTGTAATTGATTTCTTTTCCTAGGTTCAGAAATCAAATTTGTAAAAAAAACTTTTTCCAGTTTTATTATTGTATCACTGAAAATGAGGCTTACACATTATGTATGAAGAGGGAGTCAGTTATTCTTCCTGGGAGCTCTCCTGAATAAGTAGTTATGCTTGCCTTACTTTTGAGTTATCTTTTTAAGAAAAATACATGACAACAGTTTCAGATATATGAAAGCCTCTAACAATCGCCTAAAATATTATACACAGGACAGATGAGTATGCAATAAGCCAAGCAAGCTTGGCTTCCACGTGAGATGTTGTGCCCTAGTGGGCACAGAAAGGATTGGGAGTATAAGTATTGTTTATTACTAGAAAAGTAAGCCAATTACTAGTATCTGAATGCAGGCAAATTTTCTGAGTAAAAGTAAATAGTAACTACAGGTTAAAAGTTATCATAAGAGAATAAACTGGCTACAGTAAAAATGATAACTGCATATTTATTTTTACTGGTGAGCTGTTTTCTGTTGACAACTCTAGTATTATTTTAGTGAAAGTATTTTTGTGACTAAGAGTGGAGGGGAAAGCCAATTTTTACAAGATTAATTGTTGAGGTTACTAATGACAGGACAATTTATATATCAGAGGGAACCTGTGGAAGCAAATACAATATGCCTTTTAAGTGGTGAAAGGGATAGCTGTTAAATTTATGTCTTTAGAATTACATGGCATATGACAAATTTGACGATTAATTAGATTTAGATTAGAAACTATAATTTGAGAAAAACATGAGAGTTTTGCCTTTCCTTAGGTGATAGAAGGTGGTACGAGGTGAAGAACAATATGGTGAGGATACTCAAAAACAACTGAGAGAGAGCAGGTGGTCACAGAGCTAACAAAATATCACAAGAATTATAATAAGTAGTAAATCAAAGGGAAATAAATAAGTTGACATATCAGAAAATTAATCATGTTTTATTATTTTGGGTGGAAACTGTCTGCTTCGTCCCATCATCTGCTTGACCTGAGAATGCTGAGTCATGTTAGACTTGAGAATGTTAAGTCATCTCTCATCTTCTGAGTTTTGTCTACTTCTAGAGGCTTTCTACAAATTTTTGACCTATAATATAGTCCAGAAGAAATGATGATTTTTAAAAATAGTAATACATAAGCCTAAAGATTAATATGTTGCAATTTTACAGTTATACTAGTTATTAATAATTACAAGGCCAAATCCATAGAAGCTTAAGAAAGGTTTCTTTCTCAGTGCCTCTTTCAAGAGATAAGCTTCCATGTTTCAGGACACTCAGAGACTTCTTAGGTGGATAATTTGGAAGGGATGGTATTACCTGCTGGTAACGAGACTGAGTGTCTCTTTCAGTATTTAGTCACATCATCTTACAATTGGAAAATAACACGAATCAGAGTTGAAATTTCAAATGCATGGTTTGCTTTCTTAGTAATGATAAATGGATAGCTTTTGGTTGATAGAAGAAATGTACCAGCAATTCTAAACAATGCCTGTGGTAAAATATCCCTCCCAGAAAAAGAAAAAACAAAAACAAAAGATACCTTTTTTTTTTTTGCTTTAAATTCTAAACAATTGCTCTCGTTTTGCAGAAAGTATAAGCAGTCTTCCTTTGCTTTCTGTGAGAGAGTTGATTCCAAGACCTCCTATGTAAAGCAAAATCAATAGATGCTCAAGTCCCTGATATAAAATGGCATGTTATGTGCATATAATCTATGCACATCCTCCTATATATTTTAAATCATATCTGGATTACTTATAATGCCTAACACAATGTAAATGTTATGTAAATAGTTATGCTGTATTTTTTATTTTTCTCTTTAAATTGTGTTTTTATTTTTTACTTTGTGTGTGTGTGTGTGTGTTTTTGTTTTAATTTTTGATCCACAGTTGGTGGAATCCATAGATGTGGAATTCATGGATATGATGGGCAAACTGTATGTATATGTCTATACACAAATGTGTGTGTTTGCATCCACAGATTGTGTATTTAAAATACATATAATAAATATGAAGGGTTCAACTTAGTTTATTTTAGTACTTATCCATTAATCAGATATGGAAGTAAGAATTACAATACATGTGGTACTACATGTTTCTGTTTTATATAGTACATGCAAAATTAACAATGGTATATCACATTCACTCTTTTGTGGAGTTCAGTCTTTTGATGTGTTTCTTTATGCATGGCTTATTTTTTTATTTTTGGAGAGAAAAAATATTATTTTCAGGCTCATGTCATCAATGAAAAATGCTACAGAATATAAGGTACCAGAGAAAATATTTTGCCAGAAAAGATGTAGTGCTCAATATAAAGCTGTGTTCACAATAATACATTTTGAAAACCTCAACTTTTAAAGTACTATGAATCTATTTTAAAATGCAGAAAACAAGGAAGGGTTCCAGTTTTTATGTCTTATACATCTGATGCATGAGGGTTTGTTTGTTTCTTGAGTAGAGTTTCAAGAATAGAAAACTTGATTAGATTATATGAAAAGGATGTCACCTCAGAAAAGTTTGGTACTTGGTATCTACAATGCTTAGCCAGTTTTAAATATCTGCAAAGCTGCTTTTTTGGTAATTAATTCAAGAAATTTTGGGATAGATTATAATCTCTTTGGATTACATACCTTCTTGGAATATACCGTATTCTAAATAATGCATTTTTTTCCTGGCAGAATTTCAATTTCTCTTTGAATATTTTTGCTGTTTCTTAGATAGAGTATTCAACAAAAAGAGTTAGAAAATGTTGTTGTTTTGTAAATAGCAATATGTCATTTATGTCTTGTATTAAGTAAGAGTCATAAGAGAATGTTAAATTCTCAGGTGTTGGTTGGTGATGTATTAGAATACAAGAAAGTTTCAGTAAACCCTAAGGGCATGTCAGTCCAGGGATATTGTTTATTCTTCCATGTGAAGACAAATATTGATTGTGTGGATCTAAGTGAAAACTAAGGAAGAACAAGTCTACCAGTCAACCAAAAACGGGTGACCCCAGGAGCTACTGAAGACAGAATAGTATTTGAGTTAGTACTCATAAAAAGTAAAGGATCGCAAACTTGTTTATAGCTCATAAACCCATGAAATTTTTTTTTGGCCTTTCAACCATTTACTGATTTTTATTATTATTAGTATTTTTTTTATTATACTTTAAGTTCTAGGGTACATGTGCACAACGTGCAGGTTTGTTGCATATGTATGCGTGTGCCATGTTGGTGTGCTGCACTCATTAACTCGTCATTTACATTAGGTATATCTCCTAATGCTATCCCTCCCCACTGCTCCCACCCCACAACAGGCCCCAGTGTGTGATGTTCCCCTTCCTGTGTCCAAGTGTTCTCATTGTTCAATTCCCACCTATGAGTGAGAACATGCAGTGTTTGGTTTTTTTATCCTTGCCATAGTTTGCTGAGAATGATGATTTCCAGCTTCATCCATGTCTCTACAAAGGACATGAACTCATTCTTTTTTATGGCTGCATAGTATTCCATGGTGTATATGTGCCACATTGTCTTAATCCAGTCTATCATTGTTGGACATTTGGGTTGGTTCCAAGCCTTTGCTATTGTGAATAGTGTCATAATAAATATGCATGTTCATGTGTCTTTATAGCAGCATGATTTATAATCCTTTGGGTATATACCCAGTAATGGGATGACTGGTTCAAATGGTATTTCTAGTTCTAGATCCTTGAGGAATCGCCACACTGTCTTCCACAATGGTTGAACTAGTTTACAGGCCCACCAACAGTGTGAAAGTGTTCCTGTTTCTCCACATTCTCTCCAGCACCTGTTGTTTCCTGACTTTTTAATGATCGTCATTCTAACTGGTGTGAGATGGTATCTCATTGTGGTTTTGATTTGCATTTCTCTGATGGCCAGTGATGATGAGCATTTTTTCATGTGTCTGTTGGCTGCATGAATGTCTTCCTTTGAGAAGTGTCTGTTTATATCCTTTGCCCACTTTTTGATGGGGTTATTTTTTTTCTTGTAAATTTGTTGGAGTTCATTGTAGATTCTGGATATTAGCCCTTTGTCAGATGAGTAGATTGCAAAAATTTTCTCCCATTCTGTAGCTTGCCTGTTCACTCTGATGGTAGTTTCTTTTGCTGTGCAGAAGCTCTTTTTTAGCAGTCGACAACATGAGTGTTAAAGACCTAATGAGTTGAATTACAAGTCACTTTTGTATGAAATATTCCACAATAGGCTTCAGTCCTTTTTTGGTTTTGGGTGCAATTGATATACTAATGATCCATGAATGAAAGAGTCACCATAGATTTGTAGAAAGTATATGTGTGAAGAGCTTTTGACTTCACCATCAAATTTTTATAGTTTTCTCCTATTAATTTTTTTGGAGTGATATTACAAAGAAGGAACATATATTTGCTAGTAAGAGGGTCAAGAGTTCCAGTTACAAATTTTTTTTAAGGGGAGAACTTGAGAGGCAATTTAAATTTAAATCTCTTTAGATTTACTCCTTGAAGGAATCTTATGACTCATAATAAGTGATACAAAGAATGGTAGGATTATAGTCCTAATTTATGTTCAGTTGTGAGTCTTTTATCTTAGTTGTTTTAAGAAAATCATTGGACATTGGGCACGCAGTCCTGCTTGAAATGCATTCATATCCCCTTAGGAAAGGGCTTCTATTGCTTTTTAAGGATGTGACAATTAATTTTCCATGGCTCTCTTTATATTCATGATATTAGTAAGCGTTTCTGTAGAAATGATTTTGTTGTTTATGTTTTTGTTTCCCTTAATGGCAGGGCATATCCATTAAGCTGCTTTATTCATAAGGCTATACTTTCATTTTAAACTATATTTTTTAAAACATATTTCCTTTCTAATGTCTCTTAATATTGTGCAGCCAAATGCTAAAATTCATGCAGTGAAACAATCTGCCAGCCTATCTTTTGTTTACATACTAGAATTGCAGTTTCTGGTTTGAAACCATTGATGCAGTATTAGAAAAGGCCATGAAGACATCTGGATTACAGGCTATCCCTAAAGATTGTCTCAGGGTTATTATTAATGCTAGAGATTTTCCCTTTTGTCACTTGCACGAATGAATTAATGTTCAATTTAATTTCAGCAGGAAAAACATGCAGTTTTTAAAACTTGTTCTATCTAACATGCTCTGAGATATACTAATTCAGTAAAGTTTACTTCATTTTCTTCAAATGATATGCATGCATTCCTCCCAAAATTCATGTGTTAGAAAAGTGATCCCCAGTGCAACAGTGTGGGAGGTGGGGACTAATGGCACAAAGTAAAATGGTACCTGCACTATTAAGCAACTAGAAATAGAAGATTTAATTTTTTTAAACCTTGAGCACCATAAAGTACTCAGACAATTTTAGTAATAAATGCTTATATACCTTTCAGATTGTTTAAAAAAGAGACTAAAAATAGATTAAAAATATAGAGGCATGTAATATGCATACACTTCCCTTCTCCAAAGAATAATTATGTTAATAATTTCCTCCATTAGCAATTTTACAGGCAATATTTTTTGGTTGTGATACAATTATACTAGAAGTCAATATTCTTTTAACAGTCAGAAAACATATTCCTATGAAAAATTGGAAATATTTTCTTAACTAACCATTTTAGCAAAGAGCAGAAACAAATTGTAAATTATGCTGTGGTAATTAGAAAATACAAAAGAGAAAATCAATACTAAAATTTTAAATTATCTGTAAAGTAATGAAATAAAAAGCATTTCATTGGAAAATATTGATATAAAAGATAGTGCTAAGACTGGTTCTAGAGAAAGAAACATATGCTTAAATGTCTTCAATAATTTTAATAAACAATCAGAACAATCACTAGTAAGAGACAACAACCACACATTAAGTATTATTTTTTGATAAAATTTAAACTAATGAATTTGGAAATAGTCAGCAATAACAAATGTCATTCATTCAGCAAATGTTCCTAGAGTGCCTACTCCATGCCAGGAACTTTTCCAGGCCTTGAGAAACAGTTTTGAATCAGAGAAAAATTTTGACTTCTTGGTTACATTCTAGTGGAGAGGAGCAAGTAATTATGGAAAGTAAATATAAAAGATAATGCAGGAATGTAGACTTGCAATTAAAAAAAAAACTGGTCAATGAATATCTCAAGTATATCCAAAAGTAAAATACACTGGGATAAAATCTGACTATTTGAAAAAAGTCATGTAACTATCTGGAGAAACTGCATTCCACCAATAAAAAAATGTTTTAAAGAATAGCAAATATCAACGTAACTCATTAAAAAGACTTTTAAAATGTTCATGTCCTTTCATTAAAAGTTTAAAATTTGAAAAACATGAGAAGATAAAATACATCAGAATTAAGAAAAAGAAAAACTATATAATCTCTCATTATGAA
The DNA here is from genome assembly GCF_009828535.3 of Hylobates moloch. Taxonomy (NCBI): domain Eukaryota; kingdom Metazoa; phylum Chordata; class Mammalia; order Primates; family Hylobatidae; genus Hylobates; species Hylobates moloch. The sequence continues at coordinate 126,840,484 of NW_026652278.1, forward strand.
AATACTAAAATGATTGTAAGAAGTCACGTGATATTAATACTCTGTGCATACGTATAACATTAAATACAAAGTAGGTGCATGATTTCTTAGAACGGTATAAATAACCTACATATACTCTATGCATACATATAACATTAAATTCATATACTCTATGCATATACTCTATGCATACGTAAAACATTAAATTCAAAGTAGATGCATGATTTCTTAGAACAGTATAAATAACCTACAGTGATATAATAAAAATAGAATCTAAATGGAACAATAAACAGAAGATATTGTAAAGTTAGTTTTCCTAGTATTTTAAAAAGGCAAGAAGATGAGATGTTTGATACTTGTTTTTCCGAATTTGAAAGTAAAAACTTATAAAACAAGTATTTTAAAGAAGTTATTTAAAAATTGATTTGGTTTCACCTCAATAAAAATTAAATATTTTATGAAGCTTGAGTACATATAAACACCATGAAACTGACATGGGAAAAAATAAACATATCAGTCAGGCAAATAAAAACACTAGAAAGATGAGATGATACTATCAATTTTATTTAATTTTTTTGGTCAGCATGTAGCAAAATTTAAAATGTACATCATCCTTTGTACCTCTAGGAATTTATTGCACTTATATCTTTCTCCAGTGGTATAAATACAAAATGTTCATTGACGCATCCAAAAAATGATAAAAATACAAGCATTTGCTACAAAGACTTATATGAAAAGTTCATCTAAATGAAGGTCTGTGAAAAATATACAAATTAAACATAGAAATATTTATAAAACCTATTCTTAATGAGTACAGATTATTCATAAAAGTTATGGACACTAAATTAATTAGAAAAAAATTATATGTATGCATAAATTATTAAAGTGCATTAAAATTCTGAAAGATTACACAAAATTTAGAGCATATCTTAGTGGAGGTGGAAGGTAAAAAACTTTCAAGTTCAATCTTTAAATTTTTCTACAAAGTTTTTAAAAATTGTTAAATGAGAGTTAATTACATGATTGAAAAAGATAATTAAAAATGAAATAAAATAAGCTATAGGTTAATGCAAATAACTTAAAGGACAAAAATGTTTTAGAACAGCTTGCTCAATTCAATCTAGTAAAAAAAATCTTCTCATGCAAATTCTGTGTTTTAAACATCTTTTTGATAAAGGAAATTGATGTATATAAAAGATAGTGGCATGAATCTTCCAACTTAAATTTGATAAGAAAGCTCATTACTGTCTAAATGAGCAGTATGAGAAATTAAATGCTGGGCATGGCTCAGGAATAACTGCTTAGCATATGCTACCATTGCATAATAAAAATCATTGTGCAGTAACACATGAAAGTGTTTCTAAGCCATTATGATAATATTTGAGTTTCAGAGTTTATTGAAATATTTGGTTCTCATTTGTCTTTTGCATTCGCAAATGATTTTATTTTTATTTGATGTGAAAATATTATTATTAATGCAACAGTGGATTTTTAAAGGATATTTTAATGCCTATGCAAGAGAGAGCACGTTAAAATTGATCATTATCAGATGAAACATCACACTTCACTAGCAGCAGTTTATTTTTTCAACTGTTGTTCCTGTGTTGTTCCCTCAATATACAAAATAAGATCAAAACACAAAAAAGCATCATAAAATGCCACCGGAAAATGGAAAGATAAGGTTTTTATAATGTATCACTAGTGCTCATTTGTTAAGGCAATTTCCCAGACTCCCAATGTATTTTAAATAATTTTGCAAAACAAATCTATGGTTCTTATTAAATAATCATGTAATTTAAAATAAAACATAGTAGACATGATAATAAAGGTATCACTTTTCATTCCAAATTGAACTTTATATTATATAATACAATATATATTTAAATCACATTCAAATTTAGAAAAAAATTTATCATTTGTTATTGTTTAATAACAAATGATAAAGATTCAGGTCTATTTGCTATAACAACAAAAGAAATTATAAACAAGATAATCATGGAAGGCGCAAATTTTATTTTTCTTTCTTTCTTCTATGACATGGACAAAAATAAGAACTCTATAATGGTAAGGGTGTATTCATGGCCTACCAAGTCTGCTAACTTAAAGGTCTGCCTTTTCTAGTATTGCCCAGATCCACTTGGTCAGTGATATCTTCAGTCAAAGGGAAGAAGATGTACTGAGGAAGGGAAATGTATACTCTTTCTCATTTAAGGCACAAAGGAGAATTTTTTCCTCACATTTCCATTTACAGAATGTGTTCACAGAGGTTAGCCAGAACATAGCTGAACGGCTAAACTAGTGGCTGGTAAATGTACTCTCTTGCTGGACTTTCAGGTAATCAGTTACTTTTCAGGATTTTTATTATGGAAAATTGTAGAAGGGATATTGGGCATAACTCATAGACTTTCAAAGGTTTTGGTAAAAAAAAATGTTTCACATCATGTAAGAAAAATAATTGTCATACTGCAGGGATTATAATAAATATGTTAATTTAACAGAAGCTTAAGACAATAGAATTAGAATAGTTGTCAAAGTAGATTTAAATAGTGTGGATAAAATATACATAAAAACTAACTCCCTTTCACATCTTTCTATTTAGTTTTGCTTTTGTGTTTCATTTCTCAACTCTTCAATCTAAAACCTTTCAAAACTGTTCTGCTGAGATGAATAGGCAGACTACACTATTACAGGATTGTTAGCTTACAATAAAAGAATCCTAGACTGTTAACTGTTTCTTTCTCCTATTATTCTCAAGAAAGATCTTACTTCTATAGATGAGTACTTCAATTTAGAAAATAACTTTTCTTTCCATGTTATTTGTTATGAAAAAGTTTTGTATAGCTATTCTATTCATTTATTTCTGTCTAATATTCATATCAACGTCCAGAGTAATGACTTTAAAGAAAATATTTTTGAGTCTACAAACAACAAGAATAATCTACCAGTAAACATTATGTTCTGTCTTCTCTTGGTATTGTATTGCTCTTCAGTTCCAGGAAAACTAAAGTCCACTGATTATCATCCAAAAAATTAGTTAAGATAAGCAGAGAAATGTCAATTTTTTTTTCTATTGGGTGAAAGGTTCCATAAAATGGAGATTTAAGTTAAATTGAATAATAATTTTTCTAAGATTTCTGTTTTTTGTTGATTTCCATTTAAAGATTCCTTAAATTATAGACAAAGGTATGTTAAAACCATCAACCATAATATTGAATTTGTCTATTTCTCTTTCCAGTATATTTATTTTTCCTGTGATTTGAATCTTTTCTCTCAGTTGCATAACCACAGAATTGCCACATCTTCTCAGTTAATTGTCTCTTTTATTATTATTATATGCTCCTCTTTGCAACTATTAATATTGTCTATCCTTATTATTTGAGTGTGCCATATTTGCAAATTTCCTGCTCACTAAAATTTATTTTTAACCCCAAAATCAATACTCAGAGATTTTCTCAGTCATTTGCAGACATGTGCAGAGCCACAAAATGACTGAATTGCCCAACCCCCAGGTCCCCAGCTGAAATTAAACAAGATGACACTGCCTTCTTATTTCTTCTCTCATGTAGAGTTCACCATAAAATGGAGTTGGTAGGAGCAGGGCAGTGTAAGGGAAGAAGCTCTGGATCTGGGGCCAGTTAGAGGGAGTGTGAATTCCAACTCAGGCAGAGATTAGTGGGGTGGTCTCAGGTAAGTCATTCAACATTTCTGAATCTGTTGTTCTTTTTTTATAACATTAAGAAATTAAAATCCACCATAATTTTTTTTAGGTTTTAAGATTATAATCTGTTAAATGTGTGTGTGTGTGTATACTTACTCTTTGGAATCGTGGTCCAGTATTCACTAATTCAGTGCTTGTGTGACTTTGTAGAACATAAATACTACAAGTAATGTGATTAATTGCATTTCTTTTTCTAATGTGTACTTATTATGATATTAATATAGCTATTCCAGCTTTTGTTTGAATAGTGTTAGAATAGTATACAATTTTTTATCCTTTTTTATGCATATCTTATATTAAAAGTAGTTTTCTGGTTGACTATTTATACTTGATCTCCTTCTCTGCGTCTTCCTCCTCCATTACCTCATCTGCCTCCAATTCCTCCTCTGTCTTACTAAGTTCACCTTTGCAATCTTTGCCATTTAACTGTGTTTCAACCTTTTATATTTAATGCAATTGGTGGTATGGTTGACTTTAAGTCTACCATTTTGCTGTTTGCTTTCTCTTTGACAACTTCTATTTGTTTCTGTTTTCTTTCCTATCTTCATACCTTCTTTAGGTTTTTATTTAATACCGTGTATTATTTACTCTTGGCTAATTAGCTATATTTAAATTTTCTTTCTTTTTCTTTAATTTTCTTTTACAGGACAATCTAAGGTTTACAATATTTATCTTATTACAATATACCTTCCAACAATATTGCAGACTTTTTTACATAGCATTAACCCCTTATACAAATATTTTTCAGTTTGTCTCTGTCATCCTTTGTACTGTTGTATTAATAATTTTACTTCTGAATATGTTTTAAATAATAAAATATGTTGTTATTTTTGTTTTAAATAATCAATTATCATTTATTTATTTGTTTATTTATTTATTGAGACCAGGTCTCATTGTGTTGCCCAGGCTGGGGTGCAGTGGTGCAATCACAACTCACTGTAACCTCAAACTTCTGGGCTCAAGTGATCCTCCTGTCTCAGCCTCCTGAGTAGCTAGGACTAAAGATGTATGCCACTATGCCCAGCTAGTTTTTCTTTTAATGTTTTATTTTTATTTTTTTATTTTTATTTTTTGTAGAGATGGGATCTAATTGTGTGGGCCAGGCTTGTCTTGAACTCTTGGCCTCAATTGATCATCTTGCCCCAACCTCCCAGAGTGCTGAGATTACAGGAGTGAGCCACTGTGTCTGGCTCAATTATGTTTTAAAAGAAACTTGAAAAGGAGAAGAGGCCATATTTACTCACATATTTACTAATTCTGTTACTCTTCACTTCTATATGAAGGGCTTAATTTCCACCTAGGGTCATTTTATTTCCTTTTGAAAAAAATTGCTAAGTATTAATTTTAGTGTAAGTTATTTGGTAATGAATCTATAAGTGTTTGGTTTAATATGGTATTTATTTCTCTTCATTTTCTAAAAAAATTTTTTTTCTGGCTGTACAATTTTAAATTGAAGAGGTGTACTCCTCTTCCTCAGCACCTTAAAGACATTTGTTTTGTCTTTTGCCTTATGTTCGTTCCAAAAAGAATTATTAGTCATATTCATCTTTCATTTCTAGTATATAATGTGCCTTTTTCCCTTTAATTTCTTTTTAGATTTTTCTCTTTTCCATGTATTTATAGTAATTTGATTAGGATGTAATTTGATTTTTATTCCTGAAATACAGAACAATTCATGAATTTATGTCATTCTTGTGTAGGGGCTATGCTAATCTTCTCTGTATCTTTCCAAATTTAGTATATGTGCTGTTGAAGCAAGCACTTGATTTAATTTTCTTTTTATATTACCTGAGATTTGGTGGCCATTCTATTTTTTAAATTTAATTTCTCATTTTTAATTTTTATGTGTGCATAGTAGGTATATATATTTATGGGGTACATGTGATGGTTTTATGCAGGAATATAATGTGCAATAACCATATCAGAGAAATTGAGGTATTTAACACCACAAGCATTTATTATTTCTTCATTGCAAGAACATTCCATTTCTGCTATTTTAGTTATTTAAAAATATATCATAAATTATTTTTGACTGTAGTCAACCTGTTGTGCTATCAAGTACTAGATCTTACTCATTCTGTCTAACTATGTTTTTTACCCATCAACAATCCACACTTTTTCCCTCCCTCTCCACTAACCTTTGCACTCTTTGATTGATTTCACTCAGTTTGATTGATTTGACTTCATTGATTGATTTGCATATGTTAGATCATTCTTTCATTCCTGGGATGAATTCCACTTGGTCAGGATGAATGATCATATTAATATGTTGTTGAATTCAATTTGCTGGTGTTTTGTTTAGGAATTTTGCATCAGTGTTCATCAGATATTGGCCTGTAGTTTTGTTTTGTTCTTGTTATGTCTTTGTTTGATTTTTGACATCAGTAATACTGTCCTCCTAAAGTGAGTTTTGAAGTATTCCCTAATCTTATATATCTTGCAATAGTTTGAGTAGGATTGGTATTAGTTCTTCCTTAAATGTTTGATAAAATTCAGCAGTGAAACCATCAGATCTCGTTACTGGCAGCAAGTCTATATCCATACAGATCTGCAGCAACTTCAATTATTTCCTCCTCAGAAGAAAGACTCAGAAGGAGAAACCAAAGCATGTTTTAGAGCAGGAGTGAAAGTTTATTAAAAAATTGTAGAGGAGGAATAAAAGGAAGTAAAGTACCCTTGGAAGAGGGCCAAGTGGGCAACTTGAGAGATCAAGTGCACACTTTGACCTTTTGACTTGGGGTTTCATACGTTGACATACTTCCAAGATCTTGCATTACTTCTCTGATTCTTCCCTTGGCGTGGGCTGTCTGCATGTTCAGTGGCCTGCTAGCATTTGTGAGGAGAGCATGTTCAGTTGTTTGCTGGAGTTGTACACATGCTTACTTGAGGCGTTCTTCACTTGCTGGTCTAGAATTCCTAGAGGAAGGTGATGATACCACTTAAACTCCATCACTTTGTCTGTTAATGATCATGCTTGAGCCCACTCGCCCAACTCCTGAGATCTTTTTAGGAAGCTGCTGATCACCAGTTTCGGGTGTTTTCTCTCTATTGGGAGGCTGCCCTTCCCAGGAGCTGCTTGTAAGCAATTATTATTTTAGAGAGACAGTTAACAACTGCTGGATCATCATCTGATGGTCACCTGACATTTCTGGTGGTTGAGTGGGGAGCCCTCCTATCCTGCTCATGCCTTACTAGCTACCTACTATGACAATCCAGGCTTTTCTTTGGTGGAAAACTTCTTACTAAATTTGATCTTGTTTTTTGTTTTTGGTCTCTTCAGGTTTTCAATTTCTTCATAGTTCAATCTTAGCAGATTGTATGTGTCTGATAATTTATTTCTTCTAGGTTTTCCAACTTATTGGTACATAGTTGCTCATGGCAGTCTTTAATAATCCTTTGAATTTCTGCTGTATCAGTTGTAATGTCTCCTTTTTCATCTTTTCTTTATCTATATAGGTCTTCTTTTCTTAATTAGTCTGGCTAAAGGTTTGTCATTTTTGTTTATATTTTCAAAAAAACAAACTTTTTTTGTCTTCTTCATCTTTTATGATTTTTGGTTTCAATTTCATTTATTTCTGCACTTATTCTTACTATTTTCTTTTTCCAATTTTGAGTTTGCTTTGCTCTTGTTTTTCTACTTCTTTAAGATGCATTGTTGGATGGTTTGTTTGAAGTTTTTCTATTTTTTTATGTAGGCGCTTATTGCTACAAACTCTCCTCCTAATACTCGTTTTGCTATGTCCCATAGGTTTTGGCATATTGTGTTTTCATTTTCATTTTTTCCAGAAATTTTTAAATTCCCTTTTTAATTTCTTCATTCACTCATTGATCATTCAAGATCATATTGTTTAATTTCTACATCTTTGTAGAGTTTCAAAAGTTTTTTTCCTTATTGATTTCTAATTTTATTTTATTGAGTTCAGAGAAGATATCTAATATGGTGTAAACTTTTTTCATTTCTAAAAACCTTGTTTTGTGGCCTCACGTGTAGACTATCCTTGAGAATGATCCATAGCATAGGCTGAGAGAAGAATGTGTATTTTGTAGCTGTTGGATGAAATTTTCTGTCAATATTTATTAGGACTGTTTGATCTATGTTGCAGATTAAGCCCAATGTTTCTTTGCTAATTTCCTGCCCGGATGAACTGCACAGTGCCTAAAGTAGGATGTTGAGGTCTCCACTCATTATTGTATTTGGGTCTGTCTCTAACTTTAAATTGAATAATATTTGCTTTATATGCCTTGGTGTTCCAGTTTTGGGAGAAGATATATTTATAACTGTGATATCCTCCTGCAGAATTAACTCCTTTATCATTATATAATGAACCTCTTTGTTTTTCTATACTTTATGTTTGAAATACATTTTATCTTTCATAATATAGCTACTCCTGTTTTTTTTGTTTCCATTTGCATGTATTATTCTTTTCCTTCATTTTATTTTTACTCTGTGTATGTCTTTATAGGTGAAGTGAGTTTCTTGTAGACTTTTATCCATTCAACTACTCTATGTCTTTTAAATGAAGAATTTAGTCCATTTACATTAAATGTTATTATTGATAAGTAAGGACCTTCTGCTGCCATTTTGTTGTTTGTTTTCTGGTCTTTTCTTCCTTCCATTCTTCCCCTTTTTCTGTCCTCCTTTGTGTAAGTCATTTTCCTTGCTTTTTATTTTCTGTATATCTGTTTCACATTTTTTTGATTTGAGGTTACATGAGGCTTGAAAATAACATCTTAAACCAATCATTTTAAACAACTTAACTCTGACTGCAAAACAAGCAAAGAGAAAACCAATAAAAATTCTACACTTTAACTCTGTTCCACCCAATCTTGTACTTTTGGTGGTTGGACTTATATTTTTATACTGTTTATATTTTTAAAAGGCATTTGTAGTTAGTATTTTTTACAGGTTTATCTTTTAGTCTTTCTATTCAAAATATGAGTGGTTTGCACACCATAATTATAGTTTTAGATTATTTTGTATTTGTATACTTACTGTTATCAGTGAGTTTTGTATCTTCTGATAATTTCTTATTGTTCATTAACACTCTTTTTATTTTAGATTAAAGAGCACCCTTTCAGATTTCTTATAGGTTAAGTCTGGTGTTGAAAAAATCCCTCAGTTTTTGTTTCTTTGAGAAATTATTTATTTTTCTTTCATGTTTAAATGATATTTTCGCTGAATGTAATAATTTATGATATATTATTTTGTGATTCAGCATTTGAATATGTCATGCCCCTCTCTCTTGGACTCTAAGGTTTCCACTTAGAAGTCTACTGCCAGAATTTTCAGAGCTCATTAATGTTACTCATTTGTTTTTCTCTTGCTGCTTTTAGAATCCTTTTCTTATCATTGACCTTTGGGAGTATGGTTATTAAATGTCTTGGGGGTAGTCTTATTTGGGTGAAATCTGCTTGGTGATCTGTGACCTTCTTATAATTAAATATCGATATATTTCTCTAGGTTTCAAAAGTTCTCTGCTATTCTTTGAATAAACTTTTTACCCCGATCCTTCTCTCTATCTCCTTTTGAGGCCAACACATTTTATATTTTCTCTTTTGAGGCTATTTTCTAGATCTTGTAGGCATGTAGCAGTCTTTCTTATTCTTTTTTTTCTCCTCTCACTGTGTTATTTCATAGAAGCTGTCTTCAGTCTCATTCTTTTGCTTTATCAGTTCTGCTGTTGAGAGTCTTTGGTACATTTATAAATCTGTCAAATTTTTCAGCTCCAGAATTTCTGCTTGATTTTTTTTATTATTTCAAACTCTCCATTAATTTTCTCAGATAGGATTTTGAATTCCTTCTCTGTGCTATCTTGAAGTTCATTGAGTGTGCTCAAAACAGCTATTGTGAATTCTCTGTCTGAAAGGTCACATATCTGTCACTCCAGAATTTGTCACTGTTGCCTTATTTAGTTCATTTGGTGAGATCATATTTCCCTGGATGTTCTTGATGTTTGTCAATTTTCATAAATGTCTGGGCATTAAAGAGTTCGATATTCTAATCTTTTGACCTGGGCTTGTTTGTACCTGTCCTTCTTGAGGAGGCTTTCCAAGTCTTCAAAGGGAATGGAGTGTTTTGACATAAGTCTTTGGTCACTGCAGTCAGATCTCCACTGGAGGCGCTCTAAACCCTGTAACACTGTGACTCTTGCAAACTCAATACAGAGGTTTTGCTTGGGTGAGCTTGAGTAAGATCCAGGGGAATTTCCTGGAATACAAGGCAGAATCTCCTGTTCTCTTTCCTCACTATTCTCCAAACAAATGGAGGTTCTTTCTGTCTATGCTAGGCTGCTTAGAGTTTGGGGAAGGGGTAACATGAACATTCCTGTGACCACCACAGTTGGAATTGTGCTGAATCATAGCTAAATCTAGTACAGTGGTCATAGCTAAATCTAGCACAGTACTGGGTTATGCCCAAGGCCTGTGACAACTACTGCTTGGCTACTGCTGGTGTTTATTTAGGGCCCGAGAGCATTTAGTCATCAGATGGTGAATCCTGCCAGGACTGACCTTTTAGGGCAGAAGGTGGTCTTCTGGCCTAGCATAGGTCAGAAATGTCATCCAGGAGGTAGGGCCTGTAATTTGGGGCTTCAGGACTTTGGTGCTTTTGTTTGACTGTAGCTGAGCTGGTATCCAAGTTGTAAGACAAAGTCTTCTTTACTATTTGTTTTCCTTTCTGCAGGCAATAGAAGTCTCTTCCCAAGTTACACTGCCTAGAGCTGGGGTACAGGTGATGCAGGCGCACCCTAGGCTGCCCTTGCTTGTGTCTCACTGGGTGGTGTGTAACCCGAGTCTACTGGATCTGAAGCCAGTGCAGCGCCAGGGATTGCCCAAGGACTGCAGTTCTTGTGGCCTATAGTGCCTCTCGAATTTCTTCAGGACCCTGAGCACTTTAGTTTGCTGGTGGTAGGGCTAGCCAGAACTCAGTATTCTACTGCTGGGGTGGAAAATTCTCCTCTGGATGGAGCTAGTGTAAATGCTGCCTTCATGGGCACTGGCTGAATTCTGCCCTGTGTTATGTTCCACTGTGGCAGAATATCATTGATTTCCAATGCAAAATCCCGTAATCACTCTGCCCTCTCTCCCCCAAACAAAGAGATTCTCTCTCCACATACCATGCTGCCAAGGGGATGGGAGAGGCATGGTGTATGAAATACAAAATTGTCATTCCTATTCTATTCAGTGCCCTTTTCCATGATTCGATATTAAAACTAGATACTGTGATCGCTCATCTGATTTTTGGTTCTTATGGAGATGCTCATGTTTTCATGAATTTTGGAAACATTTAGTGCATCATTTCTTAAATATAGATATTCTTTTTGTGGGGTGGGAACAGTCTCACTCTCAAAACGTTGTAGGAACACACTTGAAAATAGAGCCACCTGTGACAAACCCACAGACATTATACTAACTAGGTGAAAATTGGAAGCATTCCCTTTTAGAAATGGAACAAGACAAAGGATACCTATTCACGCCACTCCTATTTAACATGGTACTGTTCCTAGTACTGAAAGTGCTAGCCAGATAAATCAGGCAAGAGAAATAAGTAAAAGTATCAAAACAGGAAAAGAAGAAGTCAAACTATTTCTGTTCGTGGATGATATAAACATATGCCTAGAAAATCATAAAGACTCTGCCTAGAAAACATATGCCTAGAAAATCAAAAGTCTCCTGGTGTGGATTTAAAATGACTTCAATAAAGTTTCAGGATACAAAATCAATGTATAAAAATCAATAGCATTTCTTTTTTTTTTTAATTATACTTTAGGTTTTAGGGTACATGTGCACAATGTGCAGGTTTGTTACATATGTATCCATGTGCCACGTTGATTTCCTGCACCCATTAACTCGTCATTTAGCATTAGGTATATCTCCTAATGCTGTCCCTCCCCCCTCCCCCAACCCCACAACAGTCCCCGGAGTGTGATGTTCCCCTTCCTGTGTCCATGAGTTCTCATTGTTCAATTCCCACCTATGAGTGAGAACGTGCGGTGTTTGGTTTTTTGTCCTTGTGATAGTTTACTGAGAATGATGTTTTCCAGTTTCATCCATGTCCCTACAAAGGATATGAACTCATCCTTTTTTATGGCTGCATAGTATTCCATGGTGTATATGTGCCACATTTTCTTAATCCAGTCTATCGTTGTTGGACATTTGGGTTGGTTCCAACTCTTTGCTAAATCAATAGCATTTCTATACACTAATCCTGTTCAAGCTGAAAGTCAAATCAAGAATGCAATCCCATTTACAATAGCAACAAAAAAAATTTTTAAAACCTAGTAATATATCTAACCAAGGACGTAAAAAAGCTCTACAGGAAGAATTACAAAACGCTGCTAAAATAAATTAGGAATGACACAAATACATGAAAAAATGTTCCATTATCATGGATTGGAGGAATCAATACCATTAAAATGTCCATAGTGCTTAAAGCTGTTCACAGATTAAATGCTATTCCTATCAAACTACCGATGTCATTTTTCAACACAACTAGAAAAATCTATTCGAAAATTCATATGGAACTGAAAAAGAGCCTGACTAGCCAAAGCAATCCTAATCAAACATAAAAAAGCTGGACGGGTAACATTACATGACTTCAAACTATACTATAAGGCTACAGTAACTAAAATACCATGGTAATGCTACAAAAAGACATGTGGACCATTGAAACAGAACAGAGAATCCAGATATAAAGCCACAAACCTACATGTATCTGATCTTTGACAAAGTCAACAAAAATAGACAATGGAAAAAGGACTTTCTATTCAATAAATGGTTCTGGGGCAACTGGCTAGCCATATGCAGAAGAATGAAACTGGATCTTCACCATATACAAGAATTAACTTTAATGGATTAAAATTAGAAATGTAAGAATCCTAGACAAAAAATCTAGGAAACACCATTCTGGACATTAGCCTGGCAAATAATTTATCACTAAGTCCTCAAAACAAAGACAAAAATTGACAAATGGGACTGAATTAAATTATAAAGTTTCTGCATATCAAAAGAAACTATCAACAGAGCAAAAAGACAACCTACAGAATGAGAGAAAGTATTCACAACCTATGCTTTCAAAATGTCTAATATCCAGAGTTTATAAAGAATGAACAATGGAACAAACAAAAAACTAATAGTCACATTAAAAGTGGACAATAGCCATGAACAGATACTTTTCAAAGGAAGAGATACAAGCAGCCAACAAACATATGAAAAAATGCTCCACATCACTTATCAATAAAGAAATGCAAATCAAAACTACAGAGAGATACCATCTCACACCAGTCAGAACAGCTATTATTGAAAAGTCAGAACCAACAGATGTTGGCAGGACATGGGAATGCTTTTACACTGTTGATGAGAATGTAAATTATTTCAGCCACCATGGAAAGCAGCTTGGTGATTTCTCAAAGAACTTAGAACTTCCATTCCATTCAGCAATCCCATTCCCGGGTATATATCCAAAAGAAAACAAATCATTCTACCAAAAAGACATATGTATTCACATGTTTATTGCAGCACTATTCGTAGTAGCAAAGACATGGAATCAACCTAGATGCCCTTCAATGGCGGATTGGGTAAAGAAAATGTGATACTGATACACCATAAACACTACACATTCATAAAACATGAACAAAATTATGTCCTTTACAACATGGATGAAGCTGGAGGTCATTATCCTAAGTGAAATAATGCAGGAACAGAAAGCCAAATACTACATGTTCTCACTTATAAATTGGAGCTAAACATTGGGTACTCACGGACATAAAAAGGGCAAGAATAGAAACTTGGGACTACAAGAGGGGGAAGGAAGAGATGAAGGGTTGAAAAACAAACTCCTGGTCACTATGCTCAGTACCTGGGTGGTAGGATCATTTGTACCCCCAGACCTCAGCATTACACGATACAAACAGATAATAAACTTGCACATATACTCCTTGAATCTAAAAGTTAAAATTTATTTTAACTAAATAAATAAAATAAAAAGGAATATAATTGAAAAAGTAGACTATCTTGCTACATGATAAATTTCTATGCTACATAATTCCAGAAATTTGCAAACTTCTATCTTCTCATTAATTATTCAACTAGTGCTAGTATTATTGCTATTTCAATAGCTGCTAAGATTTCAGTATCATCAAATAATTGTCAACTTCTAATGAACTCAGTTACTATGTTGGCAGATCGAAACGATCTATAGTATCTCAAATTGGAACATAACTTTCTCTTGACTCTTTCCTAATCTCAGCATGTTGTTATTATCAACTAACAGCCAAGATATCCCATCAAGATATAAAAAGAAAGTTGTGTTAATTATGCAGGCACAGTGTTGTGATACGTCACTGACCTTTTCAAAATTCTTTTTTTGTCAGTGTTTCATAAACCATTTCTGCAAAGACATAAAAAATAAACAACAAAAGGTCATTGTTTTAGGCTGTTTTTCATAAATGATTAAAGGAAAAAAGTTAGTTCTGCATTTTTGCAATATTTTACAAATAACATTTTTCAGGTAAAGTTTTTTGATGATTTTGTGTTATGTGTAAAGCTATTTAATATATACAGAATAACAGTGGCTCAGTTATAAAGCCCTTTGAATCAGCCACTAGGATAATATAAACCTTTGGTGGGTTTATATCTAAAAAGAAATTGGCCCTTTCTGTTTAATGTGAGAATATAGATTTTTTGGAACAGATTTTGAATTTTTCATTAATGATTTTGCAAAATGTAGGTGAATAATTTTACTGGAAGTTTTTAAGGAAGCATTTTTTTGCTAATTTTACAGATTGGCTAATAATAAAATATATTAATATGTTTTATCTCTATATAAATATAAATACACATTTCAGCTGGGCATGGTGGCTCACACCTGTAATCCCAGCACTTTGGGAGGCCAAGATGGAGGCATCACGAGTCAGGAGTTCAAGAGCAGCCTGACCAACATGGTGAAACCCCATCTCTACTAAAGATACAAAAAATTAGCTGGGTGTGTTGGCGCATGCCTGTAACCCCAGCTACTCAGGAGGCTGAGGTAGGAGAATCATTTGAACCCAGGAGGCGGAGGTTGCAGTGAACCAAGATCACGCCACTGAACTCCAGCCTTGGCAACAGAGCAAGAGTCTGTCTCAAAAAAAAAAAAAAAAAAAATACACATTTCTATGTAAAATCCTTGATTCAATAAATACTTACTGAATGTCAGGTAACAGGCACTTTTCTTGGCCCTGGAGATATTGTAGTGGGGAGGGGATAACAAAATTATGGCATATTAGAATTAATTCTAATGTTGAGGACCAAAAATGTATGTATGTATGAATTTATTGTTTGTTATAATTTGATTGCCATATATTTATTGTGATCATATCTATTTGTCATATAATTTTTTCTTGGTTTATTTGGATTTTTATATATTTTATTGCATATATTTTTGTTTTACATATATAAATTAAAGTATGTGTAATAAATATATACATTTAAAATATGTAAAAGTCCAAAGGAACTGAAAGAAGATGTTACAAACAGGAGTGAACAGCATGCACAAATACTCTGAAGTGAAAAGGTATTTACCTGGAGAAACTGCAAAGAGACTGATAGAGCTGACAGAGTGTTGGGTGGGTAGCACAGTAGATGACTTCAGGGAAGTCATAGGGGGTCAGATTACACAGGGCCTTGTAATTCAGAGAAAGAACTTTGACTTATATTCTGATACAATCTGGTGTATATTTTAACAGGATCAAGCAAATGCTATGTTGAAAATATAAGAAATGTAGTCAAGGATACAAACAATAGTAATAATAATTACAATAACAGAAGACAGTGATAAAACTGGTGGGCTAGAATAGTGACAGATGGTCAAATTCTGAATGTTTGTTTAAGGAAGAGCCTACAGGATTTAAATAAACATATGAGCAAAGTGCAGTGGCTATGAAGATACCTAGGAAAAGCATATTCCAAACTGAGAGGATTCTAATTGTCAGTGCCTTGAGTTGGGAATATACCTTGAGTGAAGGAGCAGCAAGGAAGATACTGTGGCTAGAAAAGAGTGAATGTCTTAATTATAAGGAACTTAGGAGGAGGAGAATGCAGAGAACAGGAGCCAGGGTAGACAGAGCAGGGTCTGATGTGGGAGAGAAAGAAAGAAGTTAAAGATAACAACAAGGTTTAGGAACATGAGTAACAAGACAAATTTAGTTGGTAGAAACTGAAATTAGTAAGGCTGGAAGTGGTGTTGGTTTGAGGGAGACTATCAGCTCAGTTTGCATATGCTAAGTTTAAACTGTGGAGGTGTCAATTACACAGTTAGATATTCTTGTCTAACAATTTCATAAGGGAGAATTGGTCTGACAATACAGATACATGGTTTATCAGCATTTAGTCAAGATCATTCTGGGAGTAGGATAGGAAGACAAGTGGCTCCTGGAGTGAGCCCCGAGCTTCTGATTACTTAGGAAAAAAAAAAAAAAAAGAGCAATCAGGAAAATAAACCAAATAAAACCTGACCTATTATGTGAAGGCAGTAACACAAGATTATTCCCTAATTCTAGTGCTTTGATATATTTTTAAGTGACAAGTTAGATATGCAGTTTTCTATCCTATTTCATAAAGTGTTTTTAGGACATATAAAACTATTTGAGTAACATATTTTAAGAATAAATTTGTTCTTGTATTTTCTGAAAAAATAAATGAGGAAGTAAAAAAAAAAGAAGTTACCTATATGTTTGGGAAGTGGAGGGGAAATGGGAAATGGCGCAGGACTTCTAAATGGAGACATTTTAAATAGTGTTTCTGAATTTGGAAAAAGATAAATATATGATCCATTCATAAATAAAACAAAAATTTTAGAACCATAACTATATTCTTAATGTTAACAATAGCTGATTTTTCAACACTTGTTTTCCAATTACTTTTAGGCCTAAAAATAAAATTTACCAATTTAAAAGAAAGCCTGCATAAAGTAGTACTGACTACTAGTTGATTTGAAGTTTAAATGATTTCTCACATTTTTCTACACTATGTATTCAACATTTTAAAATGTATACATTTGAAGATGTTTTAGCAACTTGTTTTTATTCTCTACCAAGAAAAATCCAGTTATATTTTCCAGTCATGTATTTTTTATTAGTTTTACTGTCTTTAAAGGGTAGTAGAAACACATTTTAAACGCTTGACCTTTTCTGCGTGAGGTGATTTTAAAGTTAACAGACCTACCGTTTCTGTTTTGCATGCTTTCCACATTTATAAGCTTACTGCTAACTATTTTGTTGTTTAAATGAAAGACTGTACTGACAATTAAATGGAGGTTCATGCATGCTTCACTGCCACATCTTATTACCATCGACATAGAAGAAGCAGAACGCTGAAATTACTGGTTTTAGCCTGCATCTGCATGGCCTTATTATACCTACCAAGGTGAAAATGTCAGCTTTAAAGAATGTAGTTATATAACTTAAACTGCAGTGGTGGCAAGGTTAAATTCTTGCTTTACTTATCTTAAAACAAACCATAGTTTCTAGGTCTGGAAGTGCCTTTTGTTCATAAATTTGACCTCTCACTTTCATTCCCTCTGCTGTTTTTCTTCAATGAGGTTTTCAACACAGGTGTTAATTCAATATAGATTTTTGGACTTTTTCTACTTCACTCTGTTTAAGTACATGCTATTTCCAACAATGAGAAGGCATACAGCATACATATTATTGTATTGGATTCTTCCTATCTGGAAAGTTCAAGTGTAAATACACTTTAAGATGCTTTGAAGTAAAGCAACCCAAGTTAATTGTCAATAATTTTAACTTGCAAATGCAAATTACAACCTAGTTTAATAAATATATTTTTAAATTATTGCTAAAAACTAATTGTCTTTAGTTAACATTTAATTATCTATTGAAAACTCAATTATCTCAGTAAGTCCTTTCACATGAGATCTTTTAAAATAATTTGAAAACAGAATTTAATTTTTAAAACCTATTTGATTTTGTTATGGTTGATGTAGATATAGGCTTAGGAATGATAAGTTGCAGTTAAATATACATTTAAGATATTATTTGAAATAATATTCCTAATTAATATGTAATGGAAAACATCATGACTTTCAAGTATGTATCTTAATAAGCATGTAATTCTATAATATAATATTCAGTGTGTTCTCTTTGCATGACACTATGGAAAATACGGAGTTGCTCACTCCATTCAAATGTTACCAAAATGATAGAGGCGTTTAAATATATCACAAAGGCATGCAGATCAAGAACCATATAAACATTATAAAACATAGTAAAGAATTCAAGGGGCCGGGCGCGGTGGCTCACGCTTGTAATCCCAGTACTTTGGGAGGCCGAGGCGGGCGGATCACGAGGTCAGGACATCGAGACCACGGTGAAACCCCGTCTCTACTAAAAAAAAAAATACAAAAAACTAGCCGGGCGTGGTGGCGGGCTCCTGTAGTCCCAGCTACTTGGAGAGGCTGAGGCAGGAGAATGGCGTGAACCCAGGAGGCGGAGCTTGCAGTGAGCCGACATTGCGCCACTGCACTCCAGCCTGGGCGACAGAGCGAGACTCCGTCTCAAAAAAAAAAAAAAAAAAAAAAAAAAAAAGAATTCAAGGAAGGAAGAAGGAGCTTGTAGCAACAAGGATCCATGAGTGTTTCCTAGATTTAATAACAGAGTCTCCAGTTATGCTGGATAAATTTTCTGCATGTAGGAAATGGGAAGAATAAAGGTATAAGATAAGATGTTAGAAATGGATGTTAGGGATTTATTACACCTCTAGTCTGAGCATAGGAAAGCATTTGCAAAAATATTTGACCAGAATGCAATTTAAAAAACAAAATATGTAGATAGCATACCTTCAAGATATAGAAGTTACTGGGAAAATGAATTTATGTAGATAGCCAAATTATCATTTAACAGTTGTATTTATTCAGTTTTGCAAAAATAAAGAATAAGTAATTGATTCATCTGTTTTTACTTTACCTTGCAATAGAAAACCACATTTTAAAAGCTATTTTCTATTAAAGGAAAAAAGAATAAAGTATTCAAATACAAAATGCAACCTTTTTAATTTTAAAATATATATTTTAAATGACGTACCTATCTATGAAAAAGGTAAAATATTTGTCTATATCAACAGAGTTTTGCATAATTTTATGTGACATCCACATTCAATTGGAAATACTTTCTGCCATATGGAGAATTGGAATGCAGAGAGAAACAATGAATATTAACCTTTTTTTTTCTAAAACAGGAATTTTAAGATGAGCCATTTCTGAGCTAGTAGTTTAGGTCAAGTTTTGTTAAAGAGAACTTAGGGGATTTCTGGAATATATCTATTCTCATAGTTATGGCTATGCCTCTACCTATGTCTATATCTCTCTAGTTCTATCTGTCTAGCTATATCATTTATACCACAGGATGTGATGTGCAATGGGATATCCACAAGCATAAAGAAGATAGAAAAATTTGGAGAAGGAAAAAAGGAGACAGATGCTGTTTTGTTCTCTCAAAAACGTTAAAGTTGTATATTTATCGACATAAACCTGAGTTTCTGTAAATGTTGTTTGAGGTCAGGAGATCATGAAAAAGACAAAAGTCTCAAGCTCCATTAGTTTATATGGAACCTGCTAACAGAAAGAGCTTCTCTATTGTTTCCTATTAAGCGTGTGTTGAACAATTGCATCCTTGCTCTCAGATCCAGTTCTCATTTGTAATGGCTTTTTGTTAGTAAATTTAAATGTGTACCTCCGCCCCATCCACCGTCATAAATCCTACTGGAACCATCATCAACCAGATAGAAAAATAAGTTTTAGTAAGTGAAGGAAGTTTATTTCCACTTCTAATTGAAATATACATGAGATCCTTTCAGCAAAATTATTTATATTAATTATATAAGCTCTTAACATTTAGTAGAATATTGTCCAAACCTATATTTATTTTAACAACAGCATTGTTATTGGCAGTGTTTAATCTTTTACTATAGAAAATTTCCAGATTATATTTGGTCCTATGTAATAATTAATCTTTGTGGATATTTTGTAGTCAAGAACATCTCTTTCTTCCCTGAAAGAACGTAACGCACAAAGGAGAGCCATAACCCTTCTGTGTAAAATGCCCCTTTCGCCGTGGCAGATTGATATCAGGGCAGACATATCTGATTCAAGCTGGACAGAATTGTCTCCCCTATAAATTAAAAGTTTGTAATTCAGCAAGACAGAGATGGGAGTTAATAGAATTGACAAATATTGATGGCAGCTAGAAGAAATAGACAGTTGTTTAGTTACTAAATATTTATGACTTCATCATGTACCTTTCAGTGAGATATGTACTTGGGTTATATTGCTGTTGAAAAAATAGATATATGTTCTCCACTTTTGTGGTTTACAATATAATAAAAGTCAGGAAATACAAATAAGAACACACATAAGATTATAACTTCAGGTTGTGGTAAACATGCTGAAGGAAATTATTAAAGAACAGTGATCGTTTATAAAAAGAGATATCCAAATTTTTGTGTGGTGATGAAGTAGAACTCGCTGAGGTAATTGCAATACAAGCTGAATCCAAAGTTTGAGAAGAAACCTGCTATGTAAAGTCCTTTGTAGGGAGAGTGAGCCAAACATATAAGGTCTTAAGACAGAAAAGATTTTGGTGTATTAAATAAAGCAAACAGGATTGCAGTACATTTAATTTGAAGGGGTAAGAAAGAAGATGGAAAAAAATAAGGTTGAAAATGTAATTAGGGATAGCTCTCAACATATATTATTGGCTGTAGTAAGGAATGATTACTTCAAAATATTGAAATAATTGGTCATTTCTATAAATAGTTTGAATGGAGTGATGATGGCACTGGCCAGATGGAATTCAGTTGTACAGTAATTGGAGATTTGAAAGCAGGGACAATATGTGCTGACAAATACTCTTGTTTAGTTTGAAGAAGGCTAAAGCAGTAGCTTAATAACCAGAAAGGGGCATCAAGTGACAGGAGGGTTCTTTAGAATGTGAGATACTAGAGAATAAATATAGACTATGGGTATTAGGATCTCCATAGTTCCCCTTATTTCTTCCATTTCTGTCTTTTGGTTATTTTTATTTAATGAGATATAAAGATAAGACATTTGTTCTTGGGTCTTCCCAGAATCTCTTTGAAAACTACCCATGGACCAGAGCAGTCTGATTTAGCTCTACCTAAAGTATTTCAAGCATTTAAGGGGTTAGTCTGCCATTCTGGTAGGGCTGACTCCTTCTAGCATTTCCACAGGTGAACATGTAATCACAGTTACATGAGGGGTAAGCCAGAGGCCAGGCCGTATTTATTAAGATCCTTTCCAAAATTTTATGAAAGCATGGCAGCAAAAAGAAGAATCAAAGCAACCCGAAGTGAACTTTTTTTCAAGTATTCGTGTTCTCTTGATTGCAGTGTTCCCAAAAATCAACATTTTCATCTTGAATAGCTTTGTTCTTGCTTCGTTTATAAATCAGAATGTGTGATTTTTCACTATTGTAGGGGCAGCTTATTATCTGTGTTAGTTCCTTGGGGGTACTGTAAAAAATACTTTTATTGTCTCACATTTCTGCAGCCTTGAAGTCTAAAATTGAGGTGTTGGACCATGCTACCTCTGAAACCTCCCTTCCTCTTCTAGCTTCTGGAAGCTCCAAGATATTAGTTGGCTTGTGGCAACAAAACTGTGATCTTCACATGGCATTCTCCCTTCTTCTTTACATATTATTCTCTCTCTGCATGTCTCTTTCTGTGTCAAAATTTTCCGTTTATAAGGACACAGTCATTGGGTTAGGGCTTAGCCTAGTGGCCTCATTTTAAATTGATTACTTCCTTAAAAATGTTATTTCCAAATAAGATTACATTTTGAATTACTGGGGATAAGGACTTCAACATATCTTTTCTGGGGTACAGAATTCATCCAGTAATATCCACTTATTCTCATGTGCAAGGATATATCTAATATAAATATTTCTGGCCTTGTGCCCACTCTTATTCATTTTTCCCATAAAAAGGAGAAATGAGATACCAGGTTGGTGAATCAAGGCTTGGGCCTAGGTTTATTTTGGATAAAATCACCTCTGTTTTGGATGGATCACCTCTGTTTAAGAGCCATACGTCTTATGAGTTCAGCTCTTTTTCTTC
This sequence comes from Hylobates moloch, assembly GCF_009828535.3. Lineage (NCBI taxonomy): Eukaryota > Metazoa > Chordata > Mammalia > Primates > Hylobatidae > Hylobates > Hylobates moloch. Next base: position 126,862,307 of record NW_026652278.1, read on the forward strand.
CTCACTTCTGAGCCTTGGGCTAGGGGAAAGAAACCGTAGATCTCAACTTTCAAGCGGATGAGAGTTTCCACTTTAGCCCAGGGATGAGTAACAGTGAATATTAGTCCCTCCTAAACCATTGCCTTCAAATCCATTCATGCATCCCATAACCACATTTCCATCAACAATGGACCGCATATATGACAGAGGCCCAATAGATTATAATACAATATTTTATTGTACCTTTTGTATACTTACATATGTTTAGATGTACAGATACCACTTTGTCACAATTGCCCACAGTATTCAGTAGTAATATGCCATACAGGCTTTTAGTCTAGGAGCAATATGCTTTACTATATAGCCTAGGTGTATAGCAGTCTATAGCATCTAGGTTTGTGTAAGTACGCCCTATATATGTTCTCTCAAATATTAAATCGCCTTAAGATGTGTCTCTCACATTTTATCTCTGTTGTTAAGTGATGCATGATTGTAGATTTATGGTTGTATTTTTTTCACTGTATTTTATTTTAGTATCTATCTATTAATTAGGATCACAATTCTACAGAGAAAAATGTTGATCTTGATTAGGCCTTTTGAAATCCAAGTATCCCTACTAAAAATACAAAAAATTAGCTGGGCATGGTGGCATGCACCTGTAATCCCAGCTACTCGGAAGGCTGAGGTACGAGAATCGCTTGAACCCAGGAGGCGGAATTTGCAGTGAGCCGAGATCGTCCACTGCACTCCAGCCTGGGCGACAGAGTGAGACTCTGTCTCAAAAAAAAGAAGAAGAAGAAGAAAGAAAATACAGTGCAAGACAGCAATGTTACATTTAAAAGGCAAATACGGATTTATGCAAATATAAAGATTAGGGACGATTTCCATCTATTTCAAAGGACTCTAAAAGACATTGGCATCCCAGCAAAAAAGGTGGATAGTTATACAGACACCATGTAGAACGTAGAATATGAACCAGAATTAAACAAGAACCAAGAGAAAGGAATTTTTATAGGATCAGACCTTGGCCACGCTGATCATTGTTATCTGATCTTTAATAAGAAGAATCTAGGCCAGGCGCGGTGGCTCACGCTTGTAATCCCAGCACTTTGGGAGGCCGAGGCGGGCGGATCACGAGGTCAGGAGATGGAGACCATGGTGAAACCCCGTCTCTACTAAAAATACAAAAAATTAGCCAGGCGTGGTGGGGGGCGCATGTAGTCCCAGCTACTTGGAGAGGCTGAGGCAGGAGAATGGAGTGAACCCGGGAGGCGGAGCTTGCAAGTGAGCCGACATTGCGCCACTGCACTCCAGCCTGGGCGACAGAGCGAGACTCCGTCTCAAAAAAAAAAAAATAAGAATCTGAAAGCTCAAACAAAAAAAATTTACAAAATATGTTACTAATATTTTTGAATCTCTGTACAAAGAGCATGTATTTGGATTAATGTGTAATTTGCATCTATATAATTTTATTAAATTTAAAAAATGAGTTATCCTCAATACATTATTTTATTTTAGAAAATGAATTAATAAATTTCCTCATACACTCATGTCCAGAAATCTAGGGAGAATGAGCCATACTTAATTATTAAAAGAAAAAAATCTTTTTGAAGAGATAGCACTACTTTATGTACCAAATTTTTAATAAAATATATATATTTTATAAAAATATATATATTATTTATAAAATGGCTATAAATTTTTTATAAAATGGCTATTTCTGGTACACTATAATGTATTATGCTATACGTATGTACAATCAAATCTTAAGCACTTGAGTTGTAGTCATAAAAACTCTGTATATATGGGTCGTTGCATTTACTACCTTTTCGAACTTTGGAAATTTCAAACTTTGGAAATTACTTAATTCCACTGAAACTAGATTTCTTCATCTGTAAAATAAGGATCATATTTTCTTTCTAATTGATATGGAATATTTAAATGAGATGATTATATTAAATCACCTAGACGTCTGCTAAAAGTAACAGGCAGGTATTTAAAAATAGTTTAGTTTGCACACAAAGATATTTTAAAATAAAAATATCAAGTAAATGCGTATTTGTTGCTAAAATTATCATTCACATTTTGCATTCCTTTACCTAGATACATTATTTTCCAGCAAATGTAGCTAAACATATTTTGGCATTTGATAGGAATTATTTGCGAATAAAGTCTTCTGGGACTTTGAAAGGAGTGTATTGTTTTAGTTCTTGGCTTGACCCACATTGACAGGTAAATCAGGTACTTCTTTATTCTTCCAAGGTCATTTCTTCCAATTGTGCTATCTACTTGGTATTCAGGTTTGCAAACCATCCTTTGAAGTTGTAGACTTGTCTTATTCCTGATTGATCTTAAGCTTCTTTTAAACTGAAGCAAAGTTTGAGTAACAGTTCTAATCACCAAAGAATTCTTTCCAAACAGTGTGATTCCCCCACCTGCATTTCACAGGCTTTATATTATCTTATAAGGGAAGAATAGAAGACTTTCAAAATGTATTACTGCCGTGAAACTTCACTCAAATTTATAGACTTCTGATCATTCCAGTTGTTCTTAAATAACGCTTGGTGTAAAGGTGACAGTTCTTATGATGGTTTTCAATATTCAACAGTAGAAAAGTAATTACTTACATTTATTTGTTTGACATATACAAATAATGTTTGGGATATCATGAAAGAATATTGATTTTTCTTGGAATCACTGTACTCTCCTAGGAATATTGAGAAAAAACTGCTCTTTATCTTATTTCCATAGTCCATCTATAGTAGCCAAATAACTTTTCAAAATATTAGTATTGGATAAAGTTTTGGAGTACAAGTCATTTTTAAGTTATTTTGTATTTAAACCATTTCAATTTGTGAAAGAGAATGCAAGAAACTCACCAAAGGCTATGATGAAAGTATATGGTAGAGCTAGGATCTGAACCAAATTTGTAAGTGTCTTTTTTTTCTTTCTCGAAATGCAGCATAATAAATACATTATATTACATGTTACTTTGTACTTAACCAAATATATATCCTATAAATCACTTCATGTCAATTCACAAAGATCTTTTTTATACCTGCAACATACCTGCTTTCATATGTGCTCTTTTATTTATTTACATACCATTCATATCCATTTAAACCACAAATATATGGGTGTTTAGAAGGTTTCCAGTGGTTTGCGGCTACAAATAATGCCGCCATAATTGACCTGCAAATATGTTATTTCTGCCAATATATTGATGTGATTCTTCAGAGCACATTCCTACAATTGAGATTTCTGGGTAAAAATATAGATTCTAATATAGTTTACTTAGCTTTTGTCCAATTCCCTTCAAGAAAATTATACCATTTTTAATTCTAAGCAGATGTCAATTCATTTATTGACATGCAATGTACACACCATAAAATTTACCCATTTGAAGTATACAATTTAATAGCTAATAATAGTTTTTTAAAGTATTCATGTATTTGTGTAACCACCACTACTATTTAATTTTAGGATATTTTTATAATCTCACAAAAAAATCTCAAACCCATTGGCAGTCACTTCCTGTTCCCCTGACCTCACCTTTGCCACTACCAATCAATTTTCTGTCTCTATAAACAAATAAAATAAAACATGCCTATTCTGGATATTTCATATAAATAAGATGATAAATATGTAGCTTTACCTACCTGGCATTTTTCACTTAGCAAAATATTTTCAAGGTCCATTAATGTTGTATCACTTTTCTGTACTTTATTGATTTTTATGGCTGAATAATATGCTACAATAATCTGGTTTATCCATTAATTAGTTGATGGAGATACAGGTAGTTTTTAGTTTTTGACTGCTTTGCAAAATGTTGCTATAAACATTTGTGTACAGGTTTCTGTGTGGCCGTGTTATATGTACTTAGGAAGGGAATTAATGAAACATATGATAACTCTAACCTTTTGAAGAACTGCCACATTCCTTTCCAAACCTTTCCAGACAGCCAATTTCCTTTCTAGCATTTTAATTTCCCACCAGCAATGTATAAGTATTCCATTTTCCACATACTTGTTAAAACTTGTTCTTTGATTTTTTTTTTATTTTATTTTGGCCACTGTTATGGGTGTAAAGTACTGTCTAGTTGTAGTTTTGAATTGTCTTTCTATTTACTGATGATGTTGAACATTTTCCCATGTTCTTATTGCCTTTGTATATCTTATTTGAAGAAATGTCTATTCACGTTCTTTAGCCATTTAAAACTGAGATTGTCCTTATTGTTGAATCAGAAAGTCTTTATATATTCTGTGCATAACACTTACCAGGTATAAAATTTGAAAATATTTCCTCCCATTATGTTTGTTGTCATTTAAGTTTCTTGATTGTATCTTTTTAAGCATAAAATTGTATTTTTTTTAATTTTATTAAAGTGCAATTTATTTACTTTTGCTTTTGTGGCTTGTGGTTTAGGTGTTATTCTCAGAAACCGTTATCTAATCTAAGGCATGAAGATATACTCCTGTGTTTTACTATGAGAGTTTGACATTTTTACCTCTTACATTTAAGCCTATCATCTATTTTAAATTAATTTACGTACCTGGCATTTTCATTATTTTGCATGTAGATAGCCAGTTGTCTCAGCCCCATTAGTTAAAAAGGCTATTCTTTCCTCATTGAATTAGCTTGGTACTTTTGTTGAAAATCAATTGAGTGTTAAATATAAGCATTTATTTCTGGACTAGCCCAGTTAGGTTAACCAGTAGGTTAAATTTCACTTTCTTATCATGAGTAGAATTAAATTTTTTTCATAGGTTTATGAGCTTATTTATTACATAACCATTTTTTCATGAAATGCCATGTGTCTTGCTCAGTTTTTAAATCAAAATTTTGTACTTCTTTTTTTTTTTTGAGACGGAGTCTGGCTCTGTCGCCCAGGCTGGAGTGCAGTGGCGCAATCTCGGCTCACTGCAAGCTCCGCCTCCCTGGTTCACGCCATTCTCCTGCCTCAGCCTCTCCGAGTAGCTGGGACTACAGGTGCCTGCCACCACGCCCGGCTAATTTTTTGTATTTTTAGTAGAGACGGGGTTTCACCGTACTTTTTTTTTCAATTTTTTCAGATTTCTTTAAAATTTAGTGAGAACAGACTTAAGAAGCAATACAATTAATTTAACATTAGTGGTCATCTAAAAATAAAATTATTTCTGATCTACTGCCTTTTAAAATGTTTGCCCAAAAATTAAAATGAGGTTTTTGTCAGTTAGTCCCAGCCTTATATATATTATAGGGAAAGCAAAGCAGACAGTCCAGTTCATACTATTTGTTTACAGGAAAGACATAATTTCTATGTGTATTTACTAAAGAAATTGTATATTCACTTTGCTTTCTACTTTTCAAAGAGATGTAGATTAAGCTACCTTAACATCTCTGAGCACCCAGTAATCACATCTAGATAAATCTATATACTCTACTTTATTCCAGTGGGAATAATTTATTGTGCTCCTCTAATAAAAGAACGCTTTCCAGGAAAAAAAAAAAAAAATGCTAAGGAAACTCTATTTTAGCCTGTAGAATCACTACCTGCATCCTCTACCAAGTAAACTGGTGGCACATATAAAACCCTTCCTTTGAGAATGGTTTCCTTGTCTCTTTAAGGTACTTCATATTAGCTACAGTCAGCACTAAAATAATATGAATACAGATTTGTTGATTTCAACATTCTAATTATTTATTTATAAACATTAAAGCCACATGGGTAGAAAAGTTAATATTAACCTGATCATTAAAAAATAAGCAAAGAATAAAGTTTAATATATTCTGATGACAATAATAGTGTGTTTGCTTATTGACAAACTGATGATGAAGCATGTGTATTTATATAAACAGTGATTCCTGTATGGTTCAATAAAAACTAAATCTATCAACAATAAACCTAATCCTCTTAAGTTGCTTGATAATGGCTTCTGACATTGGCATTCATGGTTTCATAACCTCTCATCTTGAAGCTTCCAACAAGCTTGGTAATATTTTTTAAGCATACTCTGAGAGACAAACCAAACAAAGGGATTACTGCAACACACTCAGAAATAAAAATGCTCAACACTACACAAATGTACATGACAGAAAGTAAAGAAGCATGCAACATCCAATTGAAACTACATTAAAAATTTAGGTGAACAAGATTACTCAGCTTGGAATACAGCCAGGAGAAGGATAAAGAGTTTAGAGTTATCAGAGTGGAATAATGTGGAAATACTAACTGCTAAAACCAGACATCAACTTCTATAAATAAAACAGTTTTCTCACAATGAGAATAAATATCTTATATGTATTTATACTTAATATATGTATATTAAAATTATTATAGCACTCTAGATATTATAAAAGATTTTTTATTACAACTGTAACCACAATTAATAAAATTTGCATTAGAAAAATGACTACTTGAAGATATTTAACCTGAGTTGTATCTTTTCTTCTAATTCAACTAATTTTATTTGTTTAGTGATTCATTTAAAATTGAATGCCATAATTTTTCATATAAAAATCATCAAATGTGGCATACAGTAATGTTTTAAAGTTTTTTTTCAGAACAGTTTTATGTTCACACCAAAACTAAGCAGAAAGTAAAAAGATTTTCCACATACTCCCTGTCTGCACACATGAATAACTTCCCTTGCTATCAACATCTCCCACCAGAGTGGTATGTTTGTTACAATCTATGAACCTACATTAAGGCAACATTATCACTGAAAATGTATAGTTTCCACTAGGATTCACTTTTGGTGTTGAACATTCTATGGGTTTGGACAAATGCCTAATGACACATGCCTACCATGATAGTATACAGAGCTGTTTTACTGCCCTAAAAATCCTTACTGTTTGGCCTAGCCATTCCTCTTTGCACCCTAACCTCTGGCAACTATTGATCAGTTTATATTCTCCATAGTTTTGCGTTTTCTAGAAAATATAGTTGGAATCATACATATGTAGACCTTTCAGATTGGCTTTCTACACTTACTAATATGCATTTACTTTCCTCCGTGTCTTCTTATGGCTTGATAGCTCATTTCATTTTAGTGCTGAATAATATTTCATTGTCTGGATGCATCACAGCTTATTTTTTCGTTCATGTACCAGAGAATATCTTAGTTGGTTCCAAAATGTGGCATGTACAATCTAAAACATGCACAATCTTAATGTACTAGCAAATTATTTTCATCACCTATTTTTTCTAATCTATATCTATATGAATAGTTTATATCATTTATTATATATCTCTTGAAATATAATTTTGCATATGCATATAATCGAAATATTTTATATAACATTTTCTTGTTTTAAGGTGTAGTGTAACCTGTGGGAAAAAACATGAGAATGTTGTAGTTGCAGGATACAATACAAATATGAAAAAATGATTTTTTTTTTAATTTGACATAGAGTCTCACTCTGTCGCCCAGGCTGGAGTGCAGTGGTGTGATCTCGGCTCACTGTAACCTCTGCCTCCTGGGTTCAAGAGATTCTCCTGCTTCAGCTTCCTGAGTAGCTGAGACTACAGGCACGTACCAACATACCCGGCTGATTTTTTGTATTTTTGTATTTTTAGTAGAGACGGGGTTTCACCGTGTTAGCCAGATGGTCTCAATCCCCTGACCTCATGATCCGCCTGCGTCGGCCTCCCAAAGTGCTGGGATTATAGGCGTGAGCCACTGCGACCCTCCAACAAATGATATTTTAATGTATAAACCTATGTGGTAGAAAGTGAGAAAAAGTAAAAGAAGAAATATGGCTACAAGAATGAACACTGTGTTGCAAATGCCACATTAAGGGAAGTAAAAATGGATAAAAGTCAACAAAAAAGTAAATACCAATTACTTTAAATATTTTTGATAGAAAACCAGTAGAGAATTGAAAGTAAAATAATAATAAAATTTTACATGGAGAAAAAAAGTCTAAGGAAATCATACACTTTAGCTACAGAGTCATCTTTTATATTATGGCAACAATAGGCTTTGTCAATGAATGATAGATCATTTTATAGAGAAAAGAACATAGAACTATAGCAGCATTCTTTTGAACAATTAGACGTAATTGTTTAAGACTTTGTCTCTGGGAAGACACAGGCCTGGAAAGAAAAATATTGCAGTATACAAAGACTATTAAACTAGTGATGTGCTACCATGTTCATATACACCACTTTGGTAAAAATTAAATATTTGTAAAAGGAAATAGAAAATGATTTTCAGTTTTATGCCATAGCCAAGTAGAGTAAAATATTGGCAGTGAACATTTGACATATCTATATTTAGAGATCATATTCAAGATGAGATTCCAACAGGAATTTATTTATAAAAAGTTTCCCAGAGGGAGACACTGAAAAACATGTGTCTCTTTACCAGTGAGAGCACTAATAAAGAGATTTCTTTTGGTGGTATTCAGAAAGCCAGAATATCTTCCCTGTAGACTTAAACTTTGAACTCCTATTAGTCAGAAGTCTTCATAAGTTCATATTAACCAACATAATATCACATATAGAAAGAAATTAGGATAATAATCATGACATTCAACTGGATAACATTTTCAGGTTAATCAGAATATTCTTTAGCTACAGAAAGAATAATGGCTAAAAAATATTAGGAGTTTGAAATTAGTATATCTTTAAAAATTCAGAGAGGATTTGCAAAATTCTTTCAATGTAAATTTTGTTTCAAAAAAATATTTTCTACAGTTGTTTCTCTATGTCACTTTTAAGGTCTTCCTCAAATAAAGTAGAATAACTAATTGTGATAAAAATGAATGATTGTTGAACTTCTGTTGTTGAAAAGATTCTAACAATAAGACAATGTCTTAAACTTAGAAAAAACCACTACGTATATGTACATGAATTTGTTCTAATCAGCCTTCCCTTTTTACCTGTACCCACAAAATCTATACACATTAATATTGTAAGTGGAACCATGTACAGAAACAAGGAAAATGAAGCAACTAAAGCAGTGGTCTTCAACCTTTCTGGCACCAGGGACCAGTATCGTGAACGGACATGGTGGGTGGAGGTAGGGGGACAGTGGATGATTTGGGGATGAAACTGTTCCACTTCAGATCATAAGGCATTAGTTAGATTCTCATAAGGAGTGCACAACCAACAACCATCGCATAAGCAGTTCATAATAGGTTTGCCCTCCCATGAGACTCTAATGCTGCTGTTGATCTGACAGGAGGCGGAGCTCAGACAGTAATGATTGCTCACCCATTGCTCATCTCCTGCTATGCAGCCCGGTTCCTAATAGGCCAGGGACCACTACCGTGAGAACATTACTCTCACCCACTGCTCAACTCCTGTTGTGTGGCCCAGGACACTCTCACTTTCATTTTTTTTTTATTACAATTAATCCTTTTACTTTACACATATATTTTCATATACTATACATATTTATATATGTAAAAATATATTTTATATACATCTATATAAAATCTCTGTTACACATAACATATTTAAATATACATATATTTAAAACAAACAGAAAGACTGCTGTCTTTCAAAAGAATTATGTAAATATTGATAAAGGCTTCTCATTACTTACTCTATGAAAGGACATGTTAAAAAGAAAAGATTGAAATTTTAAATATCTGCCAGTTTCTCTGGGCTGCTAATGGTAGTTGAATATGTAAATACAGGCAGAGGCAACTGAGGAAGTGGAAAGATAAATTTCTTTAGTAATAAAATAAGAGGACAAGAGTTTCCATGAAGAAACTGAAGACACGTAGAGTGATAAAAGAGAAATAGAATGTCTTGGTAGTAAGAGATAGCCAAGCATCTTGTTCAAATTGCCAACAATCTTCAGAAGTATATCCAAAATTCACTCTCAAAGAATTTTCTCCTCTGCCCATCAAACTCCATTTAGCTCTACAATCTTTCAATACACCCCTCTAAATTAGTAGAAGTAAACTTTCGTCTTATTTTGCTTTTAATAGAAACCAAAGGAAAGAGGCTAAATTTTCTATATGGACTGAGGTAGAAAAAGAGAGAATAGACAAACAGAGAGTAACATTCAAGTTCAGCAAAGCAGGAACAAGAAGATCTTGAACAGACCATGAGAAATAAGCCCTGGAGAATATTTTGAGAAAAGCATTCGATTTCCATACAGGTGGTAATAGGAGCCTCTAGTTAACCTAAATCTCTTAGGATGAGTTTAGGACACTCTCTTTTGATAGCACCTCCAACACAGATAATGGCCAATAGTTAGGATTTTAAGCAGAAGATTGTGATTATACTTCCTCTTCATCTAGAACTCTTCTCAAACTCAGATTAACAACAACAAAAAAAATTAAAAATTTGCCAAGTTTCCACTCACATTTGCATCTTGATGATCTTAGAAGGCACACAATAGAAATAATGCTACTTTTCAGAAACTAAAACATTATAAAATGACAATAAACTTGAAGAAACAAACTTTACAAACTATCATGTAAAAAAGCAAGTGTTTATTGACCTAGATTGTATTTAATATTAGCTGAAATGAGTCATAAAGTTCTAGCATTTAAAAGATAATTTTTAAAACCAGATAATTGATTATAACTGATGTAACAATACCAGTTTTTCACTTTGGAAGGTGATAGTGCATGTTATTAATGAAACATTACGTTTCAAATCATATAAAAGCCGTAGTTACTGAACTTTAATGGATATCTGGGCTCCTATTTGATTGGTACAACCACATTTAACATGTTCAGTTTTGAGAAATTTCCAATATTACTTTTCATGTCACTGAATAAGAAAAAGCAACATAAGTTCTCTAATAAGGAAGATCTATAGTGCTTATTTGTCCAAATTCAAAATTTTAAATGATTAATATAACACAAGATACAGAAACTGTTCAAGATAGAAAAGCGAGTCTCAGAATAATTTTGTGATAAGCTTAGATAAACTAGTGGCAATGTCAAGAATTTTGGCCTTGTCCTATTTGCAAGTGTTCTATCTATTACAACACACTTTATAAAGGAAAAAAAAAACTAGTTAAAGAGTTTGTGAACCACTAGAAAACTACCCTAGAATTAAAATCCAAAGAAAAAAAGATTTGAACAAATACTTTGAACCAATCAATTCACAATGAGAGTCATAACAGCTAGTTGCTAAAATCACTCTTCAGAGTACTGAGGATTTTAGTGGAAAATGTGATTCATCTTACTTTTCTTTCTTCAATTAAGCCTACTCATAAAGATAATATTTGTGGATTTAGAAATATCATTTTCAATAACCAAATACTTTCATGAATATTAAAGAAATGTAAAAACTAATTCATTGAGTTTATGAATTAGTGGTGGCAAGAAAGACAAAGTTGTATAGAACAGCTAAACAGCATTGCAATTCAATGTGATTTACATAATATTTTGTATTTTAAATGTTTGTTCATATTATCTCAAATTTTTGGTTGCTCTTAAAAAATGAATAAGTCATACTCAGTTGATGATGGCTGACTAGTGGTGCCTGGCACTCAACCTCTTCCACAAAGAGAGAAAAAAACAATAGGTAGATAAACACATATCAAATAGATAATATAAGATAGGACAATGGATTTAGCAGGGAAGGGACAGGGAACCTCTGAGGCATAGAAGAAGAGGGAAAGCAGCCAGCTCAGCTGCGATTAACTTGGAGCCAGGAGAAACTCCCCACTGTGGGGAAAAGCTAAGCAAAAGATCTTCAGCCACCCACATTTCCACTATAAGCTCCTGCAGTCCTAGCCACAGGAGAGACCCTTGGCCCTCACAGACGCTGAAACTAACTAATACAGGGAGCTACCTGGAGACCATGTGACAGCATTGCTGTAGAGAGGAAGTTCATGCTGGGTCCCATACCTTAACCCCAAGACATAAGCAGCTGTAGGATGGTGCCATTTTGACAGCCCAGCCCGCACTTGACTGCATCCTGTCCTGGGGCCCAACAGCCCCTGCATCTACACATCCATGGAACTCTATTGACATCTTCCCTACATCCATTCAAAGGGTTGTAGCATTATGATGCTGGCTGGACCCAGTGGTGAGGCTGGGTTTTTAGCACTTTAGCCTATGCAACTATCTACACCCCTTGGAATAGGCAGTGCAGTGCATCAGGGCAGTTGACCCTAGGACAAAGATAGCCAAAGCATGTGCTTCCCAGTGCCTGACAGCCACCTGCACGGGGCTCCTGTCACTAATAGCAACCCACCTCCAACAGCAGGATTGTCATGCACCTGCACACACTTTCAATGGGTCTGGGGAGTAGCTGGCCTGGATGCTATCCTGGAGCCTATAGACAGATCCACCCTGCTTGCTGCTACCAGTGCTGTCACCTGAGCATGTAGTCAGGTGGCCTGGAAATTCATGCCCCTGGTGCTTCACAGCTGACACTTGCGTAACATCATTACGCCTGAGAACAGGTTCTCCCTGCCCACCCCATTACTGCCAGTGTCTGTGTGCATTGTCCAGGGACTGGGGATTGAGCTCCCACAACCACCATACTGGCATCCACATGCACCATCAGAGGACCTGAGGGCATATCTGCTCTTCCTGCCACCACCAGTGCCTGCACATAGTATCAGCAAGCATGATAACAGGCTCACCCCTCTTATTGCCACTGCCATCAGTTCCTGCATGTGTCATCCAGTTTGGGATCAACTCATTGCACCTCTCATACTGAGCACCTATGCACATGATTGGGGGGCCTGAGGACAGGCTTACCCAGCCTTCTGATACTGCTGTTGATGCCTAAGTGCACCAGCCATGTCCAAGAACATGGGAATTGAACCACCCGCTGGAAGAGCACCTACCACAGCCAGTGCCCATATGCAACACTGAGGAGTCTGAAGATATATTTGCTGCACCCATTCCTGCCTGTGCTAGTGCCCATGTACATCATCCAGGAGTCTGGGGATCAACCCACTCAGTATGCCACTGCCAGTACTCATGCAAGCCTCTTGGGAGCCTGAAGATGGGCCTACTGTGCCCACTACCAATGTCCATATATGCCTTCCTGGGCCTAGGGACTGGGCCACCCAGCCTGCCTCTACCACTGCCACCAGAACCCACACACACACCACTTAGGGTATGGGGATTAGCCTGCCCCATTCACCATCACATGTTGTCACTCAAACATGCTGATGGGGCTAGAGAGTCGGTCTAATGCTGCTACTGACAACACCATACACAGAATTGAGGGGTTCAAGGCCCCACCAACCCACCTGGTCCACTGGTCTTACTGCTGGCACTTGAACAAGTGGCCTAAAGGCACAAGGATACGCCCACCTAGACTAGCTACCACTGATGCCCATATATGCTGTCCATGGGCCCAAGGATGGACATGCCTAGCCTGCAGCCACCACCACTAGTGCCCAAAGAGGAGCCTGCTTTGTTTCTCTGTCCTCGGGAAAGCCTTACTACAGCCTCCACTAATGATTGCAAAGTAAGTCACTGAAGAACTCACAGGTATTAGTGATGCAGATTATAGTCAAATAACTCATACAGAGACTGAACTGCTGTACCCACAAAGCATTAAAACCAAAGTGTACTACCCAACTAACACAATATATACCCATATAAGAAAAAGTATTTTCAAAAATGACATTAAAGAAACTCAGTAAGATGGAAGAGAACACAGATATGTAATACAATAGAAAAAGAATTTATTATTTGAATTGGAAATTCAACTAAAATATAGATATCCTAAAGAATCAAACATAAATCTTGAAAACAAATAATTCAATAAATAAAATAAAAAGTATTATTGAGAGTTTCAACAATGGACTAGATCAAAGAAAAGAAATAATTTCTGAACTTGGAGATAGATTTTGAAATAATCTAGTCAGGCAAAAATAAATACATAAATGAGAATGAAGAAAGCCTATGTGACATATGTCACAACATAAAACAAGCAGATATTCTAATTTTGAGATTTTCAGGAGAAGATATGAGCAAACACATAGAAAACCTATTTTAAAAATGATGATTGAAAAATTCCAGTCTTGCAAAATATATAGACATTTAATTATAAGAGGCTCAAAGATCTCCACATACTTTCAATTGAAATATGGAAAGTAGGAGCAAGAGTAGGTCTACTCTAAGGCACATTATAGGCAAAATATAAAGGTCAAAGGCAAAAAGAAAATTCTATAAACAGGAAGAGAAAAGGATTAAGTCAGATATAAGGGGATCACCATCAGACTAAGAGCAGATTTCTCAGCAGAAAGCATACAGGCCAGAGAGAATGGAATAATACGTTTAAACTTTTAGAACACTATACCCAACAAATCTGTCCTTCAAAAATAAAGGAGAAATAAGTTTTTGCTTGTCCAAGACAAGCAAAAAGTGAGGAAATTTGTCACCACTAGACCAGCTCTAAAGAAATGCTTAAGGAAGTACTACATCAGGAAGAAATATGTATGTGTATGTTATATTTCTATATTTCTTATGTATATTTATATATACATAAGATGTATAGATAATATAATATCTTATCATGAAAACACACAAATACATAGAGCAAATAGACAAATGAGAAGGAGAAAAATGTCAAATGTTAGCCCTACAGAAAGCCACAAAACCGTAATGATAAATAATAACAGAGAAAGAAAGGAATAAAATATACACAAAACAATCAGAAAACAATAAACAAAATTAAGTTTTCAAGATATTTTCAATAATAAACTCAAGTATGAATGCATTAAATTCGATGCTTAAAAGATATAGACTAGCTGAATAGAAAAAAATAACCAACTATATGCTGCCTAAGAGAAATTCACTTTACTCGTAAAGACACAAATCAAATAAAAATGAAAGGATTCAAAAAGATATTGCTTTCAAAGAAAATCCAAATGTGAGCAAGAGTAGCCATACTTATGTCAGATAAAACAGACTTTGTGTCAAAAACCATAAATACAGGCAAAAAAAGGTCACTATATAATCATAAAGAGATAAATTCAGCAATAGAATATAACAATTCTACATGTTTTCACCCAAATTGAAAGCACCTAGATATATAAAGCAATTATATTATTATATCTAAAGGGAGAGGTAGATTCCAATACAATAATAATTGAGAATGTCAACACACCACCTTCAACATTGGATAGATCACTTACACAGAAAATCAACAAAGAAACATGGGATTTAAGCTGCACTTTAGACCAAATGAAACTAACCGACATTTGGAGGACATTTTATTCAGCAGCTGCAGAATATCCATTTTTCATATCAGCACATGGATAAACTACATGTAAGGTCAAAAATAAGTCAACAAATTTTGAAACATTGAAATATAAAATATTTTCTAAGATCACAGTGAAATAAAACTATAAGTTAATAACAATGGAAACTTTTAAAATTGTTCAAATGTGTAGAAATTAGTCAACATGCTCCTGAACAATTCGATCAAAGTGGAAATTAAGAAAGAAATTGAAAAATTAAATTTAGAAATTAAGAAGGAAATAAAACAAAATTTTGAAAAGATAAACCAAAATCAGTAAGCCACTAGTGAGACTAACCAAGAAATAAAGAGAGAAGACTCAAGTAAATAAATCAAAACAACAACAAAAATATTTAACAACTGTGATAACCAAAACATAAAGGATTATTCAAGACTATTATGAATAACTATATATTAACAAATTGATATTCTTAGAGGAAATAGATAAATACCTAGACATCTATAGAAATAGAAAGCCTGAATAGACCAGGAACAAGTAGTGAGATTGAATCAGTAATAAAATGTCTAAGAAAAGCCTAGGACTGGATGGCTTTATAAGTTTGGTTTGAATTCTACCAAACTTATAAAGAACATCAATTCTTCTCAAATTATTCCCAAAAGCGTAAGAAGAAAGAATTGCTCCTAACTCATTCTCTGAAGCCAGCATTACCTTGATTCCAAAATCAGACAAAGATCCAGCCAAATAAAAAACTCTAAAGGTCAATATACCTGGTGAACATAGATGCAAAATCCTCAACAAAATATTAGCAGACTGAATTCCACAACACATTAAAAGGATCATTCGCCATAGTCAAGAAAGATCCATTCCAGGGACATAAAGATGGTTCAACATATGAAAATAAATATAATAAAATAGTAAAATATTAAATAAAAGTGACATCAATTATCTCGGTAGAAAAGTACAAAAAACATATGATTATCTCTGTAGAGGCAGAAGAAGCATTTAATAAAATTTAATATCCCTTCAAGATAAAATCTCTCTTCAAACTAGGCATAAAAGGAACAAATCTCAACATAATAAAGCCCATGTTTGACAAACTCATGGCTAAAATCATACTGAATGAGGAAAAGCTGTAGACCTTTCCTCTAAGATTTGGAGCAAGATAAGGATTGACTTTCACTGCTCTTATTAAACAAAACCCTGAAAGTCCTAGACAGGTCAATCAGGCAAGAGAAAAAAAAATAAAAAGACATCGAAATTGGAAAAGAGAAAGTCAAATTGTCCCTCTTTGCAGATGACATAATCTGATATATAGAAAAACCTAGAGTGCACAAAAATTTTTTAGAACAGATAAATTAATTCAATAAAGTTATAGAATAAAAAATAGGCACATAAAAATTAGTGGCATTTCTGTATACCAATAACAAACTAGCAGAAAAAGAAATCAAGGAAGCAATCTCATTTAAAATAGCTATCATAAAATTAAAATATCTAAAAATAAATTTAACAAACAGGTAAAAGACTTCTATAAGAAATACTACAAAACAATGATGAAAGAAATTAAAGAGTAAGAAACAAATGAAAATACATCTCATGCTCATGTACCAAAATAATTAATATTATTAAAATGACCATACTAATCAACTTAATCTATAGATTCAATGTCATCCCTACCAAAATGCCACTGGCATTCTTAGCAGGAAAACAAAACAAAACAATCCTAAAATGTGTATAGAACCACAGAGACCCTGACTACCCAAAGTAATACCGAGGACAAAATACAAAGCTGGAAATAACATACTACCTGACTTCAAATATAATACAGACCTATGGTGTGCTGAGCAGCATAGTACTGGCATAAAATAGGCAGGAGAACCAATAGGAAAAAATAGAGAACCCAGATATTAATCTACATGTTTACGGCCAACTGATTTTAAATAGAGAGGCAAGAACATACATTGCGGAAGGGACACCCTCTTCAACAAAGCGTTCTGGGAAAACTGAATATCCACATATAGAAGAATAAAATTGGACCCCATCTCACACCATATACAAAATGCATGTAAAAATAAATTAAAGATATAAATGTAAGATAAAACTATAAAACTATTATAAAAAATTTCAGGGAAATGCTTCAGGATATTGGTCTAGACATACATTTTATGGCTAAGACTTCAAAAGCACAGGTGACAAAAACAAAAATAGGCTAATGGAAAATATTAAACTAAAAAGCTTATGCACCTCAAAGAAAATCAGCAGAGTGAACAGATAATCTGTAAAATGAAATAAAATACCTGCCAACTATTCATCCAGTAAGAGACTAATATCCAAAATATAATAAAAACTCAAACTATGCAACTACAAAAAACCCTATTAAAAATTGGACAGAGATTCTGAATAGACAATTTTCAGAAATAGAAATACAAATGGCCAACAGCTATATGGAAAACTTTTCAACCTAACTAATCATGAGAGAAATGCAAATCAAAACCGCAATGAGATAATCATCTCACCTCAGTTAGAATCGCTATTGTTAAAAAGATGGAAAATAACAAATAATAGAAAATTTGTGGAGAAAAGGGAACCCTCATACCCTGATGGTGAAAACGTAAATTAGCATAGCCATTTTGGAAAATAGTATGGAGGTTTCTCAAAAAACTAAAAATTCAACTACCATATAATCCAGCAATCCCACTAATACATATGTATCCAGAGGAAAGGAAATCTGTATGTTTAAGAGAAATCACCACTTCCCTTGTTTATTACAGTACTGTTCACAATACTCAGGATATTTGAATCAAACTAAGTCTCCATTAACATTTAAATAAAGTAAATGTGGTATAAATATACCCAGTGGAATACAATGCAGCTTAAAAAAGGAGGAAATTCTGTCATTTGCAACAACATGGGTGGAACTGGAGGTCATTATGTAAGTGAAATAAGCCAGACAGAGAAAGACAAATATCACACGTTTTTACTCATATGTAAAAGCTAAAATAGCTGATCTTTTGGAAGTAGAAAGTAAAATGATAGTCACAAGAGTCTAGGAAAAGTTGGGGCAGGGGAATTAAGAGAAATTGGTTAATGTGTACAAGCATACAGTTAGATAGAAGAAGTAAGTTCTAGTGTTTAATAGCACCCTAGGGTCACTATAGTTAGCAATAATTTATTGTATATTTCAAAATAGCTAGAAGATTTGAAATGTTCCCAATACCCCCCAAAATGATAAGTGTTTCAGGTGATGGATATCCTAAATACCCTAATTAGATCATTCCACATTCTATGCATGCATCAAAATCCCATGTGTCCCATAAATATGTGCAATTATGATATATCAATATTTTAAAAAATACAAATAAATTGGAAGAATCACAGAGAACAAGACAGCCAGTTGTAGTTCATACAATTCAGATTCACAAGGCTAAGAGCTGTAGGGAGCAGGTGGAGAATTGATATAGGATAGATTGTAGTCCACAGATTTAACTACTAAATTCCTACTGTGATAATTTTTGGCAGAAATTATAATCCATCTGTGATATGACATTAGACCTAATACTTTACTAAAAAGAAGCATTATATTATGTGAGCTCCTATGGGTTTTCTATCAATGCATTATAATTCAAAAAGACATCCATGGTTGAATAAATTGCAAAAATGTTGTAAAATAGTAAATGCAATAAACAGATTTAGAAAAGAATAATATATATCTTTTTCAACATAGAAATAATCCAGTCCTTTATTCACAAAACTCTTCTGTTGGTACACTGTATATTTTGAATCTTACACTTTTGTCCACTTGTTTTAACAATGTTCTTGGAAGGCCTATGATATCTTCAGACATATATTCAATGTTGAGTCCAGTGTGCAACACAGAAAAAAATTTTTCTTGGACCCCATGTTGTGAAGAGATTGAGTATATTATCAAAGGAAACATATCTTATTGATAAGCTATTCCAGAGTATGCTTTTATTAGTGTTGATTACATGAAATTATCACAAAGACTCAAGCATTCTCTATTATAAATTGAGTTAATAAAATTTTGTTGACACAATAAGAAAACCTTGTTTTTATTAATACTGTATTTCACACCTATGTAATATATAGCTCAGCTGAAGAAATGATCCTTCTCATAACTTTTTATGATTCTTAGAGAAAAATGGTGATTTTTTAGAAATTATGTGATTGTTTAAAAGGATTCGATCATTAAATAAAATTATTAAGAGCATGTAACTCTTTAAAAACACATTTTTTGTCAAAGCAATGATAAAATGTTCATTTCTTTTTTTGTAAACTTTAATCAGGTTCTGGCACAATTTATGCTCTATAAAAGACATAAATCTATACTATCTAAGCATCCTGCCATGGAACAGTTATCAAGAAAGGAATATTCGAATCCACATATTTAAATAAAACATTAGCAAAAAGTCAAACTTCTATATGGTAATCCATGACTTGTGAAGAAACATAAAGGTATATGTTATTTTCTTTTCTTAATTCCTTACTTAATTGTGTAACCTAGGAAAAAATCTACTTTTTAAATTTTTACTGTTTTTCACATGTTGGTTTTTCACTTTTGGCCATTAAATCATTAGCTTTTCTATGTTGATCTCATTCTTCCTACAGTTGGATGTTGTTTTTTTTTTTTTTTAACAGCACAATTGCTGAAAACATTTGGAAATTGAATTGACATATTTTTATCTTACTTTTTTTCACCCTAATGAACATATCTAGAATGAACATACATTTTAATTTGAACAATAGAGACAATTTATACAGGATGATGTACATTTATTTATTTGTGATGTCCATTTCACAAATGTTCATGAATGGCATGTAGCTGATTATTTCTGAGTTTCTATATCACCCCATTTAAGTGAATGGAAATTTCTCTCAATATCCAGTGATAATAAAGTAACCTTATAAAATCTACAGAAAAAGATAAATATCAAATACAATATCAGGGGCTCCAAATCTGGAATTTTATCTATAGTTTACCATGTTGGGAAAGGAAGAGTGAGTGCCTAATATATGCAAAGTAGTGCAAGATATTTACTGTATGGTTGGCTTGATGTCATGGGTTCCTTCATATTCTACCAACTTCAAAACTTGTGCTGTAGGAGGCAATATAAATTAAAACTCTGACATATAAAATGCTTCCATGGCATAGTCCCTAATAATAAATGCAATAATATTCTTTGAATGTTCAAAACATAATCTAGGAGTTTATGATCATGAGCAATATACTAACAAAAGCCTTACCACATGTCATGTGGTAATAAGCTATACTGACACAACATTGATTCTTAAGAGTGACATTCTTTAGATAAAATGTTTCAAGAATGCTACCAGAGGTGTTTGCAAACTGAGGAAGGAGTTTTCCACCTGTTTTATGTGACTGTTTTCATATAGATTAAGGCCAGGTGCTGCTAAGTGGGAACAGATGAGTCTTCTACTTTTAAAGGACTCTGGGTTTGACAACTGCAATATCAGGCTTCAGTATCTAATCTTAGTTCTCTAAAGTGAATTAAAAGTAGGCAGCAATGGAGGGTGAAAAGTGTGTTCTCTGGAGGTAGAACTGTGATGGAGTCAGGCAAATATGAGGGCTACCTAGAGAAATTATCACTGAAATTTATACATTGTGGTGATTTATTCATTTTTAATGGATCCATTTCTCTACACCTGCACATGTTCTACTTGTCTTTCAAATACCTTAAAAAATTGTTTATGCTGACAATGCAAAATTACTCCCTTGATATTAAGAGATTTCCTTGAACAAATAATTTGAGAAAAAAACAGGTCTCCAAAATTATGTGTTCTTTTGTTTCTTTTCATTATGATACACGGATATGGAGAGAAAAAGAATGTTTTGAAACAGCATTATGAAATACTTGTCCTAATTTTTATGTATAATCTAGGAATTGAAAATATTAATAACTACTGGTTGGTAGTCCTAAAATATCATGAATTTTATTATTCCATTTTACTTTAAAAAACTGCCAGATAGTTTATTCTTATTCTGTAACCTCATTCCTCCCATTTTTAAAATAATGTAGAGAAAAAGATATTTCAAGAGATGATTTTATAAGGAGGTAACTTGAGTTTCTGTCAATTTTAAAATACTCTTTTATGTTATTTTATATTTTCTAGACCATATCAGCTGTTAAAAATATTGCAATCTTAATATATTTTACTAAAAGTTCACATTCTCTAGCATTTATTTAGAAATATTAATAATTTAAAAGTAATCAAGATGCTTATTTACTACATGCTGAAAGTAGAATGAGAATGTTTTGTATAGCTATTGTTTGTACTATAAATAAATACTTGAGGATCTTTACATATTATTATTTGGTATGGGCAGAAAATGGTTAAACATAACATGCAATAATTAGTAATTGATTAGTTTTGTTCTTATGTTTTATTTTAAATTTTCTTTTGTTTCATTTCTTTCTTTCTCCATTAAATTATTGGGGTTTACTAAAATAGGGCAAGACCCACTGAAATACTTAAATTGAATAAAATTGAACTATTAAATTTATACCACTGAAATAACGGGTGCTCTATAACTCTATGGATTTTTTCTTTGAAAAATATCAGTAGCCTTGAAAGTAAACAGTAGCTGTGATGAGAAATTATTGTATAAGCAATTCTACAAATAATCGTGTTCTAATCATCTGTAAAATCAGCCTGGAACTGATGATTTCATGAGAGTATCTCTACTTCTAAGATTTATAAGCTCAAATCTAACTCACCTCTTCTAAATGTTCAGCAATTAGATAAACTGGGAGTCTCCCATTCCCTCTGTAATAGGTTAACAAGAGATAAATATTAAACCTAGTGAAGAGGCAATTGATGCTTGACAGGAGAATAAATAATTGTATCAAACCCAGATATTATCAGTTTTTCTCTTTCTATTTATAATTCCATTATGCCATAATCAAATTATGATGTTTTAAAGACAGTAGACCACCTTCTTCTCATGGTTCACAATATATTTTTCTGTAAACAAATTGATAAAATGAGGTATTTGAGAAATCTTCAAATATGTGCAAAATCCTAAGAAAGCATGTCATTAATATGATTTAAAAACTTACCTAATTTGTGAAGAACAAAGTTTAAATAATTGCAAGACACCATGCAAAGCTGTCTTTAACTTCCTATAACAGAGATCCTATATAATACTTACGTACAAAAGTCTTTATGAGGGTCTGAGTGAAATGTTTTGTTCTTAACACACATTTACACTTTGAAATAGAAACAAAAGCATTTAAATTAGTTATTTTTGTCACCCAGTGTGAACTATTAATAATCAAATATAAATAATAAAAGAGTATTATGACCTGGAACTTAACTAAGTTGTATGATAAGTTGAGAATGTGTCTGAGAGGCATAAAATATTATAAAATATAAATTATGCTTATTTTTTAAAGTTCTGTCTGAAACTTATACATTTCTCTTGCCATTTCCCCCTCTTCTCTAGACTCCCTGCAGTGTTTCAGAACAGTTGAACTTTAAATTCTGTGCTCCAAGAGATCTTTAAATTGTCTTCTGTTGCACAAGTAATAATGTATAATGCAGAAGGCTTGCAAAACCTCAAAGAATTTCAAAAACTCTGCAGCAGTGGTTGAGTGGGTTGTGAAGTATATCAGTTGCCTTTAGCCACTAATAAGAAAATCTTTACTTGGTTTAAATCGGCGTCCTCTTTTAAGGGAAAGTCATCAGGCTTACAAATGAGCAGAGTGGCCTCCAGGTGTGGGAAGTGCTGGCAGAAATGTGTGTGCCCCCTTCAGTTCCCAATTTAATCTCTCCTCTCTGTGTCCGCTAGAGCCTGGTCTTCATGTTCAATATTAGTTCATCACCTACTCAGTGCTAAAAAAGGGAAGCAAAACAATCATGTACAGACAATGAAGAATGTGAGAGATCAACTCCTGGGTTCCTTTCTATTTGAAATCAAATTTTAACTTGTTGATTATTACTAAAGGAAATAGATATGTCAAGGACCTGAAAGTGTATTTTTCTTTGTATGTGTTACTATTTTACTAATTGATAAGCAAACTAATCAAATTAAATTCACCATAGAGTATATTAGCATAGTTCTGATAGCTTAATAGGGAAATCGTTTTTAAAAAGTTAAAAATATTTGGGACAACAAGAATTTAAATTTTTCTTAATTACCAACTAAATATATTTTAATACATGATTTTTTTTTTTCACAAAGGCGTTCTTTAGAAGGGACACACTGAAATGGTTATAGCTTTAGAAAAGAAAACTAAAATTAAAGATGATTTTAAATTTACTAATGAAAACTGACTGGAGGATGACAGTTTTACTCTCATGGTAGTACACAGAAAATGATAAATAATAAGAAAGACATAGAATGCATGTGTAAACAGAAAATTTCTAATAATAATTGAATATGTGTAATCTTGTTACATGGGAATTTTTTAATGAAGAAGACACTTTACTTTATTCTGGATAAAATTAAGCACCATGTTTTAATAATTTTCTACTCTCTTCACATCCTTAATTTTATTTTCATTCTCAATAAATGTTAACAAGTAGTGTTGTTAATACTACTCATCTTGCAATAATTCATAAATATAGTTTAAGATAATTTAATGGCTGGGAGCAGTGGCTCAGGCCTGTAATCCCAGCACTTTGGGAGGCTGAGACGGGTGGATCACGAGGTGAGGAGATCGAGACCATCCTGGCTAACACGGTGAAACCCCATCTCTACTAAAAATAAAAAAAAAAATTGCTGGACGTGGTGGCACGTGCCTGTAGTCCCACCTACTTGTGAGGCTGAGGCAGAAGAATTGCTTGAACCAGGGAGGCAGAGGTTGCAGAGAGCTGAGATCCTGCCACTGCACTCCAGCCTGGGAGAGAGAGTGAGACTCCGTATCAAACAACAACAACAACAAAAAGTAATTTAATGAAATATTTCTGCATTTTAAGCAAATTGTGGATGTGCACCTACATATAAGCATATTAGATATACAATTGAAGATGGTAATTATAATTGTACTTTTTATGTATTAACTATTCATATTAACTACCAATTACCTAATAAATGCCAGGCACTGTTTCAGCTACTGGGAATACAGACACACTAAATCCCTGTCCTCTTGAAGCTTATATATGCTTTAAACATTCATATGCTTAAACTACTTCAGAGAACACAGACCACTTAAAAGTCAAATTTTCTATTTCTAAAACATAACAAACCTGGCAAATGTTATTTATTTTGCCAACATTTATCAACAAGAATAGAATGATAACATTAAGTTTTCAGGATTATATCTTTATAAAAAATCCACAGCCCAAAATTTAAACATCTCCATATAGAAATTCATACTTCACACATTTTAAAGTATTCACTTATAAATGAATTAATTGGTATTTTTAGATGTATATACTTTTTACATCAATATTAGTGGAATTTCATCTTACTGAAGAAAAATCAATATATTAGATCTCATAAAAGGTAACTGTGAAGGGAAGTAGAAGGCAGGAGGAAAGACAACTTTAGCTAAAAAAGGGAAAGAATTCATATTTTTTGGACTAATTCATATTTGAAAGCAATATTAAGAATTGCATTTTTTATAGCAGTCATAGTAAGCTTCCATACATTTAGTGGCTTGAAACAATATGAGTGTAGTGGTTTATAGTGTTGCATGTCATAAGTCTGGCACAGGCTTCATTAAGCTAAAATCAAGATTTTGGCAAGGCTGGGTTCCTTTCTGGAGGCGCTAAGAAGAATCTATTTCTTTACCAGATTCTAAAGGCTGCCAGTATTCCTCGGCTCTTGGCCTCATTTCCCCATTTTCAAAGCCAGCAATATCAAATCTTTCTCTTGGTTTTCTTCAGCAGTCACATTTCCCTCAGACCACAGCCAGGAAATGTTCTTCAATTTTAATAACTCATTTAATGTATTGGGCCCATTTTGGCATTACAGGATAATCTCCCTGCTTTGAGAATCTTTGATTAACTACATCATTCAAGTCTCTTTTGCCAAATGAAGGTAAACATGCTCACAGCTTCTGGGGTTGGGACTCAGATATCTCTGGAGGGCCAATTCTGCCTACCACAGAAAAATGTGTCTCTTTATTGACAGACAAATGAGAAAATTGAGATATAAATAATTTACTATGTTAAAATTATTAATATTCTATATTTAGAACTATGATACGGTTCCAAATTTGTTGAGGTCATTTTTTTTTTTTTGAGGTGGAGTCTCGCTCTATTGCCCAGGCTGGAGTTCAGTGGTGCCATCCTGGCTCACTGCAACCTCCGCCTCCTGGGTTCAAGTGATTCTTTTACCTCAGCCTCTCGACTAGCTGCTGGGAGGTATGCCACAATACCCAGCTAATTTTTGTATTTTTTTTTTCTTTTTTTTAAGTAGAGATGAGGTTTTGCCATGTTGGCCAAGCTGGTCTCAAACTCCTGACCTCAGTTGATCCATCCACTTCACCCTCCCAAAGTGCTGGGATTACAGATGTGCGTCATCACGCCCAGCTAATTTTTGTATATTTAGTAGAGATAGGGTTTCACCATGTTGGCCAGGATGATCTCGATCTCCTGACCTCATGATCTGCCTGCCTCAGCCTCCCAAAGTGCTGGGATCACAGGTGTGAGCCACTGCTCCTGGCCACTCCTATCTATTTTTAATACTTATTTTAATGAATTCTGTTATCTGCCCATGGAGAAGAGTAATTGATTTTTATATATATCAGTTTCTTTCATGCTTCTCATACCCAAATGCATGTGCTGGTCTCTGCTCATCTGACCACCTCAGCCCATAAATCCCTGCCTCAGTTGCCGACTTCTAGGAGGCACAAAATCTCTCTTTCAGTGTCTATTATCACAATTATCAAAATTGTCAAATCCATCTACTGACAATGATAAAAAAAAGTCTCACAATTTTTATGCCTTGTAATCTTGCTCCTCCGGGCCTCAGATGAATTCTCTAGTCTCTTCCGCATTTTCACTTTTGAACAGAGGAGGATTTTAGATTAAAAGTTAATCATGGTTTGTGTATAACCCACCACTTAAAAAAATTAATCATATTTACTGTTCCATTGAACGAACAAAATCAATGGAGAAAATTTTGGTGCAAAATGCCTCAGTGGTCTGTGGGATCATTGAGGATATGTTATGAACCAAATGTAAGATAGCAGCACCTGGTGTAATAGATTTCCAGACACTTCTGCACGTCGCATTCTCTCTCGCTTTCTCCCCACACACATCTATCTATCTACATACCTCTCATCTGTCTATATACATACATATTTTTAGTATAAGCGAATGTTCTGTGGTTCCACGAAGAAAAATAAAACAAGCAAAGAGTTTGTGAAGAATCTATAATAAAATGAAAAACTGAACAACCAGGCAAGGGGAAGAAAAAAATAGCTTTTCTAAAGATCACTGTACAGTCTGTTCTACCACAATATTTGTTTCTACAATTAATATACAGGAAATTGATAACAAGAGAAATGTTGACAGTATAATATTTATGTGATGCTGGTACACAGACTTTTTTATTTTTCTAAGCAATGGAAACAGGAATGGCTGAAATGGAATTATAATGTTCAGCAGGGAAGATTACATTAGCAGCAGGAGTTCTTTTGTCTGTATTAAAAAATGAACTTCTGCACCCTGAGAGCACTACCAGTTCTGTATAGACTTCACTTTATTTCATCACCTCTCATATACACCTTAAAAGTAGATTCACTGGGTCAGAGTTCTACTCCTTTGTTGTCACAGCACCCACCAGCCTTGCTCTAGCTAAAGACTTGCCATTGTTTTCATTCCACTTCATTTGTGCATCTGAGATGCTTGTCTGGTCTAAGTGATCTCACAAGTGTGGATTATTGTCTTTGTCAGTGCATGACTTAGAATATTGCACAAGCTTTAATTTATCTGCTCCAACTCTATTGTTCCATACACTCTGTTATTTTTGGTGCGTAGATTTTGTAGAACTTGATTTTTCTTAGGTGTCTCTGGAGAAAGTGCAGCCCTGCTGATATCTGTATTTTTGACTTGTGGACTTCAGAACTTAGAGAGAATAATCTGTTGTTTTAAACCACCAACTTTTTAGAAATTTGTTATAGCGACCACCAGAAAAATAATACAATTTCGTTTAAAAGTTCAGAGTTATAGGCAAGACCATCTGGACAGCTTATTAAATACAGTGAATGATAAGATGGTCTGAAAGGACTAAAAATCCTTCCACACACCTGGGTTCAAGTGATTCTCCTGCCTCAGCCTTCCGAGCAGCTGGGATTACAGGCACACACCACCACGCCCAGCGAATTTTTTGTACTTTTAGTACAGACAGGGTTTCACTGTATTAGCCAGGATGGTCTCCATCTCCTGATCTCATGATCTGCCTGCCTTGGCCTGCTAAAGTGCTGGGATTACAGGCATGAGCCACCACACACCGCCACTCCTATCTATTTTTAATACTTTTTCTAATGAATCCTGTTGTTTGTCCATGGAGAAGAGCAATTGATTAAATTGCTCTTGGGAATCAAAGGGATTTTCTCAGGAGGAATTCAGGGAGTCCCCAAAAAACAGATGAGGAAATGATGCTAGGAAGATGAAATAAGCAAGTAGACAAAAGAATTCTGCTGCATTCATTAAAAAAAAAGTTTCTATTATTGCAAAATTAGCATGATTTTTAGATATATCCTTCAGAAATATCTTCTTTGCAGCATATTAAAAATTAATAATATGATCAAAATCATTAATATCTGAGCCATTTATTTTTTAAATAACATATCACTTTAAGAATTACTAAAAATATATTTTATCAATTTTGTTATATATTTTGTTGATGGTTTTTGATACCACCTTGAGTGTTTCTTTAACCCAAAAGGCTTGACCTCTCTATGATATAAAGTTTCATCAAAAGTACTATTACAATGTCAGACTCAGCTTTCAAGGTAGTAATATTAGACTAAGAAGCTTCAAATTATTTTTATTATTTCTATTGATTTTGATGTCCTGTGTTGCTTATAAGCCAGGATTCCTTTAAGTTGTAGAAAATGTTAGTGATCAATATTAAATATCACTATAAGAATGATATATTTATATTTTTTTGTTTAGAATCATTTGGATCTCCCAATTAACTAAACTCTTTGAAAGAATTGTAAGTACCTCCTATACATTTAAAAACCAATTACCACTTACTACTCATTTAATAATTGTGTTTGTAGTCCTGCACGAATATTTTGTTATTGTTACAAGAAATCTTATCTGTATAAATTGGACCATTCAAAAGGGTTATTATAGGTTTGGATCCGTGTAAATAATCAGTAAAATTTTTCCCTATTAGATATTTTAATGCTAGATAACATCAATTTCCCCTTGGGCCCTTATCCTAATTTTTATAATGTGCTTTTTTCTTCATTCTGTGACTTTTAAGCTCTTTTATATAACATTTACTTAACATTATTTGCTACTTTTTTTCTTCAAATTGTGAGAGAAATTTTCTTTCACAGTAAAAAGGACTAATCTATCTCCTTCTTACAGATTGGGGTCAGTAGGAGAGTGTTATTACAATTAGTCTTCTGAAAACACCACTTTAAAAATCACAGTTTTTTTAAAAAAGTTATTTTCCTTTTACAGAGTTCAAAGTAGGAGTAGTACCATCCTCTGATTGCTAGGTTAACTGTTTTAGTCACCTTATATCCATTATCCTCTTAAGGACTAGATTTTTAAACAACTTTACTAGTATGCCTGCTGTGTAAAGCCTTTTTCTTCTTTTGAATTTGATTCTGAAGGCAGATATTGAGTTTCAACACTGAACAATGGGCACTTGATGGTGGGAGCAGATAATAGTGTCCTGGAAAGATTTTGAGGACTTTACCATGTCTCTCTGAGTAGCCTTTAACTTAGCACCAGAGAAAAAAAATTCGGAGAGGAAACAGATAAAGAAATAAAAGGTGGAAGGGAAGGTGAAATCATGCAGAAAATGAGCAGAATAAACTTACCATTATCAAAGTTTCCCAAATTTACAACTTGTTAAAGCATTGTTATTCATATGTATTTTGCTTTTCTCAGCATATACATATGCTCCTTAGATAAGACATGATTAGTAATTGTTACAATTATTGTCAAGTTCTTCATAATCATGGTTTTGTATAACAGTTTCATAGTTACTTCCAAGTGGACTTTGTTCAGGTTTTATGAATTTGAGATATTACCCTTTTACTTATATTGAAATTATTTATGGCATATCCAAAATTTCTTTGTAGAAGTTTGGGTAACAAAAGGGTTTTACTATAACTGACTTTGATGATTGTTTTTCTCAGCCACTTATTTCACTGTCAAATTTAATTTCATTGTCAGCTTATTTTTGCTACACAAAAATAAGTGTTTGTTTGTTTATTGTTTTAAGGCAACTGAAAGTGTGCTATCATCCAAGGAGCAGGGGGAGCACACACAAGAAAATAAACATAAAAAAAGTGAGGGTAATAATTGTTTATTTGCGCTCCATAATTATCTTGAGAAATGCTTGCTGCCTTAAAGACCAGGTTTACTGTTGGAATCTTCCACTTCCTTTGACAATGCCCAGGTTACACACTTAGGAACATATCTGATAGTGAGCATTATAATGCCACTGCTTACAGGTTACTGCAGAAAGGCTGTTGATTAATGACTACTGAGTGCCATATCTTTCCAACTTCATTGATTAATAACCTAGGAGGTTGTAGCCCAGAAACACTGATTCAGGACAGGAAAATGTCTAAGACTTCCCACCTGCTACTCTGCTCTTCTTACTCGAAGGTGATAAATCATTCAATAAAACTTTACACTGATAGAATGGTGAACTGCCAGTGATTCAACTAAACCAAAAAAACCTGCTGACCCCACCTCTCCAGCATATACTGCATGTCCTCCCCCATCACCACCCCTTCCATGGTCACAATAGAATTTAGTAAATTTATTTTATTTTCTCACCATAGTTTCTGAAATCCTTGATTTAATAAAATAGGAGTCTGGGAACTCTGTCTGTAAATACAGGAAGGACAAAATAAAAACATATTCTGTTGTTCCTTTTAACACAAAATAAAAGATTTTTGAAAACAGTATTGGCTGGAAATTTAAACTGTATCATAAAAATTGCAAGTGTCACCATTAGAAGGGAAATAAAAACAAATTGAGGCAAACTAAAGTAGAAAAAAATAAAAAAATCAAAGTTTTAATTTCGATGTGCAAAAGTAAAGGCCTGAGGAATAAAAATAGATTTTGATCAACCTCAGGCAGTGTACTTTGTGCTTTTTAAAAGCAGCCATGTTTCCTTGAGATCTGTGAGAATCATACAAATTTGGTAATTTTTTCTGTATGTAAGAGAAAAGTAACAAAACATAATTCTTCAACTATTGCATCTGCAGATTTCTTTACTATCAAAAAAGCTGCATATATAATTTTAGAAACATTTCTTAACCTTTATCTTGTCAAAGTAGATATGCTAGCACTAACAGTCACTCAACCAGTAGAAACAGATTGATGTAAGGCAAAGCCAGTGGTTCACAATACTGTTTGTGTTCTAGAATCTGTTATGTTGCTTGGATTTCACCTTTTGAGAGGCTTATTCTGTATGTCTGCTTTTGGAGCTTACCTTCAGTAGTTTAATAAAACTTCATAAGTCAAGGTGATAAACAGCTAAATTTGAGAACCACTATAATATGCAGAAAATAAACTCGAATGATTATATTATTAACAATCTAGTCCTTAGTTGTATGTTCTTTTTAATCTCTTGAAGTATTGATGTAGGAGATTTTCAATTAGAATTAATTAGCATTTCTCTTACATTTTAATAATATGTACTTAATCATGTATATAATGACAACCGAAATAGAGACAATATATGTAAAACAAAACACATCACATTTTTGTTTTTTGTCTTTTAGTTTTTTGTTTATCCCTCTCGTTCTCTTAAGAACTTCATGAGGCTGGGCGTGTGGCTCATGCTTGTAATCCCAGAACTTTGGGAGGCCAAGGTGGGCAGAACATGAGGTCAGGAGATCAAGACCATCCTGGCTAACACTGTGAAACCCCATCTCTACTAAAAAATACAAAAAATTAGCTGGGCGTGGTGGTGGGCACCTGGAGTTCCAGCTACTTGGGAGGCTGAGGCAGGAGAATGGCGTGAACCTGGGAGGCAGAGCTTGCAGTGAACCGAAATCGCGCCACTGCACTCCAGCCTGGACAACAGAGCGAAACTCTGTCAAAAAAAAAAAAAAAAAAAACTTCATGAAAATGTTGCAGATTTCAGGCATAACTGAATTTTCCAATCTTCATTGATTACAGAACTTTCATGAAATTTTACTATCATAAATACCTATAGTTTTTACAATTTCTGACTGATTTGACTCCATAAAAAAATGTAATGGCTTTATATTTTCTAAAACGTATGTTTTCATTTTCTAACTTTAGTTGATAATTATTTTTATCTTGGAATAGAATGAAAAGAGTCAAGTATTCTGGGGTAAAATCTGAAGAATATTGTAGAGTAAAGGATTTCCCACTGGAAAGTTCTGACACTACAAATAGATTTTCTCTAACATGTCAGCTCTGATAAATTGGTAGTGGCTGGCTTGTATACCCTATGGGGGGTTGTTTTAAAACTGCATTAAGTTAAATGTGCTTGATTGGTGAGGTCTGCCTCTGGCATGCCAGAAGGTAAAGCTGATGCCACAAATATGCATTTATAAATTCTAACCAAGGTATAGTTTTAAATAGAGTTTTATGGTCAATCTACGTTCAAATTCAATTCACATTGCTAGAAATTAGATACTAAATCTGAGTATTCCTTGGAAAATGCTATGTTTAGGGGAGGGGGAGTTCAGTGAGTATGTTCTGTTTTTCTGGTATCTTCATAGGAATCATTTTTTTATCTATTAAAATATAATTTAGGTTGGGTGTGTTGGCTCACAACTGTAATCACAGCACTTAGGGAGGCTGAGGCAGGAGGATCCCTTGAGCTCAGGAGTTCAAGACCACGCTGGGCAACATAGGGAGACCTTGTCTCTACTAAAATTCAAAAACATTAGCCAGGTGGGGTGGCAAATGCCTGTAGTCCTAGCTACTTGCAGGGTGCTAAAGTGCAAGAATTTATTGAGCCTGGGAAACAGAGGCTGAAGTGAGCTCTGATGGCGTCACTGTATGACAATGCAGCCTGGGCTACAGATGGATACCCTGACTCAAATATATATATATAGTCACCCCTGTAATCCTAGCACTTTGGAGGGCCGAGGCGGGCAGTTCACGAGGTCAGGAGTTCGAGACCAGCCTGACCAACGTGCTGAAATCCCGTCTCTACTAAAAATATAAAAATTAGCCAGGTGTGGTGGTGGGCGCCTGTAATCCCAGCTACTCAGGTGGCTGAGGCAGGAGAATCTCTTGCAACCAGAAGGCAGAGGTTGTGGTGAGCCAAGATCACGCCACTGCAATCCAGCCTGGGCAACAAGAGCTAAACTCTGTCTAAATAAATAAATAAAAGTGTATAGATTTATAAATATAATATATATGTATTTAATTCTTTATTGTTTAAATGAGAATAATTTGGGAAAACTCATTCCCATCCCAAGTTATAACCATTCCAATTATCTGCCTTCCAGCCATATATCTTGCTCAGTCACAGACAGTTAACCTAAACCATAGTGATAAGAAGGCTTTTTTGGATATTGTTTCCAGAGCATTTTTTCTCACGGGATTACTAAGTTTGTGAAATCATGAATATGGAATTTCTACAACATATTTATGTCACTGACTCATAATTAAGCTATCAGAGGAAAAAGAAAGGGAAGAAATGTAAAATCTAATGTGAAAAATATTCTGGAACAATAATTTAAAACCTAAAGTAAATGGAATCATTTCTTTGGAATCACTTGAACCCATAATTTTTTATTCTCAAACTGTTTATTATCATCTTCAGGTTATTTGTATAAAGCCATATGAAACTATCATGATCTCTGATCTTTGTATTGTGGACAATGAAACATGTAATCCCATGAATTAAAAGACAGAATGAGGCCGGGTATGGTGGCTCATGCCTGTAATCCCAGTACTTTGGGAGGCCCAGCAGGCAGATCACTTGAGACCAGCCTGGGCAACATAGCAAAACTCTACAAAAATTCAAAAATTAGCTGGGTGTGGTGGAATGTGCCCATAATTCCAGCTACTTGGGAGGCTGAAGTGGGAGGATGACTTGAGCCTGGGAGGCAGAGGTTGCCGTGAGCTGAGATCGCTCCACTGCACTCCAGCCTGGGAGACAGAGTGAGACCCCATCTCAAAAATTTTTTAAAAAGGCAAAATTAACTCCAAGAAAGTAAAATTCAAATGAAATGTTCTTGAATTCTTTGAGCAATTTTCTAATACCTGAAGACTGCTTGATGCTTTGTTTTAGGTATTTCCCAAGAAATGCATACTTCTTCAATTCCTATAAAGTTACTGTTAATACACTGAAATTTTACCCATATTATGCAAAATAGAGGCCTGACCCTCCCAGCACATTTTAGAAAAGATATGACTGATATCTAAAGTAAATGGATCATTCACAAATTCCTGAAAAGGATGTAAAATAGTACAGCTATTTTGGAAAAAATGTATGAGTTTCTTTCCAAACTATCTCTGTTTACCAAATGACCCAGCAATTGCACTACTGGGTATTTATCCTACAGAAATAAAAACTTAGATTCACACAAAATCTGTAAATATTCATAGCATCTTTATTTCATAATAGTCAAAATCAATATAAAAAAGTCCTTCAATAGGTGAATGCTTAAACAAACTGGTAAATTCACAACACTGAATATTATTCATCAATAAATAAAGAACTATTGATACATATACAACTTGGATAGACCTCAAGAGAAATGCACTTAGTGAAAAAAAGCCAATCTCAAAGATAATATACTATGTGATTTCATTTATAGAACATTTTTAAACTGACAAAATTATAGAGGTGAAGAAACAATTACTAGCTGCCAGAGATTAGTACTAGTAGAGGTGAGGAAAAGTCTGTGGCTGTAAGTGGATAGCACAAGAGATTCCTACCAGACACAGAACTATTATCTGTCTTGTCTGTGGTGATGTTCCTATAAATCGACACATAAAGTTGCATAGGATTATACACACATGCAGGCACACCACATAATGTCATATAAAATTGAATAAAGATGGCAGATAGTAGTCAATTGCCTATTTGAAATATTGTACTGTAGTTCTGCAAGAAAAACTGGGTGAAGGTACAAGAAATATCTCTCTATTATTTCTTATAACTTCAGGTTAATCTAAAATTATCTCAATAAACGGTTAAGTAATATGAATTTTAGAAAGCAAAAAAGAGTTCTTTAAAGGCTTATTTATGACATTAAAAAAGTCTTACTCTATAGCTGCCCATGTACTCATAAATTTTGTAGCTTATTGCAGTAACAGCAACTACAAGAACTGTAAAATATTGTTGTAAAATATATGAGTATTTGCAACAGTCCATTAGCCAGGCTATTTGATTTTGTGGTAGATTAGATTATTGTCTCATATTTATTTATTTTTTTCCAGACCCGCACCTCCATGTACTTTGGCCTCCACACTTTCCCTGGCAAATGTGTTGATAAAAGAAATGTGAAGAGAGGCTTGAAATGGAGCTGCATGATTGGGCTTCCCTGTTCTGTTGTCTCTATAATGAGACAGGCATGCTCTAAGAAACCTATTGGTCTCCCCAGAATGAGAAATACAAAAAATAGACCTGAACCCAACCTGTGGTAAAGAATTGATAGCTGCCTTAGATTGGTTGAACTCCAGCCAAACCCACATAAGAGTGAGAAATAAAAGCTTAATTTGCAATCCACTGCTTTTAGAATGGTTTGTTATACAATGCTATTGTGGCTATAGTTGACTAATACGAAGAAATAATTAATGAGAATAGATTTCAAAGTACTCTTACTGAGATTATGATTCAGGTATATCAAAATATGTTATAGAAGCATATATCACAATTGACAATTACCCAAACATCTGCCTTCTCAGAGTTGAACCTGATATAGTTTAAATTAAGTGCAGATCTTGATACACTTTATTTTTGTCTCATGCC
Organism: Hylobates moloch; assembly: GCF_009828535.3. Lineage (NCBI taxonomy): Eukaryota > Metazoa > Chordata > Mammalia > Primates > Hylobatidae > Hylobates > Hylobates moloch. The sequence continues at coordinate 126,897,515 of NW_026652278.1, forward strand.
CCATAATGTTGCATTTTCCTCCGTCTCCAACTTTATAGGGTTTTTAAAAATCTTGATAAATGGCTACATTTTGAAAGTAATTTTTAATTGAAAGGGGATGAGTGGTAAGTAGAATAACAACCTCTCCACTCAACAATTTGATCTTAATTTGTCCACTGACATACATGTCATGAAAACAATAACTTTGTCACTTTTGTTTAATGCAGTGTCACCAGTACCTAAGAATTTAATAAATATAAATGTTCATTGAATCAGTATTCAGTCTAGTTTTTTGTTCCCCTATTAGTATGTTTACTGAGTTGTTTTGAGAATTTTACTCCAAGCTTCTGTATTACTGATGAAAACTATCTGCATTTTCTGGAAACTTTTTAAAAAAATGTAATTGTTCTACCTTGTATAATCACCTATAATTTCTCTCAATTTTTACTTGAAAGAAAAGTATTTTTTTCTATGAACTAGAATGATTTTTCCTATCAAACAAAAAAACTTAACATTTCCCTATTTTGTATTGACTTCCAGAAGTAGTCCAATTTAATGGTCAATAACTGTAATTCTGTAGTGCTACTGTGTATCAGCACCCTGTGTCTAGCTCAAGGTTTGTGAGTGCACCAATCGACACTCTGTATCTAGCTGCTCTGGTGGGGCCTTGGAGAACCTTTGTGTCGATATTCTGTATCTAACTGATCTGATGGGGAAGTGGAGAACCTTTATGTCTAGCTCAGGGATTGTAAACACACCAATCAGTACCCTGTCAAAACAGACCACTCGGCTCTACCAATCAGCAGGACATGGGTGGGGCCAGATAAGAGAATAAAAGCAGGCTGCCTGAGTCAGCAGTGGCAACCTGCTGGGGTCCCCTTCCACACTGTGGAAGCTTTGTTCTTTCGCTCTTTGCAATAAATCTTGCTACTGCTCACTGTTTGGGTCCACATTGCTTTTATGAGCTGTAACACTTATCATGAAGGTCTGCAGCTTCACTCCTGAGCCAGCGAGACCACGAACCCACCAGAAGGAAGAACTCTGAACACATCCGAGCATCAGAAGGAACAAACTCCAGACGCTCCACCTTAAGAGCTGTAACACTCACTGCGAGGGTCCACGGCTTCATTCTTGAAGTCTGTGAGACCAAGAACCCACCAATTCCAGACACACTATGACAGTTTACAAATGCTATGGCAAAATCAGAAAGTTACCCCATATGGTCTAAAAAAAGGAGGCATAAATAATCCACCCCTTGTTTAGCATATAATCAAGAAAAAAAATGGGCAATCAGCAGCCCTCAAGTCTCGTCTACCTATGGAGCAGCCATTCCTTTATTTCTTTACTTTCTTAATAAACATACTTTCACTTTATGAACTCACCTCAAATTCTTTCTTGAGTGAGATTCATAAACCGTCTCTTAGGATCTGGATCGGGACTCCTCTCCGGTAACAACAGTAGGTAGGAAACTACCACAATCACCCAACTGAGAAGTGATGATGATCTGAACAAGGCTGATAGAAGAAGAAAATTTTAGTTCATAAAATGTGACCTTGAATAAGCAATAATATAAATAACACTAAACTCTTAATTTGTATATTTATATTAATCTATGAAGTTAAAGTTTTGAAAATAGATTATTTTAATTAATTTTAATATGTACTTAAAAATAAATATTGCAGATTTCCCCCACAAATTATGATAATAATGCAAAACTCTAGTTCAACTAAGTTCAAAACGATTAATAGAAAATTTTAATTAGTAGACCTCAAGTTAATGCATAAGGCATTAAAGACACAATGATTGATATTGGATATTAATGGTATTAGCTTGATAATGTTGGTATAATGAAGGCTTTGAATTTTATCTCTGGTAACTTTAAATAAAATTCCAATTCAAGAATTATTGGCAAAATATGCTGTAGACAGATACAGTAGCACCTACATTTAAAATTAAAATTTAAATTAAAAGTATTGATATTGTTTTTAAGCTTTCTCAAATTTATCTAAAATAAGGAATAAAGAATATAACTTAATACTGTTTTAGAAAACATTTATAACTCAGACCTTAAGTGATATTTTTGCCTCTGGATTTAGAAATAAAGAGAGATACTGGTTGATAGTAAGTGGCTGGATTTAACTAAAATGATTTAAACTATGGCTTCCATTTAGTGAACAGAACATTATGATAAATAGCCCTTACAGTTTAGTCTGATAGACTGATTTTATTAGTTATAAATTAGAAAGTAATTGTGGAGATCATCAATTAACAAGCTCTAATAAAGGGACTCTTAAGCAACATTTCTACATAATTTAAGTTTAAATTTCATTTTATTTCCTATAGGGTAAAAATGATTTAACTTGGTCTGAAACCTAAACCTCAGGGCTTTTTTCTAGTAGAGTGGAATAGTTGAAGAATTTTACATTTATTATATCCTCAAGATGGAAAGAAATGTCTTAAAAAATACATTCCCACTGTGACCACATTTAAGCTCTATCACCCTTAACAGCCAAGTTTGTAATGTAAGAAATAAGTGAGCTATCATAACTAGCTAAATTTCCTTAGAACATATCTGTTACCAATTTTAACAACTAGATGGATATAGACTCGCTGTTTTCAATATGATCTTGTCTAATTTGAAGTTTATGGTTATTTCTTAAGGGTACATATTCTTTTTTATGTAACAAATATACTTGCTCTTTGGAAAAAAAATATAATTTCTTGTGGGGCCTTTGAATATATATAGAAATACTCAAGATGCATTCATAAATCAAAAATAAAATCCTGTGGCTCCCAAACTGACTGAATGAACACTCCATAGGCCATGAGGATCCCAGAGAAACCTGAAAAACTGAATTCCATGCCACAAGGGAAGAAAGGTCAGCCATACCTCCTTGTACTCCTCTGTTTTGGAGTTTAAGTACAGCTGACCAGCATTAATGTTAAAACAGAGAACATAAAGCTGACAAAACACACTCTGTGGCAATAAAATACCAAATTATAAAGAAGACCTAAGACCATGCAAGCCAGGGTTAAGTTACACGGTACAAACCATAAAATATTTATTTATTTATTTTTGACCTCTGAACTTTATTGGCCTCCTGCTCCCCAAAGGGTACCCTGCTTCTGCTGGCTTAATGTCTCAGAACTTTGGTGTCGGTCTCAGACACCACTTTGTCGTCCACTAGCTGATGGGTGGTGGTCTTTGGATGGTTTGCATGGAGTTGCTGCTGTCCAGGGCATCACCAAAATTAAAGTCCTCACTGTCTTCCAGCAGGTAGTGGTAGGTGGCGATCTCAGCCTCCTCCAGCTTGACCTTGATGTTCAGCAGAACCCTGTACTCCTGGGCCTGGTGTTACCCCTCTGCTCCTGTCTGTGTCAGCTCCAACCCCAGGTGCAGCAGGATCCGGTTGAGAAGCTCCATCTGCAGAGCATAGGGGGCCTCCACCTCCCTCAGATTGGTCTCCAAGCTGGTCTTCAGATTTCTCATTGAGTCCAGGTTGATCTCCAAGGACTGGACTGTAAGTCTCAGCTCTGTGAGCATCATCTCAACAGCTCCAACCTCAGCGGACTGCATGGTGACCACTGTAATGCTCTCTTCAATCTGCTGAGACCAGTACTTGTCCAGCTCTTCTCAGTTCTTCTGAGTCACCTCGTCGTATTGAGCCAGGATGCCTGCCATGATCTTGGCAAGGTCCTGAGACTTGGGGGCATCTACCTCCAGGGTCAACTCAGAGCCTGCAATCTGGGCTTGTAGGCCTTTTACTTCCCTTTCATGGTTCTTCAGAAAGAACAGCTCCTGTTTGAGAGCCTCGATCTCTGTCTCCAGGTACAGCCAAGAGACATTTCTGTCATCAATGACCTTGTGGAGCCCATGTGAGAGACAGGACTAGTTGGATTTCCTAGGCCGACTAAGAATCCCTAAGCCTAGCTGGGAAGGTGACTGCATCCACGTTTAAACACGGGACTTGTAACTTAGCTCACACCCGACCAATCAGGTAGTAAAGAGAGCTCACTAAAATGCTAATTGGGCAAAAACAGGAGGTAAAGAGATAGCTAATCATCTATCGCCTGATAGCACAGTGGGAGGGACAATGATCAGGATATAAACCCAGGCATTTGAGCCGACAATGGCTACCCTCTTTTGGTTCCCTCCCATTTTATGGGAGCTCTGTTTTCACTCTATTAAATCTTGCAACTGCCCACTCTTCTGGTCCGTGTTTGTTACTGCTTGAGCTGAGCTTTTGCTCACCATCCACCACTGCTGTTTGCCGCCATTGCAGACCCAACCCTGACTTCCATCCCTCCAGATTGGTCAGGGTGTCTGCTGTGCTACTGATCCAGGGAGGCACCCATTGCCGCTCCCGGTCAGACTAAAGGCTTGCCATTGTTCCTGCATGGCTAAGTGCCCGGTTTTATCCTAATCAAGCTGAACACTAGTCACTAGGTTCCACGGTTCTCTTCCGTGACCCACAGCTTCTAATAGAGCTATAACACTCACCGCATGGCCCAAGATTTGATTCCTTGGAATCCGTGAGGCCAAGAACCCCAGATCAGAGAACACGAGGCTTGCCACCATCTTCTAAGCAGCCCGCCACCATCTTTGAAGCAGCCCCATCTTGGGAGCTCTGGGAGCAAGGGCCAGCGGTAACAGTAACTTTCATAGCTATTGGGTTGCCCTGATGATGGGAAGTGTTAACTAGGATCTCGGTCATATTTCAAAGACTACTATTACTTCAAGAATCCTGTATTGCTTTAGGAACTTTGTTGCTTAACAGTTCATTGAGCCAACGAGTTTCTGCTAATTCAGGCTATGCTGCTTTACTCTCTTGTTTCAAATATTCTTCCAGGAAAACCAGCTAGAACTTCACAGAGAAAGTCAACTTTTGAGTGGGAAATTTACATCTGTAGAGTCTCTTAGTACAACCAGCCAGGTCTTCCCTTTCTAAACTTTCCCCTGCATTTGGAGAGATTAACTAAGAGCCTGACACATTTAAAGTCTGAAAAGAGACATTTCTCATCTATTCTGTCTGAAGGCTGCTAATATGAAGCTTCATCTACATAACAAGAACGCTGGCCTCCACAACCCTCCCTATCTTAATTAAAGCATTTTTTTTTTTTCTATTGATTTGAAGTCTTTAGACAAAGCTTAACTCATTCAACCAATTGCCAGCCAGAAAAATCTGAATCTACCTATGACCTGTAAGCCTTCCACTTCAATATATCCCACCACCTTAGGCCAAACAAATGTACACTTTATATGCATTGATTTGTAATTTTACCTGCAATTCTTGTCTCCCTAAAATGCATACAACCAAACTGTAAGCTGACCACAGTGGGCACACTTTCTCAGGACCTTCTGAGACTGTTCCCTTGGAACATTCATATTGGCTCAGAATAAACTTTAAAATATTCTACAAAATTTGATTTTTTCATTAACAGGCCTTGATAATACATAATAATGTTTCACTTACAAATAATTAGAATTAAGGATTTTACTTCTTGTCTTAAAATGGTAACAATAATATGAAATACTGACTATAAATTTTTAAGGTTTATCCAGCTTATATTGCTATATGAAATGAATTAAAGAACTAGATAAAGAGGTAAGAAACATCTAGAGTAAATTTAAAAGGTGAAACCACCATTGCATAATTATAACTGAGGCAGTGAGAGATCTGACCTAACCAACTCCATATTGCTTTTTTCTAAGAGTAAAAGTAGTATTTATTAAATACCTGTTGCTTGATTTGCAAATTAGAACTCCATTGTTTGTTTGATTTCCTAAGTCCCACAATATAAATGGTTACCTAAAAAAAAGAATCATTTTTCCTTTTTTCTTTTTTATAAATTAAACCAATTTTTATTAACTTGGTGCAATTGTTTACATTCATTTTATGTATACATATGTTTATTTGCATAGTTTTAATCAATGGTTAATATGTCATTAATGTTTTCATTTATATATTTTATCACAAACTGATTCCTTTTTTTATAACTTTAAGAGTGTTTTTTTTTTGTTTGTTTGTTTTTTAAATAAGAAATGTAGCATTGTAAAAAAAAAAACCAAACAAACATACAGGTACAAGTTTTCTTTTCCTTTTTTTTTCTTTAATTTTACTTAAAGTTCTGGAATACAAGTGCAGAATGTGCAGGTTTGTTACCTAGGTGCCATGGTGGTTTGCTGAACCTATCAACATGTCATCTAGGTTTTAAGCCCCACATGCATTAGTTATTTATCCTAATGCTCTCCCTCACCTCACCCCCCACCCCCTCAACTGGCCTGAGTGCATTTTGTTTCCCTCCCTGTGTCCATGTGTTCTCATTGTTCAATTCCCACTTATCAGTGAGAACGTGCAGTGACTGGTTTTCTGTTCCTGTGTTAGTTTGCAGAGGATGATGGCTTCCTGCTTTGTCGATGTTCCTACAAAGGATATAATCTCATTCCTTTTTATGGCTGCATAATATTCCCTGGTGTAAATGTACCACATTTTTTTATCCAGTCTATTATTTATGGGCATTTGAGTTTTTTCCATGTTATTGCTATTGTAAATAGTGCTGCAGTAAACATAGGTGTGCATGTGTTTTATAGTAGAATGATTTATATTCCTTTGAGTATATACCCAGTAATATGGGTATATATAATGCTGGGTAAAATTGTATTTCTGGTTCTAGATTCTTGAGGAATCAACATACTATCTTCCACAATGGTTGAACTAATTTACATTCCCACCAACAGTGTAAAAGCATTCCTATTTCTCCACAGCCTCTCCAGCATCTATTGTTTCTTTATTTTATTTTATTTATTTTATTTTATTTTTTTATTATGCTTTAAGTTTTAGGGTACATGTGCACAATGTGCAGGTTTGTTACATATGTATACATGTGCCATGTTGGTGTGCTGCACCCATTAACTTGTCATTTACATTAGGTATATCTCCTAATGCTATCCCTCCCCCCTTCCCCCACCTCACAACAGGCCCCAGTGTGTGATGTTCCCCTTCCTGTGTCCAAGTGTTCTCATTGTTCAATTCCCACCTATGAGTGAGAACATGCAGTGTTTGGTTTTTCTGTCCTTGCAATAGTTTGCGAGAATGATGGCTTCCAGCTTCATCCATGTCCCTACAAAGGACATGAACTCATCCTTCTTTATGGCTGCATGGTATTCCATGGTGTATATGTGCCACATTTTCTTAATCCAGTCTACCATTGTTGGACATTTGGGTTGGTTCCAAGTCTTTGCTATTGTGAATAGTGCCACAATAAACATACGTGCACATGTGTCTTTATAGCAGCATGATTTATACTCCTTTGGGTATATACCCAGTAATGGGATGGCTGGGTCAAATGGTATTTCTAGTTCTAGATCCCTGAGGAATCACCACGCTGACTTCCACAACAGCTGAACACAGTCCCACCAACCGTGTGAAAGTGTTCCTATTTCTCCACATCCTCTCCAGCACCTGTTGTTTCCTGTCTTTTTAATGATCGCCATTCTTACTGATTTTTTATTGATTCTTTAATAATTACCATTCTGACTGGCATGAGATGGTATCTCATTGTGGTTTTGATTTGCATTTCTCTAATGATTAATGATGTTGAGCTTTTTTTTTCATATGTTTGTCAGCCACAAAAATGTCTTCTTTTGAGATGTGTCAGTTTATATCCTTTGCCCACTTATTGATGATGTTATTTCTTTTTTTCTCATAAATTTGTTTAAGTTCTTTGTAGATTCTGGATATTGTACCTTTCTCAGGGGGGAGATTGTAAAAATTTTCTCCCATTCTGTAGATTGCCTGTTCACTCTTATGATAGTTGTTTTTTTTTTTTTTTTTTGCTGTGCAGAAGCTCTTTAGTTTAATTAGATCCCAATTGTCAATTTTGATTTTTGCCGTAATTGCTTTCAGTGTTTTAGTCATGAAGTCTTTGCCCATGCCTATGTCCTGAATGATATTGCCTAGGTTTTCTTCTAAGGTTTTATGATTTTATGTTTTACACTTAAGTCTTTAACCCATCTTGAGTTAATTTTTGTATAAGGTGTAAGGAAGGGGCCCAGTGTCATGCATATGGCAGGCCAGTTTTCCCAACACCATTTTTTGAATAGGAAATCATTTTCTGATTGCTTTTTTAGTCAGGTGTGTCAAAGATCAGATAGTTGTAGATGTGTGGTGTTATTTCTGAGGTCTCTGTTCTGTTTTGTTTGCCTGTATGTCTGTGTTGGTACCAGTACCATGTTGTTTTGAATACTGTACCCTTGTAGTATAGTTTGAAGTCAGGTAGCATGATGCCTCCAGTTTTGTTCTTTCTACTTAAGATTGTCTTGGTTATAAGGGCTTTTTTTGGTTCCATTTGAAATTTAAAGTAGTTTTTTTCTAATTCTTGGAAGAATGTCCATGGTAGTTTAATGGGAATAGCATTGAATCTACAAATTACTTCTGGGCAGTAGGGCCATTTTCACAATATTGATTCTTCCTATTCATAAGGATGGAATGTTTTACCATTTGTTTGTGTCCTCTTATTTCCTTGAGTGGTGTTTTGTAGTTCTCCTTTCAGAGGTCCTTCACATCTCTTTTAGCTGTATCGCTATGTATTTTATTCACTTTATAGCAATTCTGAATGGAAGTTCATTCATGATTTTGCTCTCTGCTTGTCTATTGTTGGTGTGTAGGAATGCTTGTGATTTTTGCACATCAATTTTGTATCCTGAGACTTTGCTGAAGTTATTTATCAGCTTAAGGAGTTTTGGGGCTGAGATGAGGGGGTTTTATAAATATTGAATCATGTCGTCTGCAAACAGAGACAGATTGACTTCCTCTCTCTCTATTTGAATACGCTTTATTTCTTTCTCTTGTCCAATTTCCCTGGCAAGAACTTCAATACTACGTTGAATTGTAGTAGTGAAAGGTAGCATCCTTGTCTTGTGCCGGTTTTCAAAAGGAATGCTTCAGCTTTTGCCCATTCAGTATGATATTGGCTATGGGTTTGTCATAAATAGCTCTTATTATTTTGAGATATGTTCCATCAATACCTAGTTAATTGAGAGTTTTTAGTGTTAAGGAATGTTGAATTTTATCGAAGGACTTTTCTGCATCTATTAAGGTGATCATGTGGCTTTTTTCATTGGTTTTGTTTATGTGGTGGATTACGTTTTTTGATTTGTGTATGTTGAACCACGCTTGCATCCCAGGGATGAAGCTGACTTAATCATGGTGGGTAAGCTTTTTGATGTGCTGCTGGATTTGATCTGCCAGTATTTTATTGAGGATTTTTGCATTGATGTTCATCAGAGATATTGGCTCAGAGTTTTCTTTTTCTGTTGTATCTCTGCCAGGTTTTTTTTATCAGGATGGTGCTGGCCTCATAAAATGAGTTAGGGAGGAGTCCTTCCTTTTCAGTTGTTTGGAATAGTTTCAGAAAAAAATGGTACCAGCTCTTCTTTGTACCTCTGGTAGAATTTGACTGTGAATCCATCGGTCCTGGGCTTTTGTTGGTTGGTAGGCGATTAATTACTGCCTCAATTTCAGAAATTATTTGAGCATTCAGGGATCTGACCTCTTCCTAGTTTAGTCTTGGGAGCGTGTATGTGTCCAGGAATGTATTCATTTCTCCTAGAGTTTGTAGTTAATTTGCGTAGGGGTGTTTTTAGTATTCTTTTCTCTGAGGTCAGTGGTGATATCCCCTTTACCACTTTTTACTGTGTCTATTTGATTCTTCTCTCTTTTCTTCTTTATTAGTCTAGCTAGTGATCTAGCTATTTGGTCAATTTTTTCTAAACACAGCTCCTGGATTCTTTGATTTTTTTGAAGGGGTTTCCATGTCTCTCTCTTGTTCATTTCTGCTCTGATCTTAGTTATTCCTTTTCTTCTGCTAGATTTTGAATTTCTTTGCTCTTGCTTCTGTAGTTCTTTTAATTGTGATATTAGGGTACCTATTTGAGATCTTTCTGATGTGGGTATTTAGTGCTATAAATTTCCCTCTTAATACTGTTTTAGGTGTGTCCCAGAGATTCTGGTATGTTGTCTCTTTGTTCTCATTGGTTTCAAAGAACTTTTTATTCCTACCTTAATTTCATTATTTACCCAGGAGTCATTCAGGAGCAGTTTATTCAATTTCCACTTAGTTGTGTGTTTTCATTGAATTTATTAATCTTGAGTTCCAATTTGATTGCACTGTGGTTTGAGAGACTGTTATGATTTTGGTTCTTTTGCATTTGCTGAGGAGTGTTTTACTTTCAATTATGCAGTCGATTTTAGAATAAGTGCCATGTGGCACTGAGAAAAATTAATATTTTTTTGATTTAAGGTGGAGAGTTCTGTAGATGTCTGTTAGGTCCACTTGATCCAGAACTTAGTTCAAGTCCTGAATATTCTTGTTAATTTTCTGTCTCATCGATCTAATATTGACAGTAGGGTGTTAAAGTCTCCCACTATTATTGTGTGGGAGTCTAAGTCTCTTTGTAGGTCTCTAAGAAGTTGTTTTATGAATCTAGGTGCTCCCGTATTGGGTGCATATATATTTAGGATAGTTAGTTCTTCTTGCTGAAATGATCCCTTCACCATTATGTAATGTCCTTCTTTGTCTTTTTTTCTTTGTTGCTTTGAAGTCTATTTTTTCAGAGACTAGGATTGCAATCCTTGCTTTCTTTTACTTTCCATTGGCTTGGTAAACTTTCTCCATCCCTTTATTTTGAGCTATGTGTGTCTTTGTACATGAGATGGGTCTCCTGAATACAGCACCCCCAGTGAGTCTTGATTCTTTATCTAATTTGCCAGTCTGTATCTTTTAACTGGGGCATTTGGCCCATTTACATTTAAGGTAAACATTGTTATGTGTGAATTTGATCCTGTCATCATGATGCTATCTGGTAATTTTGCACACGAGTTGATGCAATTTCTTCACAGTGTCATTGGTCCTTATATTTTGGTGTGTGTTTGCAGTAGCTGTTACTGGTTTTCCTTTTTATATCTAGTGCTTCCTTCAGGAGCTCTTGCAATGCAGGCCTGTGAGTGATGAAATCCCTCAGCATTTGCTTGTCTGGAAAATATTTTATTTCTCCTTCTCTTATGAATCTTAGTTTGGGTAGATATGAAATTCTGGGTTAAAAGTTCTTTTCTGTAAGAATGTTGAATTCATCCCCACGCTATTCTGACTTGTTGGGTTTCTGCTGAGAACTCCACTGTTAGTCTGATGGGCTTCCCTTTGCAGATGACCTGGCCTTTCTCTCTGGCTGTCCCTTAACATTTTTTTTCTTCATTTCGACCCTGGAGAATCTGATGATTAGGTTTCTTGGGGCTAATCTTCTTGTGGAGTATCTTAGTGGTCTCTTCTGTATTTCCTGAATTTGAATGTTGGCCTGTCTTGCTAGTTTGGAGAAGTTGTCCTGGATAATATCCTGAAGTGTGCTTTCCAACTTGGTTTCATTCTTCTTGTCTCTTAAGTACTCCAGTCAATCATAGGTTAGGTCTTTTTACACAGTCCCATATATTTTGGAGGTTTTGTTCATTCATTTTAATTATTTTTTCTTTACTCTTGTCTGTATGCCTTATTTCAGCAAGATGGTCTTTAAACTCTGATATCCTTTCTTCTGCTTGGTTGATTTGGCTATTGTACTTGTGTATGCTTCACAAAGTTCTTGTGCTGTGTTTTTCAGCTCCATCAGGTCATTTATATTCCTCCCTAAAGTGATTATTCTATTTAGAAGCTCCTGTAACCTTTTATCAAGATTCTTAGCTTCTTTGCATTGGGTTAGAACATGCTACTTTAGATAAGCGGAGTTGATCTTCTGAAGCCTTCTGAAGCCTACTTCTGTCAATTTGTCCATCTCATCTTCCATCCAGTTCTGTGTCCTTGTTTGAGAGGTGTTGCGATCATTGGGAGAAAAGGCACTCTGGTCTTTTAGGTTTTCAATGTTTTTCATTGATTATTTCTCACCTTCATTAGTTTGTCTAGTATTGATCTTTGAGGCTGCTGACCCTTGGATGGGGTTTTTGTGGGCAATTTTCTTGTTGATGCTGTTGTGGTTGCTTTCTGTTTGTTTTTCTAGCAATAGTCAGGTCCCTCTTCTTTAGGGTTGCTGAAGTTTATTGGGGGTTCACTCAGGCCCTATTCATCTTGTTCACTCCTGTGCCTAGAGATGTCACTCAAGGAGGCTGGAGAACAGCAAAGATGGGGGTGCCTGCTCCTTTCTCTGGGATCTCTGACCTTGAGGAGCACCAACGTGATGCCAGGAAGAACGCTCTAGTATAGAATGTCTGACAGACCCTGTTGGATGGTCTCACCCAGTTGGGTGGCATGGAGAGCAGGACCCATTTAACAAAGCACTTTATCCCTTGGGGGAGGAGGTGTACTTTGCTAGAGGGAAACCCTCTTGTCTGGGCTGCCCAGATTCCTTAGAACTAGCAGGAGGAAAGTCTAAGTCTGCTGGTCCTTGGAGACTGCAGCCAACACTCTCCCTAGGGGCTCAGGTCCAGGGAGATCAGAGTTCTGTCCCTAAGCCCCTAGCTGGAGTTGTTGGAGTTCCTGCAGGGAGGCCCCGCCCAGTGATGTGGAATAGGTGAAGGTCAGGCCTGAAAAGGCACTTTGTTCATGGTCTGCTACAGTTGGTGTATTGGGCTGTGGGGAATACCTCTTGCAGCCAAGCTGTCCAGACTCCCCAGCTCCACCAGGGAAAAGCATGGCTTCTAGCTATAGAGATGGCTGCCCTTTTCCCTTGCCCTGGGAACTTAGTGTGTTAGGTGGCTATCACTCCCAGTGCTGCCGCCCCTCCCCTGAGGAGCTCAAAGGGCTTAGATAGCAGGCAGCTGCAGTTGGCAGCTGTGGTGCTTGTTACCTCTCCCATCAGCAGCTCCACAGCGTTAAGCAGATTCCTGCTTAATGATTGTTGAGAATCTGCCTGGCTCCATGGTTGGGACCCTAGGGCCTTGTGGCATGGGCTCACAAGTGGTATTTTCCTATCCAGGGGTTGCACAGTTCCATGGAAAAAAGGATGTTTTCCCCACTCACCACCTCCCTTGGCTGGGGGATGGGGACTCCCTTGCCCCATGCAGCTCTCAGGTGACCTGTCATACCACACTGCTCTTTCTTCCTCTCCATGGGTCACGCCAGCCACCTAGTCAGTTCTGATGACAGAACCTGTATAGCTCAGTTGCCGGAGCAGGATTCACACACTGTTATGATTATTTTCCATGGGAGTCTCAGATCGCCACTGCCTCTAGTCATCCATCTTGGCCCCACCCTCCCATCTTGCTTCTGTTAATAATCTCCAATGGTCCTTGTTCATTCCAAAGGTAGTTACACCCAACTAACTTTGGGAGAAACTTAGTTTATTGTTTAAAACAAAGACAGTAACAATCCTTTCCCAAAATAAACCCCCTTCTTACCCAGGGACTAAACTGCTTTTGTAGGACTAACAATTTAGCCACAACATTAGAAATTATGGTTTAGGAGTCATGCAGCTGGAGGCTACAAGATTCTAACCCTCCTCTCATTGCTCCTGGGGATAACATCACTATTATAAAACCTAAGATCATTGCTTGAGATATTTTGCAGACCCTGCACTTGATGGATCAGCTGGCACCACCAGATCAATAAACTGGCTCATGTTGACAGTGGCAGGTGGCAGGCTAACACCTAGAAAAATAGGGGCGAGTCCCGAGTAAAACTCCACCTTTGAGCCTAAAACAGCCTGGACTACTGCTTCCAGATAAAATACATGACCCAGAGTGAGAACTTTTCTTCCTGTTTGCCTGCCCTTTCCCAACTGTTGTTTCTGAATAATGCTTTTTAACCAATTGAATGTTACCTTTTCCTGTACTACCTGCAGCCCACCACCTCCCATCCTATGCCTATAAGAACCCCCAGGCTCAGCCACACTGAGAGAAATGACCCCATCTTCCCATCCCCTCTCTGCTGAAAGCTGTTTGATTGGTCAATAAAATTATCCATCCTCATTCCTTTAATTGTCAGCATGACCTCCTGACAAGAGCTCAGAACAACCAAACACAGGTACCTAGAAAGACTGTAACACTGGCCCTCTGCCTTCACCAGAAGAAGGCAACCACCACATGTCATAGGAGCAGCAGTGAAGCTGAGCCAATCCCAGAGCCATGGGTCAGAATGGGATATAGGGCAGACTGAGCTGCTAAAACGCCACCATCTGTTGAGCTGCAGATGACAGAACTAAAAGAAGTAATTAGCACAATGTAATTCCCTATTCTGGGCTTTGGGGTTGCAGACACCCCTGCCTGTTGGGCACTTCCATGTTACCCTTAGGGGGATACTCCTGATCTTGCTGTGGGCCCTGCATGGAGCCTACTCATGCAGCACTCTGAGTGTCAGCACTCAGAGTGACTGGCTGGATCCTGCACTCACTCGCTCACATGGTCCCTCCTGCCAGGAGCTGAGCATGCAGTCACAGTGGCTGCAGGCTGGAGCACAAGCCAGAGGTTGCCTGGGTAGACAGGAGCTCCCTGCTGTGAGCCTAGCAAAAATTTGCGTCATTCTGATCTTGTGACCCCCACCCAGGAATGACTCAGTGCAAGAGGAAAGCTTTAACTCCCTATAATTTCATCTCCAACAGAACCAATCATCACTCCTGACTCAATGGGCACCTCCATCCACCAAATTATCTTTAAAAACTCTGATCCACAAATGCTTGGTGAGACTAATTTGAGTAATGATAAAATTCTGTTCTCCTACACAGCCAGCTCTGTGTGAATAACTCTCTACTGCAATTCTGCTGTCTTGATAAATCATCTCTCTTTAGGCAATGAGTAAGGTGAACCCGTTAGGCAATTACAAAGGCTTCTTGGGAGGTATCCATGTCACTTACACAAACGGGAAGTGAACTTCAAATGTGAACTCTCTTGGAAAGAGAAAACGACATATTATGTAAAATTGATAAAAATTGATAAATTAAAAGGTGTTTAAGTCTACATCTCTAACTTTTTGGCTTGTTTTTTTGCCAGTTCAGGTAGCCTCTGATATATCTTTGTTGATTCCTGGTACTTCTTGGTAATTTAAGAGGAGATGCTTTATATAAAGCAAAATCATCTTTTTTCTCCAAATGCATTATTTCTTACGTGAGTTTATTGTCTGGATGACACATATTCATAACATGCAGTGTGTGAAATATTAACTACTCCAAAAATACATTTATATTTTTTCTCACTCTATACAACTATCCTTTCTTTAGAGCTCCGTGAACTGTATTGTATTATTTTCTAATATCTTCAACTTATTTTACATCGCTCATCATTTCATCTCTAAAATTGAATCAAAAGCAATGAATTCTTTAAAATATTTGCTGCATTTAATTATACCTGAAATATGAGTGGATTTCAAAGGCACCTCCAAAGTTGGGTGCAATTAAACTGACCAATTTATTAACATAAAAAATGAATAGAAACAGACACTTTGTATCTTTATGTTCACACTATCTAGCATTACTCACTTTATCTTATTTATGACTACACTTAGGCAAAGATCAGTGCCCATTTTTATGTAGATCAATGCTCCCTTGATTTTTAAACATCAACCTTAAAGAGAAAATGTTGAGTCATAATATTTATTGTCACCTTAGTGGTTTTACATATAAAATTCATTTCAGAGTAGTTACGTACACAAATTTTGTTACTATTTTATTAACATGTACATTTCTTAGAGCATAATTTCTAACTCTGAATAATCAATAACAGATTAACACTGGCCTAAATGGTATGTATTTCTTATTATTGCAGTTGAAATCATCATTTTATTATATGTTACCTCTAGATTGATCTCTTTTGTTCTGTGGACATTCACAGTTATTTGAATGCATAAATGAATAACTGAATATGTGTTCTGGTTTTCTCAATGACTGATTCATGAAGTAACTTGGAAACCCCTGGGATATTACATTGAACTAATGAATTTTTCATTAGAGGTCCTTTTATAAACTTTTTATCTCTTGAGTAAATACTTAAGTTTAAATCTAGCATTCACCAAGCAGCTTACTGTTCGTTCTTATGTTAATGAGAAGGCTAATTGCAAATTTCCCTAGATAATCTCAATGTCAATTATTCATGAATCACTGACAACAGACATGACATTTTCAAATGACAGCTTTCAATCCTTTTGTTTACAAGTTTAAATATATGCAGGGTGACATAAAAGACTTCAAACACTAAAGTCGCCAAAAAGTAAGTTTAGAAGGAAAGATAATAACATTTCTGCAATCAGAATACCTTATATGTTGGTTTTGAATTTATTTATGGTTAACATAGTTTGTAACATAAAGGACTTTAAGGGGAAAAAAGTAAACGTTATTTCAAGTTTCTCTTTAATTATCTTATTGAATTGGTGATCTTGAATGAAAAATATTTCATCCTAAAAATATTTCATCTAATTGATATGTGATTTGATGTGTGTGTGTGTGTGTGTGTGTGTGTGTGTGTGTGGCTTTTCTTCTGAGTAACAAATAAGATTATAAGATTAAATTGCAATACAAATTAATACAAGAACACTAAGTGAAATTTGCCTTTATGATATTTTCAAGTCTTTTCTCTAAATAGTTGATTCTTCTATAGCTACTGAATTGTAAATGCTTCTATTTGTGGCATTTGCTTGTACTCATGTTGATATATTTATATCATGATATATCATTTTGAAAGATAAATTTATCTGTAGCAATAACTGTTTACCATGAAAATTCCAAATACTTGCATTCCTCTGGGACAATTTTATGTTTGCCACTCACTGTCTCTGAGGTTTCTTGGGTTTTCTAGAATATTCTTAATAGCTTTATGGTTGAGAGTCTTCTAGAATTGAATTTAAAATTTGTATTCTACACTTTTGCACTTTTTTGGCTCAGGTTCTTTTTTCTTTCTTAGAACATAATTAGACCAAGAGGCAGAGTTTTTCTGGACCCCGTTTCAAACATTCAGACCATCCTAAAAATATGAGTTCATTGACTTGAACTTCCAACCCAGAATATTTTTAAAAACATTATATTTAAGCAGCATTTTTGTGGCATAGTGTGTGTGTGTGTATGTGTGTATGTGTGTGTGTGTTTATGAGTGTGTATATGCATGCAATTTTGTAAAGAGTTCCTTTCAAATTTTTATGCCACATTGATTATAAATTCAAATAATATTAAAAAGTTATTTCAAGGATCTTTCCAGTGACAACTAAGAAAAAACAGAGTGTGTGAAAAGGCAAAATTACAACAAATTTAATTTAAAGTTCTTAGTTGTCTTGATTTGAGATTTTAGAAAGGGAAAACACTTGATTCAATAAAATGGAACAAGTGTTCCTATCAGTTAAGCAAAAGAGGTTAGCTTTATAGACAGAAACAGGACAGGAGGATGCAGAAACAAAGAGCAAAAAGCAGATTGGTCATTTTAGAGTTACTCTCTAGAGTGATTTTGCTTTAGTCCAAAGCAATGACCTCCTATAGTTTTATTTAATACTAGTCTGACACCATGATAAGAAAAAATATTTTTCAAGGTATAAAAATGTTTAACTGCATATTTTTTAATGAAACAAAAGGTGAAAGAATATTTTTGGTAAAGATTAAATAAAATATTAAAAGTCTACCCTGGACCAGGCATGCTACAACCAGCTTCTGCCGTGGGCTGTGGCATCTGGACTAGAGGAATGCTGTTGTGCCCCAAAACTCAGAGATACCAGCTCTCCCACTGTTCACAGCCCAGTGATTGGGGCGTGTCATAGCTTCTTTGTTTCTGCTGTCAGTGGCCTAGTGAAAGGGGTGGTGTTACAGCTCTGGCTTGGGGAGCTCTGAGGTCTGGGCCCTCTGAAGTTTCACCACTCTTCACTCCCATAGTCTGGTCACTGCCTACAGCTCAGCAAGCTAACTAGGGACATGCTATAGCCCTTTTCGTTCCTGACATTCAGTAGGTTCCGGATTCCTGTCCCACAACCAAGACAAATGAGGTTACATAGACACTGGAGTGTGGGCAACGCAGGGAAAAATTTTGAGTGACAGAAGGAAAGCCCTCAGCAGAGAAGAGACTCAAGAGTGGGTGGCCCTCTGGGTGAGAGGGGACCTGAAAGCAGGTAGTTCAACATGTGGCTGAGTCCAGGGTTGTTATGGGTGCGGCATAGGGGAATGTGTGCTGAATAGTTCATGGGCAGGTCTGGAAAAAGCAGCATTTGACTGGCTATAAGGCATCAGTGAAGTTTTCACTCAGGTTAGTCATGAACTGCATCCAGAACTGGTAGCTGGGTTTTCAGGTTTCAGGATGTTTTGGGCTTGAAGGTCAGGTTTCACTGAGGACCTGCCCTGTTTGTCTAGGAATTTGTCTGTCTCCTGCCACTATCAAAATGTTAAATAGTAACTTACGTCCTCCAAACCCTGTATTTAGCCATATTTCCATTAAGTATTTGCTTAACTCCGTGTTTTCCTGATTTTTAATTTTTGTTTTCTGCTATTTGTGGTCTTCTAGCTTTTCCCATTATAAGTTATTAGTGAAACATTTTTTTCAGACCTTTATTATTATACTTTTAATGCCACTGCCATTTTATATATACAAAATTAATGTTTTAGATATTTTATATAATGATTTTTTTCATGGGAAAAAAGATGAAGTTTTTAACTTGAATACTTTATATACTTTGAAGGTTACATATCAATGTGTCTTTCTAATAAGATAATGAGACTTGGAGAGTTTAAAGAATTTTCCCAAAGTCCCATAGCTAATAACTGTATGAGCATGTGTTCAAATCGTGACCACCCTAAAAACAATGACTATGTGCTTGCTTTCTCACTCTCATGCTGGGTAAACTGAATAAAGCTTTCTTATACAGGAACCCATACCTAAAATGCATGTCTGAGTCTCAATAACAGCATAGCAAATTAATCAAATCCCCTATTTATTTAGCTGACTTAATTTACTCAATTCAGTTATTTCAACATAATGCTTTTTACTCCAACTATACCAAACAACTTTCTAATTTCTAATTCATCCCCATGTTCCACACTTCTGAGCTTTTCTATAAAAACCTCATGAAGAAAGATCATTTGTCCTTTGTATATCTAATATAACTCATCCTAAACTTTCAGGCATGTCACCAAAAACAAACCCACCCTCCTACAATATGTATATAGATTTCCATTATCTACCTAAATCTTACTGTCTTGTGTCTTAGAGTTGACTATTTTTTTTTTTTTTGAATCTTTCTCTCTTAGAGAGAAAGGTCCTTATCTTGATTGACTTTGCAGCTAGACTGCATAGTATTTCATACACAGTGGCCTTCAGTAAGTTTGTGTTGAATGAATACATGGATTGTGCTGCTGTTCTTCATCACTTATTTCTATTTGTAGCCATGTTTACAAGTTATCGCCGTCTATGCCACTTTCCTTGTTACCCTGGGTATTTAACAATGCCTTATGTTTGTCAACCACATGATAAATCACCTGGGTATACTAATGCTACAGCATTAATCTAACATTATTCTAGTTCTCTGCCTCTTGTCTCAATGTTGCACTTTAACTCTGAGCTTTGGGGAATGTAACCTTTGGCATAGAATCACAGTTTTAATTACCTCACTCTTTACATTAATGGTCTTCCACAGAGTGTTCAATGACCACAGAGCTACAAGGTCATGCATTCTTCAGTTTGTATATTCTATTGGGATGTATGAAACATATTGGTCACTCAGACCAGAAATCACGATGGCCACCGTGGTTACTACAGCATCTCTAATGGTAGAATATTAAAACAAAAGAGATTAAAGTGAAAAGTTAAAAGACACTTTTTTTGTCCTGTTCTCCTTATTTCTCCTTAGAAACTGAAGCATATGCATATTTATACATATAAACACTCCCTTACCTGTATTGCATTTTGAATAAAGAAGTACTGAAAGTGAGTGATGTGTGTTTGTGTATGTGTGTGCATATTTGTGCATTTTGTTGCGCCATAGTTGTTTCTTTTGTTCAAAGACAAGAAGAAATGTGCGTGTACTCTGAAGGAAAGTAATGGACTCATTCTGATTGCCACATTTCTCTTATTTCTCTGAAATGTGATTTACCTTGTTTCAGTCTTCTCTGTTACAAACAAACAGGATATGAAGTGTTATTTATCAAACTGTTACCCTTATATTAAAAGTTCTTTAACTCTTTATTTTAATAATGAATCTATGTGACAGTAGCATTATTAGTTTCATGAAATATAATTGAGTTGGGATTAGTGTATTTAAGTGGTTAAGTATATGGATGAGGGATCAGAGAGAACCTAACTCAAATGTCATCTCCAAAGCTCAGATGTGGTATGTCTTTGGGAAATATTCCTGAATTCTACTTGTTTTCTCATCTAAGTGAGAGTATTATAATATAAATCTTCATACGAGGCAACCTCAGTGAAACATGAAAACAATCTGAGGGAAACTCAGCCAGAAATTGTTGTAAAGAAAACAAATTCCAAATGCTGACCCTGTATTGCATCCCTCTCCTCTCCCTGCATACCCCCCCCCAACTCTTTCCTAAAATTGATCTGGTGGAGAAAATGCCAGTGATTAAGGCCCCATGGGCTTTCCTTTCTCATCTACTCTTTCACCATTTCCTTTCTTACACCTTAGAAGAGAAATTTATTTCCTCACCCACATGGAAACTTACCAGGTTACATTGCTTGGGTGAAAAAACTGCAGGTCATGAAAAGAGATAGCAGAAAATACTGATCACTCCTTTGATTGAAGCATCAAGTTTGTCCCTATGCATTTACATTAAGAAATGCATTTAAAACAAAATTTTACTTTTTTATGTTTAATAATCATTTACCCAAATTTGTACTATATTTATACATTTGAATAATTAGATCCAAATAGTTATTATGAAAGTTCGTTGTTAGAAAGAAATGTATATGATTGAAAATTCAGCAACATTAATTGTAATTTAGGTAGATATTTGTGTTTAATATTATTTGGATGTTTTAACCTCCAAATCTCATGTTGAAATGTGACCCCAATGTTGGAGGTGATGCCTGGTAGGAAGTGTTAGATCATGTGGGCAGATCCCTCATGAATGGCTTAGCACCAGTCCTTTGTTGATGAGTGCAGTTCTTGCTCTCATCTGGTTGTTTAAGAGTGTGGAACCTTCCCCCAATTCTTTCTCTCTCCCACTCTCATTATGTGATAAACCTGCTTCCCCTTTGCCTTCTGCCACGACTGGAAGCTTCTTGATGCCCCCACCAGTAGCAGATGCTGGGGCCATGGTTGTACAGCTTGCAAAATTGTGAGTCAATTTAATCTCTTTTATCTATAAATTACCCAGCCTCAGGCATTACTTTATAGCAATGCAAGAATGAACTAATACAGTGTTGCAGAATAGGTGATATGGTGATTAATATGATTTTCAACCATAAATATAATTAGTACAAGAGAATAAAATTCTGTAAGAAAAAAGTGTTAATATGATTCAAACAGAAAATTAAGTCATACGATTGTCAATTGTTAATAAAGAGCTTTTTATTTTTTAAATAATTGGTGTCAAATTACTATGGTATTTATATTTCATTGGATACATTTAAAACAATGGTGTCAATATGTATTTAATTTGCTCATAGATTTGCTGTTATAGTTACATGATGTAGTATGTATAAAGTGAATAGCATAGAACCTTAACATCTATTAAATACTCAAATATGTTAGTTATTATTTTTAAAATGTAAACTAACTATATATAGTTAATTTTAGAGTAATGTGAAATATAAAAAAGACATTTAAGTATCACCTAATAATATCACAAAATAAACAGTACTGTTTTCCCTTAGTTGAACATATTATAAAAAAACATGTAGACCAACCTTTTTCACACCAGGGATCACAGTTGTCCCCAACCTTTTTGGCACCGGGGCTCAGTTTCATGGAAGACAATTTTTCCATGGATGGTGAGGGGTGGGGATGGTTTTGAAATGAAACTGTTCCACCTCAGATCATCAGGCATTAGATTCTCATAAGGAGCACACAACCTAGATTCCTCACATGCATAGTTCACAATAGGGTACACGCTCCTATGAGAATCTAATGCCACTGCTGATCTGACAGGAGGCAGAGATCAGGAAGTAATTCTCACTCACCCACTGCTCACTCCTGCTGTGTGGCCCAGTTCCTAATAGGCCACAGACCAGTACTGGTTCATGGCCCCAGGGATGGGGACCCTTGATGTAGACTACAGATATTGAGAATAATATTTATCTTCAAAGTATAACATTAATCATTTCTCTTTACAAACTTGTAATCATGAAGTTATGTGAGTATTGAATACGTATGTTTTGGTCTCCTCAACACTATTTACCTCACACATCTTAAATATTGCTTCCTTTTCCCTTAAAGAAATTGTTATCCTCAACTGTTTCCAGAAGTTTTAGCTGGAGTTGCCTATTACAGCCCCATGATCACCACTCTGTGTCCTTGCTTTAGGATTCAGAGTCTCCATAATATTTTTTAGTCTAGGGATATGCAAATGAACCAAACCAGATTAATTTATATCCTCCCTGGGAGTTTTTAAGCGGGGTTGATGTGTCAGTTTTTCTTCATATTGCTATAAAGTACTGCCAGAGACTGGCTAATTTATAAAGAAAAGAAGTTTAATTGGCTCATCGTTCTGCAGGCTATTCAGTAAGGATGGCTGAGGAGGCCTCAGGAAACTCAGAATCATGGTGGTGTGCAAAGGGGAAGCCCACATTGTACCTGGCTGGAGCACGAGGAAGAGAGTGAAGGGGGAGGTGCTACACACTTCTAAACAACTGTATCTCCTGAGAAATCATTCACTCTCATGAGAACAGCAAAGGAATGTTACATTGCTCCTTTAATTCCGCTGTCCTCTGACGGCTGTGTGTTAACAGCTCAGTTGGCCCCTTGCCTTGTGACATGGGGTGACTGCCTTCTGCTGGTGAGGGCAAAGGGCTGGTGGGACTGCCTTTCTGGGTACTCACACTTATTGGATCCTGAGCTCTTGTCTGTGTGCAAGAAGAATGAGATCACATAGGGACTTGGAGAATTGTGAAGGCAGAGAATCATACTGAGCAGTGGAAATGGCTCTCAGCAGAGAGGGGAGCTGGAGAGGGAATAGGAAGAGCAGATAGTCTTCCTCCAAGTCAGGTCTCCTCAAGGTCCAGTTGTCTCTTCCCCAAAGTCAAGCCAACTCTCTTCCCCAAAGTCCAACTGTCTCCCCACTCTACCAACTGAGTATGGGGAATTTAAAGGCACAGGATGGGGGCAGGGCAGGCTGTAGGTATTTTTGGAAAAGGCAACATTCAATTGGTTAAAAGACATTATTCAGAAAGAACCAATCCAGAGAAAGCATGCAACAGGAATAGAAGTTTTCACTTTGGGCCGTGGGTTTTAGGCTACTTTGGCTTGAAGGTGGAGTTTCACTGGGGACTCATCCCTGTCTGCCTAGGCATTCAGCTGCCTCCTGCTGTTTCTAATACTGATGTTAACATGTTCTTCAAACTTCTGTAAAAGCCTGGATATTGTCTGAGAAAGCCTGACCAATAGAAGGACTGTTGCAGAATATTTTGCAGAAACCAAGGAAAGACCCATAAGAAAAAAAATGATTTGTTGTCAAATTTTAATTTGAAGTTGAAGTTATTGTCATTTAATTAATCACAATTAAGCAAAAACAAATCTTTGTCCAGTTGCAAAGGTTAAACGTAAAGAGTGACTGTTGACTGGAAGGATCGCAAATATTTAGAATGGCAGATTATTGTGGTTATTTCCAAGGAGAGATTATAAAAAACTGAAAAATAAACATAGTTAGGAGTCTGTTTCTCATATAAAGGCATATCATATTCAGAGGACAAATAACAACTGAGTTCTAAAGTTCCTACTAGAGTGAAGTGTTTATGATTCAAGGTAAAGTATTTAAAATGTGGTAATCCATAGGACACTTTTTCTAATTTTACCACCATTGCAAATCCAGATAAATGAAATTCTTTTTTCTGAACAAAATCAATTTAAACAAAGGACAGGTCACTTACCTATATACATGAAAACTAATAAAACTGCCAATCAAGTAAAAGAATTTTCAGCCATGATGCCTATGCTGTGAAGAAACAGTTATACATGTGAAATAAAATGTACTAAATTTTCTTCATCAGGCAGACACAATGAATAATTTTTTTTCACTTTCTTTACTCTTCTAAAAGAGTTTACTTAACAACTGAGGGAAGTAATGGAAGTACATTCCCATCCTCATGGAATTTGCTGAAGAACATTATTACAGATGCTACAAATTTTAGTGTAAAATTTTGGTTAATTATATGAGATAATGTTTCTTAATAAGAAAGACTTGACATGTATAATTATATTTAACCTGAAGCAAATGTTTAGACAATGTATTTATGCTGAGAGTAATATAAAACATTTGGGACCTGAATTATATTTTAAAATATTGGCTACTTTAAACAGTAGACTTTATCTTATCTCTTATAATACTGTTCAAGTACTCTTTATATTTTATTTTGTTTGGCAATATTTCATATGATTTTGCTTCAGAAATACAATATCCTGAATATAAAATCTAGAACAACAATGTTCCTGTGAGATACAGAAAACAAATCTTAATAAAAGAAACAATAGATAAGACATTCAACATTGCTAAGGAAATATTTACCTTTAGAACTTGATTTAATAACCCCCCATTATATGGAAGAATACATTATCATGAAAGTATAAGAATTACTTTAACATTATCCTATGTTACAATTCTTTAAATAGCCTGTTAGGGGTGGAGAATATTGGAATTACAACTGTAAAGTTATCATGAATTTGTAATCTTAGTTACTATGTTAAAAGAAAAAATATATCTGTATGAGTTTGCTAGGCTTGCCATACAAAGTATTGGGCAGTTTAAACAACAGATATTTATTTCTCACAGCTGTAGCGGCTAGAAGTTCAAGCTCAACATACTTGTAGGTTTGGTTTCTCCTGAGGCCTGGCTTCTTGGCTTGCACATAACTGTCATCTTGCTGTGTCTTCTCATGGTCTTTCCCCTCTTCAAGGGCGTCCCCAGTGTCTCTCTTGGTGTCCTAATCTCGTCATGTAGGAACCCCAGTCTGATTGGACTATGACCCACTCTGAGGGCCTTATTTAAGTTTGCCTCTTTAAGGACTTTATCTCCAAATACAGTCGTGTTCTAAGGTACTGGGGTTAAGAGCTTCAACATATCAATTTTTGGAGACGCAATTTAGCCCATAAAAACATCCTATGTTGTTTGTATTTAGGATACAAATCGTCTTAGTTGTTTTCTTAGATATATCTTCCAAACTGTGATAACAGAGAGAAAATATGACAGTCAGAGAATATTTTCGAGCCTCTTCAAAGATAATTTAAATTTCTTAGAATTTTATTTTTAAAAATCTCACTTCTTGCTTAAGTATTTATTTTAATGAAAACAAGAGAAAAAATATTAGAAAGCAGCTAATAAAATGTCATGATAAGAGGAAAACAAAGGAACAACATTTTTTCCCCCACCAGTATTATATTAGATTTTTGGCTGTACACCCTTATCAATCTATTGTGTTATCAGTCTTGTTATCTTATGTCATTCTAATGGGTATATAGTGTTATTGCATTGTAATTTTAGTTTTTATTTCTCTAAAGATTTATATGTACTCATGAACTCATTAGCCATTCATTAAGTATTTTGTTCAATATTTTTGTCAATTTCTCTTTTTGTAATTGAGTTGCAGAAGCTATTTATACATTCTCCATAAACATCCTTAGTAAGAACTAGGTGTTACAAATATTTCTCCAAGTCTGTAAATTGTACATTTATTTTCGTAACATTTTATTTTGATGCACACAGGTTTTCATTTTTATATCTGATGAAATCTAATTTAGAAATTATTTTCCTTTTATTTTTGTCTAAGATATCATTGCCTATATTTAGGTTGCAAAAATATTCTTCCATATTTTATCACGCAGATTTATAACATAAACTTTTATATTTAGATCAAACATTCATCTAATTTTTTTTTTTCAGTACAGTATGTGTTAAAGGTAGAGGTTTATTTTTATCCATGGAAATATCCATTTTTAAACCACTATTTGTTGAAATGTTTACTTAGATTTAGTGTTATTTTAAAATATATTCTTTACTATTTCCAGGTTCCCTTATATTAAGGTTTTTTTTCTGATCAAATTGTCATCAATTTAGTGTAGATGAAGTTTTCTCAGACTGTACTATATACCTTAATATGCCCTCATTTTGCCTTTATACAGGAATTCTATCCTGGACAGCTATAGAAGTCTTGTAATGCTAGCCTTTTTTCTCGATAGTATACCTATGCTAGTTCACTGCTTTTTAAATGTTAACGTGGACTGGAAATGACTGGGAACTTCTTTTTTTAGTTAGCGTTCTCAAAATAAAATAAAATCTATGGACATAGCAAAACTGAAGATGGTAGCTAATTATGGTATTTGCTATGGTCAGAATGCATCCCAGAAAATCCATGTGTTGGAAACTTAAACCACAATTTTGGGAGGTATAGCCTTTGGGAAAGTGTTTAGGTCATGCCTTCATAAGTGGACTAACGCTGTTATAAAAGGGTTTGGTGAAGGGAGATTTGCCCTTTTTAATCTCTTTTATCCCTTCCACCATGTGAGAACATATAAACAGCATCCTTTCCTTCTGGAGGATGCAGCAACAAGGCGCCATCTTGGAAACACAGATTGGTCTCCCCTCAGAAATTGAACTGCCACTACCTCGATCTCAGTTTCCCAGCCTCCAGAACTGTGCAAAATAAATTTATGTTTTTTATAAATTACCAAGTTTTTGGGATTTTGTTATAGCAGCACAAATGGACTAAAATAGTACCTAATTCAATCACTGAAGTGCTTGGATTTCTAGAGTGATAATTTTGAGTCAACAGAAGGAAAAATGAGTGAATAGTGCAAAAACAATGATGTTTGCATAAATTAACGAATATTTATTCAACGAGTGTGGTAAATAGTATTCCTCATCTTTATTGGGTTTTTAATAACTCTCACAAGGAGTTTTAATATAAAAGCCTAGCCTCAGGAAGAGCTCTTATCTTACAATTTTAAGTTAAATGTTTCACAGTTTATGTTAGAAATTGACAAAATAGATATAATACAGAGGATAAATTCCCTGGAAATAATGCAGTGTTAAAAAAAAAAAGTTAATGGAAGTACTGATGCATTAATAAGACAAGAAACTTCAATGTTTGTTACCTTAAAAAGGAGTATTTTTATATCATGTCACTCTAGAATGGAATGTAATATGGTTTGACCCCATCCAAATCTCAACTTGAATTGTATCTCTCAGAATTCCTATGAGTTGTGTGAGGGACCCATGGGAAGGTGATTGAATCATGGCGGCCAGTCGTTCCCATGCTATTCTCGTGATAGTGAATACATCTCACGAGATCTGATGGATTCATCAGGGTTTTCTGCCTTTGCTTCTTTCTCATTTTCTCTTGCTGCCACCATGTATGAAGTGCTTTTTGCCTCCTGCCATGATTCTGAGGCCTCCCAAGCCATGTGGAACTTTAAGTCCAATTATACTTCTTTTTCTTCCCAGTGTCGGGTATGTCCTTATCAGCAGCATGAAATCGGACTAATAGAGAATGTGCCCTAAAATCATACATATTTGACTCATAAATGTTTAGTTTCATATTATCTCTTAAACTCAGTATTGCTTTAAATTGATTAATGTTAATTTTTAATTTATTTTCAGTGGATGGCATATATAAAATATACATGATTTTTCTTTAAGTCATTGTAGAAGATATTGTTTCTTTGAACTGAGGGAGGCTGAAGTAGATATATTTTTTTTTTTCAAATTCAACTTTTCTTTAGTCCTAGAGATTTTAGTATCTCAATTGTGGCGACAGTAAGAGGTTGAGGAGGATCCCAGTTATACATCCTTTTTTCAAACAATGGGGTCTTCTTTTATCATTGTTATAGATTGGACTGCCACAGCCATTTTCAATGGAGAAAGTGCTTAAAATAGAATTGAAATCCCGCTAAAATAGATTGCTTTAGTGTTTTTTAACTCCACTAGTTCATAATCCTTGACTATATGGTTCAGTTGGTTTGTGGAAACCAATCCCAACTCTATTTTTACCAGGTGTAAAATATCCAGAGGTAGAAATATCCTGCTGCAGCTTTCAAGGTAGATTAAACAAGCAAATATGTCTACAATAAAATAACATGCAATTTAAATTTACAACCAAGTAATAAAAGCAAATTTGCATGAAATTAAAGAAAATGTACATTTGAAAATTTGCTTCTGAGAATCAGTTGAGTTTGTCCTAAATTAAATTATGTGTAACATTATGTATATTATCCATATATTATGTCTTTTAGTTTCCTCCAAACTCTTGGATCATCTTTATTTTGTGGGAGTTGTGGTATTGCAAGATGTAGACCCAAGACACAGACTAACGATAACATTTACAATTTGTGTATTTCAGTTAAATCATTCAGCCTAGATCCTTTATTTCATTAACAGTAAGAAAGAAGGAAGAAATAGTTTTCTTGCTTATTTTTTATTATTTTAGTATTATGAGGATTTCTTTAGAGAATAGTACTGAGGATGTGTAAACACAACACAGACCGTGGACTCTCATTAATGTTATATGAAAACTACCTTAAATAAAATGATGTTATCTGAAGACCTGCTGTATTTAATCATGTAACCAATAATTGCTACTTTCCCCACAAATGAGTTATATTCTTGCTGATATAATTACTTTTATTTTAAATCTGGACTATTGGCTCACATTATAAATTCCAGGATACATTTTTTTAAAGATACAGCTTCAGTTCGCTGTTTAACAATGACAACAAGAAGTATTTCTTTATTACTTGCCAGTGGTTAAAATAAAGCAATTAGATTTCTTTGGTATTGTTACATTAGTTAAACTCTTATTTCCTTTTCTCAAAAGTTTCATTATTGGAATTGGGGAATGATAAAGTATTCTTTTATTCAACAAAATATTTTTGTAACACTGATTGAGTAAAATAGAACTTTAACCTAACATTATTTGAAATAATAAATATAATGCTAATAAAGCCATTCTTTTAAAAATCATTTATTGAGTCTAGTTTGTAAAAGGTGTTAGACAAAGAATCTCAATTTAAGATGGATCAAATTAAATTCCTATAAACAAATAGATCAGAGATAGAGAAAGAAGTAGAGATGGAAAATCATGTTACACAGGTGTTCATGGATAAAATACCTACAGCAATACTAAGTAAAATACTCTACATTTTCCTCCATGATTCTTGTTGAAAATAGTAGGAATAAGTAAGTTAGGAAATTATGTGAGGAGTCACAGGTATTTAATTCTGAAGCTAAATTTTTTAGTCAAAGCAGGGATTCGCGAGAGAGTCAAGAATTGTGTGTGTAGGGATTTGCAAGAGAGTCAAGAATTGTGTGCATATATACGTATGTGTTTAGGTGTCTGAGTGACGTGATCCTTCTTAGAAAAATAGGAAATTAGATTTTAGATGAGAAAGTAGACTGGGACATAATTACTGATAGTGTGAATTATCTAGAAGCTTAATTATTGCAAAAGGGGTCCACAATCGTTTGATAAATTAGTCACACTTAACCATAGTAATGATAACTAATGGAGAGCCAGAGAGGCAATGGCTCAGGACACATTATAAATTTAAAACCTAGGCCAGGTGCAACTGGGCGCGTTGGTTCACACCTGTAATCTCAGCACTTTGGGAGGCCTAGGAGAGTGGATCACCTGAGGTGAGGAGTTTGAGACCAGCCTGACCAACATAGAGAAACCCTTGTCTCTACTAAAGATACAAAATTAGCCAGGCATGGTGGTGCATGCCTGTAATCCCAGCTACTTGGGAGGCTGAGGGAGGAGAATCCCTTGATCCCAGGAGGCAGAGGTTGAGGTGAGCCCAGATTGCACCATTGCACACCAGCCTGGGCAGCAAGAGTGAAATTCCATCTAAAAAAAATAAATAAATAATTCCCAGATATCCTTGATTTCAGGGTTTGGGATAAATATTTGGTATAGGGTGGAATTTAGCCTCCTGATGAACTTGAGTCCATTACTCTGAAGATTGTTCTGATGCAGAAAGAAATATTTAAGCAGATTTACATTTAAAATTTGAGACTAAATATGTATTTGCATTGAATAAATATGTATTCTTTGATCTTATACAGCAAATTGGGAAAGTGCTGTTAGAAAGAGAAAAGTTTAAAGATTAATATAAATTTATAAAAATGACATCTAAAAAGCCTTCTCTTTTTAAGAGCAGGCCTCATACATGCCAAGTAAGGATTAAGTTATGGTTCATAACATGTCTGCTTCATGATTATAATTTTTAGAGTGCCAAAAGGCTATTAGAAATAGTTAAGGATAAACAATTATCTGGAATATATTCTATGCCAGATATTGAGCTAAGAACTTTATATATTATCCTAATTCATTTACAGAGCAACTCAGAGATATGTATCCACAGTGTTGCAGACATGAAAATTGAATTAGAGAAGGTTATTAACTCACCAGTACCACAGTTATTTTGACAGCAATAAGACTCTCTTCTTGAGGTTCCAATCTTCAGATATAAATGCAGAGTCAAGTTGCAGATGTGATATTAATACCATAATAGGTAGTTTATGGAAAGACATTAAACACGGCCAAAATTACTTTCGCAGATCTTACACTAGGAGGCGGGATCTATTTCTTTGCCCATTGAGTCTCGCATATCGTAACTTGCTTTGGCCAATAATGATGCACAAGTGATGGCTGAATTTTAGTCTAGGTTTCAAAAACATTTGCCACTTTGCCTTATGCCCACTTGGAACACCGCTCTATGTCCGCTTTGTTGTGAAGAAGCCCAGGAGAAAAAGATCTCATAGGAAGAGAAAGCCAGTCACCCAAGTTAGTCCAACTAAGGTTTCCCCCCAACCTAACCACCAGCTGCATGCAGCCAAATGAAGACCTCCAGGTGAAATCAGCAGAGGAACTACGCCACCAACTTTAGAATCATGAGAAATAATACATCATTATAGAGTCCAAAGGTTGTGGCAGTTTGTAAACAGCTATTGATAACTGAAACGACCACATTTAAAAGAGGTTTTGATAAAATAGCAATGAAAGCTGTATGTGTTTTTAAAAGAAATAAGCTTACATTTTGTAATTTCTCTTTGTTTTCCATATAGATGCATTTTTTTAATTTTTGAGAAGTAACTACTTCTCAAAGGTGATTGAGGGAGTTTATGAAGCACATGAGGTATTTTATTTCGTCTTTAATTCCATAGCAACCCAGTGTATGAGATTATTAAATCTTAAATATCAGCAATTTGTCATTTTCCTTCTAGAAGATTAAGTATGTGGGAGTTTGAAAATGATAGACTAAAATATATGTATATGTGTACACATGTATTTATATGCCATTTGAAGAAACGAATGGAAACTTTTTGCAACAAACTATTATCAAGATTCGAGGGAAAATGTAGAAAAATGTTCTACATGTAAAAAATTTTAAGTGTTTTGAGTCCTGTAGTCTTCTAATCTTTTTAAAATTATACCTGATAAACTAGTTCTACTAAAAATCTTTAAAGAATCTCTATTTGAGATTATGCTAAATTCTGAATATTTTTTGCTAGAGTTATATAAAAATAGTAATTTACTCATGATGTTTGAAAAGCAAAAAAAAATAAAGAAATGTTATTTATATGAATGAGATAAAGACAACATCAGAAAATTCTAAGTCATCATTTATTGCATAATTACAGGCTGCATTATGTTTTATTCACTATTTACTTACATGGCATGAGTTAAAAAATGTTAAATAATTAAAATATTTAAAATGAGTTAAAATGCGTTTCATAGCTAAAAGTAATTATTTAGCATATTTATAAAAAGAGTGTATTTACTAACAGATTAAAATATCACCTGTGTGTCTTTTTGGATATCAAATGTGATTAGCATACATTTAAAATGATTACTTGCCAGATCTCCTAAAATGAAACTGTTTCAAAAGTGTTGAAATTTGTATTTCTTCAGTGAATTGATTAAAATATAGAACAATGCTTGAATTACTCAGATTATTAAAATGATGTCTATTATTGTGTTTTGAAATTAGCATACAAGAAGAATTTCTTTGTAATGACATTTAAAATATATTTAACTAAGTCATACTAATGAGCTAACATCTAATGTACTTGCTGTACTCTTACTAAGCAATAAATCTGTTATGTAATCTCTTTTAAAGATAAGCTATTTTAATATGATAAATTATTTGCTTTACATTTATATTACTGCCAATTTATATGTGTGTGTATATGTATATTTATATATATGTTTAAGTTACCTATATTAGAAAAAATGTACAAATTATCTTTTTCTCTATATAGGTGCATATATAAATTGCCTTTTTGAGGGTTAGGAGATGATACATTTAAAATGTACATACTAAAAGTACGTGATGATACAGAGTTATTGGAGTAAGTTGTGTGAAGTTAACCAGTTGTACATAAAATTCAAATTATTTTGTTAGCCATTTTTCAAGTTAAGTTGTTGGTATATTATCTGACATTTTTGTATGAGTTTATTTATTTTGCTAGTACCCCTACAAATATAAAAGTTTGACTGCTTTTATTATTTTGACTAAGCCAGAGCAGCAACTTTTTATAGAGTATGAAACCAGTTATTATAAATATTAGAACTCTCAATAATTTAAGCACAAATCTATTTTAAATAAGTGAAATACACGTGAAGTAGTAAAGACCTAGTTTTTAGTACAAGGTAACTGAACTGAACTATGGAATATGCCAGTTGTTCAGTTCTTAACATGGAATGGGAGAAGGATCCTAAATAGTAGTAAAAGAAGCAATTATAGATCAGAAAAGGAGTGGAGGCACTAAAGATTGCAGTATGAAGAAAGTGGGTTTAATGTTAAATCTATTAATATTTGTAAAGCCCTTCAAATATTTTTGGTACATATGAAGCAACATATCTATCTATCTATCTATCATCTATCTATCTATCTATCTATCTATCTATCTATCTATCTATCTATATGTATCAACATATCTATGTTTAATAAATTAATACTAGAAGAATGAATAGAATTATTGTAAAATAAAATAATTAAGAAAGCTATTCTTGCTGTTAGGTGTAGTGTAGATTAAACAGAAAATGTAAGCATAGGGACAATTGTATAATCAGTTCATGAGGTAACAGGGACCTATTCAGTCAAATACCTCTTATTATAAAAATTTAACTTAAAGATTAGGTACAATTGTTTAGAACCCACTAATCTAACACAGTGATTTTATTTTAAATGTATTGAGACAATTCTATATAAATGTTGGTTTGATTAAAGAATAAATTTTGATAATGTTAAATATAATTCACATGTTTGCAGTGGTGTTAATAGCTGTAGAATTCAGAAGACAGGGGACAACCTGCTTATTGAAGGTAAGCTAAATTATAATTCACCAACTAGAAAAACTCATGCAAACTATTATAATTGTACTGATACTTGAAAACTTTGTTTTATGATTTTGAATCACATAGCAGGAAGCACAGATGGAGGAACGATAACATGAAAATTTCCACTTGAAATAGATTAAATTCAATAATCATATTGGATTTCTAATGTATATAAGCACACTCTTTATAACCGGTAGAGGCATCCTGCTTGCCTCTTAGTGATAAATGCTCTGATTTTGTGTGTCATTGCATCTCATTTCATATGTTGGCAGGATGTAATAATTTCATAATAAATGAAAACATATTTAAGCACATAGTTGGATGCAAACAGCAATTGGTAATTTTCCATATTTATTTCATTTCATTCCATTTATAGTTGCACTTGTAATCAAGAAGAGAGTAAACTAATGATGCTTGGACCGATATACCAGCATAACCTCAAAAATACTGGAAAAATCTAATCAAATGAAAATTTTGTTCAAATATTAGTGTTTCAAGCAAAATATTATTTTTATATTTAAAATATTTTTAGTTGGTAAATTAGAGCAAAATCTATTTAAAATATTAAGTCAAAAGTGAATTTAACCAAAACATAAATCTGAAGCAAACGTTATTATGAATAACTTTCAGCCTAACTACTCTTTGAAATATGCTTCTAGCTGCATATAACAAATGCGATAATATAGAGGATAGAAAACCATTCAACATTTCTCTAAGATACAAATTTATTACGGAAATAGAATGTCATAAAACAAGTCACTTAAGTTAGTATAAATTATGAATCCTAAATATTGACCTAAATTGCAGTTCTTATGTTTTGTTAGAGGCTATGTTCTGTCTTCCTGAAATGCATTGCTTCTACTGCTTTTGTACATAGAAGCAATTTGAATAAAAACACATTGTGCTTAATTGAGCAGCTAATTATTTGAAAATGGCTGTCAGTCAAGCGGTAGTAATTGGCTATTTTCAAAATAAACAATGGTTTAGCAAATTTGACTTTTTTCTCACTACAGTCTCTGTGTACACAATTCTATAATTGCTATTTTTGATATATGTTCAAAATGGAATCCCTATATCCTATGAATGTGAAAATAAGGGCTCCATTTGCTTTTTACTGAATTATAGTTAATGAATAGTAAAATGCTTTCCAAATAAAATATTTTAGCTCAAAATAGATATTTTTAAAGATATATCCATTTTGTGCCAAATACTTGATATTGTCAATCTTTATTTTCTAAGATTTTGCTCCTATAAATAGAGGTTCTGTCTCTCTCTACACCTGGCATTAAATCGCTCATATGTGATTCTAAAATGCAAGGACTTTGAACTCTCTGCAAAATAGCACAAGTCACTTCATGACCTACTCTTGTCTATTCTTCAGCATCATGTTTTATCAGTCTTCCATATGTACCAAAGATAGTGATTTAAAGTTTAAGTGGAATGCTTATATATTAATAATAAATAGAATACCAATTTTACTTCCTTAAATGCATAATATTATCTTTTGCCTTGATATTTTGGATATGCATGTCCTCTGTCTAAAATCCCTCCCTGTGATACAGCTATTAAAACATGCTTCCTAAATTTTATGATAGTGGTGAACTCCTACAGCAATAGAGGCCATAGTGTAGCTGGGATGGTTAATACTGAGTGTCAACTTGATTTGATTAACTTTGAAGGATACAACGTATTGATCCTGGGTGTGTCTGTGAGGGTATTGCCAAAGGAGATGAACATTTCAGTCAGTGGGCTTGAAAAGGCAGACCCACCCTTAATATGGGCGGGCACAATCTAATTAGCTCCCAGCATGGCTAGAATATAAGCAGAAAAATGTGAAAAGGGAGACCGGCCTAGCCTCCCAGCCTACATCTTTCTCCTGTGCCGAATGCCTCCTGCCCTCGAACATCAGACTCCATGTTCTTCAATTTTGGAACTCAGACTGGTTGTCCTTGCACTTCAGCCTGCAGATGGCCTATTGTGGCACCTTGTGATCATGTGCGTTACTACTTTAAAAAACTCCCCTTTATATAGATATACCATTAGTTCTGTCCCTCTAGAGAACCCTGACTAATACAGATTTTGGTGCCATGAGTGGTTGTAGAGGAACAGAATATTAAGGATGAAGTTTTTTCATTGGTTTGGGGGTTTCTGGAGTTGGTTGCTTAATAGGATTAGAACCCAAGATGGTGAGAACTCTACTTCTAAT
The DNA here is from genome assembly GCF_009828535.3 of Hylobates moloch. Taxonomy (NCBI): domain Eukaryota; kingdom Metazoa; phylum Chordata; class Mammalia; order Primates; family Hylobatidae; genus Hylobates; species Hylobates moloch. The sequence continues at coordinate 126,933,137 of NW_026652278.1, forward strand.
AGTATGGAGAAGATTAGTCCTTGGCATAAAGTGTTTAGAGACTTATACAAAATAAATGCATTTGACACTCCTGATTCATCGCTCATGAGAGGCAAGGGGTTTAGTGACTCTATATATAATACCTTTGACCATATGTGGAGAATGAAGGAACATAATAAAGCTGGCTGGTTGCTCCTAAGTTCAGTGGACAAAGTGATGGAAGAAAATGAGGAACTCGGAGATTCTATCCACTGGCTTTAGAAGCAGATACTAACCCTCAAATCTGCTAAGACTGCCCCGAGTAAGTCTTACCTCTTGTAAAGAAAGAGTTGAAATTGTGGAAAAGCAGACACAAGCTCTTATCATGCTAGTGGCTGACCTGCAGTGAAAGGTGCATGCACAGCCTCACCAGGTGTCTACTGTTAAAGTGAGGGAATTGATTGGAAAAGAATAGGACCTTGTAACTTGAAATAAGAACATGTGGGAGGACCCTGATGAAGCTTGGGACACTGAGTTTGTAAACTCTGATGAACCTTTTTTGCCAGAAGAAGCACCTTCCCCATTCTCAGTAGTGGCAACATCCCCTCCCTGACCCATGCTGCCATCAATCTTTCCACCTTTGTCTGAGGAGATAAGCCCTGTGCTGCCTGAGGCAACAGTGATGGCCTCTCCTGAGGCAATTGCCAGGCAAGATGATGTTGAGTCTCCTCAGGAGCAACCCCCAAAACCCCTTTTGCTTCTAGACCTATAACCTGACTAAAGTCCCAGCAGGCCCCTAGAGATGAGGTTGAAAGTGTGGCCCATGAGAAGGTGCACTACACTAGAAAAGAACTGCTTGAGTTTGTAATTTATATAAACAGAAATCTGGAGAACAGGAATGGGAATGAATTTAAGGGTGTGGGATAATGGTGAAAAGAACATAGACTTGGATCAGGCTGAATTTATTGATTTGGGTCCATGAAGTAGGGACCCTGTTTTAATATTGCAACTTGGGGAGTTAAAAAATGTTCTAATAGTTTATTTGCTTGGTCTGCTGAAATATGGATTAAAAGATGGCCCACTGAGAAAACTGGAAATGCCTGATCTTACGAGTTGGGATGGTGGAGTGGATTAGTCACTTTAGACCTACTCATCCCAGCTGGGAGGATCCATAAGCTATACCATTGGCCAATTCCTTACTAAATAATTTGTGAGGGCAGCACCTGCATCTTTGAGAGCCCTGTAATTGCTCTTCTCTGCATGTCAGATCTAACAGGGGGAACCACAGTCACTCAACTATGAAATTTAAATACAACAGGAATAGTAGGATCCTGAGGTGGCAGGGACCAAATGGTGGCATTCAACCATCAAAGGCTGTAGGGGTTCAGTCAGGATGTTGGGGAAAATTATAAAATAAAACACAGTCTTTCTTGGAAGGCCCAAAGTTTTTGCATAGCTTCAGATAGTTTGGCTGAAGGCAGCCCAATTCTCTTTAAGCTATAGCAAGGGTAATTAACATAGGAATGTAGAGAAGTCTATCTAAATAGCTTGTTTACTCATGTGGTCCTAAAACCTTCGATCATTTGCAGGCAGTATGGTAGTACGATGCTCTCGAGAGGGGAAGGAGATCAGGTTGATTACCCTCTAATGGTGTTTACTTGAGACTTTTGTCACCCAATGTGTGCTGAATAAATGCTGGGAGGGCCAGTGAGTTGGAGCCGGGGCCACGCATGACAGCACTCTCCTTAAAGTCTGTAAGTTGCCCAGACCCTTGGCCTTAATGACAAGCAGGATATCTCTGTCCATGTACGTTATTCATCTGTCTTTTGAGTCAGGGTCTTCCCTCAGCCCCTCTATCTCCGGGCCAAAATAGCAAAGAGGAAACAGAGGATTTGCCTAAGCCCCCTCCTCCAAAAGATAAGAAAAAGGACAGGAGATATGGTAGAGCTATGAGACCCTGTCTTAGGCAAGCAGCATTAGAAGGGGAGCTCTTAGCCTTAGAAGGGTAATTCAAGAAGAGCAAGGCAATCAGGTATACAAACTCACTTCTCTTAATGCTTATAAAAAAGTAAGAAAAAGCATTAGAGGCTGGAGCCGCGCGAGAAAGCAGTAGGCAAAAGGGAAAGCTTGGCAGCAAGTAGCTCACAAACCCAGAACCAGCAAATGCTCCCAAGATTTCAGCCTGCAAGTCAGCGGCGGTGTTGGGAACCCAGGCCCAGTGCGCTAGAGCTGGCCTGCTAGGGAGGGGCAGGAGGCACGTGCGGGAAACTGCCTGGCCAGCAGCAGCTACCCGATGGCGGCAGGAGGGAGTGGCACACACAGAAAAAGCGGCACAGAAGGAAGCAGTGCAGACAAAAAGTGGCAGTGCCTAAGCAAGTGCAAAGCCGCCACCGCCATGGGGCCCACCTGCTCAGCTCTCCAGCTCCACAGGTGGCCCACAGCAAGATTTCGTGTGTTCCTTGCATACAAGTGACACCACAGATTATAATTCTCTGGTAAGCTTTAAGTAAAATTTAAGAATTTGAAAGACCTTTTTCTAATAATAGCCACTGTTATCTCTCTCTTACCCCTAAAAGCAGTAACCTCTAAAGGGAGAGAGATTACAAAAAGCCCATGAGTTAGTTAAGGAGCAGTTAAAAGCCAGATGGTAAACATGGAAAGGAGGCAGTCTGGTGGAGACCACATAATTCAATCACTCCATATGCGTTTACTAGCATTCAGAGAGCTGAGATTAGGGCTATGATGCTGGCCTTGGAAACTTTTTCCACTCAGCTCATCAATATAGTTAGCAATCCTGCTTACTCTGTTTATTTATTGCAGAACCTTGAAACAGCGTTAATTAAGTCCACTCTCCAGCCCACCCTGTGCGCTCTTTTTCTTTGACTTCAGCAATTGCTAGATAATTGTACACATCCTATTTTTATCACACACATTCAAGCCCACAGCTGTCTGCCTGGTCCATTGGCTAATGGCAATGAACAAGCAGACCTACAAGTTATGACATCACTGCTTGACTAAGCCACCCAATCACATCAATTTTTCCACCAAAATTGGAGAAACTTAACTAAACAATTTCAACTTACCCAGAGACTGGCTAAACAAATTTTCCTACAATGCCCAGATTGCCAGCTCACTGGTATGTTCCCCCCCATCCACAGATGTTAACCCTAGAGGATTAGAACCTAATCAGTTATGGCAAACAGATGTTAAACACATCCCTGAATTTGGAAAACTTCAAATTATAGGGGTTCAGCAGAATGGTGGGGAAAATTATAAAATAAAACACAGTCCTTCTTGGAAGGCCCAAAGTTTTTTGCGTAGCTTCATATAGTTTGACTGAAGGCAGCCCAATTCTTTTTAAGCTATAGCAAGGGTAATTAACATAGGAAAGTAGAGAAGTCTATCTAAATAGCTTGTTTACTCATGTGGTTCTAAAACCTTTGATTATTTGCAGGCAGTATGGTAATATGGTGCTCTTGGGAGGGGAAGATATGTACATGTATCCGTTGATACCAACACTCATCTAATTAGTGCACACGCCCTTCCTGGAGAGTCTACTTGATATGTCATTAAACATCTTCTTCTAACTTTTGCATTTATGGGGTGGCCCACAAAAATTAAAACTGATAATGATCCAGCTTATGCCAGGTCACAATTTCAACAATTTTGTCACATGTGGAACATCCAGCATTCCACAGGCATCCCATATAACCCCCAAGGACAAGCCATAGTAGAACGTGCCCACTCCACCCTTAAAAATATGCTCAAAAAACAGGAAAGGGGGAGTATGGACAACACTATTGGCACAAGAGTTATTTACCCTTTTCTAAATTTAGATGATGAATTTCAATCAGCTGTAGAAAAGCACTTTGCTAAAATCTCTCGATGCATAAAACCTGTAGTTTTATGGAAAGATGTAAACAGTAAGGAATGATGTGGTCCAAATGAATTGTTAACATGAGGAAGAGGGTATGCTTGTGTCCACACCCCCTCAGGTCCTCTTTGGATTCCAGCACGACATATTAAACCATACCATGACATGGCTAGGACCCAACTCAGTACTGGAGATGAAGCAATTGACCCTACAGGACCTGCAGCCCCAGACGATGTGGTTTCTGTAGACAACACAAGCCCCAGACGTTACTGGGAGATGCTGAAGAGGACAACTCAAGAGGCTGAACAAATCCTGCTCTGGACACAAACACCATTCACCCCAGATAATTTGCTTCTTGCTACGCTTTCTGTTGTACATTGCAACTCACGTAGGGTATTGATCCTTTTTATGCTCTTGCTTTGTCTGCAACCTGTACCTGCTACACTCTATTGGGCTCATATCTTAGACCCACCTTTCTTTTACCCTGTCACCTGGGCAGACACTCCCTTCCCAGCCTATAATAATGTAACTGCTTGGCTAGGAGGGATAGATTAACCCCCAGTGTGGTCCCTCAATAATGACACACATTGGACTAAGGTGCCAGATAACACTACATATCACTACCTATCCTCCTACTGTGTGTAAGTTATAAAGGTTCTAACCCTTACTCTGTATCTGTCCAAACATAATTATGGCTACATCATGGCAACGGAAATGCCTTAACTGCCTTAGCTGCAGGTAGCCTCAAACCAGGTAATGCAATCAATGCCGCTTTCCCAAACATTCCTTTCTGTAGTAAAGGACAAAGCCCGGAAAGTAATGGATTTCACTTTAGCTGGGAGGTTTGTCATGGAAGACAAGCCCGTAGCCTCCAGTTAGGCAATTATAACATCTTAGACTGGGGCCTCCATGGCCATTTGCAGGGTAGCCTTACTAATGTCCTCATCCATCATGGCATCAATAACAGTTTTGTAGTCACACCCCATTCCCCTATGATTTTGGCCAGTGGGGGGATAGGATATCCCAGACCCCAAGTAAAGTCCATGCCACCCCAAGACACTTTATGGCACTTGAGACATCTTGGCACCTCCTTTGACACCTGGCATGGGATGTATCATAGTTCCAGTAACAACTATACTATAACCTTTATTCATAGTCACATTGATCAGTGCCTGATTTGCACTACCCATCCATACGTTTTCCTTATGGGAATGGATATTTCTTTTTTTTTTTTTTTTTTTTTTTTTTTTGAGACGGAGTCTCGCTCTGTCACCCAGGCTGGAGTGCAGTGGCGCAATCTTGGCTCACTGCAAGCTCCGCCTCCCGGGTTCACGCCATTCTCCTGCCTCAGCCTCTCCGAGTAGCTGGGACTACAGGCGCCCGCCACCACGCCCGGCTAATTTTTTGTATTTTTAGTAGAGACGGGGTTTCACCTTGGTCTCGATCTCCTGACCTCGTGATCCACCCGCCTCGGCCTCCCAAAGTGCTGGGATTACAAGCGTGAGCCACCACGCCCGGCCCGGGAATGGATATTTCTATATAACCCCAAAACATTGCATTTGTGACCTGGGTGCAGGGACAGGCTTGGTTTTCCTCATGTATCACTAATTAACAACATATCTAATCTAAATATTACTAGTGTCATGGTATAAAGGAGACAACCTGAGGCATTCCTACCAGTCAATTTGACATGTGATTGGCAAGGTTCTTCTGCCCTTGCCACCTTAGAACATGCCCTGTCCCAGGTCAGATACAAAAGATTCATATTTACATTTATGGCCTTAAAGTCTCAGCTATAGTCATCCTAGCAACTGCTAGAGTTGCTGTGGCATCTATTACTGAGTCAGTATAAACAGCTACCTTTGTAGATAGATAATCTGGCCAAAAATGCGTCTAATGAACTTCTCTTACAGCAGAGTATAGATCAAAAAATTATTGCACGTCTGCAAGCCCTCGAGGCTGCTTTGTAAAATGTGGAGGAGCGACAAGATGCACTGGCATTCCTACAGCAATTAAACTGTGATTGGGAGCATAAACATATCTGTGTCACTTCTCTACCATGGAATCAATCTATACATAGTTGGGATGAGATGAAACAATACTTCTGGGAAACCTTTCATGATAATTTAACAGCAGACATAAAGCAACTTAAAACTAAAATTTTAGAATATCTTCACACTATAGATTTACACACCCAACAAATAGCCATATGGAAGAGTGTGCAAGATCATCTTTCCTGGTTAGACCTCTGCTCCTGGGGATCACTCTTTGACTGGAAAAGAATGTTGCCAATTATACTCATGATTGTCTTAAGTTATTTACTAATTCTAGGATGCAAAGCTGGAGTAAGAGCAATGACCACCACATCTGACAAACCTGTTGCTGCATACATCTGCACTCTCCAATTAATCGCTCTCCAATCAATAAGACCTGATGCAGAAAACAGAAAAGGGGGAGATCTAGGGGTTAAATCAGGATGGTGGGGAGAATTTTGAAATAAAACACAAACCTTCTTGGAAGGCCAAAAGGTTTTTTGCATAGCTTCAGATAGTTTGGCTGAAGGCGGCCTAATTCTCCTTAAGCTATGGCAAGGGTAATTAACAGGAATGTAGAGAAGTCTATCTAAATAGCTTGTTTACTCATGTGGTTCTAAAACTAACCTTTGATCATTTGCAGGCAGGATGGCACCCTGGTGGTGGGGAGGGGAAGGAGATCAGGTTGATTACCCTCTAATTGTGTTTACTTGAGACTTTTGTCATCTAATGTTTGCTGAATAAATGCTGGGAGGGCCAGTAACTTGGGGCTGCAGCTGACAGCATTCTCCTTTGAGTCTGTAAGTGGCCCGGAAACTCGGCTGGACTGACAAGCAGAATGTCTGTGTTGGTGTATGTTATTCATCCATCATTGAGTCAGTGTCTGCAGAACAGACCCCAGCAAAAGCAAGGTGGGAGGAGCTACCATAATGGACAGCAGAGGCAAAGCAGCAATCAGAATAGTCTGACTTGTGTAGAGCTCTGGCATTGGCTAATTAAAGTGTTCCTAGAAGTGAAATTGATAGGAAGCTTACTGTATTCCTACTTAATTTATACAAGCAGAAAGCTTCTAGTTCAGATGAACAAAAGACTAATTTGAATTATAAAAACAGAGAATCATGGCCTCTCAATCAATTTCCAGACAGGAGCCAGTGTACAGACCCCAAACCCCTTGAATGAAGGGGAGGCTGGGTCCCCTTTAGGAAGGATCCTACTACACTACTGACAACTTATGCAGTGAATCTTTCTCCTGTCCTTCCCCAAGAAGATCTCTGGCCTTTTAACAGGGTGACCATGCACTGGGGAAAGGGAAATGATCAGACATTTTGGGGACTACTGGACACTGCCTCTGAGCTGATGTTGATTTCAGGGGATCTAAAATGTCATTGTGGTTCTCCAGTTAAAGTAGGGGCTTATGGAAGTCAGGTAATTAATGGAGTTTTAGCTCAAGTCTGACTTATAGTTAGTCCAGTGGGTCCCAGACTCATCCTGTGGTCATTTCCCCAGAGTCAGAATACATAATTGGCATAGACGTACTTAGCAGCTGGCAGAACCCCCACATTGGCTCCCTGACTGATAGAATGAGGACTAATATTATGGGGAAAGCCAGATAGAAGTAATCAGAGCTGCCTCTACCTAGAAAAATAGTAAATCAATAACAATATCACATCTGTGGAAGATTTGCAGAGATTAATGCCACCATCAAGGACTTGAAAGACACAGAGTTGGTGATTCCTGCCACATCCCCATGTAACTCTCCTATTTGATCTGTGCAGAAAACAGATGGATCTTGGAGAATGACAGTAGATTATTGTAATCTCATCCGAGTGATGGCTACAATTGCGGCTGCTGTACCAGATGTGGTTTCACTGTTTGAGCAAATTAACATATCTCCTGGTATCTGGTATGCAGCCATTGACTTGGCAAATGCCATTTTCTCTATTCCAGTCCATAAGGCCCACCAGAAGCAATTTGCCTTCAGTTGGCAAGGCCAGCAATGTACCTTTACTGTCCTTCCTCAGGGGTATATCAACTCTCCAGCTTTGTGTCATAATCATATTTGGAGAGACCTTGATCACTTTTTGCTTCTGCAAGATATCACACTGGTCCCTTACAATGATGACTTCATGCTGTTTAGATCCAGTGAACAAGAAGTAGCAAACACAATAGACTTATTGGTGAGACATTTACATGCCAGAGAATGGGAAATAAATACCATTACAATTTAGGGACCTTCTACCTCAGTAAAATTTCTAGGCATACAGTAGTGTGGGGCTTGTTGAGATATTCTTTCTAAGGTGAAGGATAAGTTGCTGCATTTAGCACCTCCTACAACCAAGAAAGAGGCACAATGCCTAGTGGGCCTATTTGAATTTTGGAGGCAACACATTCCTCATTTGGGCTTGTTACTCTGACGCATTTATTGAGTAACCCAAAAGGCCGCCAGTTTTGACTGGGGTCGTGAACATGAGAAGATTCTACAACAGTTCCAGGCTGCTGTGCAAACTGTTCTGCCACTTGGGCCATAGACCCAGCAGATCCAATGGTGCTTGAAGTGTCAGTGGCAGATAGGGATGCTGTTTGGAGCCTTTGGCAGACATCTATAGGTGAATCACAGCAGAGGCCTCTAGGATTTTGGAGCAAGGCCCTGCCATCTTCTGCATATAACTATTATTCTTTTGAGAGACAGCTCTTGGCCTGTTACTGGGCTTTGATGGAGACTGAACGTTTGACTATAGGTCATCAAATCACACCGTGACCTGAACTGCCTGTCATGAACTGGGTTCTTCCTGACCCATCTAGCCATAAAATGGGGTGTGCACAGCCCCATACCATCATCAAATGGAAGTATGGTAAATACGTGATTGGGCTAGAGCAAGTCCTGAAGCCACAAGTAAGTTACATGAGGAAGTGGCTCAAATTCCCATGGTTTCCACTCCTGCCACCCTGCCTTCTCTTCCCTGGCCTGCACCGATGACCTCATGAAGAGTTTCCTATGATCAACCGACAGAGGAAGAGAAGACTAGGGCCTTGTTCACAGATGGTTCTGCATGATAATGTAGGCACCACTCAAGAGTGGATATCTGCAGCACTATAGCGAGTGTCTAGGACATCCCTGAAGGATAGCAGTGAAGGACAATCTTCCCAGCGGGCAGAACTTTTAGCAATGCACCTGGTTGTTCATTTTGCATGGAAAGAGAAATGGCCAGATGTGTGATTATATACTGATTCATGGGCTTTAGCCAATGGTTTGGCTGGATGATCAGGGACTTGGAAGAAGCATGATTGGAAAATTGGTGACAATGAAATTTAGGGAAGAGTTATGAGGATGGATCTATCTGAGTGGTCAGAAACTGTGAAGATATTTGTTTCCCATGTGAGTGCTCACCAACAGGTGACCTCAGCAGAGGAGGATTTTAATAATCAAGTGGATAGGATGACCTGTTTTGTGGACACCACTCAACCTCTTTCCCCAGCCACCGCTGTCATCACCCAATGGGCCCATGAAAAAGTGTCCATGGTGGCAGGGATGAGTGTCATGTATGGGATCAGCATCATGGACTTCCACTCACCAAGGCTGACCTAGCTATGGCCACTGCTGAGTGCCCAATCTGCCAGCAGCAGAGACCAAATCTGAGCCCTCGATATGGCACCATTCCTCGGGGTGATCAGCCAGCTACCTAATTGTAGGTTGATTATATTGAACCTCTTCCATCATGGAAAGGGTAGAGGTTTGTCTTCACTGGAATGGACATTTGCTCTGGATATGGGTTTGGCTATACTGCATGCAACACTTGTACCATGACTACCATCCATGAACTCATAGAATGCCTTATCCACCATTATGGTCTTCCACACAGCATTGCCTCTAACCAAGACACTCACTTCATAGCTAAAGAAGTGTGGCAATGGCCTCATGCTCATGGGATTCACTGGCTTTACCATTTTCCCCATCATTTGGAAGCAGTTGGATTAACAGAATGGTGGAATGGCCTTTTGAAGTCACAATTACAATGCCAACTGTATGACAATACTTTGCAGGGCTGGGACAAAGTTCTCTAGAAGGCTTTATATGCTCTGAATCAGCATCCAATATATGATACTGTTTCTCCCATAGCCAGGATTCATAGGTCCAGGAATCAAGGGGTAGAAATGGAAGTGGCACCACTCACCATCACCCCAGTGATTCACTAGCAAAATTTTTGTTTCCTATTCCCCCGATATTATGTTCTACTGGACTAGAGGTCTTAGTTCCATAGGGAGGAACACTGCCACCAGGAGACACAACACAACAATCCCATTAAACTGGAAGTTGAGATTGCCACCTGGACACTTTGGGCTTCTCCTACCTTTAAGTCAACAGTCTAAGAAGGGAGTTACAGTGTTGGCTGGGGTGATTGACGTGGACTATCAAGATGAAATCAGTCTACTACTCTACAATGGAGGTAAGGAAGACTATGCATGGAACACAGGAGATCCATTAGGACATCACTTACTATTATCATGCCCTTTGGTTAAGGTCAATGGGAAACTACAACAGCCCAATCCAGGCAGAACTACAAATGACCGAGACCCTTCAGGAATGAAGGTTTGGGTCGCTCCACCAGGAAAAAATCATGACCTGCTGAGGTGCTTGCTTAAGGCAAAGGGAATACAGAATGTGTAGTAGAAGAAGGTAGTCATTAATACCAGCTACAACTACGTGACCAGTTACAGAAAGGAGGACTGTAGTTGTCATGAGTATTTCCTCCTTTTTTTGATAAAAACATGTTTATGCATGTATACACTTGTACTAGGAAAATATCTTCATTTTCTTTTCTCCTTTGTCATGTGACATAAGATTTATTGACTTCACTTCAGCATTCAAGTATTCTAACTTTATCTAGTAGTATTTGGGTTGGAGATTGGTGTGTTTCCAGTTGTATGAAGGATAGTTGTATTACGTTAGGTGTAATTATGACCTTATTATTGTCTTTATTTGAAGATTATGTATTATCTCAGGAACTGTGTATGGATTCAAGTTGACAAAAGGTGGACTTGTGATGGTTAATATTGTTTACTTGATTGGATTGAAGGATATTAAGCATTGATCCTGGATGTATCTGTGAGTGTGTTGTCAAAGGAGATGAACATTTCAGTCAGTGGGCTTGGAAAGGCAGACCCACCCTTAATATGGGTGGGTGAAATCTAATCAGCTGCTAGCATGGCTAGAATATAAGCAGGCAGAAAAATGTGAAAAGGGAGACTGGCCTAGCCTCCCAGCCTACATCTTTCTCCCGTGCTGGATGCTTCCTGCCCTCAAACATCGGACTCCAAGTTCTTCGGTTTTCGAACTCAAACTGGATCTTCTTGCTCTTCAGCCTGCAGACAGCCTATTGTGGGACCTTGAGATTGTGTGAGTTAAAACTTAATAAACTTCCCTTTGTGTATATGTATATATGCCTATGCATATATATATATATATATATATACACACATACATATGCATATGTGTGTTTATATATATATAATATATATACATATATATATATACACACAATTAGTTCTGTCCCTCTTGAGAACCCTAATACAGTAGCAAATAACCACTACAAGATACAAGAGGGGCATGGTTACCAAAATGTAAAGCAGCCTTAGAAAGTCATAAGAATGGTGGCCGGGCATGGTGACTCATACCTGTAATCCTAGCATTTTGAGAGGCCAAGGCAGGCAGATTGCTTGAGTTCAGGAGTTTGAGACCAGCCTGGGCAACACAGTGAAACCCTGTAGTCCCAGCTACTCTGGAGGCTGAGGCAGAAGAATTGCTTGAACCCGGGAAGCAGAGGTTGCAATGAGCTGAGATCATGCCACTGAACTCCAGCCTGGGTGACAGAGCGAGACTCCATCTCAAAAAAAAAAAAAAAAAAAAAGTCATGAGAATGGTTTGAAACAAATAGATATTTCTGGTAGTAGTCAATGTAACTTGGAAGTGTAGTAGATCAGCAACCTCCTGAAGCATTATTTGACTTACTTATGAGAAAAAAAATATTATTTACCTATTGTGAATAGAAGTCTGACCTACCATAATTTTTATGTATGTTAGAACGTACATAAAATTATCAAATACAATTAGTTTAAACAAGATCAGTATTGAGCAGTATCTGATGGCACAGATTAGTTTCATAAGAAAGTTAATTCATGAGCAAGTTAAATTCTTGAACAAGTTAATAATTTCATAGTCAACTCCTCCTATAGTTGTCCCTCTTCCTAAATCCATCCTTCTAACATTAAGTTTCTTAAAACTCTTTGATGAGTGAATAAAAAGCACAGCCGTAGTTTACTGGTAGATTTAAACCCTGTGTTTGCATGACTTAAATGTGAATGATGTGGCATTACAGCATTGCCCAGGGTGGATTGGAAACATTTTAGAGAACTAAACACTTTAGGGAACTAAATATCTGTGAAATTCACTTAGTGTTCCCTTTATCTAAAAAGAAAGATGGCAAGAGCTATGGCTGACCCATGGGAAGTAGCCAAAGGCTTTGAGGGAAATTTCAGGGAAAAAATAAACTATAATTATTGATAAAGAGATCTGGGAATGGTATGTGTATAGACCCGTGAAAATGAGATACAAGAGTCCAGATATTTGCGAATATGTGAATATTCATGGTTGCAACAAGGACAGCCACTGAACAGGAGTCTGCCATTAATTCAGTGGACCAGACAACCCATTCCCTAACTCTTATTCAATAAGCCTCGCAAGGAATGGGGGCAAGAGCTAGGTGTGGTGGCACACACCTGTAGTCCTAGTTACTCAGGAGAAAATGAAAAAAATAAAAAGAACCAATGAGAGTAGGTTGAAGTTAGTACATGACACAACAAAGGGCTTTTCCTTACTTACCAATAGCAAAGATTAACACTAACCTGGTGATGTGACTACTTTCCTTGAGAACAAGCTAGCCACCTGGTGGCAGACTGATTATAGTGCATATTTTTCATCTGGGAAGGGGTAGCAGTTGGTCCCAATTAGAATAGATAGTTAATTTTCATCTGGATTTTTATTTCTTGCCTGATATGCTCTGCCCCAGCAATAGTATCTGTGGTTTAGAGAGCACCTTATTTACCCCCTAGAATATTACATGGAATCACCACTGATCAATTAGTTTATTTTACAGAGTAAAGACATGTAATGGTGCTCATCTTCATGAAATTCGTTGGTCTTACCATACCCCTATCACCCTGAAGCAGTTGGCTTCATACGGCATTGGAACAGCTATAGAGACAACTACAAAGCTAGCCCTGCCTGAGAAAACACCATGTGAAGTTTGTGTGCTGTTTTTAAAGATAAGTTATATGTGTATCTATCTATCTATCTATCTATCTATCTATCTATCTATCTACCTACCTATCTATGCATATATAACATATCTTTATGTGTACATATATGTGTATATATATATATGTATATATATATATATATATAGAGAGAGAGAGAGAGAGCTCTGTATCTCTACCTATCATCTATACGTTTAGCCAGAGGTCTACAAAATAATAGGTAAAATATGAAGTACTTATTCTCATTATTACTCCTAATTATCTACTAAAAAAGTTGCTTTAGAGATTTTATTTCTCAAAGGAGGAAATATTTCGTCAGAGGACAAAACATAGTTTTTCATTAAGCTAGAAACAGAAACTGCCTCCTGGCAACTTTGGGCTACACATTCTGCTGAACCTCACATAATGAGGTTGCTCTATTGTCTTGGTGGTTGAACCTAATTGCCAAGCAGTAATTAGGTCACCACTGTATAATAGAAGCAAGAGTTAGTAGGTAAGAAATTCAGGGGGATTCTCTGAGTTGCTTCTTGGCACTCCAATGACCAGTAGTTAAAGATACTAGAAAGCTACAACAACTCAAAATAGTCAGAACCACTAATAGCATAAGTATTTCAGGAAGAAAAAATGTGTTTATCTGATAAGTTAAAGACCTGTTAGCAAATTAGGGGCTGGCTGAAGACCAGGGGAAACCAGAAGTAGGAATACAAGACAGAGATAATACTAACTTCCAATAAGGGCATGAAAATACAGTTGGGAACTGCTGTAGTTATGCATGCATTGATTGCTTTGATATGTACATATTGGTTAATATATTAATTATATTTGTAATATTTGTACATATTAGTAATATACTGCATTACTTATTAAATATTCTTTATATACAGATATATTAGTATATTAAGTACAAATATTACTAGTATTGTCATGTTACTACATACATATATTATCATTTGTAATACATATAAATGTGTTATAATCAATTATTTATATATTTGCTTACATGAATATTAATAATTCCTAGGACTCTTATGAAAGTTTATAATAGCTAATTGGTGGGAGGCAGGGAATATACTCTTGTTCTGAATAACACAAATAATCACATTAAACATTAAATTCATAAATCACAATTTAAGTAACAAACTGTTCTGTGTAATATAAAAACAAGTAGTCACATAAAATCACAGATTATATGGGTATATTTGTGTTTTTCAAAAATAATTATTAAAAAATAAATGTAAATATTCCATTTCCTTTTTCATTTTGTTTTATGCATTAATAATGATCAAATAGGAAATAAACAGAGAGGTATAACATCCTGTTTGGCACTTTCGTCCATAAGGTATAGTGAACCATTTCAGATATTAGAAGCTGGGCATTATAAAACTCCTAAAAAGATAGGATAATGTATATTCTTAAATCTGTTAATAAGAATGACAGAGAGGGCTGGGCACAGTGGCTCATGCCTGTAATCCCAGCACTTTGGGAGGCTGAGCCAGGCGGATCACAAGGTCAGGAGATCGAGACCATCCTGGCTAACACAGTGAAACTAATACAAAAAAAAAAAAAATTAGTCGGGCGTGGTGGTGGGCGCCTGTAGTCCCAGCTACTCAGGAGGCTGAGGCAGGAGAATGGCGTGAACCCTGGAGGCGGAGCTTGCAGTGAGCCGAGATTGAGCCACTGCACTCCATCAAGCCTGGGAGACAGAGTGAGATTCCGTCTCGGAAAAAAAAAAAAAAAAAAAAAAAAAAAACAGAGAGACAGTTTTTAAATACCTAAATCCAATCAGATGAAAATAAATCTACTAGGATGTTAAGTTTACTAAGAACATGATGATTCTGTCCCTTATTTGTGAACATTCTATCAATCTTGCTTTTTATTTTTTTCTCCTTTTTGTGTTTCTACTCAGTGCCTTTATTTATTTATTTTTACTTTGGTTTGGTTTAAATGTACTATTTCTACTAAGATCTTGGGTTTGGGATTCCACTTAAATATTAGTGTCAGTATTATCTTAAAAACATATTTCATGATTTAATGTATATTTAGAAATAAATGTTTATTAAAGCACTAATATAAAATTACAGATGTATTCGGAGTGAAAATGTCATTGGCTGGAAAACAGCAATTAGCTTGAAATAATAATTTGAATACTGTTGGATTCCTTAGTTTTTAAAATTAATTTGAATTTCCCTTACTAGTGCCTTTGAAATTCATTTCCTAACATAATCACCTGTGTTCTCTGCTTTAAAAAATTTGCTTGACTATTATTTATCTTATGATTAGTACTTATACTCTCATTTTCTTTGCCAAAGTGATTGAACAAGTGACCTAACTCAATACTTTTAATGCATGTGCCTTCAATTTCAGAAGCTGAGCTCAGCTTACGTTTATTTAGCACTTTATATGTAATTGGCACTGAGACAGATATTGTACTGAAGTGTAGGTGCCCAAAGATGAAAACATAATCTTTCTGCTATATGAGATATTTAAACTAATGATGAGATTACTTAAGGAAAAGGGTGTAGAATAAGAAAAGGATCTGTTCTGCAGCAGAATTCTGTGGGATACTAAAGAGCAAATAAGCATGTAAAACTATTAACATTTTAGGCAGTAATAGTAAAAAAATCAGTGTTCCTTATGTCAGAATGAGCTAAGAGAAAAAGAATCACCAGATATTTGAATTGGCATTTACAAAATAGTGCTCCTTGAAGACAAACTTGTTTCCTTAAAAATAAAAGGGAATGTTGAATGCCAACCAGTGTTAATGAAAAGAAAGGCTCAAACTTAGAATAACTAAATACTTTTCTGAATCTCAAAGTTTAAACAAATATTACATAGGTAACCACAGTGGGAAGATAAATAAAATACATAAGAACTTTTGGCTACAATGAAGATAGAATCAGAATTCCATCCTTAATTTTCTTCTACAACACTGATTATTAATAATTATTAATAGATAGAAATACAAATTCCACTATGCAAGGAAAATAATTGTGGCTCAAAATACATACAACTAAGTGAGGATATGTTATCTGTTTAGTATCTCCTTATTATGTTAATAAATAATTCCATAAAATTTAAGAAAACACTCCTTAAGATAAATATGTTGTAAAAAGCATTTTATTGTGTTTTTAAAAATGTCTCAAGATTTTAAATACCAGTCATGATATAATATCTTCTATTGTATTAAGCATCTCTAAAAAAATCCAAGAAAACTCACATAGCCAAGAACTGATATAGTTCTTATGCTGGGAAATAACTATTTTAGGCCCCTGATAGTGTAATATTTAATCCTTACAAATAAGATGTTCTTTTTCTTTTTTTTCTTTTTTATATTTTCTTTTTTTAAATTATACTTTAAGTTCTGGGATACATGGGAAGAATGTGCAGGTTTGTTACATAGGTATACACGTGCCTTGGTGGTTTGCTGCACCCATCAACCCATCAACTACATTAGGTATTTCTCCTAATGTTATCCCTCCCCTAGTCCCCCACCCACCGATAGGCCAAGTGTGTGATATTCCCCCCGCCGTGTCCACGTGTTCTCATTGTTCAACTCCCACTTATAAGTGACAACATGTGATGTTTGATTTTCTGTTCCTGTGTTAGTTTGCTGAGAATGACGGTTTCCAGCTTCATCCATGTCCCTGCAAAGGACATAAACTCATCCTTTTTTATGAAAGCAGAGTATTCCATGGTGTATATGTGCCACATTTTCTTAATCCAGTCTGTCATCGATGGATATTTCGCTTGGTTCCAAGCCTTTGCTATTGTGAATAGTGCTGCAGTACAGATATGTGTGCCTGGTGTCTTTATAGTAGAATGATTTATAATCCTCTGGGTATATACCCAGTAATGGGATTGCTGGGTCAAGTGGTATTTCTGGTTCTAGATCCTTGAGGGATCACCCATTGTCTTCCACAATGGTTGAACTAATTTATATTCCCACCAACAGTGTAAAAGCATTCCGATTTCTCCACATCCTCTCCAGCATCTATTGTTTCCTAATGTTTTAATGATCACCATTCTAACTGACATGATTGTGTTGGGAAAACTGGCTAGCCATATGCAGAAAACTGAAACTGGACCCCTTCCTTACGCCTTATACAAAAATTAACTCAAAATGGATTAAAAACTTAAACCTAAGACCTAAAACCATAAAAATCCTAGAAGAAAACCTAGGCAATACCATTCAGGACAGAAGAATGGGCAGACTTTGTAACTAAAACATCAAAAGCAACGGCAACAAAGCCAAAATTGACAAATGGGATTTAATTAAACTAAAGAGTTTCTGTACAGCAAAAGAAACTATCATCAGAGTGAACAGGCAGCCTATAGAATGGGAGAAAATTTTTGCAATCTATCCATCTGACAAAGGGCTAATATCCAGAATCTACACGGAACTTAAACAAATTTACAAGAAAAAAACAAACAACCCCATCAAAAAGTGGGCAAAGGATATAAACAGGCACTTCTCAAAAGAAGACTTTTATGTGGCTGACAAATATATGAAAAAAAGCTCATCATCACTGATCATTAGAGAAATGCAAATCAAAACCACAATAGGAAGGTCTTCATTTTTTGTTGAAGAAACTGAGACTTAGAGAATCTTAAAAACTACAGATGTTTTTCTAATGTGGCCTAGTAATACACATGATTTTCAAGTACTTATGAAACATTTTCCAAAATAAACTATACGGTGGGCCAATAAAACAAGTTTCAACAGATATCAAATTATTAAAATGATAAAAAATATTCTCTAACCTCAGTGAAATTTAGTTAGAAAGCAATACAGAAAATACCAGAAAATATACAAAGTTTGGAGATTCACATAACAACATTAAAATACCCCATAACTCAAGAATAAATCTCAATAAAAATTAAAATATCTAGAAATAAGTAATAGTATAAAAATAATATTAATAATAACGTGGCATATTACATATAATTTGACATATATGGAATCTATAAACTACAAGGCTTAGAGAAATATTTAATATTTTTTTTTTTTTTGTGGAGTTGGAGTCTCACTCTTTCTCACAGGCTGGAGTGCAGTGCCGTGATCTCGGATCACTGCAAGCTCCACCTCCCAGGTTCCTGCCATTCTCCTGCCTCAGCCTCCCCAGTAGCTGGGACTACAGGCACCCACCACCATGCCCGGCTAATTTTTTTTTGTATTTTTTAGTAGAGACGGGGTTTCACCGTGTTAGCTAGGATGGTCTCAATCTCCTGACCTCGTAATCCGCCCACCTCAGCCTCTCAAAGTTCTGGGATTACAGACATGAGCCACTGTGCCGGGCTGAAATATTTAAACTTTAAAAGCATAAATTAAAAATTAGTTACCCTAATATGTAGGATAATATCATTGACTTTCTACCTCCCGCATCTAGTTGTACCATTTACCACCCTTAGAAGAATACTTCAATTGGTCTACTTTTTTACCAACAAAAAGAAGAAATGTAACTCATACAGTTGTCATTAGGAAATTTATAGTGTATATTCTGTTGCCTTAGGCAAGGTACTAAAACTCTCACAAAGTAGCTGTGAACATTTACAATACATATAACTCAGATAAATAAAAATACTATTGCAGTAACATCGTTACTTTTATTAACTTCATTAAGTAACAGCAAAAATTAGGAACCATGTAAACACCTCAAATCAACTCAGAAAGGTAGATCTTTACTCCCACATGTGTTGCAAAGCTTTCTCCCTAAATAAATATTAAGAGGTGTTGAATTTTTTCAGAAGCGTAATAATCTTCTTTTTAGCCTCTCAGATGTAGAATTATCAATAGTTGATTTAAATTTCTGATTATTTATAATTATCCTATACTCCCCATATCTGTCTTAATTTGTTTTAATAATTCTACTTTAAACTAATCAACTTATGTAAATTTTACATATTAGAGAAAGGCACCTAGAATTTTACATATCAGAAATAAGAAACTAGATTCCTGAAAATCTTGATTTTGTGATTTTGCTCATCATTTCTTCTAGTAACAGGCACAATATTTGGATAATACACAATTGTCAAACACTGTCAATGAAATACATTTGTGAATGAAGAAAATGCAAAATATATTAGCAATATTTCAAAGCAATTAACTGAAAAAACAACCAAATTATGTCCATTATGTCATTACCCCAGCCATTCAGAGCTGATATATATTGAGAACTGACATCAGATTCCTGGTAATGAAACGAAGACAGAGAAAGAGGTGTGGATTGATAAAGGCTAATCATATTACAGTGCAATTTTGTTTAATAATGGGGTCTGTCACTAACCCTCATTAAACATTTAAATCATTGGATAAGTGTTGAATAGTCTTGCCTGCATCAATGATAGGGGCCCATGGAGGAAATTATGTTAGTTTATCTCACAACTGGGAAAGGAAAAATCTTCCAAAATGTCATTTGGGATGTCATGAACAATAAGGTGGGTAGATGATATCCTCTGAATAGAAAATACACAACTAGATGATGCCAAGCCTTTAGTACATGAAGCAGTTTTTGATGTCGGATAAACATGGTCACTAAAGAGACACAAAAAAAAAAATTCAAAGAACATTAAGAGCCTGGAACACACTTGCTGACACTGGCTACACGGGCCGCCATTCTCCTGCCTCAGCCTCCCGAGTAGCTGGGACTACAGGCACCCACCACTAAGTCTGGCTAATTTTTTGTTGTTGTTTTTTGTATTTTTAGTAGAGACGGGATTTCACCATGTTAGCCAGGATGGTCTCGATCTTCTGACCTCGTGATCCACCCGTCTCGGCTGCCCAAAGTGCTGGGATTACAGGCATGAGCCACCGTGCCCGGCCCCAAATTGGATTTTCTTATTCACTTTGATTCACTACCCTAAAATTGTCTTTTTTTAAAAAAAAAAAAAAGAATTAAAAATAATTTGAAAAATAATAAATAGTTTGAAAAATATCACTTGAATTTAGGCTAAACACTAATTTTGTCCAAAAAGCATATGGGAAAAATTTCATGAATATCAAATTGTTCACTGGTATTTATGATTTATTCAATCCTAAACAATGGGAGTTTGCTTCAGAAATGATTTACCAAGAGTCTCCAGTTTATAGTGAACTTCCATATGTCTTTCTTACTATCAGCTCCATTAAATACTGCTGAAAGTTAGCCACTATTAGGGCCTGATTACTTATACATTGCCTCTACTGTCAATAATGCGTTTTTGAATATGGTTCAGATTCTGGTCATAGATTTTCCTCCATTACCAAACTGTGCCCTTCTGTGTTGTTTAAAGTTGACAGCTGGAAAGACTTACATAACGGTACATCAGATTCATCTGGGTTTTAATCCAAGAATTACAAATTAATGGATTTCACAGAGCAGAAACTAAAATATGAAGAAAAAAATATTTCAGAAAGCCCTCATACTTTCTTCTTAAACATTCGTCACCATTAAGTATTCCTCTTTGCATTAAAAATAATTCAATAGAATTCCAATATGAGGTTTTCAATATTTTATTACTCCTTCCTTTACTCTGATTTCTTCTCCCTTTGAAGATAAAAGAGGTATTTTAATTAGGATGCAATGGGAATAAATTCAGAATTAGCATATGTTGGTGTTCAATAAATGCAGTTTTAATTATAACCTTTTCCTGTTTGTTTCAAAGATTCAGAAAAAAAGCACATCAGAGACAAAACAAATATTTCTTAACATATTATATTTGATGATATATTGCCTGAAACTTCAGGCAATATATCACTAATGTGGGTACACACATTTTTTTTTTATTCTAAAAGCCTACTTAAATTTCTAGATGAGGAGAAAATCCAAAGACTATGTAGAAGTTGCCTCATTGCTCTATACATACTAGAGGGCATGTTTCCTTACCTGAGAATTTTCAGAACTACACTAAAAATTATTTTGTTTCATGAAAAGGTCCTGGAATCTGTCAATGTCCCAGGCTCACTCCATGGTAGAGAAAACCAGAGCCAGCAAGGGGATTTATAGATCTCAAACTACAATTGACTCTGTTTACTTAATGACTTATAATTTTTTTCTGCAGATTATCTGAGTGTTAAGATGTAGAAAATCCTTTTCTCAGGCAACACACACAAAGAAATAAAATGAGTTCAAGCATTCCTAAAATTTTATAATAAATTATGGAAGACTTTTCTTAATAATTTTGAAAAAGAATTAAGGCTAATAGCTGCAAAAGTATATCTGTCTACTGGGGTATATACTTCTTATTATACCAAATTAGCATTTCAGATCAATTGCCTCTGGATATTTATATACCAAAAATTATACTACATTTTGGAAGGCTGAGGCAGGAGGATTGCTTGAGGCCAGGAGTTCTAGACCAACCTGAGCAACAGAGCAAGACCTCATCTCTGTAAAAATTTAAAATAAAAAAAATTAGCTGGGTGTACTAACATGCACCTGTGGTCTCAGTTACTTGGGAGGCTGAGGTGGGAGGAACATTTGAGCTCAGGAATTCAAGGCTGTAGTAAGCTCTAACCACTATGGCACTCCATGCTGGGCAACAGAGTGAGACCCTGTATCTAAAAAATTAATTGATTAACTAATAAGAAAACTATTCTAATTAGATATTTTGTCTAAATTTCAAAATATATACAAATATCTAGAATTTTCTGTTTAATTTCCCACTTAATTTTAATTATCTTACATTGGGCTCCAAATAACTTTATGGTGGTCATCTTGGATTTTGCTACTGATCAGCGAAATTGCATGCCATTTAAGCAATATTAGTACACAGTTTTAATGATATGACAAATTAAATTGAACAACATTTTAGTCTGAACTAATTACATTATATTAAAAACTATAGGACCAATTTCACTTTCTGTAGACCTGCTAGGGAAAATAATTTAATTTTAAATGTATGAAGTCATAAAAAATCAATATCTTACTATATGATTGAACTAATTGACCAATGATTTCTGTTTCTAACTGTGTTCATGCATTGGGTGATTAGATTTGGGGATCTATTTGGCATAGAGATAACATCATTAAATATGGTTTCTAGATTTCCTGGTTTGGTAATGGATCAACAAGGTGACTAAGATGCCATATATTTGCAAATAAAATTGGAGGAAAAGGAAACAAATGCAGCACTAATAAAAGAATAAAAAACATAATAAAGTTTAGAAAAAGTTTAGTAGATATAAATAACCAATTAAATTCAGTCTTGTCAAAGATTCCTAAGACATTATATATTAAGAGCTACAGAAATTGATATTTTGTATAAGTTAAATTGAACTACACATTTTCCAGGTTTTATCTAGCTAAAATTAATGTCTATCTATAGAACACCTTGTTTATCATGATCACGATATATTAAAAATATGTAAATACATTTTTTGATTGCAGGTAGAAAGGTACATATAGAATATGTCTTTACTCATAAGCCATTAGGTTGCCTCAGAGAGAGTTGAATATGTTCAATTTTGTGAAAACTAAAGTTTACAACATTGTGGAAAATATTTACCTTTCTAAACCACTTTTTTCTTTACTGCATGTTATCATTAGCCAAAAGCAATCCGATATTTACACAGAAAAATAGAAGTAGAAGAGATAGTGAAAGTGAGTCTGACCTAAACCAGAAAAAGGCAATTGTAGCTGACTCCTTGAACATTTATAAACTTCCACTAATCAGTGCTATGTAAATACTAAGACGAGAATTAGACCCATATACCATTCTTCAATAATTTGATGACTTATTTGATATTTTGAGTAACTGCCAATTTTGTTTTAGAAACAAACATGATCAGAAAAAAAGAGACCTGTTCTAAACATGTTTATTCATTACATACAACACAAATCAATTCTGCTTCTCTTGCGTTGTGTCCAAATGAAGATGAGTGTCATTTCAATGATAATCATTGGTTCAAAATCAAATATGGTGGGTAAATCAGAATATGTTCTAAGTTAGCCTTGGATCCAGTGTTGTTCAATCATTTATATCACTGGATTCTAAAATATCAGGTATATATTACATAAGTTTATACATGATAATTACTGAGAGGAATAAATAATACCTTGAGGGAGAAAGTAAAAAGTAGCCTTGCTAATTAAAATTAAAAAGGTAACTTATTTCCGAATGTTGAGAGAGACAGAGAGAAGTCTTTTATTTTCTTTTATTAATTTGAACGTTTTATGACAGTAAGAAATTAATTAGAAGCAAAGAACTGATAAGAAACTTTAATTTGGGGATTTATCTGTAGTGCCATAGTCACAATTATTATCCTTTTATTAGCATAATTAGATACTAAATGCAAGATCTATAGCTCAAATATATTTGACCTCTCCATGGTTTTTTCCTCAGAGTTTGGATAGACCATCATTATATAATTTATCACATTGCACTGTGAGCATTTATTTCTACCATCCATCAGCAGGTTGTAGGAGTTTACATAGTACTCAAGGAAAGGATTGGTTTCTATATATTAAATCATAGGATAGAAGCTCCCATTGTAGAAAAGTTTTAAAGAAATGGAAAGGAAATTAGTTTCTGTCATTTCTCTATGACTTAGTTTGGCATCATCCTTCTCTGCCTTTCTAATAACATAGAATGCCTGAGACATGACAGAAAATAGCAACTGATTACTGTTGACAAGAAGCCATAATGCAGAATATGGGGAGAAATGGAGAGTGGTAGTAATCTTCGTTATTTACACAGCACACTCCCTTTCTAGGAGGTTAGATAAGCACTGTCATTATGTAACATTAAGACTGTTTGTTTCCTTTTAAAAATAAGTAGCTAAAATAAGGACATGGTAGTTTCTTATTTTGAAACCTTAGAAAGTACTACTATATATAGTAAAAGTGATGTGTGAATTGTGAACTGTGCCTCTTACAAGGCAGAAAAAGACAAAATATTACTGTAATATTGACTTTGGCCCACCACACAACCATATGAAATCTGCTGTAAATGTTTTACTGTATTTTATTTTTACAATGCAGGGCATTTGCAGATGGTTACACAGTGATTCTGTTCCTGATGTTAAAAATTACTAAACTATTAAATTTAAGGAAAGACTCATTGCTAATAAAATACAATCTCAATAATTTTAAATGCTATTTTTTATGCAATACATTTGTATTTTGTCACTGGTACACATTCAAATGCTTTTAATTAATGTTCTTTTTTTCTTAATGAGGTCAGCATATTGCTTATTTTTTTAAAGAAAAATAAATGATTACAATATTACAAAATATGCTATTTTTCCAAGCTTACTAGGATACTTTTCTAACAAAATTATTGTCATTCCAACATGCAATACTTTCTAGCAAAGTTGATCTTGCCTTTTAAAAAGTCATCTCAATTGGTTGCCAACTAGTTTATTTTTTTGACATCAGAAACTATCTAATATCCTCTTCCTTTCTCAGACGTTCCCCGAAAACATGAATTGGCCTGAATCAGATGAATTAAAAAATAGAATATTTTCTTTAAGTGTCAGCATTTATAACTCTGACACATAGTCCTAAGAACATTCCTTATCATGCTTGTTTCTTAAACTACTAAGGAGCCTAGGCTATGTGAGATAACACATAAATATTGAAGTAACAAAGGTTCAACATCATAAAATAATATTCCTCAATTGGATTATAGACTGGTTAATCTACTGGGCTACTTTCCTCCAACGTTAGACCAAGGTTGCTGCCACCTTAATTTTACACTACTTGGTCTATGTGGCTTTCAAAGCCTCAGGAATAAGTGGAATTGATTAGAGTGTTATGCCAGA
This sequence comes from Hylobates moloch, assembly GCF_009828535.3. NCBI lineage: Eukaryota > Metazoa > Chordata > Mammalia > Primates > Hylobatidae > Hylobates > Hylobates moloch. The sequence continues at coordinate 126,958,053 of NW_026652278.1, forward strand.
TATTTAAAGGGAAAGGGCTGAAAGTCACTGACATGACTTTCTTCACCTTTCATTGGCTATTAGGTCAACCAAATGGCCCCTGACCTAACTACAAAGGGGAATTGGAAATAAAATCTTTCTGCATACGAACACAAGAAACAGAAATATCTTGTTAGAGATAGGATGTTGTTGCTGGTCTGTCTATGAAGAAGCAAACATCTGACTAGTAGAGAGCAATTGACTTCTCAGTGTCTGTATAGGTAATATGATTATTTTTACAATAACCTTAGAAAATCATAAATAGAAGTAGGGCAAAAATTATCAAGGTACATAATTTGTTCTAGCCCTCTGAATGCTATTAATTCAAAAAATAAATAATAATGCATCAAAAGGAAATGAATTGATATTAATTGACTAAACACTGAACACAAAGAAGTTTACTAAAATTTCTGCCCCAGCTAGTTTTGTGAAAATAAGCACATGATTTTTAATGTGTATTATGATTTACACCTATAAATTTATATTTTGGGACAATGCAATCTTTAATTTACCTTTTCACTTATAAAGCTTTGTAGTCCTTCAGCAGTGTCATAAACTCTTTTTATTCCTGTCTTCCAAAATATATAAATCATTATCTTATAACATACAGTAAATAGCACTGAACAGAATGCAGCGAATGAGTCTTGCTCTACAGTCGAAGTTGGTGAAAATAGTTGCATAAGGAGTATAATAAATGCTCTTTTCATGATCTATTACATATACATATCTATATAAAATTATTTAAAACAGTAGAAAAAAGTTATGAAAATATTTTTCAATCTATGTTATCTCTAAGCACTAAATTGTAAATAATAACAATTAACAAATTAAAGAGAGAAAGCCAGAGAATGGAGAAAATACTTGTAAACTATCTATCTGACAAGGGACTGATAACCAGAATATATAAGGAGCTCAAACAACTGCAAAGGAAAAAAGTCTAATAATTCAATTAAAAATGGGCAAAAGATATGAATAGACATTTTTCAAAAGAAGACATACAAGTGATGAACAGATATATGGAAAAGTACTCAACATCATTGATCATCAGAGAATGCAAATCAAAACTAAAATGAGATATTATCTCACCCCAATTAAAATCACTTTACCCAAAAGATGGGAAATTATGAATGCTGGTAAGGATGTGGAGAAAATGGTACCCATATACATCATTGGTGGGGATATATATTAGTACAGCCACTATGGAGAACAGCATGGAGAAAACTAAAAACAGACTACCAGATGACCCAGCAGTCTCACTGCTAGATATATACCCCAAAGAAAGGAAATCAGTATATCAAAGAGATATCAACACTCCCATGTATATTGAAGCACTATTCTCAATAGCCAAGATTTGGAAGCAACGTAAGTGCCCATCAAAAGATGACTGGATAAAGAAGATGTGGTACATATCTACAATGAATACTATTCAGCTATAAAAAAGATCCTGACATTTGCAACAGCATGGATGGAACTAGAAGACATTATGTTAAGTTAAAAAAAAAAAGCCAGGAATGAAAGGAAAAAGTATGCATGCTTTTACTTATGTGTAGGAGCTAAAAATGAATCAATTCAACTTACGGAGACAGAGAGTAGAATGATGATTACCAGAAGCTGGGAAGGGTAGTGGGATGAAGAAGTGGGGATACTTAATTGACTAAAAAATATATAGTTACATAAAGTGAATAAGATCTACTATTTGCTAGTACAACAGGGTGATTCCAGTCAATGAAAATTTATTGTACATTTAAAAATAACTAATAGTATAACTGGACTATTTGTAACACAAAGAAATGAAACATGCTTGAGGTGATAGATACCCCCATTTACCATGATATGATTATTTTGCATTGTACGCCTGTATCAAAATAGTTCATGTACCTTATAAATATATACACATACTATGTACCCATAAAATTTAAAATATTCTTTTAAATTGTTAATATTGCCATTTAAAATTAAATTTCATACCCCGTAATTTTGCAGAAAAATTGTTAGCATTTACTATAATGACATAACAGAAATACATTTTAGTAAATCTGTGTAAGACCATGTTACAATGCTATAAACCGTTTAATAATTTTAACTTGTATAAAAGGATCTCAAGCTAATACTATTTTACAGTAAATGGCTTTAAGAAAAATTTTACAAAGGGTAAAAGTAATGTTTTGCATAGAAAACATTACAGTTATCTTCACTAAAACGTTTCTAAAGGGTAAGCTATAAAGTAACATTGCAGATTATACTGTATGTACATTTCTCAACTTCAGAGAGATATAGGAAACAATAAGGATATATGATGTATAAAATTTAACCATTTTTTCAAAAATTTTTAACATCAGGTATTCACTGTTAATAACAAAACAATAAAGTTATGAGATAGAAAAAGGAAGTGATAGACATGAGCCATACTTATTGTACTGAATGACCTGATAGCAACTCATCACCATCACCACTTCCTTTCAATGCTGAAAACTTGGTTTTCCAAAATTTATCTGGATACTTTGGTCCATCTTAGATTTTGCCAAGGACAGGAATGTGTTTGAGATTTAGAAAGCAAAGACAAATAGATATCATTATTCTTTGGAAGTAGTTTCACCAGAGGAACTGGCAAATAGGAGATTCGAAGTTTTCCAAACAGTCTTTGATGAACCACCTTTTTCATTACTGTAGAATGACATAGTTTCTGGAAGATTCTTAGAGAATTCTGATAATTTCAGCAACTCCCAGGCAAGATTCAGCAACTCCCAGACAAGATTCAGCAACCACTTTTTCTTTGGTATGTCGTGCTGAGATCTTCAGAGAATCAAAAATTCTAATATTGGTGGCAACTCCTTTGACTTTAAATGGCAGCTTCTTTTTCCTCCAAGATACTTGTTTTACAAGAACAGTTTAAGCTTAATGTAAATCTAGGAAGTTAAACCTATATTAATATTTTAAAGCCAGAATATTTAGAGTAGAAGTGGCATTTAGAAGATTGGTCCATCCAACTTCTGAAAGCACAAGTAAGTAGCATAAAAGCAATGGTTCACACTTATGTTTGGTTTATTACAGACTCTTCCTCAACATGTAGTTAGGACTTCATGGGAAGTTTCCTATAACCTGTTGACTGAGGAAGAAATGATTTTTGCATGGATTACATGACGACCTGGAACTACCTGAAAATGGATAGCAGCAGCACTATGATTTTACATGGATATAGCCTGTTGTCAATTTGACACCACAAGCACTCCCTTCTTAGTTTCTTACTATGTTTACTAATGCCAGCTTCCCATTTATAGTTCTCATTTATAGGATAGAGTTTGCCAATTATAGAAATCTGTGCAATGTTGAGAAGGCAAAAGTGAAGCCAAAGCCCTTATATTCCACAGGCAGTTGCTACTAGATGTGTAGGCAGATTTGAAATTTTCTGTGATTTCCCTTCAATCTGAAAACCACCTACTTTACCACTTCAGACCGAGAATGATGCTGGGAGCCATTCCAACAAACTCACGAAATTTAGCAGCTTTGAAAAAGAAGGTACTAATATATACTATCAAGGTTTTATGCTGCAGTCAGATTCATTTACCTCCACTCCCATGTTTTTTTTTTTCAAAGTGATGTAATCCACTAATATGTATCAAATTTTAATAAGAGAATACATAAAGAAACTTTAGTTTTGCTTACTATAAGCTGACCTCGTCATGGAATTCATGTAAGCCTTTCTTGGGAAGTGATAATTAAGCTGATATCAGAAGTATAAGTAGATGATATATCATCCAACAAAATATTTAACTTTACTTATAGTTTCAGTTATATAAAATCCTTCAAGTGAAATAATTAAATATTTTCTTTTCTTTATCTTTAAAGTTTAACTGTCTATTTTACAATTATGTGTGACAGTCTATAAACACAGTAAAAAATCAAGAAAAAATAAAGACATGGAGAAATTAGCCTGTCAGTTATTCTGCACATTTGCTTTTAATATACATTGAAACTTTGATTGTATGTATACAAATTTTGTGAAAAATTATTGTCCTATATATATATGACTTGTATAACTTATTCATTCAATATATCCCTATAACACTAAATGTTGATAATTTTCTAAAGGTTTCATATTTTTTTCCATCTTTAAATAATGCATTTACTAGGCACTGTGTTGCTGCTCTAGGGGACCAGTAGTATAGCACACAGAAGCCAATAGAGCTCAGCAACCTCTCCCTCCAGAGAAAGAGAAGAGTGAATCATGCATCCAATGTTCTGGCTATTCAAGCTTGTTGCCTGAGGGACTGCTTTCTCTCTAGTTTGACTCAGAGTAATTATGAAACCTGGCATATTATAGTTGCCTGAGGGCCTCTGCGAACAAAAAGCAGAACTGGGAGGCGGGCTGTTGCCTCATGGAATCCATGATGCAGAATATAGATAACAGAGAGAGGAAGAGATTATAAGCTTCTGAAAAAAAAAGCAACTGGAACATTCCTATAAATAGAAATCTACATAAACAAGTCTAGTGAAGACAAATTAAAAAAAAAAAAAAAAAGACTTCAGAAGCCACATGAATTTGTAGCCAGGGTGATTGGTGAAAGTCTTTCTCTGCACAAAGCTAATTGGTAAAGATTGGGTAAATTGGCTCTTTTTTTCAAATGCATGAATAACTTATAAAGTTGTAAGTAACATCAGGAAACAAGGAAACTGAATCAATAAAAAAAAAAAAACCTCTTGAAAATGACTCTAAAAAAAGAGAGGTTTATGAATTACCTGACTAAAAATTCAAAATACTTATTATAAACATATGCAAAGACAGGTCATTTGAAATTGTCCCATCAAAAGAGTAAAAAAAAAGAATGAAAATAATGCAAAAAGCCTAAAATATTAGTGAAATAACATACAACAGAACAATATATACATTATGAAAGTCTAACAAGGGAAAGAGAAAGGAATTGAAATCTTATTTCAAGAAATAATAACTGAAAACTTTCCAAATCTGTGGAAGGAAGTGGATATCTCAATAAAAGAAGCTGTAGTAAATTCAAACAGGGTAAACTCAAAGAACACATGAAGACACATTATAATCAAATGGTCAAAACTCAAAGACAGACAGAAAATTTTGTTGCAAGAAGAGAAAAGCCACTCATGGCATACAAGGGAGCCATTATAAGACTACAAGTGGATTTCTTGGCAAAATCTTTCAGGACAGGGGAAATAAAATAATATAGTCAATGTACTAAAAGAAAAAAAGCACTGGAAACCAAGATTACAATGTTTATCAATATTTTTTCTTAAAAATGAAAAAAAGATGAAAACTCTCCAGGATAAACAAAAGCTTACAGAGTTGATTATCACTACAACTGTCATAGAAGAAATGCTAAATGATGTCCTTTAATTTAAAACAAAAGTACACCAAACAGCAATACAAAAGCATATGGAACTATAAAGCTTACTGATAAGAAAATAGATAGACAAATAGAGAATACAGTGATACTGTAATGGTGGTGTATAAATCACTTTTAATTCTGGTATAAAAGTTAAAATACAAAAGTATAGATAACTATAAGTATAAAATTTGTTCATGGAAACAATATAAAGATGTAATTTGTGACATCAATAACATAAAGTGGGTGGTGGTTAGTTTGTATGCAATTGAACATAAGTTCAATTAAAATGTTATTGAATTATTGAATTTAAATAACTAAAGTTCAAATAAAATATGTTGTTATAAACATAAGATATTTTTGTTAAACCCCATGGTTACCAAAGAAAATACTTATAAGTGATACAAAAAAGAAAATAAAAAGGAATCAAAGCACATCACACCGTAAATATCAACCAAATACAAAGGAAGACAAGAAGAAAGGAAAAGAGATACAACAGCTAGAATATGGACAGAAAACAATTTTACGAATGTTAGTAGTAAACCTTTTCCTATCAATAATGATTTTAAATATGAATGGATTAAACTCTGTCAAAAGATAGAATAGCTAAAGGGATTTTTAAAAAAGATCCAATTATATGCTAACTACAAGATACGAAGTTTAGATTTAAGAACACACATAGGTTAAAAACGAAGGAGTGGAAAAAATTTTTCATGCAAATGCAATCCAGAAAAGAGCACAGGATGCCGTAGGTATACCATACAAAATAACTTTACATTAGATTGTCATAATTGACAAAAAAGAACATTATATAATGATCAAAGGGTAAATTCATAAGGAAGGTATAACAATTATAAACATACATGCATCTATATACATATTCAAGCTATATATTCTAAATATATGAAGCAAGCATTGACAGAAGTTAAGGCAGAAATAGGCGGCAACATAATAGGCAACATAATAATAGTAGAAGTTTTCAATACTCCAATTCAATAATTGATAGACTATCCAGGTAGAAAATCAATAAGAGAAAAAGAGTTGAACAACATCATAGACCAAATGGACTTAAGGGAAACATGTAAAACTTTTTACCCAAGAGCAGAGGAATACACATTTCTCTTACACACAGATTATCCTCTGAATAGGTCACATTTTATGTCATGAACAAGTCTTAATAAGTTTAGGAAGACTATTGTTAGGCCAAATGTCTTTTCCAATCACAATAGAATGAAATTAGATATAGTAGCCAAAGGAAAACTGGACAATTAAAAGATAAATGAAAATTAAACAACAAACTCTTGAACAACCAGTCAAAAAGCAAAAAAGAAATTAAAAATATATTCAGAAAATAAAATCAAAGACATAACATATATATATATGTGTGTGTGTGTATATATATATATATATATATATACACACACACACATATATATGATGCAGTAAAAGTAGTTCCAGGGGAGAGGTTTATATTGATAAGCACATACATTAAAAAGAAGAAAGATCTTAAATAAACAACCTAGCTCCACAGCTCAAGAAGCTAGAAGTATTAGAACAAACTACACCCAAAGTTATGAGAAAAAATAAATAATAACGATTAGAGCAGAAATAAATAACATAGAGAGTAGAAAAAGGATAGAAAAAAATCAAGGAAACTAAGAGTTGATTTTTTAAAGAGTTTAACATTTACAAATCTTTAGTTAGACCAACAACAAAAAAGAGAGAGCCAGAATGATACCAATAAGATGGTTTAACAGAAGATGCCTCATCATCACTCTCCCCAGGATATCTAGCAACTACTCAAAATCAAGAATCTCTGAATTCAGCAAACTTGAGGAGGAACTTGAATCCACAGAAACAAGAAAAACCTTGACCAGTAAGAGGAACGGTTATTTTAGACCACACCACCTCTATCCCAAAGCTGATAAAAGCAACCCATTTTCCTACACTCAGAATTTCTGAGGTATGAGGAGTGAATTGAAGGTGATATTTGATCTCCCTACAGGTCTGAGAAGTTTTGTGGAAGCCTATTCCAGTCCTGTACCACAGGAAGCAATGAAAGTGCCAGAAGGGCTGAACCACCTGAGGTAAATTGGAGACAAAGATTGGGGTACTCATCAATATGATACATAGATGTTGGCAGCTACTGTCTGTTCTAATCAACAGGGATGCTATGCTGAGGAGACAGGCCACTGTCATAGTGCTGCAAGGAGGAATGATTTGTGGGAATACCTGAATCCCTTACTGGATTTCCCACAAAACCATTGTATTAGTCCGTTTTCATGCTGCTGATAAAGACATACTTGAGACTGGGCAATTTACAAAAGAAAGTGGTTTAACGGACTTACAGTTCCACGTGGCTGGGGAAGCCTCACAATCATGATGGAAGGCAAGGAGGAGCAAGTAATGTCCTACATGGATGGCAGCAGGAAAAGAGAGAGAGCTTGTGCGGGCAAGCTCTCATTTTTAAAGCCATCAGATCTCATGAGGCTTATTAACTATAATGAGAACAGCAGGTAAAGAACCACCACATAACCAATCACCTCCCACTGGGTTCCTCCCACGACATGAGGGATTTGTGGGAGTTACAATTCAAGATTAGATTTGGGTGAGGACACAGCGAAACCATATCCACCATGCAGTCTTTTGGAGCCTTCTCCTGACTTTGAAACAACTAAAAGATTGGCAATTAATTTCTCCTTCCCACTAAAGACTACCCCACACCTGATAGAGAATGAGAAATTTGACAAAAAATAGAAACAATTAAAAAATAGAAATTATAGATATAAGGAATACAATAACAGAAATTAAAAACTTAGTTTCTACAGCAGACTTCATCAAACAAAGGAATGAATCAGTAAGCTCAAAAACATAACACATGAAATTACTCAGAGGATCAAAAATATAAATAAAAAAATGAAGGCCTATTATGGGACTCCATCAAGTGAACTAACCACCACATAATAGGAATTCAAAAGGAGATGACAGAGAGAAAGGCCTAGAAAGCACATTTAAGGAAATAATGTCTGCAAGTGTATGTAGGTACAGGAAGCTCAGAGCTCTTCAATCAAATTTAACCCAAAGAGAAATTTCCCAACACACATTATAATCAAATTATCAAAATCAAAGACAAATAAAGAATACTAGAAAAAAACAAGAGAAAAAATTATATTTCATAGAGTCCCAATATGGCTTATAGCAGATTTCTCAGTAGAAACCCTGTGAGCCAGTAGACAATGCAATGATATATTTAAAGTGCTAAAGGAAAGAACAAACAAACAGTTATAAAAAAGCTATTAGTTAAGAATACTATACCCAGCAAAGCTGTACTTCAACATTAAGAAGAGATAAAAACTTTCCCAATCTGGAATGAGGGCAGTGGCTCATTCCTGTAATACCAGCATCTGGGAATCAGAGGCAGGAGAATTGCTTGAGTCTAGGTATTCAAGATCAGCCTGGGCAACATAGTGAGATCTCATCTCTACCTAAAGTAAAAAATTAAAAATTTGCAAAGTGTGGTGATGTTCAAGTAGTCCAAGCTACTCTGGAGGTTGAAATGGGTGGATTAAGTGAGCCCAGGAGGTTGAGGCTGCAGTCAGCTGTGATTGTGCCATTGCACTTTAACCTGGGTGACAGAGCAAGACAGTCTCAAAGCAAAAACAATAATAAAAACTTTCCCAGACAAAAAATAAATAAATAACATAAGCTGAGGGAATTCACCAATGTACAACGTGTCTTACAAGAAATGCTAAAGGGAGTCCAATCTTAAAAAAAAGGATGCTAAGATGTAAGAGGAAAATACTGAAAATATAAAACGAACTGGCAAATAGAAGTATATGGAAAAATTTAGAATGCTTTGCTACTATAATTGTGATGTGTAAACCACTTACAACTTTAATAAAGACAAAAAGTAAAAAATGTCAAAAGCAATAATAGCTACAATTGTTTAAGAGATAAGCAACATAAAAAGATGTAAATTGAGAGTCAAAAAGTCAAAATGTGGGGAGACGGGTGTTAAAATGTAGAGTTCGTTTTTTTCTTTTAATTTCTTTGCAATTAAAGTTAAGCTGTTATCAGTTTAAAATAGCATAACTATATGATGTTTTTTGCAAGTCTCCTGGTAATGACAAAGCAAAAAACTTTAATAGATACACCAAAAACAAATGGTACAGAATGAAAACACACTACTAAAGAATATCACTTAACTACAATGGAACACACACAGTGGTACACAATATCACTTAACCACAATGGAACACAGTAAGAGAGAAAAAAGGAAAGAATCTACAATAAAACCAAAAAACATGTAATAAAATAGCAGTAGTAAACCCTTAGCTATCAACTCTAACTTTGAATATTGTAAATGAATTAAATTCTCCAATTAAAAGACATAAATTTGATGAATGAGTAAAAAATACAAGACCTAATTTTATCATGTCTACTTAAAAATGATTTCAAATATAAGCCACTCATAGACTGAAAGCAAAGGGAGAAAAAAGATATACCTTGTAAATGGAAACCTACTAAGAGCAAAAGTAGCTATTCTATAAGAGAAAATAGAGAATAAGAAAAAATAGAGAATAAGATAATTTTAGTAAAAAAAGGTTAAAAAAAGATAAGGAGGTATTATACAATGATAAAGGTTCAAGAGAGTTTTACAGTTAAAAATATACAGGTACTCAACACCAGAGCACCCAAATGTATGAAGCAAGTATTAACAGACCTAATGGGAGAGGTTGATGGCAATGTAATACTAGTAGGAATCTTCAACACTCTGCTTTCAGCAATGGACAGATCATCCATACAGAAAATCAACAACAATAACAAAAAAGCATTGAAGTTAAACTATACTGTAGTCCAAATTGACCTAACAAACATTTACACAGCATTCATTCTATCCAATAGCTACAAAATGCACATTGTTCTCAACAACACATGGAACATTCTCCAGAATAGACCAAATGTTAGGTCACAAAACAAGTCTTAACAAATTTACAAATATCAAAATTACATCAAGTATTTATTCTGACCCCGAAGAAAAATAAAAAAACTAGAAAACAAGAAGAGAAGTAAGATTGGAAACTGTACAACTACATGGAACTTAGACAACACGCTCCTAAACAACAAATGGGTCAATGAGGAAATTTGAAAAAAAAATTAAATATTCCTTGAAACAAATGAAAATGGAAACACAACATCCTAAAATCTATAGTATACAGCAAAAATAGTTCTAAGAGGAAAGTTTATACCAAATAAACTATACATTAAAAAGTAGAAAGACCTCAATAAACAACCTAATGTTATAGCTTAAGAAACTGGAAAAACATGAACTAACCAAACCCCAAATTTGCAGAAGGAAGGAAGTAACAAAGATAAGGGCAGAACTAAATGAAATAGAGACTTAAAGAACTATGTAAAAATTAAAGAACATATACTTGGTTTTGTAAATTAATAATCAAAATTGACAAGATTTTAACTAGACTATGAACAAAAGAGAGAAGACTCAGATAAATATAATTAGTGATAAAAGAGAGACTTTATAATTGATACTTCAGAAATATAAAGGATAAAAAGAGACATTAAGTACCAGTTGACACCAACAAATAAACAATCCACAAGAAAGGAAGAAATTTCTCTGTGCATACAACCTACCGAAAATGAATTATGCAGACTAGAAAACCTGAGCAGATAAATAACATGTATTAATTATTCTTAAACTAAGCAATTATCAATTACATTTAATTGTAATTAAATTATTAAAGCATTGATAAAGGCTGTGTCATCAAAGAAAAGCCCAGTAACTGATGGCTTCACTGCTAAATGCTACCAAACATTTAAGAACTAACACCAGTTCTATTCAAATTCTTCAAAAAATTTAAGAGAAGGAAATGCTTATGAACTCATTTTACAACGCAAGCATTACCCTTATACTAAAACCAGATGATGACACAACAAAAAACGAAAACTACGGGCCAATATTCCTAATGAACATAAACACAAAATCCTCAACAAAATTCTAGCAAATCAAATTTAAAAACACATTAAAAAGATCAAGTGAGATTCATCTCAGGGATGTAACAATGGTTTCAGATATGCAAATCTATAAATGTGATATATCACATTAGCAAAATCCAGGACAAAAACCATGTGATTATCTCAATAAATTCAGAAAAATTATTCAATAATATTCTACATACTTTTATGATAAAATCTTTCAAAAATCAAGCACAAAAAGAATTCACCTCCACACAGTAAAGGCAACATACAATAAAGCCACATTTAACATTATACCAAATGGGAAAAATTTGAAAGCTTTTTCTCTAATATCTGGAACAAGAGAAGGATGATAACTTTTACTACTGTCATCCAACATTAGTATGGAAGTCCTAGGCAGAGTAATTAGGTAGAGAAAGAAATAAAAGGCATCACAACAGGAAACAAGGAGGTCAAATTGTCTGTTTGCAGACACCGTGATTATATACCTAAAGAATCAAGAAGGCTCCGTGAAAAAAGTCTTTGAGCTGATAAATTAATTCAGTAAATGTGAAGGATACAAAATATACATACAAAAATCACTCCGGGTACGATGGCTCATGCCTGTAATCTCAGCACTTTGGAAGGACAAGGTGGGCGGATCACCTGAGGTCAGGAGTTTGAGACCAGCCTTTCCAACATGGTGAAACCTGTCTCTACAAAAAAAAAAAAATTAGCCATGCATGATGGTGTGTGCCTGTAATATCAGCTACTGGGGAGGGTGAGGCATGAGAATCACCCGAACCCAGGAGGCGAAGGTTGCAGTCAGTTGAGATGATGCGACTGCACTCCAGCCTGGGCAATAGAGAGAGACTTTGTCTCAGAAATAAATAAATAAAAGGCAAAAAACAAACAAAAAATCAGTAACATTTCTAGATACCAATAATGAACTCTCTGAAAAATAAATCAAAAAAGCAATTCTAATACAATAACTACCAAAAATGAAATATCTAGAAATAAACTTAACCAAGAAGGTGAAAAATCTCCACAATAAAAACTACAAAACGTCGATGAAAAAAATTAAAAATACAAATAAATGGAAAGATATCTCATATTCATAGATTAGAATAATTAATATCATGAAAATGTCTATACCATCCAAAACAATCAACAGATGTAATGCAATTCCTATCAAAATACCAATGACATTTTTTACTAAAATAGAAAAAAAAAACCCTAAAATTTATACAGAACTACAAAAGACTCTAATGGCTAAAGCAATCTTGAAAAAAAAGAAAAAAAGAAAAAAAAAAGCTTAAGGCATGACTTTAAAATATATTACAGAGCTATAGTAATCAAAATAGTGTAATTGATATAAAAACAGACAGACTAACGAAAAAGGATAGAGACTACAGAAACAAATCCACACATTTACAGCCATTTTATTTTCAAGGAAGATGCCCAAAACGCACATTACAGAAAGGACAGACACAGCAATAAATGATGGTGAGAAAACTGGATATTTGCATGCCGAAGAATGAAAGTAGAGTGTTCTCTCTCTCTAAATGGAATAAAAACTTAAAAGTTGTCTCTGTTAATCAACTATACATATATTAAAAACTTAAAAGTAAAACCCAAAAGTAAAAATTAAAACTACTGAAAGAAATCATATGGGAGTCTGGGGAAGGAGTTTTTGGATAGGACTTCAAGAACACAAACAATAAAAGCAAAAGAAGACAAATGAGATTACTTCAAACTAAATAAATGAATAACGACACAAAACACAGACAAAGAAAAAACACTTCTGCACAGCCAAGAAAATCCACAGAGTGAAGAGAAAACTGGTTGGAAGAAAATAGTTACAAACGAAGTATCTGACAATGGGTAACTCAAACAACTCAGGAGCAAAAAATCACAAATGATCTCTGATTTTTTAAAGGGGCAAAATACCTAACTAGACATTTCTCTATAGAAGGCATGCAATTGGCCATCAAATACATGACAAAATATTCAACATCATTAGCTTTTAAGGAAATTCCAATCAAAATCACAATGAGATATCACCTCACTCCAGTGAGAATGACTATCATCAAAAAGACAAAAGATAACAAATTCTGGCTTGGATGCTGAGAAAGGAGAATTAATATGCTTTTGTTGGAGATGTAAATTAACTCAGCCATTATGGAAAACAATATTGAATTTCCTTAAAAAATTAAAAATTGAACTACTATTTGATCCAGTAATTGAATATAAATATATATTCAAAGGAAGTGAAATCAGTATGTCAAAGTGATATCTGTGTTGCTATGTTCATTGCAGCACTATTCACAATAATCAAGCGATGGAATCAACCTAAAAGTCTATCAATGGCCAAATGGATGAAAAAAATATTTATATATATAAATATACATACAAAAGAATACTGTTCAGCTATAAAATATAATGAAATTCTGTCATTTGCACTACCATGGATGAATCTAGACAATACAATGTTAAGTAAAATAAACTAGGCACAGAAAGAGAAACACTGCATGATTTTACACATATGTGGAATCTAAAATAGTTAATCTCATAAAAAGTGCACATTAAAATCTTCATGCTAGTCAAAGATTCAATCAAATGACTATCAAGATCCCAATTACATTTTTACAGAAATAGAAAAAACAATCCTAAAATCTACATGGAATTGATAGAATGCCAAATAGCCAAAACAATCTTGAGAAAGAAGAACAAAGCTGGAGGCCTCAAACATTCCGATTTCAAAACAAAATATAAAGGTACAGTAATCCAAATGATATGGTACCAGCATACAGGCATATATACTAATGGAACAGAATAAAGAGTTCAGAAGTAAACCCACATATATTAGCTGTTGGGAAAACACCTAATAGTAGGTGTTGGGAAAACTGGATATTCTCATGCAAAAAATGAATTTACATGCTTAGCTCACAACAATAAATTCAAAATGGATTGAAGACTTACATATAAGACCTCAAAAATTAAAATTAGAACTACTGTATGATCTAGTAATCCCACATTTTGTTACTTACCACCCAAAAATTGAAATCAGGATCAAAGAGATTTATGCATTGGTGTGTTCATTGTAGCTAATGTTCACACTTTTCACAATAGCCAAGAGTTGGAAACAACCTTCATCCACAGATATAGACGAATGGATAAAGAAAATTTGGCTGCGCACAGTGGCTCACGCCTGTAATCCCAGCACTTTGGGAGGCTGAGGCCAGTGGATCACTTGAGGCCAGGCGGTCTCAAACAACATGGTGAAACCCTGTCTCTACTAAAAATACAAAAACTAGCCAGGCGTGGTGGCACACACCTATAGTCCCAGCTACTCAAGTGGCTGAGGCAGAGAATTACTTGAGCCTGGAAGGTGGAGGTTGCAGCGAGTAGAGGTAGCACCGCTGCACTCCAGGCTGGGTGCCAGAGCGAGACACTGTCTTAAAAAAAAAAAAAAAGGAAAAAAATGTGGTGTATATACAGAATGAAATATTATTCAGCCATCACAAAGGAAATTCTGTTATATCCTACCAACAGGAATCAACCTTGAGACATTATGCTAAGTAAAGTAAGCTGGACACAGAAAGCCAAATACTGCATGATTCTACTTACAAGAAGCATCTAAAGTAATTAAACTAATAAAAGCAGAAAGTAGAATGGTGGTTGCCAGCGGCTGGGATGAGGGGAAAATGGGAGTTGTTGTTTGATGGGTATCAAGTTCCAGTGATGCAAGATAAAAAAAGTTCTAGAGATCTGCGGTAAAACATTTTGCTTAGAGTTAATAATACTGTGAAACTTTACTTAAAATTTTATTAAGAGGGTAGAAGTCACATTTTTTAACCAAAACTAAAAAAGAAAAAAATATATATTTAAATAAATCATGTTTTTTCAATATATATTTTGTTATTAAATACTTAGAATATGTTACTTACACTAGTATTCTAAAAAACGTAATTTTTTCTTAATAATGGCATTACCTTAAAGTCAAAGAAAATTGCTTCATTTTATGACAAATATTTCCTTGCTAACAAAAATTGTTTCTTATAAGTATGTCTTATAAGTATTTCTACTACCATTTTAAATAATTGTTACTTTCTCAATTGGATATTTTGTATATTGTATAGTTTGAATCTAGAATGATTATTTCTTTTAGCTGATTTTCCAGTTTGTAAACAATGTTTAAAGATTGGCTCTAGCATAATATAAACTTTTAAGTGCAACATTAAATCTTCAAGAAAATCATGATATTATTTTGCTCAGTGTTAGTTGACAATTCTAAGAAATATATCCCCTCTCACCTTAATATATGATATCAACAGTAAAATATGAATATGCCATCAACTGTGTGTACAGTAGACAGGTGGCTTATTCTATGATTATAATTTAAACACATTTTTCTCTTTTCAAAAAAGATTTTCTAATAAATCTACTCAAATTCAAATTTGTTTTAATACACTTTATTTAGCTAATACTTATTGACAACTATTTTCAAGCAACAATTTTGTTGCTGTTTATACAATGGTGAATTAGTTCAAATGGGTGTCTTCCTTCTTTGTAATTATTGATGAAGTAGGGATAAATTCTAATTCAAAGGCAATTATAATACAAATTATGATAGGAAAGTAAAGAAAAGAAAGTAAACTATTGTGAAAGTATCTTTATGGTACAGAAGGATGAGATTCTGCAAGGCATTTTAAGATCTATTAAAGATAATTATTTTATTTCTAGAACATAAAGTTCTAGCATTAAAACACATTTGAAAGAAATCTTTTTTTCTTTTTTTTTTTTTTTTTAAATGGAGTTTTGCTCTTGTTGCGCAGGTTGGAGTGCAATGGTGCGAACTTGGCTCATTTCAACCTCTGCCTCCCAGTTTCAAGAAATTCTCCTTCCTTAGCCTCACAAGTGGCTGGGATTACAGGCGCCCGCCACATGCTCAGCTAATTTTTATATTTTTAGTTTGATGGGTTCTCACCATGTTGGCCAGGCTGGTCTTGAACTCCTGACCTCAGGTGACCCACCCACCTCAGGCTCCCAAAGTGCTGGGATTACAGGCGCGAGCCACCGTGCCTGCCTGGGCAAACTTTTTTTTTTTTCAATTAGGTAAGTAAGGAATAATGACCACCTAAACTATGGTGCATGAAGTTGGTATAAAGAGACAGAAAACATGAAGAGAGAAATAGAAAATAAATATGACTTAATCAATGAATGATTGGATTGAGGGACAATGAGAATGAAAAACTCTAGGATAGCACTTGGATATATGGTGAGAATATCTTGGTCTAGTTGTGCGCTATTGCATGACACAGGGGGATGACCTGGTTGAAGAATGAGAAGAGACTATGGGTTCAGTTTTAGATCTCATATTAAAGTATGGAAAGAGCCCTTTGTAGCAACCTTGCTTCAGTGGATGGAGGATTCCACAGTTTAAAAGTTTATTCATCTATAAATCCATGTGTTTAAATAAGCTTACCAGGAAGTTAGGGTATGCAACATACTAAAAGGTAAATTACAATTTAGATAAAACTAGGGAAGAAAGTAAAGTGTTGAGATTCCCTCAAGTCTTTACTTAATGTTGATATTATATGAAATATAATATCATATTTATTTTATAATTAAAGGAAATAATATCCAAAACATAATGATGTTGATATTATGTGATATTATATTTACTTTTATGTTGATATTATGTGAAAATATTTGTGTACTTATTGTTTTGAACTACATCTGTTTAAAAAATAGAGAAAATTTCCTTTAGTATCTTAATGAGAATGGGTAAGTTGTAATTTTATGTCATCGCTTTAATCATCTTAAATATGAAAGCAGAGATGGGTTACACCAACAAGAAGCACTGACTTTGTTGTGTCCTTATTGTTGACAATACAGGAATCTTTGGATCTGTCTCTCAAAAATCAGGATAGTGGATTTCTCCAAATTTACTGTGAATTTTGTATAAACAACACAAGTAACATGATAAAGAGAAACTTTATTGAAAATTATTTCTGTCCATTATCTATCCCTAAGTGTTTTGATCACTCTCTGATTTATTTCAGTAAACTATTATGAGGTTAATAAGGAAAAGGGAACCTCCTGAAATGTATCAAAAATTTACCTAATAAAATGAGGGATATATAAAGGGCAATATTTTTTAGATATATGTTTCAGACTCTTCGGAATAATACCAGGCCATAATATAGGTAATGGTAGATAAATAATTTAAACCAGGAGAGGGGATAATATTTCCCATGGAGAGTGTGTTGAGTGATAAAAGAGAGTATTATAGGAGATAATTCTCAAAACTATGATAGTTTAATGAACGAGTGTAGGAAGAATACTATATATTAGAGACTTACGTGTTCTGGCCAGACTGTGATGTTAAAAAATAAGAAAGAAAAAAAAAAAGGAAAAGATTTAGTGGTCAATAGTGCCAAATGCTGCTGAGATAAAATGTATAAACTCCAGAGTGCAACTGATATTCTATGTTTAAATGTGAAAGAATAGACAGAAACAATTATTTTTGCTAAAGGATATAACTTTGCAGGTCTTGTGACAAGGAAATAAGATTGCTCCATTATTTAACTGATATGTTAACTGTTAAATAAATGCAAGGCCATCTGTGATGGTTAAGGTTTAATATATCTGGAGATATATAGAGATGTTTCATGAAGACATGGTAAAATTTACTATAACTATATTTGATTTTTCTTGTTTTTAAGTCGAAAGAAAATAAGTTTGATTATTGTTTTCTTTTCTAATAAGAAATTTGAGTCATGAGAAGGTTAAATAGCTCCTCCAATGTGACATGGCCAGTAAGAGGTGGTATTCTGTTTTCTTTACTAATATTCTGTAGGAATAAAAAGACATTTTCTAATCTGGGGGTTTTATGGAGGTGATGTAAGTTAGTGTAGAGAAATTGGGTGGCGAATTAGATAAATCATGATCTAGTCATGACATTTTATTACGCTGCTTTGTGATCTTGTGAGACCAAAATGCTAGATCATGTTAACTTACTTGGATATCATTTCCTTTAATTATAAAATAAACCATTTAGATTAGATTATTTGTAAGGTCACTTTTGATTTTATAATTTTTGTGAGACTGTGATATAAAGATCATAGGGTGCTTTTATTTTTTAAAGTGTTGTCTACTAGGATAACAAAATTAAGTAGTAAGAAGACTGTCAGTTATTACATCTATCCTTCTACAATTTCTCCTGCGAATTGCTTTGATTGTTAACAAGATGATTTCTGTAATAAAATGCCTCTCTTTCGTAAGTATTGTTCAAAGTTATAATAACTTACATGAATTAACCGGCTTTTGGAAAGGTCACTTTCCCAATAAATGGCAAATAAAAAAAAGGTTACTAAAATGATTCAGTCATTTATTGTTACTTATAAGGGTTATTCTGTCTGAAACCTATATGTGCATAATTATAGCCAAATCTCTAAAATTGTACAAAAAGCTTTTTGCCTTTTTATTCCCCGTCAGCAGAGCAAAGATTATATCTAACTGCCGCATTTTCACATATTTGAAAGTAACCTCTCTCCTCATAAATGTGCAACTGCTCCGGTTGGAAACAACTGTAGCTGCTGCTAGGTGTTTTCTGCCTAGAGAAGTTTGATATGTAACAGCAAAAAAATATAAAGTGATTTTCACATTGGGAAGGAGCATCTAGCCTGGGGTTCGGAGTGGGCTGAAAATAGGAACCTATTATAATAAATAGGTAAAGAGAAACACACAAACAGCAGCATGATTTATATCAGGGCCGGTAAACAGATGCAATATTTAGAATCCAATTGAAAGAAGACAGAAGGTAATGTTACTGCTTTTTATCTTTGCTACCTGTGTATTTGCATTAGAAGCATGGTCAGGGACACGAATAACATGCATATGTGAATTTCTATTATAATCCCTCGATATGACTTGGAGCTAAATTTGAGAGGGCTCTTCAGGTTAATTCTTAATGTATTCAGGAGAAAAATATTGTTGGATCCCAGCTTGAAATGAACTATTTATTTAGGATTTGGATATTTTTATAGACCCCCAAATTGTTACAGAAGTTCAGTCTGTAGCATTTTTGCAAGAGACTTTTATTAGTTAATGGAGAATCCTTATCTTTGGGAAACAAAATTAAAGTTATGTAAGATGGATCGAAAGAAAAGCCTCAGGAGGCAGAGTGATGGAACAAACTTGAATACTACCTTATGTCAGCCATCCTGTTGTACTGGGGAGTGGGCAGAGGTGACAATAGAGAGAGAAAAAAGAGAAGATAGTGGACAGAAGAAATGAGAAAGAAAGAGAGAGAGAGAGAGACCCTAACGTATCCCAAAGTTTAATTATATAGTAGGAACTAGGACTAAAGACAGATAGGACCCACCTGAAGGTGTTCACAGTGAATACTGTGCAAGACTGATCGATAAAGAAATGGAAAATCTGTGATCAGTTTTGTTGTGGGAACAAGCAGTTACACAATCCAGACTGAACAAAATCAGATATAATACTAGCATGACTTCTGAGACTTGTGTGAGAACTATTCTGCCAAAATGTGGAGTATTTTTGGATTCAAACAGTAAAACTCCCAACTGAATTTTCTTCTCCCTTCTCTAACAGCTAATTTATAGCAACTATACAAGAAAATGGAGATTATTCTAGTTTAATAAGTAAAGACACATAATATTATACAGCTGAGAAAAAAGAAGCAGCTCCTAGTCTATTCTTCACGTTGGAGCTTATACTGATTAGTCAATACAATACTCAGAATCCTCTCACACGCACAACGTTAGTAAATCTGAAATCTGAGTGGTTATGTGTAGTTTTTTTTTTTTTTTTCTATTTACTAGCTCTAAGGAAAAATGAGTGAAACAGAAAAACAAAGAATGTGGACAATGAAGATCATTTCAGTGTTATAGAATGAAATCAGAAAATGATTTAAGTCCACCCACCAAATAATTAGAATGAATACTAGTACAAAAGTCTCAGCAAAGTCTTAGAAGTAAGGGAAGCACAAAGGAATAGAATACACTACTTTCCCTAAGTTTTCTTTCATCCTCTGCCATTTCCTCAGGCAACAGAAAATTGAGAGAATAAGAATACACTGTTCTTAAACCATAACCTGGGGTACATTCTCAGATACTATGGGAAGAGTTAAATCTGAACAAGAGGAAAATAAACAACTATTCATGCATTCCATGGAAAGAAAGTAACACACTCTCCAAACAATAAAAAAAATGAAACAAAAAGAAACATAGGTCAATAAAGGGAAGATAATTCTACATGATTGCATGATACAGAGTTATTTAACTAGAACATGAACTTAATATAAAGAGCAATTAGAAGAAATAATAAAACAGCAGAAAGAGATAAGAGAGATTACAAAAAGAACAAGTAGAAGGCCAAAACAGCATGACTATGCAATTATTAAATAAATTGAAAATACCACTACAATTAAATCACATAGGAAAAGATTAAGATAATAAATAGCATACACATAAAACCGACAAAAATGTTAATGCATTTAGTGATATCATCCAACATAAACATAATTGTTGCTTATGTTAGGGAATCAAGAAATGAAACAGATCTACTCGAAGATATAATACAGAGAACTTCTAGGGTATAATTAAAAAATAATAATTTGCAGACATAAGAACCCTCTGAGTTCCATAGTGAATGGAGATATGTGCACCTATAGTTTTTAATGACTAAAGACTAATTTCTCAAATATATGTACTAAAAACAAGAAAAAATAGAAATGATGTGTGCATAAGGAGGATGGTATGGTGGAAATATTTCAGCTTGACTTAAAATTACTTAACAATATTAAATGAAAGAAAATGAAAGAAGGCTTACAAATTTCTAAAGAAACATATGACTTGATATTAATATATATCTCTTCCCTGTGCTGGCTTCCCTGGGTGGAGTGTATGTCATCCCTCCCTTGAACAAGACCGCAGGAGATGTAGTGGCAGATCTGAACCTCAACTACACAAGGGCTGGCATTACTAGTCCTTCCCTCTTTACTTAGCTGAAATGCAAGAAGGTTACCTTGTTTGAGTGAGAGGGCATGTAGAGCATCATTGAGGCATAAGATATATGAGCAAAAAGCCATCTCAGCTGTTCCAAACTTGGCAGTTGGAATCATTTCAGATAAAGCCCTGGATATTCTAGAGAAGAGATCAACCATCCTACCAGCCTCTTTCTGCATTTCTATTCCACAAAATGGTGAGAAAAAATAAAAGATTTGCTATTTTAAGCCAAGAAGTCGTAGGGTTTTTAATGCAGTTGGAGATATTTAAGACAATGTATGTAATCAAAATATCACTTTAAAATAACAGCAACAAATAGATATTTGCAAATATGTCCTTTTAAATGAAGGAATGAAGTGCTGATTAATAATCCTTGGTAAAATTGCTATCCAATCAAGATTGAATTAAAGTTTTTAAAAATAAAAAATAGTGTTAAGAGCTAGTTATAAGCATTTAATTCATTCAAAAATAATGATGCTACTGAAAACTTACTTCTGGATATAAAACAGAATTATATGAACTTGGTTAATGTGAAAAAATCACATAACTAAGCAAAATTGAGGGCAGAGAAAATTGGAGAACTAGGCAATTGCTAATATCATTACTTTTCTTAGTAAAGAGGCAAACCACAGAGCTTACAAGAGCCATCTTAATGCCTTTGAAAAGTTCTTAACCTTAGTGAACTCTGTCGGAAAGTGGTATTATTTATGTACTACACACATTTGTTTCAGTATCAACAATTCTCTCGTTTTCATTTTAACTTCTTATGTAAAAAATTTACGAAACATAGATTGAGTTATTATATTCAAAATATCTGTAGCATAATTCTATTTTTAGAAATGTTTCATTTTCATATTCATATATACATTAAATAATGTCTCTAGTTGCATTTTTCAGTACAGTAGCCACAAGCCATACATGGCTGTTTAAACTAAAATTAATAAAATTAAGTGAAATTAGAAATGCAGTTTTTTAGTTTCACTTACCACATGTAAGTGCTTAATAGTAATATTTGGCTATTATGACTGGCCACTATATCGTAAATGTAGATATAAACTGAAGTCCACCTAATGTTAACAGTGATTACTTATATTAAAATTTGGCTTTTAAAATATTTTACTTCTTTTCATGTATTTTCTAAGTTATTTGAATTTTTTTTTAGTATGCTTGTGTCATTTTTTAACAAAAAGAACTTAGGTTAACTCTGAATGATGAAGATATAGAAGGTTATTATTTATATTTTATACCTTTAGTATTTTAAACATTAAAACAAATAAAACATACAATGTATGGAAATTCTCTGTACTTTCTGCTCAATTTAGCTGTGAACCTAAAACTGCTGTAAAGTCTATTACAGATACAATAAAAATTGTATTATTGATACAGATACAAATACAGTAAATTGTAAAATTGATACAGATACAAATACAGTAAAAATAGTTGAGAACATATTCTTGGTGATAGACTTTGAAAAACTTGAAGGTAAGAAAGCTCATGGTATAAATGGGAATTTATAAGTAGTTTGGTGTATTCGTCCTATAGAGTGTGATTATAGTTAAGACGAATAGCTAGGCAGGAGTTCTTGAAGGGCCCTATGTAATTGCTAAAGTATTTGAACTTTATCTTAAGTATGAGAAAAACAATGAGTGAAACATGATGACTAGAATTCTGTTACTTGAGAAGGTTGGTTAATGATGGAGCACAGATTACTGTACAGATCTATCAAGAACTCCAGAGACCTCTGTCCAGTCCTACGTTAGCAATATCAGCGTGGTTATGAGTTTTACCAAATCAGTACAGCTTCAGTGCAGTCTCCGGCTAGCGCAGCTTATCTTTAGTAACAGCAGAAGCAATAGGAATAGGAGACCCTACCTTGGTCAGCACCAGGGAGCTTGGCATTAAGTCTTCTCAGACCACAAAAGCTGGAGGGAAGAAAAATGGCAATTATTATTCACTGTGTAAGGGGGCTGATTATTAGTGCCACTAAGGGACCACTGAGGATAGATTGGAAATGGGGCTGAGTGTATTTTGAATAATGGCTGACAGTTTTATAAGAAATCACTATGACAAAGATAAAGTAAGTTTTTATGCTTCTATTTTGAACATAAATTTTACCTCCAGATTTTTGTAATCTGCAATAGGACAAAATATATCAAATAATATAAGCCTTAGTTTTTGCTTTTGTTTTTTTATCTTGTGGTGTAATGGGGAAAATCAATTGTTTATTAAAAAGGGCTATAAAACACCAGAGTCCTTTCCAAAGTATGACAGAATTTGGGTTCTCTTGCTCTATTAGTCCCCTCTGGTTGATCCAGTCTTCCTTCATGGATTTTGAATCCCCTTGGGCTATAGTAAGGAAAGAAGAAGGCATCGACTTTTATCTGCATATGTTTTATCTCTGCCTGTGAGAATTCTGCAATTTTCCAGTCTATGATTTTTGCCAAGTAGTGATACTGTTCAGTTGAATGTCCCTTTACAGTCTCACCACTGAGCTTTTCTGTGTACAGTAGATTCCCTCTCTGAAAGACACCGCTGGGTTGTGTGTTCAGTACTTCTTACCAATGATATTTTCTGTTGATATTTTATTACATTTATTATTACTATTATTATATGTTTTTGTTGTTAAAGGCTAGTGTACTTAGGAAAGGAATATAGTTTACACATAAATATATTTTCCTAATTGTTCTCATGTGAACATGTGCATTAACATTGTCAGCAGTATTATTTTTGAATATAAAATATGGGTTATATTGCTTTGAGTGAGTTTGAATTTGTGTTTCTTACTCTGCTAGACTAGAACCACTAGTCATTTTGTGTGTGCTTGGATCAAGCACTTATTTTAGTACATGACTAATAGCACTAATAATGATAATAACAACAATAGCAACTACATACAAAGCAGCTTTAAAGACAGAAAAGGAAGTGCAATGTAGCAACTCTCACATTTCCTTTTACCAGCAATAAAAATCATTTGGGAAAAAGAAAGAAGTCAAAAAAAAAAAAAAAAAACAGGCAAAGTTAGTTTCAGAGTGCTGAGATAGTCTGTATTTTAGAACTTATTGATTTACAGTGTCAGTACTATGAAATGCTTTTTTGATTTCCAATGGCCTGCTATCATACAGCCTTATTTTTCTGTAATTGACACATGAAAAATATAACTTTTATATTTGTTGCATTAAATACACACATGAGGCAAGTGTTCTAAGCTTGGATGCCTCTATAGACATAATTATTTAGTGCTGCAAAATGTTTAAAGATATTTTGAATAAATATTGATTCTTGGAACTCAGCCAATCTATGAAAAGAGTATTGTTAAGAGACAGTGAACTGAAAAAATATATATTTCTCTTTAACCCCAAAATCTGCTCACAGAGTAGTAAGTAAAAGAACAGTATTGAAGAATTACTTGGAATTAAATGTTTAAAATTTCATTTATTTTACTGTCTCTTTAGCATTCATAATAAAAGTCAACCTGCCCATTACTCCAAATAAAATGCAAGAAGGGGAAATCATAAAGATTTTTGTAACTAGAAAATACAGAAATTTTGTATGTCTAGTGGAAAATAGCAAATCTTCCATTTTTGTTAGATTATGCTACTTTTAGCCTCAACTCTGCATTATTTGGGACTAACTATGCTGAATGCCGCCAAGTCCAAATTTACAGGTAGCAATATGACTAAGTGTGAAGAACTATCCTAAAGAAGTACTGCAGAGTCCTTGTGCATTTGCTGTCCTGTTCCTACTCTAGTCAGGGTAAGAAGCAAATTGTGGATTCATTTATAAAGTCAAATAGACATGAATGCAAATCTTACCTTTGCTGCTCCATTGCTATGTAATCTCACATGATATATTTGATATTTATAAGTTTGTTTCTTCTATCAAAGAAAACAAAAAATAAAAGCATTTAAATTATTATTCAATTGTCTCTAATTCAGATGAGAATTTTTTATTAAACTTACAAGATTTAATGGAGCAAATGATGAGATTTATATTGTACTTGGAATTTTTTCAACTTTCTTTATAGCTCAGAACACAGATTCTATCCCTGCATTAACTCTGCCTCAATGTTAATTATTGTTAAGACAATTGCATTGAGAAAGGCTCTAAGAACATCATTTGTTTTAAGTTCAACAGGAGAAAATATGGTGATTAATTAGTGATATTCAAGGGTGGAGGAGGGCTGTGAATGCTGTGAATTTGCTAGACTTCTAAACCATCAATCATGGCCTTAGCATGTTTTTATGGACATCTGATATCCTATTAATATTACCAGGATTGGTAGCATACAGTAAGAAAAAAATGATAAATATGAAACCAGAAGGTTTAGATATATGGGGAAATATGCTTACTAGATTTTCAACTTCGGATATATTCAAATTCTTCCTAGTCCTTTTGCTTTATCTCTATAATTATATCAAAAATACCAATTTATAATACTGTTATGAGATGTAAATAGAATATTTTAGTGAAAGCACTATAACAATTATATTTTGTTATAATGAATTATAATGAATACGTAATGTCACATATTCATTATTTTACTATATATCATATTTAGACAATGCATCTGATTTAATATGAGACACACATTTGGGTTGAGTTTTTCCAATTGGTAAATGTAGCTATTTCGGTGAGTTGCAAAGTCTTTTCTTTAGTTCTTTTGAAATTCCTTTTTTCTAAAATCATTAATGTAGTTTAATAAAAATTATTCTATATTATAATGGAATAGAAAACATAAACCATTATTCTGCACCTGAATTGTGATGATGATAGTAAGCGTGTTATTATTAAATTGATGTCAGATATTTATATGCACATGCTTTCATTCACATTTGAATAGCATTTTAATGAAATTAATGTTTTTTCCTCATTTTGTTTTTGATTGATTATCAAAAGCATTTAATATTCAGATAACTGGTTTTCAAGCTCCTTAATTTCATGAGTGAGGGAATCAATTATCTTTTATGTGAAAATCTGTGCCCAATGTCTTCAAGGTCATATAAAAAGAATACATTTTAATTCTATTAAAACATATGAGTAAATTGGCACCAATACTTAAACTTTAAAAGGTTGACTAAACCTAGAGTTTCCTCTCACAGTTTTTTTTTTCTTAAGAATTTAGAATTGCTTCCCCTTTTTTTTTGCCCTCTAAACCTAATTCATTAAAAAGTAGCAACTTTTACCTCCTAAATATCTCTTCATTTATTTCTTTCGGTATTTAAAACCAGTGACCTAATCCTCAAACTACTAACATTTTTCCCTCATTCCCCTGCAATAAACTCCTATGTTTTCAACATACCTTCTGGCCACTTTGCTAATCTCTTTTCCACAGTGAAAATTAGTTTATCATTCAAATGATCTTGGCAACTTTCCTGCTGAAAATGGCATTTTTTGTTCCCTCCTTATTTCTTTAGACTCATCCAGTCCTATAGTCCTTTGTTCTCTTTCCTCCATACAGTTAGGTCTTCATTCAGTTTTCATCCTTCTTTCTTTCACCAGTCACTTTGCTCATGGTGTCATCTGTATCTGGCATGTTTTTCCTTTCATCACATTAAATTCTCAGGTCAGTCATATTTTCCTCAGAGAAGCATTTTAAAAGCTCAATTATTGGCCCATACCCCAATACAAGTTGTCATAGAAATGTGTTTCTTTTAGTACTTTTCAACATTAAAATTTTATACTAGTATGTGCAAATATTTATTAATATCTAGCCTTACTTAAGGATATACAGTTCATGACGGCTGAACTTTTCGGTTTTTTCAGTACGTCACTGAATCATCTTATCCTAGAACAACCTAAGCCAAAAATAACAGTAAGTTAACTCTGGTAGGCACTTATTCTGTACTGTGCATATTCTATTTTATTTACTCTGGGTGCAGTGGCTCACGCCTGTAATCCCATCACTTTGGGAGGCCGAGGTGTGTGGATCACCCGAGGTCTGTGTTTTTCAGCTCCATCAGGTCATTTATTTTCTTCTCTAAACTGGTTATTCCTGTTAGCAATTCTTTTAACCATTTTTCAAGGTTCTTAGCTCCCTTGCATTGGTTAAAACATGCTCCTTTAGCTCGGAGGAGTTTGTTCTTATCCACCTTCTGAAGCCTACTTTTGTCAATTTGTCAAATTCATTCTCTGTCCAGTTTTGTTCCCTTGCTGGCGAGGAGTTGTGATCCTTCAGAGGAGAAGAGGCATTCTGGTTTTTGGAATTTTCAGCCTTTTTGTGCTGGTTTTTCCTCATCTGTGTGGATTTATCTACCTTTGGTCTTTGATGTTGGTGATCTTTGGATGGAGTTTTTGTGTGGACACCCTTTTTGTTAATGTTGATACTATTCATTTCTGTTTGTTAGTTTTCCTTCTAACAGGCCACTCCACTGCAGGTCTGCTGGAGTTTTCTAGAAGTCCACTCCAGACCCTATTTTTCAGGGTATCACCAGCGGAGGCTGCAGAACAGCATAGATTGTTCCTTCCTCTGGAAGCTTTGTCCCAGAGAGGCACTCACCAGATACCAGCCAAAGCTCTCCTGTATGAGGTGTCTGCTCAACCTTGCTGTCTCCCAGTCAGGAGACACGGGGGTCAGAGACCCACTTGAAGAGTCAGTCTGTCCCTTAGCAGAGCTCGAGTACTGTGCGGCAAGATCTGCTGCTCTCTTCAGAGCCAGCAGGCAGGAAAACTTAAACCTGCTGAAGCTGTGCCCACAGCTGCCCCTTCCCTCAGGTGCTCTGTCCCAGGGAGATGTGAGTTCTATCTATAAGACCCTGACTGGCGCTGCTGCCTTTCTTTCAAAGATGTCCTGCCCAGAGAGGAGGAATCTAGAGAGGCAGTCTGGTTACAGTGGTTTTGCTGAGTTGCGATGGGCTCTGCCCAGTTCGAACTTTCCCAGGGCTTTGTGTACACTGTGAGGGGAAAATCGCCTACTCAAGCTTCAGTAACGGTGGACACCCCTCCCCTCACCAAGCTCCAGCATCTCGGGTCAATTTCTGACTGTGGTAGCAAGAATTTCAAGCCAGTGGATCTTAGTTTGTTGGGCTCCTTGGGGGTGGAATCCACTGAGCTAGACCACTTGGATCCCTGGCTTCAGCCCCCTTTCCAGGGTAGTGAATGGTTCTGTCTCACTGGTGTTCCAGGAGCCACTGGGGTATGAAAAAAAAAAAAAACCTCCTGCAGCTAGCTTGGTGTCTGCCCAAATGGACGCCCAATTATGTGCTTGAAACCCAGGGCCCCCGGTGGTGTAGGCACCCGAGGGAATCTCCTGATCTGTGAATTGTGAAGACCATGGGAAAAGCATAGTATCTGGGCCAGAATGCACTGTGCCTCATGGCACAGTCACTCACGGCTTCCCTTGGCTAGGGGAAGGAGTTCCCAACCCCTTGCACTTCCCAGGTGAGGTGATGCCCCACCCTGCTTCTGCTCGCCCTCCGTGGGCTGCACCCACTGTCTAACCAGCCCCAGTGAGATAAACCGGGTACCTCAGTTGGAAATGCAGAAATCACCTACCTTCTGCATTGAGCTTGCTGGGAGCTGCAGACCGGAGCTGTTCCTATTCGGCCATCTTGCCACCCGCTGATGTACCCATTGTATTATAAATATTTTGTAATATTAACACATTTAACCATCACAACAACTTTATCAGTTCTGTTCTTATTCCCATAGTGCAGGTGAGGAACCTGAGGCATGAAGACACCAAATTGCAGAGAATTTAAACCCAGGCAATCTTACTTTGGCACTCTTGTAAAGAGTCAATATAGTTTAGTGCCTCAGAAAAAATAAAATGTTTGATTATGAATGAATTTATCAAGTGAGGTTTGAATATGACCAAAATTTAAGATACCTAATCCTGTGTCTTATACTGCAACTATTGAGTTTATAATTAGCAATATAAAATTAAGGATATTGACTCTATAAGTATTTGTTCCATAAAAGCCTAATTATCAGATTAGATACTTAACCTGCATTTCAAGTAGAGATTTAAAATAAACAAGGGAACAGATAATTTACAGCCAGTTAATACGAAGTGGGTCATATGATGTCCTAGTTATTATAGACTTAAGGTGATTGGACACTTGGTATGCAAAGGAGTACCTTCTATGGAAGAGGAATCATCAAATATGAGAAACTGTGCCATTTCAGAAAATTAGATTAAATTTTTGAAAATATTCGATGGAAATTTTTGGAAATGATTAAGTTTTGTCCATCTAAAATGGAAAATACTGTTTTAGTTGGTATAGTTTTATTCTTTTGTGTTCATTATATTAAGATTTATTTTCATGAAATTCATTCCAAGTATTGTTTTAAATTAATCTACTGAGACCCAGTGTTTGTCAAAAAGAGGCTTAATTTTTATGTCTGCATTTTAGACAGATTTATAACATGATCTATAAACCATAGATCTCTCACATTACTCATTTGAAGAACTGCATGATTTTAACACTTACAAATGTAGAGATTAGGAAGAAAGAAAGAAATCCATTAAATCCAGTGACCACTATTTATTAGAGACCTTTTGCTGCTTAAACAAAACCTATAAGACACACCCACTATGTAACAATAAAAATTAAACATAAAAAGCAAAATGAATGAAAATGTCAACAAATGTTGAATGTTTAAAAGCAAACTGTTGCTCAATTCTTTATTAGCTGTGAACAGGTAAAAGTAGCAAAATAGTTATGTATTATTATTTAAACTCGTGATATAAAGATATATATCATATTTGATTACATCAATTACCAATATTATCATATTTAGTCTTTACAAATCTATATTAGATAGCTCATATTTCCATTTCCTTTTTAGAGACAATGAATTTAAGACGCAGAATGATTTATTATTATCAAAAGAGTACACACTGAGTTAATTGGCAAAGCCAGGATATGAACCCAGATACCTTGACTCAAGAGTAATAAAGGTTTTATTGGCCCCTGTTATTCTTGGGGAAAGCCATTTCAATTCTTACTAAGTAAATATAATCAGATTATGTTAGCTAAATTATTAAAATGAATAATTTAATTCATATGTGTTCTTTTTTTCTGATAAAGTAGATAGAAATGCTAGATTATGAAATCTTGGATAATAGAAGAATAATTTCAAAGAACATCTGTAAGGGTGTCCTATTGTCAGGATGGGCACATTTGAGGCACTGTAGTCTTGATCAGTTGAGATGAAAACAAATATTTGTCTTTTCAATACTTGCACAGTTTCCTTTCTAAGTTTACCTATTTATTCAAGTGTTTGTTCATTTACTCCAAAAATAAATTTGCATACATATACATGCTAGGACTGTGCTTGAGCAAAAAGTTTACTTAGAAATGTCATTTTTGAAATACTTAACCAAGTGCTGAAGTGTTGTTGTGAGGAATTATAACTTTCAGGTTCTGTCCAAGTCGTTTTCTTTTGTCATCCTAACTTTTGGTCTTGTCCTTGTTGTTTTACTGTTGTGATATTCCCCTCTGTTTGGTGGTTGCTGTCTTGCTAGTGAGCTATTATGCCAAATGAATGAACTGTTATTCTCTATCTGTAATGCTTAAGGTTTATATTTTAGGCTCAACAATGTATTTTGAAGGTCCTTGCCTTTCTCTTTGCTCACTTTCAGTTTCATCTGCTTCATAGAAAGATTCTCTCTAATCTGGGTACTCTCAGTATACTGTGTATTTTGCTGATGAGACACTGCTTTAAGAACATTCTGGTACCTGGTGAAGAGGAGCAGCTAACTTAAATATTATAAGAAAAGTTTTTTCATTCTAAAGACTGAAATTTTCTCTCTTTTCCTACAACCATTAGGGATTTTAAACAGTCTTATTCCTACCATATCTAGGTTATAGTAGAATTAAGATTTGTAAAAAGGGCATATAAAATAGGACTCATAGATGAAAATAATGTTGCTATCATACCATAGACATCAAAGTCCTTAATGATTATTTAATTATTTTGTATCATAGGGAAATATTAATATTTTAACCAAATATCAACAGGAAAAAAAGAAAAAGGTCATACTCAGATACATAAACTCTTCCTTACCAACTTACAATTAAATGTCCCAAATTATACAACAAAACATGATGGAACAATCAGTAGGCATATTCAGATAATAGACTAATCGAAGGAAAAAAACACTCAACTGCTCACTAGGATTCTGTAAATAAATCAAAATAAGTGGAGCACAGTTTATCTAAAAGATAAGACTTTTTAATTTGGTACCAAAAAGATAATTAACCAGTATGCAAACTGTTTAAATATTTAGCATTTCTTCTACTTCTGTTGCATAGAACTGTGGCTTTTAGTGTTCTTATTCTGTAATAATATAATATAGTGTAAATTGACAATGGATTAATAAATATCCTTAGATATAGAAACAGTATGTTCCTAATTTGCTTAAAAAAAAAAAAAGTGAAATGTGCTATGCTAGGCTGTATTTAAGAACCTTAGAATGCAACTGATGATTAAAAAATAATCACTACTTAAATTTATCATTTTTGCTCAGTAATTAATTACTTCCATTACATTTAACTGCAAATAAAAATAATTTGGCTTTATTAGCTTCTTGGATATTTTTGCTCAGATGTCTTTTGTTTATATATATATTTTTTTTTTAAAAATCACAAAGAGAAAAAAAGGAAAAAAAACCCTATATCTAGATAATACATTATTGTGTTGTTTACTGAAGAGAGAAAATAATAACTAAAAAACTCCTAGGGTTTAGAATAGTTTTATTTATTAATAATCATTTATAATGCTTTTTACTTCTTTGGCTATAAAGGAGTAGGCTATTTCTAACTCCTAATGTAGCTCATGCCCCTGTTCCTTATCTGCTCTGTGGCCTTTCCCCCAACATAGATTTGAGAAAGAACAGAAAGTGTCTGATCACCCCAAAGCTCTGTACTAGTCACCCTCTTCTTTATGTTCAGGTATCTGGTTACCCTCTTCCACTGTGGGTTCAAACACTGACAGCTGTTGTCAGGGACTCACGTAACATAATGTTCCCTGGTAAGTAATGAGCCCCGGTATGAAGACCTCAGCCCCTCACCGTCTTTTATAACACTGTCTAATTTGTTCACTCAAAATATAATACATTGAGTACCCACTAAGTCTCACAAACTGTTCTAGATCATGGGGCAAAATAATGGAGCTATGAGCATCCTTTTCCTTGTGCAATTAATATTTTTGTGGATAGAGAAAGAAGATATGTAAATATTTAAGATAATTTCAGATAATAACAAATGCAGTAAAGAGCACCAAAGGATGTGAGAGAGACGGGCAGCAACATCTTCTGAAGATGGCATAACAAGATGTTATCATGAATAACAAATTTATGTTGATATAACAAATAAAAGAAATTAGAATCCAGAAAAGGGTTTTTCAGGTTTTGGAGTTTCTCCATGGAGGTGAAACAGAACTGAATTGTCAAAGTGATAGAAGGTAATCCAGTGTGGCTGACATGAATTGAATGAGAGTGAAGTGTTGAAAGTAAAGTTAGGAATGTAAGTGTCACCACAACCTTTAGGTCCCTAGAAGCAATTATAAGGTAACTTCAATGTCTAGTGGAAGTTAAGAATTACCTTTAAACAGACATCAATTAAGCCCTCAGGGAAGACCACCATCTGTTCTCCAGGGTGTGTCAAGATGAAGAAAATTTAAATTCATTTTTTCCAGTTACACCCCACACACCTCAACACACATACACCTATACTTGCATTCATAGTGTAGTTATATATATATATATATACAGTGTGTATATTGAGAGTACACTATGAATCTTGGACTATACACAAAGGAGTTGTTCTGAAATCTCTATAGAAATCAGTATGGCTTATGGGCTTGCCACATCCAGCCACAAACACTGAGCTAGGCATGTGAGAGTGCATAAGTCAAGGTTTTTTCACAATGTACTGCTAGTGTATCCAACTCTAGATCACAGTGGAGAGGAGCTGAGTCAGCTTTCCTTGTCTCTCACAGCCTAAGCATCCTACCTGAAACTCTAGGACAAATCCTTTTCTGAAATCTGATTATCCTGGCTTTACTAAACTTCTGTATGATGCACTAGAATGCAATAGGCAGAGGGAGACCTTCACACATGATAACACTTGTGTTCCCAGTGTTTCTCTCAATGATCACTGCTCCGACAGACCTGTTGTGGGACCAGTTGGTCATTGTGCTTGTTTGTTTTCCTGATTCTTATGCACATGCAATAGTTACTAAAACAGAATAATGTTGGAACATTAATGGAATGCTAGTCTTCATTATCAAAGTCTACCTGGAAAAAGGTTATTGTTCGAACAATTATTGAACTATTAAAGGCTAAATATATGCAACGCATGTAAAAGAATGTAGAAGGAAAAATCTTACTAAATTCTGGAAGTAGAATAGCTTATTAGAAAGAACACCAAGTTGAAGTTATGAAACAGCTTAGACCCTCAGCTCTCACTGAGACTCTAAGTAGCTTTAGAAAATTACTGAATTTTGCAACAGCTAGTGACTTTAGAAAAACTATCTATCTTAGTATGTAGATATGTATGCATACAGAGATAGAATCCTCAGCTTGTATGATTACGTCTAGAATTGAAGATGTTAAATGCTTTGCCAAAGATACAAAAGTGTAAATTGAGGAGTGGCAAGATCTCCTAATACTTCGGTTTTAAAAAATCTCCAGCAGTCATTTCCAGTGTTCTCACCTGTATCATATCCTCACAGCTAACCTTAGAAGTCCAAATGATTATGGTATTTTCAGGTATATGAACACTAAAACAACTATTTAAGCAAACCCAGTGTTTGCTTACAAAACTCTTTCCATATTCTACTACATAGATGAGTGTCAAATAAGTAATATAGGTGCAGACGCAACGTTTAATTATTAATTTCTTTGAACTTCCACTCAAGTGTCTGGAAATATTTCTGTTTGGTGAGATAACTAGGGCAAAATGTGTGTATAAAAGACAGTGAAAGTGTAGAATAGTAGACAGAGATTAACATAAACGACCAAATTTTGTGGAAAAAAGAAGAGCAGGATAAGTATATAGAATATGTTTTAGAGATATGAAAATGAAGAGTAGAATAAAGAGCTAAATAATTGTTAACATTTGCTATCAAATAGTAGGAATGTACAGATAAAAGTTGAAGAGAAAGAGAAATTTTTCTGTTGTTAACGTCTTGTTATACCAGTTGAATTTTTATACATAAATGAAATTATGTATTGTATTATTTTGATACAAATATAATTAAACAAAATCAAATATAGTATTTGTATTAAAGTCATGGTCATATGGACTTCTTAGATTGTAAGAAATTTAGAACTCCTGAATCGATTTACTGAAAAAAATTATTTTATGTTTTCCAAAAGTATGTTTTGTAACACCTAAGGATGTTGATGTTTATGGGAAAAGTTCCTCTGTCAAATGTATTTGGAAACTACTATATTTCCCTTCTTGAGAGTCAAAACTCACTTTAACACATTTAGATGGTTTGGGAAGTCCATGTGAAAAAAAAAGTATTTCAATTTCATTTGATCCTTTTTTTTTCATTCAAACATATTTAACCTAGAACACTTTTCCTTTAGCTTAAAAATTCACCTTGTCAAACAGTGCTTTGTGGGACATTGTACTGGAAATCCTATTTTTCATGTTCTTCTTAAACCTATTATGTAATATATCCCAAATGATTTTAAATAAAATATTGTATAAAAAGTTCTGAGACCTAAATATGAAAGTCTTTCTAAGATTCTACAAATCCATAATTCTATTTTATTCCTTATATTGCCTAGTGATAAAAAGAAAATAGTGTTTGTATACATGGTCTGCTGAAATTCTACTTTTCTAAGGATTATATCAAAAGAAAGAATCTCAATGTACAAGCAATAGGGAACAGATTTTGGAGAGTGAACCACACAAGTTAAGAGCGCTGCAATCTGGTGTAGGTAAAAAATGGAAGGTTCAAATCCAGATTCGAAAAAATCAAATGAAATCAGTATGTGTTACATCAGGGCTACTGAAGAAATAAAAGAGAATGTCAAAATGTTCATCTTTCAAAAATTAATGTCAAATAAATGTAAATAGTTATTTTGGAAATGACACTTGTGTCCCAATATTCTACATTTTAAAGTTGCAACATGGAGGGTTTGTACCATTTGCTAACAAAGATGTGATAAAGTGCTGAAAGTCTTTCTACTATAGGAATGTTATTATTTTTCTATTTTCTGTTGTATTAACAGGCCTATTGACACATAATTTACACATTACATAGCATACCTATTTAAAATATACAGTACAATTTTCAAAAATTACATGTACAGAGATGTGCAACCACCACTGTCTAATTTCCTAACACTTTTCTTATTCAAAAAGGAAATCCCATACACATTGGCAGATTCTCCACATTTCCTAACCCCTCCCAAACCCAAAGCAACCAATAATCTACTCTTTGTCTCAACATAGTTTTCTATTATGGACATTTCATATAAATGAAAATATAAAATATGCGGTTTTGTGAGTTTTTTTTCCCACAACATAATATTTTCAAGATTCATTCGTGTTGTAGAACATATAGATTCTTTTTTTCTATTGCCAAAATAATCTATTGTATGGATATACCACATTTGTTTATTCTCTTAACACTTTATGGACATTTGGATTATTTCTTTTGTTTTGGTTATTATGAGTATGCTACTATGAATATTTTATGTTATTTTTGTAGACATATATTTTTATGTATTTGGGGTATGTACCTAAAGTAAAACTGTTGAGTCTTATGGTAACTCAATATTTAATATTTTGAAGAACTGCCAAATGATTTTTCAAAGTTAACAGAACTATTTCATATTTTGGATAAAATAATGACTATGGAAGATGCTTTTGGTGGAGCTCCAAAAGAGGTCATTATTCTATGTTTGTTTCAAGACTGCTGGATTTTTACAGCTATCAGACAACTGAGCTGGGCAGAAAGTGGGATACAAATTTCTTCAAATTAAATAATCATATTCCTTGCTGTTTTACTGAAGTATTGTTATTTCTGTTGGAGACACAATTTCCCATTTTAAGTTTGTTATATGGTTGAATTAATTTCAGAACTTCTGAAATGTTCAGTTTTCCTTGTTTTGACAGTATTGCAGTTATTTTGTGGGAGATTGGTGCATCACGGTCCTCACTTCATTCTGGAAGTCATTTTGTTTTCTCAATAAAATATTTTTAAAATTTTGAGATATCTATTATTTTAGGATTTGGTTAATACAGCTTATCAAGGCACAATGTTGCCTTTTTATCCTTCAAATTCCATAAAATAAATAAATCAACAAATAACACATTCACAGAAAAATAAGACAGAAGCATAGATAATAGAACATATATATTAATAAAACAGTATGTATTTAGTTATATAATTTTATTGAAAATACATGCAGTCTTACAAATTGTTTGCAAAAGAAAACTGCTGCAGGGTTATTATAAGATGAGCAGTATTTTGAACAGATTCCCTACAGTTTTCTCTTAAAGCACTGGGACTTTTTTAAAGGTCAGCAACCAACTGATTTGTCGTTTGATACATAGGTGAATTGAAATAAATCAAAACAAGAAATGAAAAAAATATTTTAAATGAGAATTCTATAGTGGACATCCAACAGAGAAGCCTTTATGTATTTTAGATCCTTGAAAATATAAGGGGAGGTAAATGTTTTGAAAAACATCTGTAGGGGGCTCAAAGATAATAAAGTACAAAAATATAAATTGTAAAATATTACACAAAAGATTTATGTAGTATTTATAATGTAGATCTTTATCTTATGAGCAATTATCCAATGCCTAGGGCATTGCTTAAAAAGGAGTAAGTCCATATAATGGGACCTCCTATTGTGTTGTCTGAGAAGAAATCTCTGCTAGGATCATGAAATGAAAGAACAAAGCTACTTTCACTTGGAACCTTGAAAAAGTAACTTCCTAGATTAATTTTAACTTTTTTTTCTTGAATCTGTAGCCAGGGGCATGAAGATTTGAAAGGACCTTAGTTCACTGATTTAAGAATATGTAACCTCATCAATATTAAGGGTCAAATATATTTCTGGAATGCAGGTCATTCATTCCAGCAATTAAAAAATAAAGAAAAAATGTACTGAATTCATCTTATTGTATTAGATGCTGAGGTGACAGAGTTGAAATGTTCATTTATACTAAATAGGGTACTCTATTTAGAGAACATTCAATTGCATACACTGTAAAATATTACTTTTTAAAAAATATAAATATTGAAAACACTATGTTCTAATACTAATATTAAAAGATAAAAACTTTCAAGTCCCAATAGAAATAAAACTTTAAGGTGAAATGATTGAATATATATGAATTTAGAAATACTATTACTTTGATTAGTTTCATTATTAAAGGCTTCATATTTTGATGAGTTTTACATTATATATATTACATAATTATTATGTTTATATCCATAATCTATCCCT
Organism: Hylobates moloch; assembly: GCF_009828535.3. Taxonomy (NCBI): domain Eukaryota; kingdom Metazoa; phylum Chordata; class Mammalia; order Primates; family Hylobatidae; genus Hylobates; species Hylobates moloch. Next base: position 126,995,858 of record NW_026652278.1, read on the forward strand.
CTATTTACTTAACTATATTATTTTTATAACCCTTATTGTCAGTAGTGTTGGAGTACTTAAAAATTACCTAACTTTTCCCTTAAAGTCCAGACTTTCTGGCTAAACAAAATCATTATCTGTCTTTATGAGGTCTTGGAGCAATGTCTATAAACATCAGGGGTTAGGCAACATGTGTGTTTTGTTTATGACCTAGATCCTGTCTTGGTGCCAAGCCTATGGTAGGTACTTTATACATATTTGTAGAACATATGAATGAATTAATAATATAATGAATATATTACTATAGTTCTGCATAAAAATTACAAATACTATCTGAAGTGTCCAAGTTACAGAAAGAAAAAAAATGTTACCAATGAGATACCACAGCTAAAGAAATGTGACCAATTAATTTCTTGGTAGTTTCTCAAAGGCAAAATGCATAAAAACATATATATTTATATTTTCATTGTTTAGTGTACAACCACTGATTTTGATCATATTTATATTTTAATCATTTTTTATATTTTATAAGATGATTTGATGATCCAGTGTTGGAAATTTTTTTTTAATGGAAGATTACACTCTAAGTTATTGACTGAGTTTCTGCCCCAGGTTAGACGAGAAATGTAAGAGATATGATGTGACTTACATCATGTATTTTCTAAGTATACTAAGAAAATACATAAACATAATACATAAACTTTAACATATAAAATCATCTGCTTTATCTATCTGAGCATAGTAATACAGAATATATATAGAAAATGTGTATCACTGTTAACTCTTACTGTTGGCATATAGACTAGAGCATTATTAAACCTTCCAGCCTACCAGATGACAAAAAATATCTATTATAATGTTAAAAACCAAAAAAATAAATTATTCAGAAGTTCAGATTATCGTGGTGAAACGTTTTTAGCTATTTTACCTAAGTCAAATCTCTTATATTTATTTTCTTTTTCTTTCTTTCCCTTTCTTTCTCCCTCCTTTCCTCCCTCCCTCCCTCCCTCCCTTCCTTCCTTCCTTCCTTTTTTCTTTTTCTTTCTTTCTTCTTTCTTTTTTGACAGAGCCTTGCTCTGTTTCCCAGGCTGGAGTGCAGTGGTGTGATCTCAGCTCACTGCAACCTCCACCTCCAGGGTTCAAGCCATTATCCCACCTAAGCCTCCCAAGTAGCTGGGATTACAGGCACGAGCCACCATGCGCTGGGGTTTTGCTATGCTGGCCAGGCTGGTTTCAAACTCCTAGCATGAACTGGTTGTCTGCCTCAGCTTACCAAAGTATTAGAATTACAGGCATAAGCCGCCATGTTCAGCTTTCTTAGATTTCTTGATGCAGTTTCCTACCTATAAATAAATGGAGTAATTGATTTCAGAAATGTTGTTTTCTGTTCTATGTTTAATATTTTAGGTAATTTTTAAGCCATTAAGGATAAACATATATCATTTTTATTTAAAACCATTGCTAATATGAAACTATTTTGTAAAAATTATAAGTAATGTATATTATTGAAGGAATTTGAAATATAATAAATATATACTATTATATAAATATGTATACATATAGAAATATATAGAAATACACAGAATATGTAACAATATTAAAAAGTAATAATATTATGCTAATAGTATTGTATCATTTTGGATCCTCCCACTGAAAATAACCACTCTGATACATAATTCTGTCTGCCTACTTTGTTTTTACTCTGTTGTGTTTGTGTGTGGTGCATTTATGAGAGAAAGAGAGAGATTTATAAATAAGAAAGTTCACTGTAATTTTATTTTGCAACCTACTTAAAAGGTATCTTGAGAATAGATTTATTTTTTTGAATTCGGCCCCACATTTCATGTCCTGTATCTTTGTCTCCTGTCTTTCCAATATAATTAGCGAATTTGACCATGTGATTTGACTAATGAGACATGTGCAGTAGGACCTTGAAAAGCTGTTTGTGCATTTTTACTTCTCCTTTTGCTTGCCACTATCATTAAAATGTGCTTGAGCTACCTTGCAGGAGGGAGAAGAACATAAACCTGAGTCCATCCTAGGCAATCGGAAAGCTAGTCAATCCCCAGACAAGGTGTTCAACATCTGGCCAAGATCAACACAGCCACCTGGCTGTACTGCAGATAACCACAGACCCATGAATCAGCTAATCTGATGCCAGAGGTTCTGCAGAGTTGGCCTGTCAACTCATGTCCTAAATTAATGCATATTGCTTTAGGACACTGAGTGTGAAGTGGTATTTTATGCAACATTCTTGTGGTGATTGATATTTTAAATAGTGTCTCATGTAGAATTCTTATGCCTTTTAAAAATAGTGTTTTGAAGATAAATTATGTATCATAAAATTGATAATTTTAAATGTGCAATTCAATTAATTTCTGTATATTGCTAGTTATACAATCATTATCATAATGTAAATGTTCAGCATTTCCACGACCCTAAGTTAAAAAAAATGAAAAGAAATAAAAGAAAAGTGTTCATTCATAGACCCAAGCAACCAATAATTTAATTTCCATCTCTATATATTTGCCTATTTTTGGTATTTCATATAAATAAAATCATATATTATGTGTTATTTTGTGTCTTCTTTCACTAAGCATAACGATTTTGGGGTTCATCCTTGTGGTAACATGTATCAATACTCCATTCCTTTATGTTGCTGAATATTATGCTTTTGTATGGGTATGCCAAATTCTATCTATTTATCAATTAGCAAACATTTGAGTTGTTTCTGCTTTTTTACTATTGTGAATAATATCCCTATGAATACTCACATGTAAATCTTTGTGTGGACATATATTTTTATTTCTCTTGTGTATATATTATACTTAGGAGTAAAATTGCTGGATTCTGTGATAAGTAAACATTTAGCATTTTGAAAAACTGACAAACTGTTTTAATAAGTGGCTATATCATTTTACATTCTCACCAACAGTGTATAAAGGTGTTGGTTGTTTTACATCCTTGCCAACATCTGATATTATTTGTCTTTTTTATTGTAGACATCACTGTCAGTGTGAAGGAACATCTTGTGGCTTTGATTTGCATTTCCCTAGTGGCTAATAATATTGAGCATCTTTTTCAAATGTTTATTAGTCATACATGCATCTTCTTTAGAAAAATGTTTCTTCAGATCTTTGCTCATTTTTAACTGAGTTATCTGTCTTTTTATTGTTGTGTTGTAAGTTTTTTGTTGTTGTTTTGGATATAAGTCTTGTGATGTATACTGTGGAAATATTTTTATATTATCACTTGTTTCATTGGTATCATATCTAAGAAATCATTGCCTAACCCAAGATTATATATACATATATATATTTTTCAAGATGGAGTCTCTGTCACCCAGACTGGAGTGCAGTGGCACAAATTCAGCTCATTGTAACTTCCGCCTCCCGCATCACCTAAGCTTATAAATGTTCACTTCTAAAGGTTTTACCGTAGCTTTTGCATTTAGATCAGCCATGCACTTTCAGGTAACTTTTTTTCTGTGGTGTGAGACACTACTCCAAATTTGTTTTTTGAATATAGAAACCAATTGTCTCAGCATAATTTGTTGAAAGAAAATGATTTTTCCCATTGAATTTTCTTAGCATTTTTGTTGAAAATCAGCTAACTATAAAGTCAAGAGCTTATTTTTCGCTCTCAATTGTACACCATTGATTCATACGTCTGTCTTTATGCCAGTACCTTATGTATTCATTACTGTAGTTTTGTAGTGAGTGATGAAATCCATTTTCCTTTTCAACATTGATTTGACTATTCTGGGCCCCTAGTATTTCCATATGAATTCCATGCAATCTAGTCCGGGACAAACACTATAACCCACAGTGATTGATAGAGCCTGAGTGGCAAAATCTCCTCAAAGCTAACCATGCTCAATTTCTGGAATTTCATGTATTAAGGTGTCAAGAGAAGTCTTCTTCACTTTTAGTCTCTGAGTTGGCTTGATACAAATCCAGAACTTCCAACTGTTATTGTTACATACATAGACTAAAACTCAACTATCTATCTTTACCAGGACAAAAACATGATAAAATACATAGAACAACAGATATATGAAATGAAGGAGAAATTCTGCATCTATTCAAATCTCTCAATTGATTGAACCTGACTTCACTTTCATCTCTCTTTTCATTCGTACATTTTGTTGCGCCACTAAATTCTCCTTTTTATGGCTTTAGTTCAAGATGCATTTTGTCAACTAAAATGGAAGGTTTCTAATTGATATAAATAATTTTTTAATAATTTACTTCATGTGTGTATCTCATTACTTATTTCAAATGACATCTGGGAAGTGTGAAGAAAGACATCTTTGTTTTAGTGCTATACTGTGCTAAGGTCAACAGCACTGCAAATTCAATTATGATACGAAAGTTATATCACTACCAAATGCTCCATTTTTCTTACTCACTTTGATATATTAATAAACCAAAAGTGATTTATCTTTTCTTTGAAGATTTTTTTGAACTATTGTACTTAAGAAAGTGTTATAAGTAATTCAAATTCTAGTTATGTTCAGTCTTATAAAGAACTACTTGATAGCATCAACATTAAGTATAAAGAAATTTAATGTTTCTAAGTAATATTATTTTTCTTCATGAAAACTGACACAATGAAAACAACTGAGTTAGGGACAATTCTGGAAAGAATTTGTCATAAACAAATACCATTATAAATCACTGTATAGTATTTTTACCTGTCAAGATGATTCATTAATTATTATTCCATTTTTAGCTGTGAGCTATTGACATATAATCAAGAACCAGACAACAAAACTGGATAGGTCTGTAAAACTATGAATCTACCAACATTCCAGGCTGGCCACTGAAGTGACAGTTTTAGAAAGATAATACTTTTCTGCAAATGAGCTTTTATTGAAAACTGAGGGCTAAAACGTTTAATAAAAAAACTAATAAACTGAATGTGCAGTGTACTATTTTCTTTGCCACCGCATTCTTCAACTTTTCATCACTCCCTTCCAGAACCTCATCAAATGTGAGAATTCCTGCTATCAACAGTTTCTTAAAGTTTATTTATATCTGTCCTATTAATTTCTTTCATGATCTGAGCTGAGGCCGGGTGCAGTGGCTCAAACCTGTAATCCCAGCACTTTGAGAGGCTGAGGCAGGCAGATCATGAGGTCAGGAGATCGAGACCATCTTGGCCATCATAGTGAAACCCCATCTCTGCTAAAATACAAAAAATTAGCTGGGCGTTGTGGTGTGCGCCTGTAGTCCCAGCTACTCAGGAGGCTGAGGCAGGGGAATCATGTGAACCCAGAAGGTGGAGACTGCAGTGAGCCAAGACCAAGCCACTGCACTCCAGCCTAGCGACGGAGCGAGACTCCATCTACAAAAAAAAAAAAAAAAAAAAAAAAAAAACGAGTAATCTGAGCTGGTTCTACATTGGTTTTTATCGCATGGGAGGACATGAATCATTAGCGGGAATATTATTTATAAAACATATCCATTATTCTCCTCTGATATATGAGATATAAAGTATATTTTCTGTATACTGTGTTTCCAACTAGCTATAATTTCAACAGCAGTCATTTAAAATTGAATATTCCTTCATACTTTCACTATAACAGATTATCCTTGTGCTTATATTTTCACTGAATGCTTGGAATTTTAACCTTATCCCCTTCTTATATTCCCGCCAACAGTTTATGAGAGTTCTAAATTTCCTGCCTGCTCTCCAACACTTACTATTGTTTGGCTTTTTGATGACAGTCCTTCTAGTCAGGGTGAAGTAGTATTTCACTGCGATTTTGACTTGCATTTCCTGAAGCTGCTGACATTGAGCATCTTTCATGTGCTCGATGGCCATTTGTGTATCTTCTTTGAAGAAATGTTTATTTAGATCCTTTTTACATTCTAAAAATTAAGCTACTTGTGTTTTAACTTTGAATTGTATAGTTTTTTTGTATATTACATAAATACTTCCCTTATCAGATACATGATTTGCAAATATTTTATTTAAATTTGCTAGTTGTCATTTTACTTTCTTCTTGGTGTTTTCTAAAGCACAGTACTCTTTAATTTTCATGAAGTTCAACTGATCTAATTTTTTGTGTCTTTCATTACTTTTGAAACTTTCTTTAATCAATTTCATACAGAAGCTTCGATCTAATAAAGTTTATTGATGTTTTTTATGTCTTGATTTTTTTTTCCTATTTCATTAGCCTCCAGGTTTCTTGCTAGTAGAGCCCTTTTGGTGGAATCTCCCCTTTATCTATGAAGTATAGACACAAGGTAAATTTCCTATTTGTTTTGCAAATAAGTTTTTAAAGAGTCTGTCTGCTTTCTGTAAATACAGAAATATTAATCGATAGTTGCCCTCAAGAAATGATGGCAAAAATCCTTTTACTCTCTTTGGTTGATAAAACCTTTTCTTCTAATAAAGCACTAGTAGTATTATTCCATTGATGCCTATATTTTACTACAAAATTTGTAAATCATCACCAATGAATAGATTAATCTATGAACATTCTCCCTTTTTAGACCTGATAAGATACATCAAAGAAAAACAAAAAATGAATACATATTGTGCTACAGTAAATCATAATCATAAATCATGAAATAATAATCCTAGCAAGTATTTTAAAATACTGAGCATTTGCATGACATCTCATAATATTCCATGTCACCTGAATAGGCATGTAGTCATTAAATAATCAAAAATACCCAACCAATGGAGCTAGTCAATGGTTACAATGAGGAAACTGCATTTCAGAAAACAGCAATAGAGATATTTTAATTTGCTTTAGCACTTTATAGTTTATACAGCAATTTCATTGTCTGTCATGATCCCAATTTTGTCACTGATTTTGTGAGATGCTTTAGGAATACTTCAGTGTCTAGGGTAACCAATAAGTTATACATCAGCAATGAATTACACAGGCATCTAAATAAATATATATACATAAAATACAAAATTTTAGCTTAGGTTTCTAATCAAATGCAGAGTTTTATTTCTGTCATATACTAAATAAAACGGAGTATTCTTACTGAATAATGAAAAAAATTTACCATTTATTAAGTATAAAAATCCTCTAACTTATCTAAACCACTTACACAATTTGATTTTTAAATGGATGTGACCAGTCTTGATGTTTCTGTTACCCTGACTTGGTCTTTGTCCCTGCTTCCTGAGAAGTTAAGGTATGTACATTGTTTGTTTAGACATAATGCTATTGAATACTTAATAGTCTATAGTATAGCATCTGGCGTGGTGGCTCACGCCTGTAATCCCAGCACTTTGAGAGGCCAAGCTGGGCAAATCACAAGGTCATGGTTCACCGCATCCTTGACCTCCCTGAGCTCAGGTGATCCTCCCACCTCAGCCTCCTGAGTAGCTGGGACTGCAGGGACATGCCACCATGGCTGGCTAATTTTTCTATTGTTTCGTACAGACGGAGTTCCACTATGTTGCCCAGACTGGTCTCGAACTCCTGGCTCAACAGATCAGCCAGGCTTGGCTTCCCAAAGTGTTGGAAATTACAGGCGTGAGCCCCAAGTTTCTTTTCCCAAAGGACTATAACCCACTTCTCCAGAAACTTCAAGTATGCCCACATTGTTCATATTTTACTCCTCCATAGGAAATTGATGTGAGTGTGGATATAAAACACTAACTCAAACCTCACCAACAATAAGTTGTACAATAAGTTATACAAATATGAAACAAGTTAGGTGGCATATAGAGAACCATAATTTAGGTGAATTTTGTGCTTTTTATAAAGCAAACTATGTTCTACATTTTATCTTTGAATATTCAACAACTTGTTAAATTAATTTGAAGTCAGAAAAATATTATGCTAATTTGCATTTTTAACACAGGAAATTTTTTTGAAGTATAGCATCTATCTCTGCCAAGTGGAGTGCTGTATATCCTCAAAGTTGTAGGGCTCTGCACAACTCATTGCCAATCACTTATAAGCTGCTGTAAAATTGAAAATCTTCACAGAGTTCCACCAACAAAATCTTTAATGCTGTGATTATGAAATGGGAACACCTTTAAAGTGTTTACCTCAAAAAGGAACAAAAAGAAAGAAAGAAGTAGTTATTTTGCACATTATTTTCAGAAATAAATTATCTGGCAATGTTACTGAGCTTCTCTGAAAGCTGCTTTCTCACAGCTATTAGATTTTATGCAGCCAACTACAATGAAAACAACAGACTCAAGCACAGGAATTGAGGTAAAATGGTATTTTGTGGAAATAGGTTTTTTGTTATTTTTAAATTATAAAATGTAACAATAGACCTAAAAATAACATTTTAAGATAAATTCTATTGCACCTATATAGAAACACCTCTTACTATAGTTATATATGATGCTCACATTAAATTCTAATATAAGAAAGCAATTCCCAACAAATCAAATTGCCTTTAAAAATAAAGGGATTGATTACTTCACTTCAAATATGACTAGAGATAAGGCAGACCTCAAGCCAAATGAATTAGAGATTCAGTTCTGGTTTTCTGTGAATCTCTAGGGTTTGCCTTCCTCCATGATTGTTATGAGATGGTTGTAGGAGTTCCAGGAATTATGTTGAGGGCACTAGAAGAAGGATAGAGGCCATTTCCTTTATCTTCAGTGTCTCCTAATTGGAGCAAAGGAACTTTTCCCAGAAGTCTTCCAGCACAATTTCTAAATGGAATCAGATACGGATTCCTAAAATCAGTCACTGGAAAAATAAAGCTAATCATTTACATTGATGAATCTATCAATCTTCTTTCTCTGGTTTATGCTGCAGTTTAAGTTCGAAATCTTTCTGGGGCACCAAAAAAAAAAAAAAAATTCCCTTTACACAGCGAATGGCAATCCTGGCTTAGTTTGAACTCTGCCTCACAACATTTGTGGGCCATAACTAAAGCTTGAGGAGTGGCATACATATAGGAAAGGGCAGAGTAAAAAGAATTAGTGGGGCCACACACCGACTCTTAAATCAGAAATGCACACTGCAGTTTATTTTCCAAATCCTATCACGTGCCTAGGCCTGACATCAATAGGGCAGGCAATAATTCTTCCTCCAAGAGGGATCTCAGAAAGGGGCTCAACTGGAAAGACTACTAATAATTTGAGAACAAGGCAATATACCACAAATAGTTATTACATCCATATCTTGGAGATATTGTGTGTCCAGTTCCAGATAACCTCAAAAAAGCAGGTATCACAATAAAACAAGTCACATAAAGATTTTTTGTTTTCCCAGTGCATATGAAAGTTCTGTTTATATTATACTGTAAACATTTTTTTTTTTTTTTTTTGAGACAGAGTCTTGCCCCATTTCCCAGGCTAGAGTTCAATGGTGCAATCTAGGCTCACTGCAACCTCTGCCTCTTGGGTTCAAACAATTCTCTTGCCTCAGCCTCCCGAGTAGCTGGAATTACAGATCCTCACCACCATGCCCAACTAATTTTTGTACTTTTAGTAGAGACGGGGTTTCACCATGTTGGCCAAGCTGGTCTCGAACTCCTGACCTTGTGATTTGCCCACCTTGGCCTCTCAAAGTGCTGGGATTACAGGCGTGAGCCACCACGCCAGACCCTATACTGTAGACTATTAAGTATTCAATAGCATTATGTCTAAACAAACAATGTACATACCTTAATTTAAAAAATAACTTCATTGCTAAAAAGTCAATCATCTGAGCCTTCAGCTAGTCATGATCTTTTTGCTGGTAAAGCATCTTTCTCAGTTTTGATGGCTGCTGACTGATCAACGCAGTGGTCGCTGAAGGTTGGGGTGACTGTGGCAATTTCTTAAAAAAGGACAGAAATAAAGTTTGCCATATCAATTGGCTCTTTCTTTCATGAAAGATTTCTCTGTAGCATATGATGCTGTTTGACAGCATTTTACCCATAGTAGAACTTCTTTCAAAATTGGAGTCAATCCTCTCAAACCTTGTTGCAGCTTTATCAATTAAGTTTATGTAATATTCTACATCTTTTGTTGTTAATTCGAACAATTCTCATAGCAGCTTCGCCAAGAATAGTTTCCATCTTGAGAAACTGCTTTTCCCCCTCATTCGTAAGAAGCAACCTCTCACCCATTAAAGTTTTATCATGAGATTCCAGCAATTCAATTACATCTTCAGGCTCCACTTCAAATTCCAGTTGTTTTAATATTTCTACCACATCTTAAGTTACTCCCTTTGCTGGAAACTTGAAGCCTTTAAAATTATCCACAGGGATTGGAATCAACTTCTTCCAAATTCCTATTGTAGTTGATATTTTGACTTTCTCCCACAAATCACCAATGTTCTTAAGGCATCTAGAGTGGTGAATCCTTTCCAAAATATTTTAAATTTAGTTTTCCCATATTCATCAGAGAAATTACTCTTTGTGGAAGATACAGTCTTCTGAAATGCATCTTATAAATAATAAAACTTGAAAGTCTAAATTATTCCTTGATTCACTGTTAGCAGGCCTGAAAGCAACATTAATCTACTGGTACATTTCCATCAGAGCTCTTAGGTGACCAGGTGCATTTTCAAGGAGCATTAATATTTGGAAAAAAATCTTTTTTTTTCTTTTTTTTTATTAGTATGTTTCAACAATGGACTTAACATATTTAGTAAACCATGCTATAAAAAGATATGCTGTGATCTGGGCTTTGTTATTCCATTTGTAGTGCACAGGCAGAGTAGATTTAGCATAATTTTTAAGGGTTCTGGGGTTTTCAGAATGATAAATCAGTATTCATTTCAATTTAAAGTCACCAGTTGCATTAGCCCCTAACAAAAAAAAATCAGCCTTACCTTTGAATTTTGAACCCAGACTTTGACTTTTCCACTCTAGCTATAAAAGTCCCAGATGGCAACTTCTTCCAATATGAGGCTGTTTTATGTATAGTAAAAATCTAATATTTAATGGAGCCACCTTCATCAATTATCTTAGCGACATCTTTTGGATAACTTGCTGCAACTTCTCCATCAGCATCTATTGCTTCACCTGCATTCTTTGTTATGGAAATAGTTTATTTCCTTACATCATGAAACATTCTTGCTAGGCTTCAACTTGTCTTTTGTAGCTTCCTCACCCCTCTCAGCCTTCAGAGGATTAAAACAAAAGTTACGTTTTTGCTCCACATTAGATTTTAGCTTAAGGGAATGTTGTGGATGGTTTGATTTTCTATTCAGACCACTAAAACTTTACCCATATCAGCAAAAAGGCTCTTTCACTTTCTTATCATTTGTGTGCTCACTGGAGACATATATATATGTCCAGTGTGCATACACACACACACACACACACACACACATATTTTTAAGCTTCAGGAGTTTTTTATTTTTCTTTTTTTTAACTTTTATTTTAGGTTCCGGGATACATGTGCAGGTTTGCCATGTAAGTAAATTGTGTGTCATGAGGGTTTGGTGTACATACAATTTTGTTACCCAGGTAATAAGCATAGTACCCGCCGGGCGCGGTGGCTCACGCTTGTAATCCCAGCACTTTGGGAGGCCGAGGCGGGCGGATCACGAGGTCAGGAGATCGAGACCACGGTGAAACCCCGTCTCTACTAAAAATACAAAAAATTAGCCGGGCGTGGTGGCGGGCGCCTGTAGTCCCAGCTACTCGGAGAGGCTGAGGCAGGAGAATGGCATGAACCTGGGAGGCGGAGCTTGCAGTGAGCGGAGATCGCGCCACCGCACTCCAACCTGGGTGAAAGAGCGAGACTCCGTCTCAAAAAAAAAAAAAAAAAAAAAAAAGCATAGTACCCAATAAGTATTTTCTTGATGCCTTCCCACCTCCTACCCTTCACTCTCAAGTAGGCCCCAGTGTCTGTGGTTCTCCTTCTAGTATCCATGTGTTCTTGTTGGTTAGCACCCACTTATAAGTGAGAACATGTAGTATTTGGGCTTTTGTTCTTGTGTTAGTTTGCTTAGGATAATGGCCTCCAGTTCCATCCATGCTGCTGCAAAGGACATGGTCTCATTCTTTTATATGGCAGTATAGTATTCCTTGGTGTATATGTACTACGTTTTCTTTATCCAGTGTACCACTGATGGACATTTAGGTTGATTCCATGTCTTTGCTATTGTGAATAGCGCTGCAGTTAACATATGTGTGCATGTGTCTTTATGGTAGAATGATTTATATTCCTTTGGGTACATACCTAATAATGGGATTGCTGGGTCAAATGTTAATTTTTTTCTGAGGTCTCTGAGGACTTGCCACACTGCTTTCCACAATGGCTGAACTAATTAAGAAGTACTTTTAATGTTTTACTAGAACATTTTCTTTTCATTCACAACTTGGCTAATGGTTTGGCACAAGCGGCGTAGCTTTTCACCTATATTGGCTTTAGGCATGCCTTCCTCACTAGGCTTAATCATGTCTAGCTTTTGATTAAAGTAATATATGTATAACTCTTCATTTTATTTGAATATTTATTGGCCATTGTAAGATTACTAATTTGCCTAATTTTAATAGTGTTATAACTCTGGGAATAGGAAGGCCCAGGAAAAAGGAGAAAGACAGAGAAATGGCCAGTCAGTGAAGCAGTAAGAACACATAACATTTATTGATTAAGTTTGCCATCTATGTGGAGGCAATTCATGATGCCTCAGAACGATTACAATAGTAATATCAAACATTATTGATCACAGATCACCATAACTGATATATTAATAAAAATGTGTGAAATATTGCACAAATTACCAAAATGTGACACAGAGACACAAAATGAGCACATGCTATTGAAAAAAATGACACCAATATACTTGTTCAACACAGGGTTGCCACAGACCTTCAATTTCTAAATGATGTAATATCTACAAAGTGCAATACAGTGATGCATAATAAAATGAGGTGTGCCTGTATGCTTCACCTTTGGTATGTCTTCATCATCATTTATTGTCATTTTTCTATGTAACTACTCTTTTGTAGGATAAAATGTAGCACCATAAAAAGGTAATCTGAGGTATATTAAGAAACGCAAATCAAAACCACAGTGAGATACCATCTCACATCAGTTAGAATGGCCATCATTAAAAAATCAGGAAACAACAGGTGCTGGAGAGGATGTGGAGAAATAGGAACACTTTTACACTGTTGGTGGGACTGTAAACTAGTTCACCATTGTGGAAGTCAGTGTGGCGATTCCTCAGGGATCTAGAACTGGAAATACCATTTGACCCAGCCATCCCATTACCGAGTATATACCCAAAGTACTATAAATCATGCTGCTATAAAGACACATGCACACGTATGTTTATTGCGGCACTATTCACAATAGCAAGGAGTTGGAACCAACTCAAATGTCCAACAACGATAGACTGGATTAAGAAAATGTGGCACATATACACCATGGAATACTATGCAGCCATAAAAAATGATGAGTTCATGTCCTTTGTAGGGACATGGATGAAACTGGAAAACATCATTCTCAGTAAACTATCACAAGGAGAAAAAACCAAACACCGCATGTTCTCACTCATAAGTGGGAATTGAACAATGAGAACTCATGGACACAGGAAGGGGAACATCACACTCCGGGGACTGTTGTGGGGTTGGGGGAGGGGGGAGGGACAGCATTAGGAGATATACCTAATGCTAAATGACGAGTTAATGGGTGCAGGAAATCAACATGGCACATGGATACATATGTAACAAACCTGCACATTGTGCACATGTACCCTAAAACCTAAAGTATAATAAAAAAAAAGAAAATTAAAAAAAAAGAAACTATTAAGATAATGTAACAATTCAACTGTTTTTGTGGAAACATTGAGAAAAGTGATGATTTTACCTTAGACCCAAGTATGGGAAATTGATCTATTTATAACTGCCTATTTCTAAAGTTTCTTAACTTTTACAGGCATTCTCTCTAGGTTATCAACTTTGAATGTAATTATTTTTTTTTTAATTTTTTTGTTTAAAGTAATCACAAATATCTAGGAATGTTCCTGGTAGATATCAGTTTCATATTGCTAGCTGTTGATCATAATTTTGAAAGTATTTTAAAAGTAAAAATTAGCTTGTGTTCTTTACCAAAGTTGTACATGTTTTCTTTTTCATAAAATGTTGTTATATTTTATACTTGTTTCTACTGAGAGATATCTTCTAGATATTAAACCATTTTATTTAACTCCACTTTTTTCATCATTAAAATATTTACATTCATGAATCTGTGTACCATCAAGATAAGGAAAGAAGGAAAGTCTTTATGTTTTTTTAATTATATTACTGTCATCTAGAAAATCATATGATGTACATGAAATCTAAATAATGAAAATGACTGAAAACCATCAGCCATACTAGAAAGGTTTCCATAGGACAAGAAAAAAACAGAGTATGTGTCCTAGTAGTTTTAGCTTAGGCACCAGTCTTCAACTTTGAGCAAAACTCATGGTATAAGATCATTCCTGCTTTTATTCCATTTGCATAATGTCCCAATAAGCCTCAGAACATTTTCCTAAGAACACTTTCAGCAAGTCTTCTAGTTTGTCAGGTGGTCAAACCTCACTACGCCTAAGTGATACACAGCAGAAAAGAAAGAAAAAGGGGAGTCAACTGAAAGCAGAGGTGGTTTTCCAAACTGGTGGCTCCCTATCATATGTGCTTTGGTACCTTTTGTCTCGAGGAGTGACATAGAGTATGAGATATCTCATAATTAATTTATGCAGTATACCCACTTTTTAAGGGGACAGGTAACTTTCGGGACTAGCGTGTGAGAATAAACTCCAAGAAACATCATCTACATTAAGTATTTTTCCCCAAATATTGTCATCCAGTTTCAATTACCTGTGAGTTTCAATTTTAAACTAATTAAGCATGTGATAATACAAATTAATAAACTTTGTTTAGTGGGACATCTCTTGCTAGGAGAATTAATGGTAATTAAGACATTTCCCTCCCAAATAATCATAACTAGGTCTCACAGAAATTTTGGACTGGAAGATGGGAACATGGAGAAAGCAAAGTTGCCTGCTTGTTCTTACTCTCCCTGCAAGTTTGTTTATTTATCTCTGCATATTTTCTTTCTTGGCAAAATGAGTTGCCCATTTAGATCTTCTCACATATGCCCTCAAACAGTAGTTATAGATCCTTAGTCTACATGATTTGTTTCGGTCTAGAACCTATAGCATTGAAATACATTTTCTTCATCCATAGTTAGAACATTTAAGACAGGAAACATACTAAGATCTAAAAAATAAAAAAAAGAGAGTTAAAAATTGTTTTAGGGGATAATTACCTGATGTACATCTTCATTTTTATCACATTCTAAGCTTCATTTCTATATTTAAATGCCTCCTAAACATATTCTCATGGATCTGTTACCATTCTCTTAAAAACTAATCTTGTGATAGTTCCCCCCCCAAAATAGCTATGCCTTCTGTCCCTTTATAAAGACTCAATAATAATGATGCATTCAAGATAGTGATTTGTGTTCCTACTTATTTTAAAATTTTTCTTCTTCCAATGTTATTAGAATCTGTATGAATATATTACATTTTAAAATGAGTAACCCTTATTTTATGTCTAGTTGTGGAGATTATAGTACTCTTTAATAGACCATCTTGTTTAGGGAATAAATTATTGAGTGCTTCCTCTTACTTAGGAAATCTTAGGGTGAGTAGGCAGCTTTAACTATGGAATCACAGGGCAAAATAATAAAGAAAAGTTCTTTGATATGTTTGGGATCCCACAAACTATCACAACTTTCTGTGTAAATAACTGGAATAGTTTAAGTCAATGATAATATTTTTACTCTAAGATTGTGAAACAGTTTTTTTGAAGGGTCTTAATTCAGAATGTTTACAAATCCTCATTGCCTAAATACAAACCATAGTACTGGAGCATTCTGATACTAGAAAAGTGAAATGTGCTATTGGCTAACTTTTGTACAAGAATGTACAAAATGTATCACTTATTTTAGAAATATAAGCCGACTTTGAGGAGACTTAGAGCTAAAAGATCTTAGAGGATATTATAAAATTTATTATCAAAAACATACCCACCAGCCTAATACTTCACATGAAGAAAGTACATACATGGAAACTTACTGACATATGAATGAAACATCACACATAGGGAAAACAGATTAATTAAAGGTGATTTGTAAAACCTGCCTCTCTGCCTCAGCTTCTATTTTTAAATGGAAAAAATAGGCATATAGTTCGATTTTTGCAAGTCTAAGTGCAACTAACCTGTTTAGCTACTAAACAAGTTAAGACATTGATACACATGGACACAAATAAGGGAACAATAACACTGGAGCCTACTTGAGGGTGGAGGGAGGGAGGGGAGTGAGGATTGAAACCACTTCTCCAGCATTATGCCAATTACCTGGCTGACAAAATTAGCTGTACATCAAACCCCTGCGACACACAATTTACCCATGTAACAAACCTGAACATGTACTGCTTGAACCCAAAATAAAAGTCGGGAGGAAAAAAAGAAAGTTAAGAAAGCCCGCTGAAATAATAAGGCATCAGAAATCTAGAGGGTTTTATGGTATTTTACGTAAAATATATTTACATTTTTCCTGGTGTTCTTTCTTGAAATGACATAAGAGCATCAGACATCGGAAAGTCAGTGTATATATACGTATAATCTGAATCTTAAATTCATATGGAAGTGCAAAAGAACTAGAAAAGTCAAGCCAATATTGGAGAAGAAAAGTAAAATCAAAAGACCTGCATCAACAGATTTCATGATCTGTTATGAAATTACCATAATTTAGATAGTGTCTATTATTATGGGTTAGAAAAATAGACCAACAGCATGTAACAGAGACCTACACATATATTCACCTCGTTTCAAACAAAGTCACAGTGAATTTCAATATAAAAATATTTTCAATGAATGATAGTTTGTTAATTATCTACCGAAAATGAAAATACAAAATGAGAATTTGACCCCATCTTATAAAAAATTATTCAAGATGTTTAAAGACTTAAAAGCTAAACCAATCAAGCTTCTAGAAAAAGCATACTATAATGTTATCATAATCTTAGAAGAGAATATAGAAAAGTTAACCATAAAAGTAATAAATCAGACTTAATTAAAATTGACTTTAAAAGATATTTTTATCCACATATATCATGAAATAATTATATCCAGAAAACACCATCAGCTCTTGAAAATCAACAAGAAAATCACAAAGACAACTTAATTAAAGGATTGCCAAAAATGTCATTTTCAATAGAAGAATGCACATTAAATCCCGGCAAAATATTGTTAGACACCCATCAGAATGTCTAAAAGTGAAAAAGACCATATAAATGTTGAGAAGAATGTGGAGCAGGTGAACCTATCTTATATTTTGAGTGAGAGCATTTGGAAAATGTTTAGCAAAATGAACTAAATGTGTATAAATGTTGAAATGTCAGTTGAAAGTCTGGCATTACTTGACATCTGTATTAGTCCGTTTTCACATTGCTATAAAGAACTGCCCGAGACGGGGTAATTTATAAAGGAAACAGGTTTAATTGACTCACAGATCAGCATGGCTGGGGAGGCCTCAGGAAACTTGCAATCGTGGTGGAAGGAGAAGGGGAAACAAGGTGCCTTCTTTACAAGGTGGCAGGAAGGAGAATGAGCACAAGAGGAACTGCCAAACACTTATAAGATCATCAGATTTCATGAGAACTCACTTCCTATCATAAGAACAGCATGGGGGAAACTGGCCCCATGATTCAATTACCTCTACCTGGTCTCTCCGTTGACATGTGGAGATTATGGCATTATGGGAATTACAATTCAAGATGAAATTTTTGGTGGGGACACAGCCAAACCATATCAAGTTCAGGACTTGCTATAAAGTTATAACAATCAAGAATGCATACTATTGGTGAAATAATAGATATGAATCAATAGAACAGTAGTCAGAGCAGAAATAGATACAAACAAATATAGTCAGATTTTTGAAAGAAGAGAAAAGGCAATTCAATGGAAAAAGAATAATCTTTTTAACAAAGGGTGTTTGAACAGATGAATGTTCATATGCCAAAAAAAATGCAAGTAAGAAAAAGTAAAACAAAACAAAAACCAGAGTCTATATGCAGACCTTATATCTTTTAAAACATTAACTTAAAATACATCATAGACCTAATGTAAAATGCAAAACTATAAAGCTTCTAAAAAATAATATAAAATAAAATCTAAGTGACCTTGAGTCACTTGGCAATTAGTTACTATATACAACATCAAATGCACAACTCAAGAAAAAAAAAAAAGTTAAGTTAAATTCAACTAAAAGTCTGCCAAAAGTAATGTTAAGAAAATAAAAAGAGAAGCCACAGATTGGGCCAAAATGTTTGAAAAATACATATCTGATAGAGGCATTGTACCCAAAATATACAAAGAACAACTAAAATTCAACAATAAGAAAATGTACAACCCAATGAAAAAATAAGCAAAAGTTCTGAAAGATACTTCTCACTAAATAATACATATATGTCAAGTAATATAAAAAATATGTTCATTCGTTTATATTAGGGAATTAAATATTTGCAAATTAAAACAACAATGAGATATTACCACATATCCATTAGAATTACTAAAATCCAAAAAACTGACAAACCAAATGCTAGGGAGAATCAAAGCAACAAGAACTCTTGTTCACTGCTGATAGAAACGCTTTGAAAGACTGGCAGCTTCTTCCAAAGCTAATCGTGGTATTACCCCATGATCCTATAATCATACTTTTAGGTATTTACCCAATTGGTTTGAAAACTTATGCTCACACACAAAAAACTTCCCATGAACATATGCAATGACTTTTTCATAATTGACAAAACTGGAAACAGTGAAGATGTCCTCCAATAGGTAAATGGATAAACAAATTGTAGTGCATCCATACAACAGAGTGTCATTCACTGAAAAAAAGAAATGTGATATATAAAGTCACTTACTGACATATTTTTAAAAATATATGTAAATCATACCTTAAATCAGAGGGAGACCTCCACCCTTTCTTTTTCAAGTCCATCTTCATACTCTGTTCTGCTTTCCCCAAACCAGAATTATTCAAAGTGTCACCTGTATAGCTCACATTCTTCCCTGCCATTCCCTCTTTAGTCCCTGGTAATCTCTTGGGCTTTCATGAAAAGGCTCTAAGACTACCATAGTTTGTTTATAAAGCCAAGGAACTCTTTTCAGACTCCATCTTACAGGGCCTAGAGGCAGGAACTGATGTATTGCTGAACACAGTCTCCTAATCGAAATTCTATTTCCCTTTGCTACTTCCTGTATGCAAAGAGTTGATAACAATGTGTATTTCATTGTGACATTTTTGAGATAAATTAATCTTGTAAGATCTACATGCAGAGCTGTGCCTGGAACTTAGAAAATGCTACAAAAATGATAAATTGGAGAGAGAGAGAGTAAAAAGAAAAATAAGGATATCTATCATCCATTCACTGACCTTGGGAGTATAACTTCATACATCTAAGGGAAACATTTATTTTTAAATTATTTCCAGTAGAGTGAAGGATGTGTATACATTTCATAAAGTCTCATTACTAAGTACATATGTGAGTAATGTCCACGCAGGTATACCAGAGTCTATGTACAAAATGTTTATAGAAGTATTGTATATAATAGCCCCAAATGGGAACAACCCTTGTTTCTATCAACAGAGAAAGAAAGAATAAATAATGTTAGAAAACTGGAATACTACGTAAGAATGAAAACAAACATACTGCAGTCTTCAACTTGGATTATGCTAAAAACATAAGGTTGAGTAAAAGTGTTAAGTCCCAGAAAAATACAGATGACTCATAGTTTCTAATTTATACATTTTTTCTCACTGTTTTTTCTAACATGTAATAAATATCTCTTTTAAATCATTTAAAATATGATGATAGTAAACTCACAAATCAGCTTTCCCTTTCTTTTGCTTTCCTTGGCACAGTATATTATTTTACTTTTAATAAAGTCAGGAGAATGCATGTATATTAAGAAGATAAAAGAATAGATCTTTTGCAAGTATCTACCTAGCAAAGATAAGAGGAGACATAAATATAATTCACTAAACCACACTGTATGGTTCAATAGCATGACATTGAACACTAAAGATTTGAATATAGATTTATGTATTACGCCATATTATACTTCTCATATTTTCCTTAGTTGTCCTTCCTAAAACGACATGAACTTTAGGCTCAAGAGACCTAAGCTTGAATGCAAGAACACCCTATTCTTTTCATAAAGAGACAAATAAATAGGCTATTGTACTAGTTCGTTCTCACATTGCTACAAACAACTACCTGAGACTGGATAATTTATGAAGAAAAGAGGTTTAATTGGCTTACAGTTCTGCAGGCTGTACAGGAAGCACGGCGGGGGAGACCTCAGGAAACTTACAATCATGGCAGAAGGCCAAGAGGAAGGAATCACATCTTATATGACTAGAGCAGGAGGAAGAGAGAGAAAGGGGAGGTGCCACACACTTTTAAACAACCAGATCTCATGAGAACTCACTCACTATCATTTGAAAAGCAAGGGGGAAATCCGCCCTACAGTTCAATCGCCTTCTACGAGGCCCCTCCTTTAACATTGGGGATTACAATTCAACATGAAATTTGGACCGGGACAAAAACTCAACCCATATCAGCTATCAAGGCCGTAGAACTTAATATTCTAGAATGAATAGGGGTGGGCAAACTACAGCCCACAGGCTAAATATTGCCTATTACATCTATTCAATGATTTGTCCACTGAAAGACATATGTAATATTAAGTTTTTCCTGGAATTCCATTTTATGGGAATGATCTGTCAAAAAAAAGACATTTTACTAGACTTTAATTTCTTGAAGTTTTATATTTTAGTCTCATCCTTTGGATAATAAATAGTATTTATATTGGTGATTTATTAAAATAACTTTTTCTTAGTGGAAGAACTTCAGGGAACTCAGCAATGGGGAGGTTATACAAGTTTTCTTGTTTTTAGCATGCCATTTTCTGAATTCTCAAAGAGGTATATTGTGCAAAGCACAGAAAATTTGTAATGGAAGTGAAAGTCTGTGGAGGATTCATTGATTTTCATTCTTTCAAACAGAAAGAGCATATAGCCAATTAGTAAAATCCTTAATTGTTACAAATATAATTATTGCTTTGGTTACCCCAATTTAGGAAAATATCTCATCTGATGATGTATCTTTTCCTTAAGTGATTGCCATTTAATAAGGCATCGGCAAGGATATCTAACCATTTAATATGCCTTGTTTACTGATACGATATAATAGAATTGTTCACTGTCAACAAAACTCACCTAACAAAATTGTATGCCTACAAAATTTTGATTTATGTAGAATCATATGATTTGTTGTAAAACTCATCTAGAATTTATTCTAGCTAGGGTTGTACAGAAGAGAATGTCTCCATTCTTTAAATGTTTAACTTTTAGCCTATTATCCAGGAACAGATGAACATTAGACCTTTGCTTTTTCAGCTTTCATAACAAAAATGACTTTAACGCCATATTCTTTTCTGTAAAAAGATAAAACTTGCACCCTCTTAATACGTTTCTTCCCTTCTTATGCAGTTACTTTGTTTGGCAGGAAATGAGCTCACATTTCCCTCTGCCGAAGAAAGCAATTTGTGAATCATATACAGTTTGAGAAAAGCATCGCCTTATTCAAAAGATAAATCATATGATATTGTTATGCTGAATGAATAAGAAAGCATGGATTGAGAATAGATTGGATGATTGCATTATAAAGACATCAAAGTAAACTGATCTGAAGGGTGCACTGTGAATAGACTGAAATTTAAAGATATTTTATTGCTACCTAAGTCTATGGGAATCTAATGAACAAATAAATGCTGATTTTCTATTGCAGACTTTCTCAAAGACTAAGAATTAATATTAGCCTCATTTTAGAAAGTCTATTATATTTATTGCCCTCATTATACATAAAATAATGAGCTTAACTAAATAATTTTTACAGGTAAGGTTTGTTTTAAAATCTTTTCACTTTACTCAGCAAGTGATTAAATAAAAATTATTTCATTTTTAAAATTTAAATATCATATTACTTTCTTGCTGTAACAAGTTAACACAAACTGGGTGCTTAGAAGAAAAGAAATTTGTTGTCTCACAGTTCTGGAGGCCAAAAGTCTGAAATGAAGACATCAGTAAGTCCATGCTTTCTCTGAAGATTCTGGGGAAGGATCTGTTTCCAGGCTTCTCTTAGCTTCTGGTAGTTCCTTTGCTTGGGACAGCATAACTCCACTCTTTACATGGTATTCTCCC
Source organism: Hylobates moloch (assembly GCF_009828535.3). Classification (NCBI taxonomy): domain Eukaryota; kingdom Metazoa; phylum Chordata; class Mammalia; order Primates; family Hylobatidae; genus Hylobates; species Hylobates moloch. Next base: position 127,018,046 of record NW_026652278.1, read on the forward strand.
TGTGTGCTTGTCTGTGTCTGCATCCAAATTTTTCCCTTTTTAAAAAAACAGCAGTCATATTACGTTAGGGCCCACCCTGTTGACCTCATTTTAACTCTCTTACCTCCGTAAAAATCCTATCTTCAAATAAAGTCACACTCTGAGGTACTGGTGGTTAGTAGTCCAACATAATGTTTTGCTGGGGAGGGACACAATTCAATCCTAGTGAATATTGCTTTTTCCTTCTAGTTATCATATTGTAATTGGTCCCAAGTTTCATGGCAATCATGATCAAGTTTGCTCACTTTTTTTTAAAGTTGAAATTTTAATGAAGTCACCAAAGAACCCTGGTCCATTCTGTGTGAACACTCTGCCACCTCTATTATATTGACTTTTGATTTTCACCATGATTTTGTATGGTAACTCTATGGTTTCTGTAACTATAGTAAATATGCACTTTAAGAAAGTAAAACAGTGAAGAGAGCTTCAATTTATTTTACCAGGAAAGCAAAGTCCTCCCCATGTCCTCCCATCATAGATTCTTGTAAATCCAGTGGCCAGGATCTAGCAAATGAACTGAAGACAGTTCGGTGATTAGAAATCATGAGTCATTACCCCCCTTTGAGCACACTGACCTCTTAAGAAAATCAAGTTTCTCCTATAAAGGAAGAACGTAGGGTGTGTCTGTTGAGTCAGCAACTCAGAGTATCTACCCACTCTGAAATTGTTGTAACAATGAGAATTTGATGGAGTCTGGTGAAATTGGTAATCCTTTCTATTGTTTCCTATACTTCCATTTGGGAATTAAGAAATGAACACAAAAAGTAGATATTGAGGCCTGAGTGTATCATTTTAATTTTTGAATACAGTTTATTTTTATAGTAATTAATCTATCTCATCAGTTACATATTTAAATTATATTAAGATTTACAAGATATTAACATGCATGGAATTGTGTGGGGGTGCTATTAATTGCAAAATAGCATACTTTTTCCCCTAAGTATATTATGATGATAAATTGAAATGTATGTCCTCTCGTTCTTTTTTTTTTTTTTTTTAATGGAGTCCTGTCTTGCTCTGTCGCCCAGTGGTGCAATCTCGGCTCACTGCAACCTCTGCCTCCTGGGTTTCAATGATTCTCCTGCCTCAGGCTCCCGAGCAGCTAGGATTACAGGCATTTGCCACCACGTCCGGCTAATTTCTTACCTTTAGTAGAGACGGGGTTTCACCATGTTAGCCAAGCTGGTCCCCAACTCCTGACCTCATGATCCACCTGCCTCAGCCACCCGAAGTGCTGGGATTACAGGAGTAAGCCACTGCCCCCGGCCTAAGTGTACGTTCTTTTAATGATGCATCTTAATATGGCTCATTTCTTCTAATATATAGGAAATATAATTGTTTAAATGTTGTACAGAGAAGCTAAATGTCTGAAGCAAAAATATTTTCAATTTATTATTTAACAAAGCTGTGGAAAATTTCTGTCTAGTTCTCCACTTTTATAAATAAACGAGAAAATTTGTTTTGTGTATTGAGAAGTTTATTCTTATGATTTCATATAGAACACAATTGCTACACTGACATTTCTACATTTTTCTTTTTTTGTTAAATTATCTGGATAATAAAATATATTTATGTTTACTTTTTGTCAGGAAGGAACTGAAAAAAAAAAAAAACTTTAAAGTTAAAACAAAACCGTCAGATGCCTACATGCTAGACACCAAGCAGAATGAATCCCTTCAGAGCAGACAGAAGTAAAAATACATGGCATTAAACTTAAACACTATTGTTGGAAAGAGAACTTAATGAAAACAGTGAATCACAAATAAGATGTCTTGACGGTAGTAAAATGTCTGAGATAACTTAATGCTTGTAACTTTGCCTTATATTATTTCATATATATCTTGTAAATGGTACTGCCTGTTCTTGGGAAAACAGTAAGTAATACAAAAAAGAATTTTTTATACAAAGACAACGTCTAGATACAATCAAACATAACATATCTAGATAGTTCAGCAATTCAATAAAATTGATTGCAAATAATTTGGAGCAAGTTGTGCAGACAGAATAATTCACAAGTGGAAATAATTTTCACAAAATGTTGCTTCTAACATAAATTTGACAAAGAGCAATGTAATATTCATTTAAAATTTTAACTATAAAAACATCATAATCAAAGTTGAAGTGAACTATCTTCTATGTGAAATATCAACAATTTTCCATAAGTCTTACCATTTACAGAAATGCTATATTTTATTTAGCCAACATACTATTTGAGCTAAAAAAAAATGTTCTACTGTAAAACAAGGAGAATTTTATCTTCAGGTATAAGAGAATTACTGTTTATATTCATTTTTGTGTTGAGTGCAGACACATGTGATAGTCACAGAAAATTTTGAACCATCTCTGCTCAATAAAAATATCTACCCAATAATTCTGAAATGGCAAAATATACATAATCAGCTTAGATAGTTAATTGATAAACTTGATAAATAAACTTGATAGTTTATTAGGTAGTTTCAGCTGAAAATGCTGTTTTCCAAAAATTGTCCTTTGACTGTGCTATTTCAAACCTTTGATTTGCACCAAGACTTTGTCCTCTTAATACTTAAATTCTGTTATCTTCTGGTTATGTTGTTTATTAAAACAGTCCAATCTGCTTTAAAACTCTAATCTCAGATCCAGTTCAGAGTTTATTTACTCCTATTTTCACAGCACAGCCATTGCAGAAATGGAGGAGAGGACCCTTAACTGGCCCTAAGACACCAGATCCATCCAGATTCCACGGTGTGGGGCACAAAGAGGTAAAGAGAATACAAAGATCCTCTTGCATACGTAACCAGTTATACCTTGCTCAAGGAAGATGCCCTTATCCCATATCCATTGTAGTCAGTTTCACTTTCTGATGCTTGTTGCTTCTCTAGATGTTGTGGGTTCCCTATAGGAGCATGCAGCACATGTGATTAGGGTGCAAAACAACATTACACAGAAGCTCAATTATGGGCTAACATTGTCCCCCACTGTTCCCTAAACAAATTTTTCCACAGGGGAATTTCTTCCTGTGCTTCTTGATGATAAACTGGGAAGTTCCATGATTAAGCAGTGTCATAGTTATCATTTTACAATAATTCCTATGTATTAAATACCCAATATTTTCTTCAAGTCACCCAGCTTAATCTTTGTTGTTGTTGGTGGTGGTGGTTCTGATGTGTTTGGGGAGGAATGGATGGGAAGTTGGTGTAGCAGTGGATAAAAATGGTAGGGCCTCTTCTGCTTTTTGTAAGCATGGATAAGGCAGTGCTCAGGGGTAGACTCTGGCTCTATTTTTGGAGCCTGCTTAACAGCTCTTTTTAGGGTGTATTAAGTACCCTTATTCTCTGCCTTGTATCTTCACTGCAATTCCAAGGATAGTGGATACATCTAAATACTTTTCATTACATATAAATGAGTTACTTATGTTTTGGGGTGGCAAAAGGAACTAAGGTCAGTCTTTTTTTGTTGTTGTTCTGTTTTCTCCTACTCTAGAGTATACTATGATTCTTTTTCACCATCTTATTAAAAAAGTGTTTTGAAGGTTCTCACAAATTGAAAAATGGAGTAATCTCAAAAATCCAGACTACTGTTCCACATTCTCACTCCAAATTTTGGAAAATTTTATCTATGTTCCCTTTATAGCAATTTGTCTGAAAATTATTCATGATACATTCTTACATATATAACTATAATTAATATAATTATCAGGGAGCATTAATAATCTTTATTCCATATTTTTTGTAGCTACCTAATTACTATGCTTCATTACTTGTAATGCTATTTAAAATTGGAGCTCAATCAAACTGTTATATGATCATTAGAAAATACATCACATGGAGCCCTTAGGTTATTTTGTCTTCAAACCATTTTGTTGATGGTTCTAGGTTAAATATGTTCTTATTACATTTCTTTATATTTTATATTCTTCTTAAGAAAATATATTTAGTAAATTCTTCCATTATCTTTGTTTAGCTGGTGTGAAGAAGAATATTGCCAGGTCTGAGATTTTTCTTCCACCTAGATCCTCTGTTGTGAGACAGAAAGGGATAAAAGGAAAGGCAAAGATCTTCTTACATAGGCAGGAATACATCAACTATATTTTAACCAGCCAAAGGTTTAACAAGTTTTTTCTCTTTGTTTAAAAAAGTTCCTAAAATTCTTTCACTTATTAGTTTATTGGAAAGTCTTAACTCAAAGATGTGTCATGAAAATATATTTTTCTAGAGAGCATTTTTCAGCAGTGCTATTTTGAACTCCTCGTTCCATTACATATAGGTGACCAGAATAAAAATATCTAGGAATTATTTTTTGAAATATGTAAAAAAATGTAATCTTTAAGTATTATTATCATTATTATAACTCCTTATTTTAAGTAAAGGTTTAAACACTATTTTGGAGGAAAATTTTTGATCATAAGTAATTCAAAGTAGAAAACAGCTTAAAGTTATGAAAATAGACAGAACTCAGTGCAAATTATGAATTCTGGCACTGTCAATTTGTTAGTCATATGATCATGGCCAAGTTAAAATAGTTCTAAATTTCACATATTACAAGTGTAAAATTAAGATATCTATCTTACAGAATGAGTATGACAAATTGAGTCATTTTTATAAATTATCTTACAAAACCTTGGTACAATTAAAAAGACTTAATAACAAGCAAAAATTTTAAAATTGTCATTGTAAATTGTTAAGTAAGAAAATCTGAAATATTTTATAAAGCTATAAATATAATTATATAAGCCCAAAGTTCACATACAAAACACTATCGAAAATTTTTAAGAAATATTATCCTCTCAAATTATTACATTCAAATATTGTCTTTCAATAAACAATAATGTTTATTCATTTCTGTGACATCATATTAAATTTTTTGCTGTGTATTTATAATGCTGTTGGGATAGTTTGATCTGACAACTCATAAAATAAGGCAATTTTAAAATTCCATAGGTTATATAAGCCACCGAGACTTGTTAAAAATACCTTCACATTCTATTAATCCATTTCATTTTTAGTGCTATCAGTAAATACAAATGTTGTCAAGCAACAAATCAGGTGAAAACAGACAGTGCAATAAAATATGTTTATATTGACTATTTGCCCATCTGATTTCACTGCTATATAAATCTGCAAATAAAAATCTCTATGGAGGTATTAGAGCACCTTACTTTATGACTGTTATTTTTATCGTGACTTTTATTAAATTTTACCAAATATTTGATACACATAAATATTAATATGAATTTTATTTGTACTTTTAAGAGATTCTTATAGTGAAGTATATTGATTTAGATAGAATACTCAAGATGCTCATTTTATAGTATATAGTGGATAGATAGTGAGATTAAGACTACCACTTTTAGAATAATTATATCTGTTGAGCATTATATACATGAAGAAAATGAAAATTGATTAAAAGACATAAAACAAATAATTGTGCACATAATATAGCCATGAACTAAAAAGATACGCAAGAAGAGATATTGTGAAGAGATTACTCCGATAGTATCATGACAGCCTTATTTCTGTATATTCTTGAGCACGGGGAGAAGAAGGCAATCTGATTTTAAATGATATTTCAACTTGGAAATTATAATTACTGTCTTAGAGGAAACATAAAACAAGTCCAGCATTTAAGAGAATGAATAGTCCTGTTACAGATCAGGGCCATGGATATGCAGGGTTATGTATGGAGCAAAACAAAACAAAACAAAACAAAACTTTTCTTCAGCAGTATAACTGGTGAGGAAGGTATTTTGAAGAGCAAATTAGAGGCAAGTATAATCTGTAAAATAATAATATTGGTAATGTTGTTCTATTTAAAGTATTCGTTGAGGATTTACAAAAACAGACACAGAATTTTTACCAATAACTGTTGTAAATTTTCTGTTTCAAGATAATAACATTATGTGTTTAAATCATTTGATGTGAGAAATAAAATGTGGGAAATAAAAAAAGATCAACAAAATTTGGATATCACAAGAAAAAGACTCTTGGCTAGATTAGAACAGAAAGCTTTCTCTGTTACACCTGCCTAAGACTTTTCACCAATAGCTGTAAGAAATATTTATCAATACAATTTCTCTATGATTTGTAGTTCATTTTACATAGTAATCTCTATGTTAAACATGGCAATATTTATCAATTTGCACAATAGTAACAAAATACAATTGAGGGCATACTATATGCCAGCTGGACAGTGTTGAAATTAACATCAATAAAATATGACATCCCAACCCTCAAAGGCTTCATAGATTACGAAGTGTATTTTTTTTCATAGTGTGGCATTAGCCACTCTCAATAATTGTGATATCTTATTAAAATTCTGAGTTAACAACCATCTCTAGGGGTTTAGCCCCATATGTGTTTAACTCTAGATATTGAAACATTGTATATCTGCTAACTCTGAAGATAACACAGTTACTATCAGAAAACTTTTATTTGAAAGTTTTGAATTTTTAAATGCTATTTTCTGTAAAATTATTTTCCAAGGGGCAGGCATTTATATTGACTTTTTTTTAACTGATTGGACTAAGCCATGTATTTATACTTATAAAAAGTTTTAAGTTTTTTTTTATTTTGAAAGATATGAAATAAACTCATCAAAAGTATAACATAAGTTATGTTTCTATCAAACCCCAAATTTAATACATGGTAATGTTTTTATCATTTGGTTTCAGCATTTTATTAAAAAGTAAATAAATAAATAAACATTAAAGAGTGAACAAAAGCACCATTCCCATCACTTCTTCCATCCTCACTCTCCAGAGATAACCAATAACCTAAAGTTGTTTTTTATGACTTTCATATATATCTTGTATTTGTTAAATCATTTATTCTTTAATATTATATGTCTCAAGAGGGAAACAGGGCAGAAATACTGGTCACAAGAAAACATTTTCCTACAGGTTTTTCATAGTATGTTACTATTATGAACCAAACATGACTATCTACAACTTGGAATGTACTATTCTAGGTTGCAAAGATAGTGAACAAAGTTTTTCACCTTAAAAAATGTATAATTTATCTATATTGTACCCCTTATTATAGAAGACAATAAATACGTAAATTTATAAAATAATATGCAAATAATTAAATAAGGCCATTTGTTCATGAAGTACAATAAAAATGATAAAATTGATGTGGCAAGTTTATATAAAAACATTTTATATTCTGGCTTCTCTCCTAGTTTGCTCTTTCACTCATGCTCTGAGATACAATTGAAAAACAAAAACAAAAATGAACAACAACAAAAAACTATTCTTACCAAGAGGCAATTCTCAAAGGTGCCTTTGGCTGGAGCATGTGTCATCCAGATTCTGGTAGCACCTTTCAGAGTGAGTTTTCAACTCCTCAAAGACACAAGGCTCGTAAGGAGGGAGCACTGGAACTAGGGAGGTGGAACAGGGAGGTGCCAGTGCTTTGCATGTGAGAGAGTAAAGAGGGATTTTAGCAATGATGCCCAGTTGCTGTGCAGAAACCACAGGAATTCTGAGCATACCGACTGCCAACAGTGGACGGCCCATCAGTCTTTGAATATGAATACCCACTGTTTTCAATATTCTTCTTACCTGTCCTGCTCCTTAACCACTCCCATAACCTCCCATAAAGGGTGAAGGGCTTGGACATATTGTGTGGAGATGACGTCATGAAGGCAGATTCTCCCTCTATCAAAGTAGCCCAGGACAGTGTGAAAACAAAACTGATAATCTGCCTTAAATGTGTACACTTCACATTCTATAGTCAGAAAATGAAACAAAAAAGTGACACACTGAGATGAACTAAAAACAGCTAGATCAGGCTGGTCGCGGTAGCTCACGCCTGTAATCACAGCACTTTGGGAAACCGAGGCGAGCGGATCACTTGAGGTCAGGAGTTCGAGACCAGCCTGGCCAACATGGTGAAACTCCGTCTCTACTAAAAATACAAAAATTAGCTGGGTGTGGTGGTGCATGCGTGTAATCCCAGCTACTTGGGAGGCTGAGGCAGGAGAACTGATGCAATCCGAAAGGCAGAGGTTGCAGTGAGCCGAGATCATGCCACTACACTCTGGCCTGGGTGACAGAGCCAGACTCCATCTCAAAACAAAAACAAAAACAGAAACAGAAACAAAAAACAGCTAAATCACCATTTCTATTTCTAGTCTCCCTAAAAATATAAAGCTTTGTATGTTTCCTCTAAGCTATTAATTTCTGAACAGAACAACTTTCTTCCTGACTTCTTAAATGTTAAAAATCTGGGTTTTATTTCATCACAGAGAGAATAATTACAATCTCAAGTGGTCTTAGAAATGCATAATTTTCTTTAACTACCTGGTCTCTCTCTCTCTCTCTCTCTCTCTCTGTGTGTGTGTGTGTGTGTGTGCGCGCATGCATGCATATCTTTCTTAATGTACTATTATTTTTGAAGTCTAACTTTACAATGGTTTTAGAAGTCAATATCTTATTTTTGTTTTCAAAATGCTTTTCTAAATAGTTGTCAGTCTCCTGTAGTTTAAGCAGCAATGATTTCTGAACAACTCCCCTGCTATCATATTTTCATAGCATGATGTCCAAGAGTGGCTTGAATATGTGTTGGGGAAGGGTGTGGAGTCAGAAAAAAAGAACCTTAGGCCATTGCCTGAAATTGGGTTCTATTTTTCACAACCTCTAATGTGGTGAATGACACAGCTACTTAGGGACCTTTTAAAGTAAAAGGGATAATTTATTACAAATCTAGTTTTCCTTCACTTCATAATAGTAATTATCATCACTAAATTTTTATAAAATGGTTTATTCCATATGGTTCTTATTTTATGAGAGGAAAATACTAAACTTTCATAATATCCCTATATTGGTGTGACAGGGACTAAACATTTTATACATCACTTTCTCAAGGCATTTACTACTTTATAATGTACACACTTTTGTATACTATTCTCCTAAATTAAGAAGTTACTTACTTCTTTTTTTTAATTGACTATATTATATTTAAACTGAAATGAATGTTTTTGTTTTTGTTTTCTCTACCAGATCTGATCGGAAATACTGTTTTCAAAATAAGTTGTAACAAATAGGGGGCTATGAAATCTATATGCTAGATTTTGGCCAGCATTTTAAAAAATAAGATAGAATATAAAAGAATAAAATAGACTTGAAAAGATTAGTTTAGATAAATTGAAGTCCATTTGACTGAAAAAGAAAAGAAGATAGAGTATATTGGGTATGATGAGTGTGTGTAAGTTTATTACTTTTCATTTCAAATATAAAATGTATAGGTATACAAACAAACATACATATACATACATTCTTACATTCATACATTTCTGTGTGTGATTAGGTGTGTTTGTATAAAGACAGAGACAACATAAAATGTTTTTCTTTCTATGCATTGCATTATTGTTTTCAAATGATTGAAAGCATTTATGAAGACCAATAAAATATCTTCAACCCCAGACAAGAAAAACAATGACACACTGAGAGATAACCGTGTATCTACCTCAAAGTTAATTTACAAGTTATCAACATGAACCAATAATAACTAGAGCTACATTTAAAAAAGGAAAAAGCAAGGAAGAGGCAGAAAGGAACATATTGATTGATTAGGAAAATGAGCAGAAAATAGTTTATGATCTTGATTCTTTCTGAAAGAAAGTCGACATGGATTATTCAAACATAAGAATAAGTCACCTATAAATCTATCTATGTCCTCTTCAAATTAATTTTCTTACCCTCAACACAGTGAAAGCAATCTCTATTCTCAAAATATCCATGCATGTCTCTGAAGCACATGTGAAGAAGATATTTTATTCCTAGGTTCATGGCCCGTTTAACCTCTTTCATTACCCATAAGCACGAGTTATATACTCTATTCCCATCTTTAAAAATGGTCCATTTCATGTTCCTTTTCAATGTCATTTATAAATGCCAACCATCAGTTGTATATGTGATTTATTTCATATGCATTGAGAAGTTTTGTACAGCTGATTTAAATAAAAAGCATTATTTTTGCAAGATATCTCAACCATGCAAAGTCTCTGTTTCTCTGACCACTAGAATGACAAAAATTATTTATTTATTTATTTATTTATTTATTTATTTATTTATTTATTTATTTATTTATTTTGAGACGGAGTCTCGCTCTGTGGCCCAGGCTGGAGTGCAGTGGCCAGATCTCGGCTCACTGCAAGCTCGGCCTCCCAGGTTTACACCATTCTCCTGCCTCAGCCTCCTGAGTAGCTGGGACTACAGGCGCCCACCACCACGGCCGGCGAATTTTTTGTATTTTTAGTAGAGACGGGGGGTGGTTTCACTGTGTGAGGCAGGATGGTCTCTGTCTCCTGACCTCATGATCCACCCGCCTCGGCCTCCCAAAGTGCTGGGATTACAGGCATGAGCCACCACGCCCGGCCGACAATAATAATTTTTAAACAAATTGACAGCACAAGATATCTAAGAAGCTCTATGAGATTTTGTAGATAAAATTAATACAAGTATAAGCAATATAAAAATGAATTTGTTCTTACACATGTTTCTAATTTTGTAGTTTGACTAGCCTCCCTCCTCTTTTACCTGTTTCCCCCTGACAATAAGGCAAAAGATGAAATAAAAAGAACTGAATCAAATTTTGACCATGCTTCTAGGAAAAATATAAAGAAGCATTTATAGCCCATGAAGGTCCTTGCAATGGAGCTTAGTTGAGAAATAGAATCCCATAAATGCTCCTCTGCATGATTATGGTGAAGTTTGTTGTTTTAGATATGGCAATGGCAAAGACAAGGTGCTGGGTAGAGTAGGCATTTATTTCCCACATATAATTAGCTTACATTTATTTTGAGATGGTATGATTGTTTTTTATTAATGAAAGTTAATTTTTATACATTACAGAGGTGTTATTGCCTCTATAAAACTAATAAAAAATATATTGGCAGTTAAGAGAATAGAATGTTCTTTGAACATCTCGCTTTGCATTAACCATGGAAGTATAATTATTCCTTCCATCAAGCTAGAGTGGCAAATCAGATGATCAGAAGGAGACCTCCTGTAACTTCTGGCCAAACCTGAAAAATTTTATTTTAAGAGACAAAAACTGACAGAGGAAGTAATGGGATTCATGAGGAGAAAGGATTGATTGAGGAAAGGTGAAGAAACAAATGAAGATGTAGATGGTATCCATAATCAGAAAGGGTCTTAACTTGTAGGATACCCATTTAAGTATCTGTTGTTCCATCACTGTGCAGCTAGGCTTAAATCCATCTGTTCCTTTAATAAAGTGCTCTAATAATCTCTAGCGTAGATAATAAAAGATTGCTCTGGGGGAACATGGCAAGGCAGAATGAGCAACGGAGGATGGTTCTAGGTTAAGGGAAGGGCGCTTCTAAGAAGCAGAGGGCCAGAATCATAACAAACTGGTTTAAGAGCAGAGAAGAAATTCAAGGCAGAAACAATGGTAAGAACAAATTCCTTATCACTCTATGGATTAGTAAATTTCATCATGCAGGAAAGTAAAACTGTTTATCCATGATAAAATAATCTTACATAAAAAGGAGCTGTAACAATGATATTTCTCAACGACTAAGGAAATGAGATGAGACTGTATTCATATTACTGTATTTAAAACAAATCTCTGTAGGACATAACCTGTATGAAGAAATCACCTACATACCATGTTTAATGTAGTTATCATAAATAACTGTGTTAATATATGGGAACAATATATTGAGTTTGCCAAAATACCTCTTCAGTGCTGTTTTTTTGTAATTATAAACCTTATTTTAAGAAGATTCAATTATATTTTTGAAAATCATTTATACGTTACTTTCTTCTAGTTTAAAGAGCCTTCTTAATGACTTAAAGTTCTTAATAAATGATATTGCAAATATTATATAACAGAGCAACTAATTGAGAAACCATAGTAATATTTTAAAAATACAAAATTTTAGGGGTAGAGGGAAGAGTTTTGAGAAACAGGAAATTAGACTTCATCAATATTCCCTATGCAAAATGTAGAAGAAACCTTGATGGGAAGCTGTGTGGAAAATCGACAAATAATCTGTAAAAATTACAGACCCATGAGCTCATATCCAAGTTGGAAGGGAGAGAGTGGTTGCTTCCAGCAGTTTGGCCTGGCTTTAATGGATAACAGCTAACTTTTATTCAGTATATGCTTTATGCAAATTTTTTTCTAAATACTTTACATGTATTAAATCATTTATGTTTATACTATCCCTATAAAATCACTATTTTTTATTATAAAAATTCTGCAATCAAGACACAGAGAGGTAATATAACTTACCCAAGATCACATAGCAAGTAAATGTCAAAACTACTGATATACTTAAAGTATTAAAAGAAATCACACTAAATTAAAAATAAAATACTCTTCTCCAATTGACTTTGATTGTATATAATATATTCCTGTTTAATTGTAATGTAAATGAGAAGCGCCTCCACACAAATATCATAATTTCTAACAATTCAGGTGATATAGACCCCCAAAATTCAATTTTATTTGTAAATGTAAAGAACTGTATTTTTTTTGTGGATTCTAGTGTCATGGAGAATTTCATACATATGACTGATCTAAATTAATACAAGATTTTTGGTTTTAAGTATTAAATTTGCATATCTATACAAGTAGTTTACAATGAGATATCTTTTTATGGACAGAGTGAGGGTGGGCTACCTCATAATAAAATAAAACTAATTTTGCCTATTTGGAAATCCTAGAAATTTATTGAAATCACCCATCCAACCCTTAGCATTGTGAATAGGTTCACCCCAAGAGGGTTTTTTCCAAACCAAATATCCAGTGATTTATATACTATCACAAGACTTCTCTACTTAACGGTATGACTGCAAGTTAATACATCATATGATAGAAACTTGCCATAATATAACGATTATAAATCTTTAAGGTTTCTGTTCATAAATAAAGATTTATGATCAAGAGTTACATTTTTCTTTCCTTTCATGTATAAATTAGCCTGAGGATTTTATGAATAATTCATATGAAAAATATCATCTTTCAAAGCTATGGTAACTAGGAAAGTTTCATGTGATTTTATGCAAGTATGTCTATGTATATACAAAAATAACACAGGGTATAATATATATACAAATGAGGAAGCCTGACTTTAATGTTTTCTGAATTTTGGAATATTTTCTTAAAATTTCATATGTAAGAATATATCTTGTGGTCTTTTAATCAATCCTATAGTGTAGATTGATTTATGAAGTAAAAAATTTAACTTAAATACATTAAAGAATGATTCATGTGGTGTATTTTTCTTTATAACACTTTATAATTTAGAAAGTTCAGCATAAACAATTTTAAAATAATATTTTCAGTTTAAGATAAGACTGCATTCTTTTAGATATTGATTCACAATGCTGCCAATTCTCCTGACGTAGAAAGAATATTAAGGAAAGCAAAGCTTTGGGAATCAGCCCAATCAACTTAATACTGCCCTCAAAAATTTCTTTGACTTGAAATTTAGGTCAGATCTTGAATACCTTTAAAACACTTATATAATGCAATAAATTCTTTATCTTTGGCAAACACATTAATATAGAGTCCAAAATTCTCACTAAGTACATTAAATATTTTATACACATAAATTTGGAACACTTTAATAGAGGATAAAAATGTTAAAGAGCCTGCTGATTATTTTAATTCATTCTCTGGTAAAATCCAATAAATAATATTTTTAATGTTTAGGAAATATTACAAAGTAGTGTTGCAACTAACTTTTGAGATTGCATTCCACGCAGTCTATGAGCACAAGATTTTTAATCCTTCAGAATTACATTGGAATTCTTACTTTAGCTACTGACAACATTTTTGAGCTCATTTTCTTCATTAATTAAAATTACAATAACAATAATACTTGTCCTATTGAGTTGTCAGGGATAACTGACAAAAAGTAATAAATCACTTTGCATGTGGCACAAAATAATTAGCAAATTTGTAAATATTAAAAACTAAATATTAATTATTACTATTATCTTTCTTTTTGAAAAATGTCCAAGGAAATTTTTAAGCTATTGGCAAAAATGAAAAATACATTGAACACATGTGTTTTCTTGCTATTAATAAGAACGATAATTAGAACAATAATAGCATCAATCACAGTGACAATAATTGACCTTTATTAAACAACTGGTGTGGAAAAGGTTATTACCTACCTTGTCTCAATGCATCTTTATAGCCAACTTTTGCAGTAGATTATATTGATATCTCCATTTCATAAATAAGAAAACAGAAATTTAAAGAAAACTCAGTAAAGTACAGAGGAATTAGAATTAAAACTGTGGAAGATCTCCCTTTCAAATTTGCTTTTGACAACTATACTTTAGCTACTGCTATAGTATACTGCTGCCTCCCACTAGTTTTCTATGTGACACACACACACAGAGACACACACACACTGAGCTGCATTTAAGCTAAAGTGATTATATGACAATTTGAAACAGAGAAGAGCATTTCTCATTAGGATTTTTTTCAGGATTACCTATGTCGCTCTTTATCTTTTCACTTAATACCAACTCCTCACTGATACCACTTCCTATTCCAGTGGTAAATGCTTAAAAACACTCTATGAGGAGGGTAGAGAAGAGGGAGCCCTTGATTTGTAGCTTTTGCTAATTGTAAATTTGCTAATTTACAATTTCTAGGGTGTGAACAGGCTCAGTTTCTGGCACATTGTAAATTATCAGTGAAGGTAGTTCATCAGCATAATATACTTTTATAAGACAGATTTTGCTATTCATGATTATGATATAAAGTATTTCATTAAACTTCTCAGTCATTGCAAAGTACTTCTGAAATCCAAGGTAATGAAAGAATTTAAGATCTTATAACTGTTTTGGTTGTGAACAATAAGACAATTAAATATGACGACTTCAAATTTGTATTATAATACAATCAACAAAGTGAAGAGACAACCCACAGAATGGGAGAAAATTATTTAAATTACCAATTTGCCAAGGAATTAATAACCAGAATATATAAGAAGTTCAAACAACTATAAGGGAAAAAAATCTAATAATCCAAGCAAAAAACGGGCAAAATATTTAAATAGATATTTCTCAAGAGAAGGCATACAAATGGAAAGCAGGCATATGAAAAGGTGCTCAACATCACTGATCATCAGAGAAATGCAAATGAAAACTACAATAAGATATTATCTCACCCCAGTTCAAATGGCTTTTATCCAAAAGACAGGCAATAATGAATGCTTCCAATGATGTAAAGAAATGGGAACTCTTGTACACTGTTGGTGAAAATGTAAATTAGAATAACCATCTGGAGAACAGTTTGGAGGTTCCTCAAAAAACTAAAAATTGAGCTACCATATGACCCAACAATCCTACTGCTGAGTATATTCCCAAAAGAAAGGAAATCAGTATACTGAAGAGATGTCTGCACTCCTGTATTTGTTGCAGCACTATTTACAACAGCTAAGATTTGGAAGCAACCTAAGTGTCCATCAACAGATGAATGGATAAAGAAAATGTGCTACATATACACAATGGAGTAGTATTCAGCCATAAAACAAATGAGATCCTGTCATTTGCAACAACATGGATGGAACTGGATATTATTATATTGAGTGAAATAAGCCAGGCATAGAAAGATTGGGATCTGAAAATCACAACAATTGAACTCATGGACATAGAGAGCAGAAGAATGGTTACCAGAGTCTTTCAAGGGCAGTAGGGGTCTCAGAATGAGATGGGGATGATTAATGGGTACTAAAAAATAGTTAGAAAAAAATGAATAAGACCTGCTATTTGATAGCATAATAGGGTGACTAAAGTCAATAATAACTTGATTGTACATTTTAAAATAGCTAAAAGAGTGTAATTGGATGGTTTGTAACACAGAGGATAAATACTTAAGGGAATGGATACTTTGTTTTCTGTGATATGAGTATTTCATATTACATACCTGTGTCAAAACATCTCATATACCCCATAAAAATTTAAAATAAAAAATTTTAAAAACTCAAATTTGTAATTAAATGTGAATTTACAGAAGTTATGATAGACTGTAATGCAAACACTTAATATGGCTTCCTGCTCAGCATTTACTAAGTGTTAACTCTAAAAACTATGAACAAAGTTAAAGCCAAGTGTGTTTTTCAATGCTGCTTCATTATTTAAATGTCTGCCCATAGCTGTTAGAATATTTTTATTTGCACATTAAATGCGAGTAAAGGTGATAGTGGGACTCAGAGAAGCAACACAAATTTTGACAAGAGACATGTAGACAGTGCTACCCCCTACTTAAAGCACCACCCACAAATGCAAACTGATTGACCCTTCCTTGTATTTGGTACTTTGAGCTGACGAAATTCCTAACTATTCATTTACATAGAGTAAAAGTTTCAATGTACATGAAAACAAAATAATAAAATGAAAAAGGGATTATTTAATACTATTAGTGAACAATTTTACAATGATATGTTAAAATGGGTCTTTGATTATTCAAATATGGAAATTATTAAGTTTTATTTAATTATTTTTAAAATAAATATAAAAAAATAAATATTCGTATTTTATATAGTGTCTCTCTTTTATAGATGATGGCCTGGAGAAAAATATTTCTTGATGACATTGGATGAAAATGTGGGGTCTCTGATTTCCCATATCATTCAGTAGAGGATTTTTCTCTTGCTCCAAACCCTGCAAAAACAATGATTAATTTGCCACCAATTGAACACTTCCTTCCACATGTCAGCAAGTTTGGAATAAGTTTCTATAATAATTTTTTATATTAAAAATATGAAGAGCTGCATGCTCTTGGAGATAATGTGTGCAAGGAAGAGACCATGTAAACGAAGGTGTTGTTTCCAATTACAGATCTACTAATGTATAATAATAAAAACTAAAATTATTCTAAAATCATCAACATTTTAACACTATCAGTACAAAACCAACAATTAAGGAAATACATAAATATTTAAAAATACTTAATCTAGTACTACTAATTAATTTATATAATATCCTAGGGGATCTCAACCTGTTTTGGGCAAAAGATTTACCAAGACTACTTGTTTAGAATGAAGATTACTAGACTGACCCATGACTTCTTTGTTAGTGTGTGTGAAGTGACACTTTTTGGCAAGTGCCACAGGAGATGATGGTGCTGGTGACCCACAGTTCACACTGCAGCAAACACTGCCACCCTCCATTGCAACCATTACGGTAGAGAAGAACTGTCTTGGATAAGTGATCAAGTCATGTTAAGATAAATATTCTTGAAGATTTGGTATTTGTTTCAGTACAAATACTGTTGCATGTTAAGTACTTCACCATAAAGATGACAGAAATGAGAAGAACATGTAAGTGAACATCAAGGATTAGGTATTGGTTTCAATAGAAGAAAATTAGCATCTATAAATAAATAACTTCTTTGAAACCAATGAGAACAAACACACAATGTACCAGAATCTCTGGGACACAGCTAAAGCAGTGTTTAGGGGGAAATTTATAGCACTAAATACCCACAAGAGAAAGCAGGAAAGATCTAAAATTGATACCCTAACATCACAATTAAAAGAACCAGAGAAGCAAGAGCAAACAAATTCAAAAGCTAACAGAAGGCAAGAAATAACTAAGATCAGAGCAGAACTGAAGGAGATAGAGAGATGAAAAGCCCTTCAAAAAATCAGTGAATCCAGGAGCTGGTTTTTTGAAAAGATTAACAAAATAGATGGACTGCTAGCCAGACTAATAAAGAAGAAATGAGAGAAGAACCAAATAGACACAATAAAAAATGATAAAGAGGATATCACCACTGATCCCACAGAAATACAAATACCATCAGAGAATGCTATAAACACCTCTACGCAAATAAACTAGAAAGTCTAGAAGAAACACACACCCTCCCAAGACTAAACCAGGAAGAAGTCGAATCCATGAATAGATCAATAACAAGTCTGAAATTGAGACAGTACCAACCCAAAAAATCCCAGGACCAGAAAGATTCACAGCCTAATTCTTGCAGAGCTACAAAGAAGAGCTGGTACCATTCTTTCTGAAACTATTCCAAACAACAGAGAAAGAGGGACTCCTCCGTAACTCATTTTATGAGGCCAGCATCATCCTGATACCAAAACTCAGCAGAGACACAACAAGAAAAAAGAAAATTTCAGGCCAATATCCCTGATGAATATCAATGCAAAAATCCTCAATAAAATACTGGCAAACCAAATTCAGTGGCACATCAAAAAGTTTATCCATCACGATCAAGTCAGCTTCATCCCTGGGATGCAAGCCTGGTTCAACATACGCAAATCAATAAATGTAGTCAATCACATAAACGGAACCAATGACAAAAAACACATGATTATCTCAATAGATGCAGAAAAGCCCTCCGATAAAATTCAACACCCTTTCATGCTAAAAACTCTCAATAAACTAGGTATGGATGGGATGTATCTCAAAATAATAAGAGCTATTTATGACAAACCCACAGCCAATATCATACTGAATGGGCAAAAGCTGGAAGCATTTCATTTGAAAACCGGCACAAGACAAGGATGCCCTCTCTCACCTCTATTCAACATAGTATTGGAAGTTCTGGCCAGGCAATCAGGCAAGAGAAATAAATAAAGTGTATTCAAATAGGAAGAGAGGAAGTCAAATTGTCTCTGTTTGCAGATGATATGATTGTATATTTAGAAAACATCATCGTCTCAGCCCAAAATCTCCTTAAGCTGATAGGCAACTTCAGCAAAGTCTCAGGATAAAAAATCAATGTGAAAAAACGCAAGCTTTCCTACACACCAATAATAGAAAAACAGAGAGCTAAATCATGAGTGAACTCCCATTCACAATTGCTACAAAGAGAATACAGTACCTGGGAATACAATTTACAAGGGATGTGAAGGACCTCTTCAAGAAGAACTGCAAATCACTGCTTGAGGAAATAAGAGAAGACACAAGCAAATGGAAATTAAAAAGTCAGAAAACAACAGATGCTGGAGAGGATGTGAAGAAATAGGAACACTTTTACACTGTTGGTGGGAATGTAAATTTGTTCAACCATTGTGGAAGACAGTGTGGCGATTCCTCAAGTATCTAGAACCAGAAATACCACTTGACCCAGCAATCCCATCAATGGGTATATACCCAAAGGATTATAAATCATTCTACTGTAAAGACACTTGCACACATATGTTTATTGCAGCACTGTCCACAATAGCAAAGATTGGAACCAACCCAAATGCCCATAAATGATAGGCTGGATACAGAAAATGTGACACATATACACCATGGAATACTATGCAGCCATAAAAAAGGATGAGTTCATGTCCTTTGTAGGGACATGGATGAAGCTGGAAACCATCATTCTCAGCAAACTAACACAGGAACAGAAAACCAAACACTACATGTTCTCACTCGTAAGTGAGAGTTGAACAATGAGAACACATGGACACAGGGAGGGGAATATCACACACTGGGTCCTGTTGGGGCGTGGCGGGCTAGGGGAGGGATAGCAATAGGAGAAATAACTAAGGTAGATGATGGGTTGATGGGTGCAGCAAACCACGATGGCACGTGTATACTTATGTAACAAACCTGCACGTTCTGCACGTGTATCCCAGAACTTAAAGTATAATGTAAAAAAAAAGAGATTTAAAGGACAACCAATTCATTCACATTCTGCAATGATAGAAGGAGCTTATAACTAATTATTTCAAAATATTTTCGCAAGATTATATTCTACACACGAGACTTAATCATTTTCCAAGTTAAATCACTAATTTATATAAGCTATAGTAAGTCTGCATAATACAACCTAAATATTATTCTGTAAGGTAAATACTTTATATGATATTTTAGTTGAGTGAAATTTCAAAATATGATCTTTTTCTTTGAATTATCTTTTATCATTCTTAAATGAATTACTGTGGGATTTTAAAAGCTGCCTCCTATCTTGCTAGCTTATCATATAGGCACACATCAGATACTCTTACAAAAATTGTATAGTGTGTTCTCCAGAAGCTAGTTAAATATAGCCACTGTGGAATAAGCAGTCTGTTTCAAGATCTCTAAGACTCTTAATGGGTGAATAGCATTGCTAAGGTATATGATAGTTATTCCCAGAGGCAGAGCTACTTTTAGCTACTCAGTAAAAGTTATAAATTCAGGTCACATACATTAGTACAAAAAAATTAGCAAGTGTTTCTTTTCTTGCCTTCCCCTCTTGAGGTAGTAATTTTTCCTTTTTAGTAAATTTGTATTTTTAAAGAGAAGAATTTCTAACTGTTAGTTCAACACAACAACGAATCAAATTTTATAGTATTTCCAAGTCGACACAATGAAGGCAGATGGAAAGCATGCTCATGAACCAGAGAATTAAATATTGTACTCTTTATGTTTTTGGAAATTTAACTCCATTAAGTTACAATCACTTCGAATGATGTTTTACCTTATTTACAATGTATTTTACATAAGGAAAGGCAAAGTTCTGGAATATAAATAATTTTTTAAAGTCCTGTGTACTGTATACTCGTTTTGAATATAAACTTTATTTCTTTTAAGTGAAAAACTCTCCAAATGCAAAGGCGTACCTGCCTCCACAATTTTCTATAATGTTGACATAACTTGGGCCAATTTACATTGTTTTTTTTCCAGACAGGAATATCTAGGGAATTTCAAAGAGTTCCTCAAAGTAGTTCTGCACAAAAGACCTGCACACAGTAGAAGTCTAGGAAACATATAAGAGTAAAATGCAAACAAGGAGGAACTTCAGCATTTACAAATTTCAGATATATTTCGCTATTTTAAGGCTATTTGTTCCATATGAATTTTCTTGTTCTTTGGTACTGCATGAAGATGGAGATTTCTATAAGGTTGTATACTAGAAATTAATCTAAGAGATTTTACCAGATGTGGAGAACATGAGAATATGCTTCTTATACCTCTGATGGCAGATAAGTTTCTTGATCAAGGGCCCCATCCTCTGCTCTCTCTGTTGACACTGAGAGCTGAGTCCATTTCCTGTAGGCTGTCCCCTGCCAATGCTTCACTCTCAGACCATCGTCATTAATTCCCACCTCTCTCCTTTCACTAATCCTATCCCTTCAATTATTCCACATTCAATGTGACATTAAAAACAACTGATCTTCACATGTTTTTAAAAACTCTCCATCACCCTCCCTATGTCATTTTTTTCTTTTCTCATTCAGTGGGAATTCTGTGGTTCTTTATTTAAATAATTTTATTTGCACCCTCGGCTTTCTGTACTCCTTGGCAACTAGTTATGCTTACCTTATGGGATTCATCAAGATGAAGAACAATCAAGAAATATGTAGGTATTATATTTATAAATTTACATAAAATAATATAAGCTTATATTAACCTACCTATATTCACAAAAATTATCTTTATGTTTTGCCCTTAACACTTTGTAATAATAATAAAAATATACCAGAGATTATTCTTCCAGTGGGAAGCTTGAAATTGATTTTTGTGTGGGTGTGGATCACAGGCCTATTCATAAATTATGTTTATGAAATGAAGGATAAAAGATGAACATTTGTAATCTAGTTAGTATAAATAAGAAATGGCTATCAGAAAGCTGATCACTGGAGAAAAAATTTATAAGTACAAAATGTCAGCAAAATTTAAGAAACAAGCAGAAGAAAAGGAACATGTTTAGTAAGCCAATTTCATCAGAGAAAGAAGATGAAAGCAATTAGCACAAAATGGAAAAGAGAACTAAAACGGGAACAGTTTCAATAAGGAAAGGGCATTTGATAGAGATAAAATGATGCAAATAAGTATAAAAGGATGAGAACACACAAAGTTTAATTTTGCAAAATATCTTTGATGACGAGAGAATTTTCTATAAAAAATAACATTGGCTAAAATTGCATTGATTGGTAGAAATCATGAAAAGAATAGAAGAAAGTATCACAAATGTAGACTATTTTAAAATATATTTGTGGATAGTGAGAAGCTAAATCACATTTATGGGGGATAGAGAAGGATGCAGGATATTTTCTGATAGATAGTAGGATGCTGGCTCAATATGACTGAGTAGGAAATTCAGGGTACAGCAAGGGGCTTAAGTGTTAATGGCTTTCACTTTGCTTAATTCCTTGGAAACCACATGATGATCTCAGTTATTTGATGTTGCTAGGAATTGTACTTGTAGACAACAAGTATTTGTTTATTCATAGACAATCCTCTCTGAATGCAAGGCTTTTCCACATTGCCATTGTTAAAGATTTTCCTTCTCCTGGGAAGACGCATGGCAGATACACTATCACAGCCTTTCTCAGTCTTATCACTGCAAGATTTTTACCATATTGTCACAAGAGATGATTTATATAAATCACCACAACAGAAAAAAGCAGAAGTGCATAATGTACTTAAACAACTTTATTTTTTATTCTCTCTGGGAGGGCAAAATATACATACTTGGTTATTCATAAGGCTCAGCTGGGCAAACGACAAAGTTGACTATTTTTGTCCTAAATGAGAAAAAATTCATTCAAATATAGTTTATGATCATCTTGCATATAAAGGACTGTGTCATATTTTCTCACTTTGATCTTTAAATCCCATGCATATAGAGTGACAGTAAGCAAAATCTATTCTTTCTTCCTTCCCCAACCCAGGATGTGGGAAAGGGTTTTTCATTCATTACTGAGATTTTTCAAATTAAAACAAACAAAAACAAACTGTAGGTAATATTTGACTAATTTTTAATATTGTATTTAGTAGAAAATCAAAGAGGCTTGTCAAAATCTAGAGAAAACTCCTTTGACTGATACCTATTTCGTTATGTTATGGATATCCATTTCATACTTTATATAATGCCAAGTTAATTTGATAAGGCTTTGCCAATAGAAAGGAATCACCTTGATCCTTTGACAAAGTTTCTAAAAGTGACATCTAATATATGTCACGGGTAACCAAAAAGAATTTGAACGCCCTTCAAAGTGACCTAATGGCATAAAGGTCAATACCACCTTAGAAAAGTCTCCAATTTATGCCTTCTTTCTTTCTTGTCCCTATTGATTTAGAAAACATGAAAACAAAGTACTATTGCATCTTTTTAAAGTACTTATCTTGCATTAACATTCACTGAACTTAGTTGATATTGCTGTGAATCTTTGCATTCTGGGCAACTGCTACTGATAATTGTTATTACCTACCCAAAACACCATGGGGCATATGAAGTTTTAAACTCTTCCAGGATATTTGTATGTGTTGCACTACTATCTTAAATGAGCTTTGTTTTCGGTTTTGCCTTGGGTTCATTATTCTGGTGTTAGTATATCGATGACAAATCTGAGACTGTAAGACAAAGAGATAATGAATATAATTAAATGGCATATTCTTTTCTTTTTTCAAATGTCAGTTGATGTCAGTAAGGATACGTTTTCAGAGTTCCCACATGCCTCAGTCCAGCTTATCAAGGCTATGACCTCTTTCTATAATTATTGTGACAAGCTAACTACTTAAGTCAATTAACCATCAATTGTATTGACCACCTCCTAGGTACCCCTCTTTTGATCATTGTGCATACAATGGTAGACAAAATAGGAAGAGTTCCTTCTTGATGGAGTTTAAATTATATTGAAGTATGAAAAAATAAATAAATGAAAAAAGAAACAATAATTTCGTTGGATTCAGGTTTTACCCTAACTAAATTCAGGAGGATTTAATTTTGAGATCCTTAACCAATTGCATATGCAAAGAAAGACGCTATTTCCAAATAAGGTCACATTCTGAGTTTCTAGATGGACATGAAATTTTGGAGGATACTATTCAACCCACTGCAGGTGGTAGAAAAAAAACAAAAACAAAAACAAAAACAAAACTAGGTAGAAGTTTTTAAACAACCCCAAGTAATTTAAACAACCCCAAGTAAAAAAATGTGACATCGTCTGCCACTACAATGTTGAAAGTGAGATAGCAATGAGATGTGATTGTCTTTAGGTATTTAGAGTTAATGGAACATGCTAAGTTAGTGGGAAAGTCAAAAGTGGATCATATTTGAGGTCTACATTCTAGATAAATAGTGAAATGTACTGAGGTGGGAAAAACTAAAAGAAAAGTAGGTTTTCAGAGAAATAAATTAACATTTATTCTTTGGATATATTAAGTTGTAATCTATATTTGATATCCAAGTTGAAATATTAAGTTCAAAGTTAAATATTGGAAAACCCATAGTCATACTTTTAGTAAATAAAAATAGAAGTTAAAATATCAGCAATATATTTCTTTCATTCATAGAGACATGACTAAAGAGACTTTTATAATGTAGTTACAAAATTAGCATGCTATAATATTATATCATTTAGAACATACTAAATGTATATTCATCTTCATTCCCATTTAACATATTTTTCTTCTGGCTATATCTGAAAGTCAAACGAGGTCCATATCTTCCAGAGATATCAAGCCCACTATCAACAGAAGATTTAACTAAAAATAATTAAAACCAGGCAATCATCTGGCCTACTTTGTGTCTCCTACACCACTCATCAACTATGTGGCTTTGAGGAAGTCACTTAAATTGAAGCATCCCTTCACTCATATTAAAACTGGGTTAATAACACCTATTTCTCAGGAAAAATTATGTATAAAATCACCAGTACGTCGTATATATTTATGAATGTTTGCTCCTGTTATATCTAACATCTTTTAAAAATAACTTCATAATCCTTCCTCATAATATACATTTAAAATAAACAATATTAAATAAAATTTCTGCTTTGCAGAGAAAAAAGATGAAAGTAACATATCAAAAAGGATGAGGAAGTGTTAAACTCTTTTGAAAGAGCTAAACCTAGGAGAAGCTAAAGTTTTTTTTTTTTTTTTCAGTTTAATAGTGTTGTTTATATGGAGACAAAGAAAAGGTGCTATAATTTAAATCTTTAGCATGCTATTCTGTATTAGAGTACTAACGCTGTGGCTTGTCAATTTAGCATTTTTATTTCATGGATTCCTTGAATAATTAATAAGTGAGAACATTGAGGCTATGCAGACATTTTATTAACACACGTCCTAATAGCATCTCACTATTCTAATTGCCAAACAACATCTTTACGTGTCTGCTTCATCTCAGTGCTCACCATCTTCGGGGACCTTTCTACAGTTATGCTCACAATCTCAGCCCCTAGAGACATGAATCTCCAGCTTAATTTAATAACCTTAGGACGTACATGCCTCTTTCACAAAATAAAACAAAATATGTTTACTAGAGAAAAAGAAATGAAAATAAGTAAACTCACAAACAATAAAAAATGTCATTAGAGACAAGATAGTCAAATTTTATTTTTGATTAGCCAAAAACATATAGAAAAGAAGCAAGGAAAAGGAAATTGGGGAACTGACATTTATTGAGCAACCACTAAATGCCAAACATTTTATAGAGGGCGTTTCATTATGTCATTGCAACACAGCAGTAAGGGTATCATTTTCCCCATTTTGAAGATGTCAAACCCAAGTTTTAGTAAGATTAAAGTAGATCAAGGTTCTAAGCTTTTGGTAGGAATGCTGAGCGTCCAACCCAAAACTATCTGAGCTTGGCGAATCTGAAGTACAATTTATTTCACTAAATTGCAATGTAAAGGAGAAATAATATGACACTAATCTAGGACTTACAGATAGTATGTACTCCCCAACTATTATTGCTTTATTGTGGGGAAAAAACATGAATACGTGGTCAGAGAAAATAGATGTTAGCAACACATTACTGAAAACAAATTATTGATCAGATTTTAATGGATCTAATGTTCACACTTGTGTTTTTCTACGGGAACTTTTGTATCACTTAGAAAACCACTCCTCTACTCATCACTATTTTATAATTATTTTTTGTCTTATTTTCTATTTTGTATTATTGGATAGAATTTATGACCTTGTTATAAGTTTTTATAACTACAAACTTAGAGATAATTTAAGTATATTAACATATTACAGATTATACTATAATTATATTTCACAATGTGAATTGTAGCTAACATAATTGTCTGTGAAAAACCTTTATAGTAATTTGAATTCCTATGCTTTTCAGGCAATAATATTCTCTGTAATAACAGTTACAATAATTTCTATGAGTATAAATTTTTTTAATTTAAAATATGCTTCATTCTGCTGATTTAAGTGGTCTAAGAAATTATAACCTTGCAGTCAATAGATTAATACGAAGACAGGGATGGTCCAATAGACATTATTGCAATAGGTCTTTCATTACAGAACTTGGATCAAAATGTCTAAGGATTTGAATCACCCCAGGGATCCAAGAGATGTGATTGAAATTGGATCCACATCTATTCCAAACTATGTAATATTGCCAAGCATCCTCAAACCCTTCTTGAGGAAAAGAAAAATTAAAACAATATGAGAAAATCCAGCTTATCTATACAAGAAAACAGTGAGACTGATTTCAGCCTTCTCATCTACAACGCTACATTCTGAAATTTAATGAAATAGTAGTTTTAAATCTGAAAAGAAAAGAAAAAGATACTAAGCTTAAAAGTAAGAGAGGCTATGAGACATATTGGCCATTAAAACATTTGGATATCTATATATATCCTATTGCAAAAATATTTAAATTATTTCAACAAAATGGAAAAAGCAATTGAAGGAAGAGGACAATATAGGAGATAATAAATTGCTTTAAGTGATTATTACCAGATTAAGTAAAGAAAAATTAGCAAGATCTTGATTCTTGGTAAAGTCTCCTTTGAGCAATAATATTTATTACTGCATTTGATTACATTTTATAATATAGTAATAATCAAATTTAAATATTGTTTATTTATATTCAATGTGTAGAATCAAGCTATAGGAAAAAAATCACTGAATTATGGATAACACAAAGTAAATATATTAAATTTAACAATGCAAAACAATACTATATGTAACAAACTACAAATTAGCAGGTATGAATTTTGGAAGGAAAAATAACTCCCTCGTATTTTGTATTCGACTTTGTGTAAAACAAGGTTACCTTACAGCTGAACTGAGATAGCTCCATAACTATCTGGAAATCGAGTATGACCCTTGGTCAAAATAAGGATGGGAGGTACTAATTTGGAATTTGCATTGTGCTGTTTAAAGCTGGAAACTGAAAGGCAATTAGGGCTAGCTGTCTATACTGTTTAAGGATGTATTGACTGGTTTACAGCAAGCTTAAACAGTTATGTAACCTAGTTTTAGCTATGTAACCAATGGGATATGATAAATCCTGTGCAAAATTTTGCCCAGACTCGCTTGAAATAAAGATACTTCTCACTTTCAATAGTAGTTCATAATCTAAAGACAAAGACTATCCTGTGGAATATGGGAATATTCAAGGCAGGAATATGTGGGCAGGTCTACCGTTGAAAGTATTCAGACCTTCCTACGTGCTTTCTTCCTCTTGTGCTACATCTTTTAGTTTCATAGAATTACATGCAAGTATAACCTGTGAGTCTTATGAATTCTTACAATTTTGCAATTGTGTAATTGATGCCATTGGCAATGTAAGCAGAAAAATTGAAACAAATCTTAAATCTATAATTTAAATTATAGTTTAGACTTGATTTGTGAGAGAGCAGGATGAGGAAGGGGGAACCATTTTTTGTCAGGATGGGTTCCTGGCCATCTCTAGTGTGAGGTTGCTCAAGAGCTTTGACTACTGCTGACAGGAAAAGCTTAATAATAGGACACAGAGTCTGAGCGTGGTGGTTCATGCCTGTGATCCCAGCATTTTGGGATGCCAAAGAGGGCTGATCACTTGAAACCAGGAGTTTGAGTGCAACCTGGCCCACATGGCAAAATCTCATCTCTACCAAAAAATACAAAAATTAGCCAGGTGTGGTGGGGTGGGCCTATAATCCCAGCTACTCAGAAGACTGAGGCATGAGAATGTCTTGAACCTGGGAGGCGGAGATTGCAGTGAGCAGAGATCACTTCGCTGCACTCCAGGCTGTGTGATAGAACAAGATTCTGTCTCAAGAGAAAACGAAAAGAAAAAAAGAGGAGAGGAGAGGAGAAGAGAAAAGACACACAGTTGATAGATGCATGGAAGAAATTACTAAAGGATTACAAAAGAAATTTGAACAAGGGCAAGTCAGTCAAAAATGTGATACTTTGGCAGCTTTTACCCACTTTGGTGATTAGAAAAAAAGAAGCAGCCGAAGGCTGCCAGATGTAATCACAGTCAGTGACCCATCTGTACATGTAGGGGTATAACATCATATGGGAGTTGGGCAGATATCTGTTTTGGTTGAAATGATGTCCCCATCTTATCACTAATCATAGAAAGATAATACATGTCTCAAGGAGAGGAAATCAAGAGACTCCTTAAATAGAAAGCAAAAGCAAAAAGATATTCAGTTAAGAGATAATTCCATTTATAAACTGCTGTTGACAACATGCCTAGCCACAATTAAAGTTGATTTTATTTACAAATAAACAAGAAGCTATTATTCCTGCTTTAGATTCTGCCAAATGGAAGCCCATGTTTGGTCTTACTGAAGATCTTCATATAACAGCATCTTTTGCAGAAATGTGAACAGATGGATCAATTCCCAATATGGACACAAGAAAATTGTTCTACTCTGCCTTTAGACATTAAATGGAATATTAAGGCTGCTGAAATGTTGAAAATACAACAACTGTGGTTGATTTACATAATCATACTCAAGTTTCTACAAACTCTGTGCCTTTGATCCAAGTAATGATTGATGTGATAAATGGTGTTCCAATTCCTCAGGCTCATTTTGTGACTTTATTATTTGAGAGGAGGTAAGATAATGTGAGAAAGTTTGTCATGAATCTCTTCACCAAGAAGCCTTAATGAAATTGCATGATTGTAAAAAGATTAGAATTACTGAGAAAAAAAAAGGAAACAATAAAAAGGGAAAAACAGAAAAAAAAACCAACAAAACCTCAGGGCAATTAAAATGGTAGAAAGAAGTACTTAAATAATTAGTTAAAAATAGCTTGAGAAATGTGGAGTAAGTAGTTCTCAATATCTTAATGGATTGTTATAAGAAATTAGGTAGTCTAGGTACCATGAAACTCCTCATCCTATAGGAGGATAAAAACAGCGTCACTCAATTTATTCTAGCCTTGATGAATTAAGAAAATGTTAATGATTACATAACTGGTGAATTCTCAAGTCCCTCAGAATCAGTGCTGATTACCATAGTGTGAAGTAACGTAGAGGATTATGACTGCAAATGTCACGCGGGTCATGGTCTCTTGGCACAACTCCTGGCAGAAGAAATAAGACTGTTTGCTTTGATATGGGTAAACAGCTTGGAGGTGGTGAAAAACTTTTATTTGGTTTACTGGACACTGATGCACCATGTATTGTCATATCTAAATCTACTCATGAAAAATGTATTGGCAATACAGCTTAGCTAGGGTAAATGGCGTGCAATTATACAAGCATTTTAAGTGAGGACTTTATGAACAAAATATATGGAGGCTATTTATTTTTATCAACCCTACTAGAATGTATTATTTAAATAAAATTAGAATATAAAAATAATTAATCCTCATTAACATGCAAGAAGGCCTAATCGATTTTTAGATAGGTAAAGTGATGTTGGTTCATATTTTTTTATGGGAAAAGAGAAGCATTTTTATGTGTGAGTTCTTTTTCTGTAATGCAAGTCAAATAACAATGACCAGTGAACATCCATTTTCAAAATATTATTTTCCTAGGGTTAATTTCTTTTAAAAAGTTTTTTACTTATTTTGTTAAAATATCAACATTTCTTTGAAGGAATTAATTTTGTAATTATTTTTATTTGAAAATATCTGCTAGGTAGCATAATATTGACAAAGTTTCTAACATGGAAAATGTCAGAAATTTTGGAGCATTCTATTTTTTTTTGTAAAATAAAATTATGACTCCATTTCAAAATTGAAAAGCTTTTAATATTTGTCAACTTTATCACCTCTCAGCCACACCAAAGTACAAGAAATTTTATTATTGCCTTTTATCTCTTTTTCACTAATAAAAGTTAACATAAGTTGACAGCTTGCTATGTACACTGTTCAAAGTACTTCACCCATATAAACTCAATTAATCCTAACATTAGAACTTGAAATAGGTACTGTGTGGGGAAAAGAAAGAGAGATCAAATTGTTACTGTGTCTATGTAGAAAAGGAAGACATAAGAAACTCCCTTTTGATCTGTACAAAGAAAAATTTTTTCTGCTTTGAGATGCTGTTAATCTGTAACTTTACCCCCAAACCTGTGCTCACAGAAACATGTGCTGTATTGAATCAAGGTTTAAGGCATTTAGAGCTGTGCAGAATGTGCCTTGTTAACAATATGCTTGCAGGCAGTATGCTTGGTAAAAGTCGTTGCCATTCTCTATTCTCTATTAACCAGGGGCACGGTGCACTGTGGAAAGCCGCAGGGACCTCCGCCCAAGAAAGCCTGCATATTGTCCGAGGTTTCCGCCAACTGAGACAGCCTGAGATATGGCCTCCTAGGAAGGGAAGGACCTAACCATCCCCCAGCCTGACACCGGTAAAGGGTCTGTGCTGAGGAGGATTAGTAAAAGAGGAAGGTCTCTTTGCGGTTGAGATAAGAGGAAAGCTTCTGTTTCCCGCATGTCCCTGGGAACGGAATGTCTCAGTGTAAAGCCGACTATCAGTTCTATTTTGAGATAGGAGAAAACTGCCCTGTGGCTGGAGGCGAGATATGCTGGCAGCAATACTGCTCTGTTACTTTTTGCTACACTGAGATATTTGGGTAAAGAGAAACATAAATCTAGCCCACGTGCACATCCAGGCACAGTACCTTCCC
Source organism: Hylobates moloch (assembly GCF_009828535.3). Taxonomy (NCBI): domain Eukaryota; kingdom Metazoa; phylum Chordata; class Mammalia; order Primates; family Hylobatidae; genus Hylobates; species Hylobates moloch. Next base: position 127,048,826 of record NW_026652278.1, read on the forward strand.
TTGAACTTATTTATGATGCAGATTCCATTACACGTTTTCCTGCTGACCTTCTCCCCACCATCACCGTGTTCACCCTGTTCTCCTGCCACATTCCCGGTGCCGAGATAGTGAAAATAGTAATCAATGCATACTGAGGGAACTCGGAGACCGGCGCCGGTGCAGGTCCTCACATACTGAGTGTGCCCGTCCCCTGGGCCCACGGTTCTTTCTCTATACTTTGTCTCTGTGTCTTATTTCTTTTCTCATTTTCTCAGTCTCTTGTCCCACCTGACGAGAAATACCCGCAGCTGTGGAGGAGCAGGCCCCCTTCAGTACTGTAATCAACATCCTTATTTTGGAGATGAGGAAGCTGATACACATATATGTATATTAACTTTCCCAACACAGATTTTTTTTTTTTTTTTTTTTTTTTTTTTGAGATTGGGTTTTGCTCTGCTGGCAAGGGTGGAGTGCAGTGGGTGCAATCACGGCTCACTGTAGCCTTAACATCTTGGGCTCAAGTGATCCTCCCACCTCCACCTCCAGAGTAGCTGGGACCACAGGTGTGTGCCATCATGCCTGGCTAATTATTTTATTTTTTGTAGAGATGGGGTCTCATTGTGTTGCCCAGGCTAGTCTCACACCACTGAGCTCAAGCAATCTTCCTGCCTGTGATTCCTGAAGTACTAGGATTATAGGCATGAGCCATCACGCCTGGCCTGAGAGCCAATTTTTTTTGTTTTGTTTTTGTTTTATTTTAAGGATTGAAATGGTAACTTTTATATTAGGTATATTTTACCACAATTTTAAAAATTAAAAGAAGGGTGATAAGGGTAGAAATTTAAAAACATTTAGAAAGTCAGTGGAAGATAGAAAGGATCCAAGTATATCAAATTTGATTTCCTTTACTGCTTTTGTAATTACCAACATCTTAGGGGGTTTCCCTTATTCATTGTTCTTTGGGAAATGATTTTTTTTTTTTAATTGTACTTTAAGTTCTGGGATACATGTGCAGAACGTGAAGTTTTGTTACATAGGTATACATGTGCCATGGTGGTTTGCTGCACCCATCAACCCATCATCTACATTAGGTATTTCTCCTAATGCTATCCCTCCACTAGTCCCCCACCCCCAAACAGGCCTCAGTGTGTGATGTTCCACTCCCTGTGTCCATGTGTTCTCATTGTTCAACTCCCACTTATGAGTGAGAACATGCAATGTTTGGTTTTCTGTTCTTGTGTTAGTTTGCTGAGAACGATGGTTTCCAGCTTCATCCATGTCCCTGCAAAGGACATGAACTCATCCTTTTTTATGGCTGCATAGTATTCCATGGTGTATATGTGCCACATTTTCTCTATCCAGTCTATCATTGATGGGCGTTTGGGTTGGTTCCAAATCTTTGCTATTATGAATAGTGCCGCAATAAACATACATGTGCATGTGTCTTTATAGCAGCATGATTTATACTCCTTTGGGTATATACCCAGTAATGGGATCGCTGGGTCAAATGGTATTTCTAGTTCTAGATCCTCGAGGAATCACCACACTGTCTTCCACAATGGTTGAACTAATTTACACTCCCACCAACAGTGTGAAAGTGTTCCTATTTCTTCACATCCTCGCCAGCATCTGTTGTTTCCTACTTTTTAATGATCATCATTCTAACTGGTGTGAAATGTTATCTCATTGTGGTTTATTGTGGTTTTAATTTGCATTTCTCAAATGACCAGTGATGATGAGCTTTTTTTAAATATGTTTGTTAGCTGCATAAATTTCTTTTTCTTTTTCTTTTTTTGTGAACGGAGTCTTGCTCTGTCGCCAGCCTGGAATGTCGGCTCACTGCAATCTCTGCCTCCAGGGTTCAAGCGGTTCCCCTGCCTCAGCCTCCCGAGTACCTGGGACTGCAGGCACATGCCACCATGCCCGGCTAATCTTTTTGTATTTTAGTGGAGACGGGGTTTCACCATGTTGGTCAGGATGGTCTCGATCTCTTGACCTCGTGATCCGCTTGCCTCCATCTCCCAAAGTGCTGGGATTACAGGCATGAGCCACTGCGCCCAGCCATAAATGTCTTCTTTTGAGAAATGTCTGTTCATATCCTTTGTCCACTTTTTGATGGGGTTTTTTTCTTTTTTTCTTGTAAATTTGTTTAAGTTCTGTGTAGATTCTTGATATTAGCCTTTTGTCAGATTGATAGAGCTCTTTAGTTTAATTAGATCCCATTTGTCAATTTTGGCTTTCGTTGCCATTGGTTTTGGTGTTTTAGTCATGAAGTCTTTGCCCATGCCTGTGTCCTGAATGGTATTGCCTAGGTTTTCTTCTAGGATTTTTATGTCTTTCAGTCTTATGTTTAAATCTTTAATCCATTTTGAGTTAATTTTTGTATAAGGTGTAAGGAAGGGGCCCAGTTTCAGTTTTCTGCATATGGCTAGCTAGTTTTCCCAACACCATTTATTAAATAGGGAATCCTTTTCCCATTCCTTGTTTTTGTCAGATTTTGTCAGATTTGTCAAAGATCAGATGGTTGTAGATGTGTGGTGTTATTTCTGAGGCCTCTGTTCTGTTCCATCGATCTATTTTTAAGCACAGATATTTAGATTCCAAAGCTGACATTTCTAACTGTGATGTCACTGTCTGCTACTTAAGGTAAGGAAGTTGATAAACTCACTTAATTAGGCAAAAATTAAATCCATTGCATTGAAATAGGAAGGAGTGAACAAGTGAGAAACCAATGTGAACCTCTACATATGGTGGAATTTTCAAATTTTCAATTTTCTTAAGGTTTCCTCTATGTAAGTATTGATTTCTCTTTTAAATATAATTAAAATGTGAATTTATTTAAAAGTTTCATGTAAGTATGCATATTTACTCATTTGTTGAGTGCACATTTGAACATGATATTCTTCTAAACACCAGAGATTTGCCAGTGATAGCATCGGAAATTGAATAAGGAAAATACTTAGAAGGCATAACTATAGGTCTTATAATGATTCTAATGAAGAATTAAGAAATGAATGATTGGGGAATTGCAAGTCGTATTTGTTTAAGAAACACTTTCATGAAAAGTTTGAATATTGTCACAAAATTAATAGGTTGAAAACAAACTCTGTTGGTCTTACTGCTTAATTGTGGCTCGAAAGTAATTGGGGATAAAAAGAAATTCTGAGACCTCCATATTGACTTATAGAAAGCAGCTTTCACTTATGCTGTCTCCTCAGAAACTGTTTATTACCTGCTTTATAGTGTTCTGAGTAAGGAAGTCAATCACATCATATTCTCTAATACAAATACATATATTTTAACAATAAAATAACAATTTAATTTATAACATGTTGAGATTAGGTTTTTTAATTAACCCAGGAAACTCAACCAAACCATTTCTGCTTAACAATATTGAAAACAAAGAATGATTTAAACTTTACTAATGTTTACATAGTAAATACTAATATTTGAATAAGATAAAAATAAAATGCAAATATCAAAAATTCGAGTTTCAAAATCCATATAATGTTCAGATAATATTTTTGTAGTGGATTATGTGTTATGATTCATTCACTTTCTCTGCTATATCCTTGAAGAATGACTTTATGGACTACACAGGCTGCAAAGCTGAAAACTACCTTTCCCTCACTCCACAGCAGTTTATGTTTCAGATGTGACTTTGAAGAGACTTGCTTCCAAACCTGAGTTAAGTGGAGCAAGAGAGTTAGGATATAAATAATGATTCTTGCTGGTGCATATCACTGCAGAGGCAGGGCAGTTTTGTAAATATCAACTTGCAGATTTAGTGATTTCCTGAGATGTCAGTAGCTTTCAGCTTTAGGTAGAAGCAGTGTGATCTTTGCTAATATAGTGTCTGTTCTTCTAGCCTTATTAGAATAATTTCCCAAGGTCCCTTAAATAACATGCTATAAATTATACATGTCATATAAATATGCTTGCTTCTAAAGATTAAGAGGACAGAAGTAAACTTATTCCTGAGAATCACTTTTTAGATTGGTAAATATACCTATTCATGTTGCATTTACTAAGAAAATTTTACACACTGTATCACTTAAATTTAATTAACTGTGACTTAAGTTGATCATTCTCTATTTCTTGGAGATCTTACTCCTTCTGCATCAACATATATATTTACCACATTCTTTTTAAATTGCTTAGTAAGTCAGAGTATATTAAGAAACATAATGTACTTAATTGGGCTCATCTTTTTGTACATAATTCATTTTTAGAAAAGATTTCTAGAAGCAGAATTGCTATGCCAAAATATGGGAATTTTTGAACATAGAAGATATTGAAATACGCCCTCCAAAAAGGCTGTAATCATTTACATTATATTCAACAACATATGAATATGTACATTTTACAACACTCAATTTGCTATTGATAATAAAAGTGGTAGATCTAAGACAAAAACACAGGCAGTCAGTGCAGTGGCTTAAGGGTTCACCCATTAGTTATCTAGAATTATTGCAGGATGGACTGCTCATTTTGTTTACATGTATTTTGGTCTGAATTCGGAATTTCTACTGGATTTTATTGGACATTTTTCTTTTAATCTCTTCAAGGTTTTGTGCCATGGTATTCCATTTCATGTTTATTCATAACAAGATTTATATTTTATTAATCTTATAGGGAATCACATTCTGAAGTACTGATATGGTCATTTCATTTTTTTTCACTGTCATACTATTGATTTATTCCCTTTTAGATATTCTCTGCTATTTCAGCAGGAGTTTCTGTGGCAAGTGCATTAGACTCATGAGATCTATTTAATTAGACCAAATTCCTGCTTTTGCTTTTTGATTTTCTCTACTTTGTTTTGGGCATAACTTATTATCATTATGGTATATAGTATAAGGTACATTTTAGGCTGGGCACAGTGGCTCACGCCTGTAATTCCAGCACTTTGGGAGGCCAAAGCAGGCATATCACCTGAGGTCAGGAGTTCAAGACCAGCCTGGTCAACATGGTGAAACGCCGTCTCTACTAAAAGTACAAAAAAAAAAAAAAAGAAAGAAAAAGTTAGCTGGGCATGGTGGTGCATGGCTGGCTGTAATACCAGCTACTTGGGAAGCTGAAGCAGGAGAATAGCTTGAACCTGGGAGGTGGAGGTTCCAGTGAGCCGAGATCACGTCACTGCACTCAAGCCTGGGCAACAGAGTGAGACTCAGTCTCAAAAATAAATAAATAAATAAATGCATACATACATACATTTTATAATTTTAAAAATAATGTCTTTAGATCATTTACTATTTGTGGCATTACATTTTACTTTCTCTGATACTCATTTTTCATACTGATTTTTCCACACAGGTGTGTGTCTGTGTTTCTTTCTCAAAGACAGAATTTTGGATTAATCTTTCTTTGAAAAAAAAGTCACTCAAATAATGTTTTTTGTCTTTGCAAAGATAGTTCGTGTTTTTTATGATTCATATTTTAATTTTTAACCAAATTTAAATACATTTTCATAGCTGTAAATTAATTAAAGAGTTCACATGTACCATCACGATTTAGTTATACCATGTTGGAAAGGTATACAAATATGTACAACTTCCCCAGTAGGAGAAGAGTATATGTTGTAATACTAGGACGTAGGTGGGAGGCACAGGAAAATCCAAGAGAAGGCCTTCTGTCTATAGTATACCACTAGAAACAAATGGATCAATTTTTGTATATTTGAGCATAAAATAACAGTAAGACTAATGATCATTTTTACATTAACTCATTTAATTTATCCAGTAGCCCTATAAAGATGATAGAATATAATCTCCATTTCTCCAATGAAGAAGGGAGAGCCTGGATAATTAGGCAAGAATACGCAACTAGAAGATGGAAGAGCCAAGATTCAACTCAGTGGCCACATAGGACACTATGAGGCCATTCTGCCTCTCAGTAAAGGATGACAGTATATGACCCAGAATTTTTTTTTTTTTCTCTGAAGTAACATGGATTAGCTTTCAGCATGAGCATTTATAACTGGTGCCTGGGCTTTTGAGAAGCCCTAATTACTAATATCTGTATTCTTATTGTGTTTATTGTTCAAAGTGTCAAACATCTAACATCGATGTAGGTGAGTTATTAGTTATATATTTTGTAGATATTATGTAGGTGAATTATTTAGAGATTTTTGCTAAGCACTTCAGCCTTTAGAGAGTTTTGCTAAGCACTTTGACTTTTTTTTGCTGATTTTTTATATAATATAAAAATTTTCCTTTTTAAAATAAAGAGTTGGCTGGGCACGGTGGCTCACGCCTGTAATCCCAGCACTTTGGGAAGCCGAGGCAGGCAGATCACAAGGTCAGGAGATCGAGACCATCCTGGCTAATATGGTGAAACCCCATCTCTACTAAAAATACAAAAAATTAGCCAGGCGTCATGTTGGGAGGCTGAGGCAGGAGAACGGTGTGAATCCGGAGGATGAGCTTGCAGTGAGCCGAGATCGCACCACTGCACTGCAGTCTGGGAGACAGAGCGAAACTCTGTCTCAAAAATAAATAAATAAAATAAAATAAAGAGTTATTATTCTTGAGTCATTTGTTGTGATTATACTATTAATCTACTATGTTTTGTTGATGTGAAAAAATATTTAACTGAACAGTGTATTAAGTAAAATTTATTTTCTCAGGGATTGTGTTTTTCAAAATTTTTCTTGGCATTAACATATTTTGTGTTGCAAAGAGAATGATACTTATTGTTGTTAGAAGCCCACAATTCTGATATAAGCCCAAATGATTATTGTACATTAGAGTAGAAATGAGAGGGTGGGATGATTTGTACATAAAACACTAATGATATACAATTATTCACTCACAACAGGCATGCTTTGTCTTTATGTATATTCATTCATCATCGAGAATTATCTATATCAGCACAGCACTTCAGACTTTTAGTACTCAAGTAATTTATGATGCTTAGAATTACATGCATTGGCAGACTATTTTTACAAGGTTTAAACAGATGGTTTTATAACAGAGATTTTTGTAAAGACAGAGAACAAGTAGAAGTAAGTTTTTCATAGCCAAATTGTCTTTTGCCGTATGAATTTCTGCCAAGTCAAGCATATTGAATGTATTTCTCTCTGAAATTATATTTCACAACTTGTAAGTGTGTGTATGTCAATTTCAAAGACTGCAGTTGCTTTGCACATTTAAAAAAGTTAATTTTTATGATAACCTATTTGTTAACATACTTTGCACAATTTTTAGGATAATTACTACGTTAAAAATAGGTTACAGAGTTTCCCTTGGGGAAAATCACTATGAAAGGCTTACTTTTCAATAACTGAACTGTAGGTACTGCTAGATAAATGAGTTATTCTGAACCTTGTGTCTTCAGTTCTGTTCTGAGTATACAACATTTAGATGCAATCTGTAGTTAGATTAGACCAGTGAAATGCTAGCATAAAATGGAAAGATATATATATATATCTATGGAGGCACATAAAATTATGACATTATGTAATTGAGCCAGAAAATTTAAGGACATGTTGATATTATATTTAAATAACTTCACAATGTTACAATCTTCTGCATCTCTAAAATGCAAGATATAAACTAGAATGGTATTGAATTATTTTACAGCGTTATTACCCCATGATTCCTAAGAAATCAAGTGTATAAAAATGTTATTTGCTAGTTAGGAGCCACTTACTCTCTTTTATAAAATGTTGCATCTATTTTTTTAAGCAAGCATTCACAGGTTATTTCAAAAAACATGCTTAGAAGTACTTGTCCCATGTAAACATAGTTGAGGCATAACAATAAGTTTTCTTGTCAGAAAGAGATAGAATATATAACAACTTAGATACTCTAAAGCTTTTATGCACTGTCTACATTAAAATTAAAATAACATGATTAATTGCATAAGAATACTTTGGATTTCTATAACTTAATATTATAGGTTTTTACAAATAATAATCTGTTAAGAAAATTGTAAAGACATATGTAAAAAAGTATCTATACAGGCTTTAGATATAACTATTTTCTACTATTTTGCAATCAGAGGCAAATGTCTATGTGTGCTTTTGTGTGTGTGTTTGTGTGTGTATGTTTTATTCTAATAGGTTTAGCATATCTTTTGAATTGTAATGGTTAGTTTTATAAATTCAACAGCCCATCAAATAAGGTTGGTGACTAAAAAGCAGCTAAGTTTGTTTTGGCTACTTTAGCTAATGTTGAAATGGGTTGCATTGGTAGACTATGTTATTGAGATACAGGTGAACTTACTGTGACAGAGAAGATTGCTTATGTTTGCAGGAGGATCTCAGGAGATGTCTAACAGTGTGTATGAAAGACATTGGCAATACCAGGATGACAAGGAAACCCTCAGAATGGGACAGGGCTCCCTTTATTTGTGATTCTAATTTTATACCAAGAGTATTGTAAAATCATCTAGTATCTGGAGAGTTCTAAAAATAATTTTGTTCTGTTTAACATCAAATTTTCAGATATTTCCAATCAATGAAGCCTTTTTAGAATTAAAGTATATAAATTAAATTCTATTTAGATTAAATATATGCATTTTTAATCTAAATATCTATATTCTTCTTAACATTTCTTTTTTCTATATCATCGATATATGGCAGGATAAAATATGGAATAATATAAAGATCAACCCGAACAGTAAGGCCCCAAACCGTTTAGCATGTATTTACATCCATGCAGCTTTGTCAGGCATTGCACAGTTGTAAAAACAAGGTGTTTAAAGTACCAGGAAGATATGAGCCCTGCCTTTGACCTGCAGTTCCAGAAATGCCCCTCAATTGGTTTGAAAGTATATATCGTATAATTTGTTTACATGTTAACAAAAAATGTATGTAGGTTTTTGAAATTATTTATTTAGAGAAGAAGAAAATATATCAGTTTAGAAATATTTGCAATTAGATTGTTCCCATGTGTGGATATTTAGGGGTGCTGAATCACAAATAGCAACTTATGATGTTTATTGCACAAAATTGTAACATTTTATGAAGCAACTACACATGGAGTTTTAAGAAAATTGCATCCCTGAGTATGTGACACTATTTAGAGAAGACCTTGATACTAGAGAAATATTAACTTTGGATTAAATATTTGATTAAAAGAATAATATATGTACACAATTACATACTTATACCATCTCACTTTATCTCATGTGAGAACTATCTTAATAAAAGATGGAATATAAGTAAAACATTGTGGTTATAAATGCCAAAACCAGCCTTTCTGAGTTCACCATAAGAAACTGGTTGAGAATTGATGAGTTCTCAAAGTCATGAGATGCTGCCTAAGCAGATATAATAAAGGTTTCCAAGACATGGCAAAATTTGGAATATCTGAAAATTGCAGTATATACTACCCGATAACTCAGAAGACTCCATCATTCTCTGTTTCTCCCTTATACTAGATTCTTTAAAGTAATATTGGTATTATTAATGTTGTATTATAAATGTAAGAAAAGATTATGTAGAAAATAGATGTAGAAAAATTAATCAAGTCACTAGAAGCTTTGTCATAAAATACAAATATTAAATAATACAAGTTTGTACAAATTTGAATTTATTTTCCTGAGGACACTAGTTACTATATCTAAACCAGAATTGTTGAATAATGTGGTTTCAAAAATAATTTAAATAATCTTGCAGGGTAAACATATTAAATTAAGAGATAGTTATGACATAAAAATCTCAATATCTTACTGCTCATCTTTAATAGCATAAGTTCAAGAATATAAAATATTTTATTATTAATATAGTGGTTTTTTAGACATCAACACTAAAATATTCAAAACTCTTCTTAGAAAATTACGTGAGTGTGACATCTCTTACAGCAATGAATCAAAAAATTTAAACATATTTCTTGACAAGAATAAGTTATAAGGAATTAAAAACATTACAAAAATATTACCTGATGTAAATACATCTCATATGATAAGTCTTCCATGCCACTTATTTATTTTTCATCAAACATTGCAAGGAAGTCTGAGAAGTAGGCCACCTTCTAAGTACAAGGAGCATTGCATATAGTAGAGCTTTAACTAGCACAGCATTTTATTCAAGAAGACTGCTTCAAGACTTCATTTAAAATTATCAGGGGCACATTATCTGGGTACACAAGAAGAAGCAATTATTGGTTTAATTAGCCAGCATTCACCACATCGCCCTCTTTCTCTTTGTTCAATTGCCAGGCAATTTTCTACAATCACTAAGCAAGGGAACTATAATTCCACAATGACCTAATCTCAGCTCTTTCTTATCACACTGGAATATTTTAAAGTTATTTATGACTGTCCTCAATAAGAACTAAGTCCATTGGGCAGAGAACACTTCAGTCTTAAAAACTCAAAATTCTTTGTCATATTCTAAATCTTTATTGTATTTAATAATCAATTATGTTTTTATTTTCATAGATACTTGCCATGAAATTAATAATATTCCATTGAAAGTCAGTATATATGTTCTCTCTAAAAATTTTTAAATACTTAAAAACGATTTTTGTGCAAGTGATTTATATATCATCTTTTACAAGTATGTGTGTGCATGTGCATGTGTGTGTGTGTGAGTAAATATTGTAAAACTGAATTTTTAAAAGTGAAGAAACTTTAAAATATAACTTGCTGAAAACCAAAGCTAGATAAATAGACATTCTCTAAAATGTTTTTATTAGTGGTCAACTTTTACAGGTGATCAAGTGAAAGTTTTGCTCAAAACGTTTACCGTTAATTAAGATGAATTCCTAAAATTTGTTTGAATGAGAACTTCCTAGTCTGGCATTGAAAAATAAAGACAAGTTAAAAGAGTTAAAACTCTTTCCTTTGTAAGACCGTACTGAAATAGCTGTCTCTGTGGTGTTAAAAGACCCAGTAGAGAATCTGGAAACAGTAAAAACCTGTATTATATATTAAATTTTAAAAAGATGACAAAAAATGAATGTTCCTGTATAAAAGTTTTACATAAATATTACTGTACTCTAAATATTTATGTGACATTTATAAATATTTACTTTGGAGATATTTTTAAATCTGTTCATTTATGCTTTGCTAACTTTTTTTACATGTGAAATAGTGTTCTATAGATTAGATCTCATATCTATACCCTAGATATGATATAATTTATTCAGTCTCTCCCATATGACAAATATTTGGGTTGTTTTCACTACTCCATTTAATATATTCCTAATTTTTAGACACAAATGTAATAAATTATTTGTAGAATGTTATTTAGTACTTAGAAACAGTCTCAGAGTTTCTCAGTATTATATGTGAATTTTTAAATATTTTTCCTTTTAATATTAACTCATATTATTATTAGAAACTAATTAGGACCTCAGGATCTTTAATTGATAACATTGACTACAGTTAGCCAGTTTAAAAAATGCTTGAAAAAATGTATATTTTGTGTTTAGTATACATTTTATACTATACAATATATAAATATATTCTATACATGTACTATACAATATATGTGTCAGTCTTGTTATTTAGGAACACATCATGTAGATTTTAAATTGTTCACATATTCTATGTTCTCGTTTACTTTCCACCTATGAAATATGTTCATTTTTAAGGTATTAAAAGAAAACTATGATGTTGGCTTCATTAATTTTCCTTACATTTTGAAGAGCTATTTTATTTTATTAATATTTTACCATTTATCTTTTTATTTTATTTCTAGATGCAGTACTTGTAAAAAGCATATAGTTTTTTATTTTGTTTTGTTTTGTTTTAATCCTAAGCATCTAGTCTACTAATGTGTTGTCATTTTTTCTAATTCACGCCATCTCATTTTATGTGTTTCAATTGGCAAAACTTCTTGATCTTTTCCCCTGCTTTTTATTTATTCTTTCCTCCCTTTCTTTCTTCCTCTTTTGTCTTCCAACTATCTTTTAAGATAGAATGAGCATTTTTTCCATCCGACCTTTGTTTATTCAGTAGCTGTATGTTTCACTTGTGATCTTCTGTCACCCTAAAATTTTTATTACTCGTATTTGAAAAATATAGATTGGCATATAGTGTCAATAATTATCATAGAGGACTAAACAAAGTCTTTGAAGATATTTATCATTTTTTTCTTAATTTGCAGAGTTATAAACAAAACTTTGCAAAACTTATTCAATTGTTAATGTAAATCTTCAGGAGTTCAGATCTTCTTTGTAATATGGACATAATACTAAGGACATTATAAGATTTTTACGACACTCAAGATAGCATGTAGTTGTCCTATGTTAATAACCTGGAACATGGTGGATGGTTAGCAAATGATATATCTTTTTTCACTTAAAAAAAAAATGCTTCTATTTTACTGTTATGGAGTTACGGGCATCATGTTTGTCCAATAGAGTACAGCGTTACACTATTAGTATGCTAAAGTTGAACTTCACTCTTCAAAATTAATCATCTTAATATATTTTTCTATTGTAGAGAATAAGTTCATGTGAACAAAAGTAATTGTGATATTCCACTGATCTTTTATAAGGCAATAACATCAAAATTATGAAGTTTTTTAGAATATTAAATCAGCTAATTTGTGTATAAATCTATAGGTCAGTATCTGGCACACAGTGTGTATTTGAAAAATAGTAACTATAGTAATGTTTGTATTATCATTACATTATTTGAAATGTTATTTTAACACATGATTTTTCAGGTTTCTGAGCTGTAGGCATTGCTACATATAAGATAATATTTGCTATTGAAAGCTCTAACACCATCAAGTGTGTTAATAATAGGTGTAAAGAAAACCAACACAGCAAGATCCACATAATATCCAAGGTGCAGATGTTCCTTCTAAATAATCAAGGAAAAACTACATGAATGAGAGAGAGGAGACACTCAATTAAGGAGGCACATGAGACAGAAAGAGAAGGTCTACTTCTTACGTCAAGACAACTAGATTAGATTTCCTGTATCTCGTTTTCATATTTTGTGCATGACAAATTGATATTCTAGGACATAAAATTTTGCTGTTCACAGAAGCTGGAGAGGAAGTGTAACCTTTGAAGCAGGTGTTTAGAGAGATAAAATATTTTGCCATTTGAGAGCGACAGGCTCCCACTGGACAGCATATAAAATCGTTTTTTAAAAAAGTCCTAAATGACTAGTCCAGCTTGAGAATAGGCTATTCTAGCCCGAATGATATTTGGGTACAAAAATGGCTAAAACTCAACATCTCAAAACACCATGGCTCAAGAGAATATAATAAATTACACTTGAATGAGAATATTAAAAATATAATGTTTTTATTGAAAGTATTTTAATTAAAATGTTCGTATCTTAAAATGTCTTAACTTCTCATTTATTTATGTTGAGCATTTTGCTGTGCATTTTTTATTAACCATATACCAAGTAAATATTGCACACTATTGGAAATCCAATGATTAAAATCTCATCTTTATCATGTACTAGACATGTAAAAATTGAAAGTTAGCTTTTTTATGACTCAGTGTTTCTTGCTTTAAATAGAGATACCAAGGTCCTAAATGTAAGAGTGAAATTCAGTGAAGTAATTTGGTCTGGTAGCATGCTTGCCATCTTTTTGTTTCCTAATAAATCACAGTTTCTACATTCCCCATTCACTTCTAAAATCTAAATGTTCAGTGAGTCATTAACAATGTGCAAAACCGTTATGATTATGCAGTCACTATTCAAACGTGCAAATTTGAAATTATTTTATTTTCTTAGTTTCATGTGTCTTTCCTAGGCATTGAAACAACCTGCCTCTTCCTGGTGCAGCCATATTCTCATTTGCCAGGTCCAGTACAATGTGCTGGCAGCACTCACCCAAAACCTTAGCACTTCAAGGCACACTAGCCTTACTTCCAAATGCCTGGTACATCTCTTTGCCTGTGGGCCCTCTGACCTTTAGACTCCATTTAACACATATGCATCATACAATATATGCTGTGGAATTAATACCCTCCCTCACCACCGCCACACACACTTACACTCAGACAGAACCAATAGAAACTAGTGTACTCTCCAGCTCTCTCTTGGTTCAGGCAGTATAATTCTGAAAGGAGTGCTCCTCATTGGCCCCAGAAGTATTTCTAGTGTGACTAAACGCCTTCTGACTTCTCTACTCCTCTTTTTATCTCTCAGCTAAGCTGTCTGCACTGAATTTTTGTCATGAGGTTTGCTTCTGGTGAAAACCATTTCTCCGGTTTGGACCAGTGATTGCAAAACCTGACTAGGGATTAAAATTCCAGTTGCTGTCAAGTGTTTCAATTGCCCAGTTATTTCAATATCAAGTCTTTATTTTCAAGACAAGTTTGTTTAACTTCTTCCCAAATCTGTTACCTGTCCTGTTTCTTTTCAAAGGGTGACTTTGCCTGGAATCAGGCGTGAAAAGAGGAGTCTGATTACATGATTGCAGGGTCTTTAAGACAAATAAGGAAGGGCCAGTCTGTGTTTTCAGCCTGACTTTGAAGCAAAAAGGTGTCTCCACACAGCATGTATGTGACTTCTTTGGTGCTTTCCAATAAACTCTCAAGCAACTGGTTCTCTATTGCTGAGGACTCCAGAGTGGCAACTGTGTCTTCCTTTGTCTCTCACCTACAGCATCCCAACATATAAACCACCCCTTCCCTGTCTCGTGAGCTGTTGCCATTTCTGTTCATCATGGACTTCTGGGGTCTTACAAAGAGCCTCAGGGAATAGAGATGTGTTTGTTTGTACTCTCTCAGTACCCATGGGTACCATTTGTCCTGTGCGTTCTGCATAATCCAGTAAGTCTTTCAACTTCAGACACCTCTGTATGAAAATAAACAGGCACTAGATTCCCCACCATCTCCCCACCCCAGGAAAGCACCAAATTGCAAAGGATATGTGCATCTTGTCTATTTTCAAAGCCAATTCTAAGAGAACAATGTGTGTTCTGACGGGGAGGGAATGCTTACAATTCTGCTTTCTCTGTAGAGGACTCATATCCACTTCTGTATATTTTTTGTATTTGTTTGTTTTTTACATAGATAAATTTAAGTGAACGGCTGTACAGAATCTGATGGAACACAGTTCCTTAGAAACTCCAGCAGTGGAATATTCAAAATGGCAGCAAGTGTTGCTATTAACTTAGAATATGAGATAAAAAGTATTTTTATTATGATTTCTTGCAAATTTTTGTTATCTTGTAAACCACTTCTAATCATCAGTACACAAAAATATTATGGTAATTCAATGATTATAGGAGTAATCAGAATGAGATCAGGGACAAGAGGTTAATTTATGCACTTGGATGTCTTTTTTAGCCAATGCCCGCTATACTACACAAGATTTTGTCCCCGTCCCTCTCTCCAGCCTTGCCTCCTTTTCGTACTTGGACAGCACAGTCTATCCAAAATGTTCCTTTTGTTGTTGAAAAAAACAGAATTTTTTTCTTCCTTTAACTGCTTCTTTTTTTATTTTATTTTATTTTATTATTATACTTTAGGTTTTAGGGTACATGTGCACAATGTGCAGGTTTGTTACATATGTATCCATGTGCCATGTTGGTTTGCTGCACCCATCAACTTGTCATTTAGCATTAGG